>NC_051063.1:154640983-155269483 GCF_004664715.2 Peromyscus leucopus
CTGTGGATGGATGAGTCAATGCCCACCACATCCTTAGCCAGGGTTTTACCTTTTTTTTTTTTGTTAGTTAAACAAAACAACGTATCAGTCTCCCCCATCTTTGCATCTGCAGCCTCTCAGCCTCTGTGTCAACTGCACACGGTGGTGGTGGGGTCTACACCTGGGGCCAGGTCCTCCTTGGTAGGGCTGTCACTCCTGGTGTGGTTTTGAGGTGACTTAGAAAAGGTGACAGTAGCCTGATCTACACAGACTTAGGTGGCTTTAGAGCCCTTCTGTTTGTCCCAACTGTTGGGAATTTGGACAATAGCTTTTCCCATGTTGTCCCCAAGATGGACACACAAGCTAGGCTTCTTTGGGAGATGGGCCTGCTGCCGCCCATCAGTGTTCCCCATATGACCTCCCAGCACACCCTCTCAGCCCCATAACCACCTCCTTTCTCCCAGCCTGGCATTCTAGGAGAGGTGATGAATGAATGAATGGCTTGACATTGTCACCTTCACACACAGTGGGTGGACGTTTGTCCCATGCCTGGTGCTGTTGGGATCATGCTGTCTGATTGCTTAAGTCACCATGCAGAAACGAAGTACTGTGCCCACTCCAGACTGAGACCAGCCCTGGGTCTAGAGAGAGGTAGATTATGCTCAATCCTTTTTATCTACCTTTTCCTTCCTCACTGATTTATTAAGACAGGGCCTTGCTCTGTAGCACAGGGGGCAATCCTCCTGTCTCAGCATCACTAAGCTAGTATTGTCTAAGGTGCAGCTTGCAGAACAGGCTACTGCTTAGGCTGGCAGCCCTTTCGAGGATCTGCAACGGAGGACAATTTGTCCCTGCCCTGCAGAATGAGTCCAGCCACTGTTTTGTGCAAACAGGGCCTTAGCTGGGTCAGTTCAAATGGGAACAGTATAAACACCATTTCTATTTCTGGAATGGCTTAATTTTCATTAGAACTTTAATTAAATGATCCCTTTTCTCCCCGGTCTTTCCTGTGCTTTCATTTATTAATAATTGCCCGAGTAAAGAGAATCCCATTCCAACAGCTTTCCAATTTAGCTGATCATTATCGCTGTTCTTTGTTCGGGGTTGCTGGGCCACGGAGCTCTGATGAGATGGCCTGTCACCACTTCTCTGGCCGACCGAAAAGGGCGGAGCGCCGGGAAGCACGCTCCTGCCACCCAGTGGTGAGAAGAGACGTTGCAGGCGGCTTGAGGTTGCTGGTGCCTCTGCAGCGTTACTGCGGAACCAGGAACCTGACCTTGGGAGGCTGTGCTGGTTGGTGTTGAGCCTCAGGACAGCCACGATGCACGATGCACCCTAGGGAGTCTTTACAAGGGCAATTTTGGAAGCAGGCAGGGAGCCCTGAGTTCCTAGCAGAAAGGTTGCCTTTTTTTCTTTTTTTCTTTTTTCTTTTTCTTTTTCTGCCGAAAGGATCTGGATGGGAACTTTAATATCCTGGTTCAGGTTGCTTCGGGGAAGAAAAAATATTCCCAGCAAAGATTTGATAGTTGTCAGTCTGAAATCCTCCTGGGACTGTTTTTCCTTTTTTCAATCAATTATTATTAAAGAACATAATATTGAAAAGGCGAGTGTTAGGGGGACATCGAAAAACAAATTCTCAGCCCGAGATTTTGCAGAGCTAGGTTTGGTTTTGCATCTGGGGAGGAAAGAGGCTGCTGCCATTTGGTGAGGAGCAGCCAGTGGTGATTACCACACAGGGCAGCTTCCTCCTAGCAAAGAATGATCCGATGTGGAAAGTCATGGTATTTCACAGAGGAATCCCAGTCGGAGGAAGCAATCAGCAGGGAAGGGGTTTTATGATTGTCCTTTGAACCTTGCTTGGTTGAGATAAGGTTGACCTCACACTCCTGGCAGTCCTCCTGTCTCAGCCTGCCAAATGCTGGGGTTATAGGTGTGCACCACCACAGGGGGTTTAATGTGCTGCTGGAGATCGAACCCAGGGTTGTGTGCTGCTAGGCAAGCGCTCTGCCAACTGAGCATCATCACCAGCCCATGTTGTCTGAATCATCACTTAGTGGTCTGACGGGCCTGGGCTTGGGGAAGAGCAGCAGGTAACTGAGGCTGGCCAGTGTGTTCCTGGGAAGCGATACTGAGCACTGTCCACTCCATGGACAGGTACAGTGATGAAGACTGAGTTACTGCTAGGATTTATTGAGCATGGGTTTTTAAACTCCTCACATGGACTTGGTTCATGATCAAGGTCAAGATCCAGCCATCCTCAGCAGCTGGGGGTGCTCTCAGCCCGGTGGAAGCCCAGACCCCTACTGTTGTCTTTGTGGTTGCACTCACAGAGGGTGTGTCTTGGGGACACACTGCATCTTCACTGCAAGCACTTGTCATTGTATCTAGAACAATTTGAACTCCTCATTCTTCCCAGTGTGGAAAGGGAAGATTACATGCAGATTCACTTTCTACATCTGAGCTGGAAGATCCGGAAAAGGTCAATGTGGATTGGTGGGAACACTCTGTCCCCTGCTCCCGTCACTCCTCATGTATGCCTTCCTCCTTTACCCTCCATCCTGGACTCTCCAGGTACCATGAGCCCTGCTGTTTTCAGAGCTGGGTAGATCAAAGTGAGGGTTTCAAAGAGTGAGTCCTATGTCCTTCCTGGCTGGACTTGCAACCTTGGCAAGTGGCTGCAGTTCTGGGTGCCAGTTGATTCCAGGACTTAGGCGGGGTGATATAAGGCTTAGGGCCATGGACATAGAGTATTTCAGACAGCCCTGAGACATGGTCCTTACAGTGCCTGTTGTGCTGTTATTTGCTACTTGATAAAACTGTGTTTTGGAAGTACCTGCGGGCTCTTTATTGAAAACATCCGCCATTTGTGTTCATGCATTCCTTCTTGTGGCCCTGGGAATGGAGCCTGGGCCTTAGGCATGCGAGGCTGATGCTTTACCACTGAGCTAATTCCCAGTCGTGCGTCTATTTATGGATGCTGTAGGAAACATACTGTGAGATGGTCAGAAAGATCCTATCTTCTTCCGGTTGAGGGTGAAGATAAAATAATCTATGCTTGCTGGCTCTAAGGAGGACTTCTTGAGCTGAGTCCAGCATGGTACCTGGCATGCTAATGCTTGCCTGATTGATTTTCTCTCCTTATCCCAGGCCTTCTCAGCCTCCAAGATACTGACCGTTTGGACCAGATATTTCTTTGTTGGGGAGAACTGGCTTGTGCATTGTAGAGTCAGTTGCATCCTTGGTCTCTGTGCACTTGATGTCAATAGTGCCCAGCGTCTCCGATGTGAAAGTTAAAAATGCCCCATGATGACCAAATTCACTGAGGCACACTCTTAGGTCTTGTTGAAGGCTCTTTTGCACACAGTGTGGTCACGATGTCTGCTAACTCATGGGAGGGTGGGAAGAGCACAGCCCAGGTTCTCTGAGGACCTACTATGTGTTGTCTGTAGTACCAGGTGGTTATTTCTAAGTCTCAAAGTGAGGCTTAGAAATTGTTCCTTGTTTGACACAGAATCTAGTCCAGGATGCACTAGAACTTGCTGTGAAGCTGAGTATGACCTTGAACTTCTGACCCTTTGGCATCTACCTGCCCAGTGTTGGGACTGTAGATGTGAGCCCTAGCACCTGGTTTTATGTGGTGCTGGGAATTGAACCCAGGGTTTCCTGTATGCTTGAAAGTCTACCCACTGAGCTATATCCCAGCGCCCCGATCCTCCTGCCTCCGTTTGATGCTGCTGGGATTACAGGCTAGTGCTCCTGCTCTAGCCAGAGTGAACACTTGCTAGCAAGCCTTCTGTAGCAACAGCACTTAAGAAGGAGCTATGTCTGCTGGCGGTGGTGCACACCTTTGATCCCAGCACTTGGGAGGCAGAGGCAGGTGGGTCTCTGTGAGTTTGAGGCCAGTCTGGTCTACATAGTGAGTTCCAGGGTTACACAAAGAAGTCCTGTCTCAGAAAACAAAACAAAACAAACAACCAACAACAACAACAACAACAAAAAGACAAGACAAGAAGAGAAAAAGAAAAAAGAAAGGATGAAAAGGAAAAAAAAGAGCTGTCTCGATGTTCGCCTCTACTGAAGTGGATTTTATAACTCATTTGTGTTCTGTGGTGTCCTAAGGATCTGGGTTTGAATTTTGATCTCCTCTTGTTACCTATGGGACTTCAGTAGAGTTATTGACCTTTTAGAACCCCATTGCTTTACTTAAAAAATAATGTTTTTGGGGGCAGGGTCTTACTGTATATTCCTTGGATAGCCTAGAACTTGCTATGTAGACCAGGCTAGCCTAGAACTCACAGAGATCCTCCTGCCTCTGCCCACCGATTAAAGCCATATTTTCCCATTTTGAAGATTCCAGTGCTACATAAATGTGGGCTTTAGTTATTAGTATAAAGTATTGCAGGGCTGGGGGCTGTGGGGTGAGAAATGTGCTCTGCTGATATTTCCCCATTATTCCCCAAAGATTAGCACTCCGGCTTTTGATCACAAGTAGGCAGAGAGATGTAGCCAGAAGTTTTCTCTAGTCCTGTGGAGTCATTCCCACCCTCGTCCCACAGCTGCTTGGTCCCAAATACACATACACGGGCTTATATCATTTTTAAACTATGGCCACGGTAGGCTTCTTGCTATCTAATTTTTATATCTTAAATTAACCCATTTCTATAAATCTATGCTTTGCTACGTGGCTTGTGGCTTACCAGTACCTTTATATCTTGCTTCTCATGGTGACGGCTGGCAGCATTTCCTCTGCTCTGTCTTTCTCCTTCTTCTCCATTTGTTTGGACTTCCTGCCTGCCTCTAAGCTAACCTGCCATAGGACAAACAGCTTTATTTATCAGCCAATCAGAGCAACACATTTTCACAGCATACAGAAAAACACTCCCTCATCAGAGACCCTGTCTATTCTCCATACACACCTCATTGTTTCTCATTGTTCTCTCCTGAACAGATTCCTGTGTTATCAGTGACCATCCCAAAATACAGATCAAGAACTCAACTTTCTGCATGACTGCCTATCCGAACTTGACAATGATTAACTTCACCAGCCAGGCCAATAAGACATTCGTCAGTGGGAGCGAAGAGTACTTTAAGTAAGCCTGGATGATAATTCGTGGACCAGAGCCCTGAGATGGGAGGGGCGGGTGGCCTCCTTCTGCACCCTCCTTGCTGATGCCAGGGATCAGAGAGGGAGACTGTGTCCTGGTGGGGCTTCAGAAAACCGTTTGCTCTGTGTGTGGTGGGCCTGGAAATGAGGGGTGACTAAATGACAGCAGGGGAGGATAGGATCAGTACTGGGACGTTCCATCATGCTGAGGAGAAAACAGTTCTAACCCTGACTCTTGCCATCCAAGCAGACATCTGCCTGCCAGGTAATTCTGTCTCCTCCAGAGAAGAGAAGTCAAATGTAAGAAAACAGGCCAGGCTCAGGCTTTAGTTTAAATGAAGAAACAGCCCTCCCTCCTCCCTCCCTCCCTCCCTCCCTCCCTCCCTCCCTCCCTCCCTCCCTCCCCACCTCCATCTCTTCCCTCCCTCCCTCCCTCCCCATTTTCTTCCTCTTCCTTTCCTTCCTTTCTTTCCTTTCATCTGTCTCTTCTACCTCCCCTCTCCATCCCCTTCCCCCTGACTTCTTTCCCCCATCCCTTCTTTCTTTCCTTTCCTTTTTCCTTCCTTCCCTTCTTTCCAGAAAGGGACTCCCTCTGTAGTTCTGGCTGGCTTGGGACACACCATGTAGTCCAAGCTGACTTTGAACTCACAGGAATTCTCTTGCCTCAGTCTTTCTGGGGCTGGGATCACAGGAAGAGGCCCCATGCCTAGCTGAGTTTTGTCTTTTTTCTGTGAGATTTGTTGAATGCTGAAAAAGAGATTCAGGATTCCCAGAAGACCGTCAGCTGGGAAGTATACTTGCTGAAATGTTTGTGGAGGAGGGGAGTATGGACACTTCATGGAGGGGAGCACAGTGCCATCTAGCTGAGCTGAGACCCTAGTTCAGATGCAGTCTGGTGTGGGCAGGATTGTAAATGTGTGGAATAACAAGACAATGGAGAATGGTGGGCCGAGGCAAACTGAAGGGGTGCCCACCATCTGCCAGGAGGCCAGGGTGCTTGGCTCTACCTGATCTATTTTGAGGTGGCATGAGCCAGTGCTGTTGGAGTCTCAAGTAGCCCACTCTTGAACTCTCTATGTAATCTACTGAGGATTACTTTGCATCCTAAATCCTCCTGCCTCCATCTCCCAAGTGCTGGATTGCAGTGTGCACCATCATGACCTGTTCATGAAGTGCTGGGGATTAAAGCCAGGATTGCACGTATGCCAGACAAGCACTCTACATCCCTTGGAGCATGTGTAATACAACAGGGCTCTAATGCAGAGGTGCATTTGGAGTCACTCCTCCCTGTCATTCCTAGTTTCTAAAGTTGAGAAGTACAATGCTGCCTGAACACTCACTCATGAAGAGTAAAATGGCACAGAAAAGCCTGACATCATCCTTGACTACTCAGACTTTCTTCTCCTTCTTTTTAACAAGATTTAGTGTGTGTGTGTGTGTGTGTGTGTGTGTGTGTGTGAGAGAGAGAGAGAGAGAGAGAGAGAGAGAGAGAGAGAGAGAGAGAGAGAGAGAGGGAGAGGGAGAGGGAGAGGGAGAGGGAGAGGGAGAGGGAGAGGGAGAGGGAGAGGGAGAGGGAGAGGGAGAGGGAGACTGTGTGATGTACATCTATAATACTTGTGTAGAGGCTAGAAGGGGACATTAGGTCCCTCAGAGCTGGAGTTCTGAGTGTGTGTGGGCTGCTGGGTTGGTCACATGGGTGCTGGGATCCAAATTTCTGTCCTCAGGGCTGTGGATCAGCGACTCTTAAACGATGAGCAATCTCCCCAGTCTCCAGCTCAGAATTTCTAGTGTGTATTTTTCATTTTTGTTTTTTGAGAGAGGGTCTCACGTAGCCCAGCCTGGGCTTGAACTTGTTGTATAACTGAGGATGACCTTAAATTCCTGATCCTCCTGCCTCAACCTCTCGAGTGCTGAGATTGTAGGCACATGGAGTCGAACCCAGGGCTTTGTGCACGCTAGACAAGCACTCCACCACAGGCACATCCCCAGCCCTTCAGCTGGGCTTCTGTGTGGCAGCTGCAGAGGATGGTGCCAGCTGTCTTGCACAGAATCCATCCACTGGCCACACCTGGCCTCCCAGCTCAGTTAAAGAGATCAGCAAGTGCTCAGTGGACAACTGTGGAGAAGAGCCAGGCCTGCCATCCCTCTAGTCTGTCTGAGGAGGTTCCTGGCTGGAGGCTGTGGGAGGGGCTGGGTGTGTTTAAACCTCCTGGCTCTGATGCTTGGATGGGAGGTTGAACTTGCAGATCCTCACTTCTTCTCCTCCCCTCCCTTCTCTCCCTCCCTTCCTCCCTCCCTGCCTCCCTCCCTGCCTCCCTCCCTGCCTCCCTCCCTCCCTCCCTCCCTCCCTCCCTCCCTCCCTCTCTTCTTCCCTCTCTATCTGATTCTTAGGTACTTTGTGCTGAAGATTTCCGCAGGGATTGAATATCCGGGGGAGATCAGGTGGCCCTTGGCCTTCTGCCTCTTCCTGGCTTGGGTGATCGTGTACGCGTCGCTGGCGAAAGGAATTAAGACTTCAGGAAAAGTAAGGACTTGGCTTGATCTGAGCCCTCTTCTTTCCCCTCCTCTTTTGCCTTTTTGGGGAACAGGGTCTTTCCTCCCACAGCCCTCCAAGCCCCTGGGGGCTTCCCATGGTGTTTGTTCTGTGCTGTTGTCTCTGCTTGAGATGTGAAACTTGGCAGAACTTTTGATTTACTCTTAGTTTTCGTTCCCCCTCAACACATAAGAAACCAAATTTCTCATCTTAGCTCTTTCAGAAGACTTCTGTTTTCTCAGTTGGAAGGTGAAAGATGTTGAGCCGGGAGGTGTTTAAGGCCTTCTAGTTCCAACATTGTTCTGTCCCGAGCACTTGCTGAAGGAGCTATCAGGGCCCCACGCATTCTCTAAGATCAGGCTTCCAATCTGTAAAATGGGAACTGGGGTTGAGGCCTGAGGACCCCGCCGGCTCAGGATGAGCTCTGTGGGGCTATAGAAAGATGGAGGATGCTAAAGGGACCACACAGCCATGTCCAGGGTGGCCTGTGGCTTCCCGATGTCCTTGCCTCCCATGGCTTGGACCTGAGTTGAATGGCAGCTCCATCTTCTATAAGGAGGCTTAGCGCAACCAGCCAAGTGTCTGCTCAGCCACAGTCCCACAGGCGAGATGGAGATGATGTGGCCTGACCACGGCCCACTGGAAAGACTGCAATCACTTCCTAGCCGTGAAACTGTGGATAAGCCAGTCAACCTTGGGAACCTGTGTTCTTATCCTCAACCACCTAACCTGGGGACGGTAGCCCACACACGGTAGGGTTTCCATGAGGGGATAGGAATGCGTGTAAAACACCTGGTTATGGCCATGATTTCATGAGTGGTGGCTCCTTTCACTTTGTTATAGGTGCCTGATGGATTAATGGTCATCCCCGTGGGTATCTCAGAAACAGTGACTTCACTGGGGAAGTGGGAAGAGTAGGCATCTTGTGAGGAGCCCTGTGTTGGGCACCACTGATTGCTCCACATGCATTTGAACATCAGTTTCATAGCACCTGCCACATGGGCCCACTGACTCCCATCTACACACAGGCTGGGCTCATCTAGCCACCTGCTGTCACACAGTTTGTAAGTGGCAGCAGGGGCATTTCAACATGGGTCTTGCTCACTGCAAAGCCTAGAATCTATATGACTTTCTCTGTAAGGAACCATGAGTCCTCATTAGCATGAAGCTTCAGGGTGCCAGGTCTCCCAGCCTGTCTCAGCTCTCTCTATCATTGTAGTTTTGGAAAGTCCCAGGTTGCATCAGGGTCTTATTGTGCTTGTTTGCAAAAATCTAGGACTAAAGTAAGTGTTCTGTAAGGTTTTTGTTGTTGTTGTGTTTGTTTTCCAAGGCCAGGAATCACTGTGCAGTCCTGACTGTCCTGGAACTTGCTATATAGATCAGTGTGCCTTGAACTCATAGAGGTCTGCCTGTCTCTACCTCCTAGATGCTGCCTCTGAATTGCACCACCATACCTGGCCTCTAAGATTCTTTTAAGCTCTGTTCATCTGTGCTTTTGTTGGAGTGATTAGAATTTAATCGTTGGGGCTGGATTTTGTAGGCTTTGGGGAAGAGGAAGTTTAAAGCCACCTGGAGCCAGGAAGCTTGTCAGTGACCACTGACATACTCCTCCTGTTTGACTTAGGAAGGTTTCTAATCAAATATCAACGAAGACTCTTTTTTCTTCCTCAAAATGAGGATTGCCACCAGGAACCATGAACTGCAGTTTCTTATCCTGCCCTGGGTTGTACTGATACAAATCAAAGATAGTTACTTGAGCGCCAGAGAGAACGTGGGACTGAGGTGCTCATATGTGATTGGCTCCTTCGCAATGGAGGGTCCACAGGCACTGCCCTAGCCAACAGAGATTCTCTCTTTCCCTGCAGTGATGTGAACTCAGTTCCTCCAGTGCAGGACCTGAGGGGACAAAGGTGTCCCTTTGGAGAAGCGGTCTTTGAGCTGGTAGAGCTCCACAGGTGATCAGTAGCCAGCCTAAAGGGCAGACCGCCTGGCCCCTGGGGCTACTCTGCCAGAAAGTCCAAGTGGCACAGCGAAGCTAACCTAATTAGCTGTCTGAGTGGGTCTCCTGCGGTGAGGAGGATGCCAGCAAGGGTCAGGCAGGTCGTGGTCCCTCCTGCCAAGCAGGATTCATTACTGCTCACAATCAGTTCTGACAGTCGGTGTGGCCCACCTGACCCAGGCAAGCAGCTCACAGAAAGCTTCGGCCCGCTGCTCCCTCACATCCGAGGTGGAAGCCGAAGGTTACCCTCTCAGTTCACCAGGAGCCGAGGGACTGGGCCACCTACACATGGGGCTGTGGACAGGGAGAAGAGAGAAAGTCCCTGGGGGGTGAATATAAGGAGACACTCACACTCACGTGTAGGTCCCTGCAGGTGACACCTTCTTCAGTCTTGGGTCGTCAACATCTCACAGGCCTACCGTTAGCAGCCAGCCTCCATTTCTGGTCTGATAGCTCACAGAACGACACCTAATAGGAATAATAGCTTTGGAGTAGCTTCAGGTTTGGTCCATGAATGAGCTACTTAATCCCCTGTGTTGTGTTTAGCCTGGGTCTCAGCTTCTTTCTCTCACGGCACAGCGGCCACATGGGAACAGCTGGCTCAGTTGGTGTCAAGTGAGAGATGGGGGTTTTCATGGTTCCTCCTACAGGCCCTTGTGGACTAGGCAGTCTCTTCTCTGTGTCCTCTGGTAGCCTTCCCTTCCTGTCAGCCCCAAGTCAGGTGGTCCTCAGTTGCTCCTTTCCTGGTGGAGGTAAGACATGAGCCTGAGTGACCAGGCCCTGCCTAGTAGCATCTCCTCTTCCGGTCTCATCTCACAGTCCGGCCAGCCTGTGGTGGAGTGTTCCCCCCCCCCCCCAAAGTGTCAGATGTTCTTGGGTTTTGGAATGTCTGTATGCAAGGCCTTTACTTTTCCTTCAGACTTTAAGGGAGAGGAGAGAAGCAAGTTTGGAGATGTCGGAGGGGGCTGGCTGCTGGCTCTACCTCATTTCTGGGACCAGAGGGAGAAGGGACTAATGTTCCACGGGTTGGAGGAGAGGTGACATGATCAGCACGGTAGCTGTAGAGGGAAGAGGCGGCCAGCTCCTTCCAGGTCTGTAGCCAGCATGTGAGAGCATGGCTTTGAGTGCCTGGGTGTTCACTGACTGGAGGTTGCACCCTGTGGTCCTAGACAGGCTTCCAGTCCTCTTCCTCTATGACTACCCCATCCTGCTCCTCCAGCACCCCGAGAGGAACATGCAGTCATTACCACCTGCAGGTACTGACACTTAGGTCCAGAGAGGTTTAGCCACTTCCCAAAGTGACCCAGCTCATAAGTGGAGGAGTCAGGATTTGAACTCTGGCCCCTGTGACTGTGGAGCTGAGCAAGCACAGTTCACCACCCCCAACCTGCCCTCTATCTACCAAGTCTCAATCTCAAGCCCCTCCTTCTCTCTGAGGCTTGATTGACAGGTAAGAAAGTACTACTAACTTATCCTCATCCAACACATCTCTAAATTCTGTTAACATTTCCTCTAGATATGCCTTTACTCAGCCCCACCGCCCCCGCCATCCTTCCAGAACCCACAACTACCTGTTGGCACTCTGGGCTTCCCGTGCTCTGACCTCCTCTAGTACCTCTAGCTACCCCTCTCTGCACCCTTGGCCTTAGCCTTCTGCCATCCTAGTAGTGAGGAGACAGAGCGTCACTTTTGTGTGCCTGCCTCGCTCACTCCCTCCCCTCCTTCACCTTCCCATCATGCCTCCACACTTTGCGATTGCCTTCATGCTCTAAGATCCAGCTTGAGCAACATCTCCATGAATGAGCACTCCCAGGCTGGGCACTGCATACTTCCCTGGAGTCCATGAGTCTCCTAGGGTTACTCAGCCCCTATTCAGATACTGGGTTCTCTCCATTATGTACCCACCCACCTCTGGACAGCTGGTGTCTGTCACAGTACCCAGCTCACAGGAAGCCCTCCACAAATGCCTGTGGAACTTAGCTGTATTTAATGGCCTTCTTATGGTCAGGCCCTGAACTAGGGCTTCCACACAGCAACTTGTATAATTCTCAATATTGTTTTAGGACAGTTACTCTGTACCCATATTACAGGTATATGCACTGAGGTTCAGAAGATCACACCTCAATGTCAGAGATTAGATATCATTTGAACAGAAGCGTGTCTGATTTTAGAATCACAACCTCTTCACCTGGTGAGGTCATTTCACCTAGGGTGTCTGTGTAAGCCAGGATGGAAGGCATAAGCCAAAAGGATTTATCTCTCCTGGTGAAATTTGGGCCCTTCCTTAATGTGGGGATTTAACCAAGGCAACTCCACATAGTTAAAAGGTGGTTTATTTTGGGGTAACTTACAGCCAGTAAAGGGGTTGATCACAGGATCTGGGAGAGGTGAGGTGCAGTCCAGCAGGGTTCTCTGGAGAACTCTGACTCTGTCCACCATCCAGCATCCAGGATCGTGAGGAACCAAGAGGGCTGGCACATCCAGGTCTTAAGGGCTCCTGTCCTGGCCACGCTTCAGGGGCAGGTCCTAGGTAGGCATGGCAGTTACCAGCTGCCTCACTGGGGCAGTGCTTCAAGGTCAAAGCTGGAACAGCTCTCCACTACACTTCCGCAGAGATGGGTTAAGAATTTTGGAGAACAGAGCACAAAACCTCCCTCACCATCTGTGGCTTCTGGCCCTGTGGAATGTTGGTAGCTGGGCAGGGTGACGTCTCCCAGGCTTGATTGACAGGGAAGGAAGGAAAGTACCCTGTGGTCTTCTCCATTTGACTCAGACCCCAGTGTCTTGTGTGGGTCCCCAGTGCTGTCAGGGCTTGGGGAGACCTCGCTGTTGGGCACGTGTGCCTGGGTGGCAGGTCCCCTGTCCCCTCACCTCGGTGACATCCTCAGGGATGCCTGCTCACCCACCTCTCCATCCCTCTGCTCTTCCAGGTGGTGTACTTCACAGCCACATTCCCATATGTCGTGCTGGTCATTCTTCTCATTCGAGGCGTCACACTGCCCGGAGCTGGAGCTGGCATCTGGTACTTCATCACACCTAAGTGGGAAAAACTCACGGATGCCACGGTGGGCTCATCACTCTATTTATAGCAGACTGGGAGTGTGTGTGTGTGTGTGTGTGTGTGTGTGTGTGTGTGTGTGTGTGTGTGTATGTGGGCTACCAGGGGTGTGTGTGTGTGGGGGGGATATCAGGTGTGTGTGTGTGTGTGTGTGTGTGTGTGTGTGTGCGCGCGTGCATGCTATCAGGGGTGGGCCACACTGCTGGTTGTGCAGCAGGAGGAGCCAGCCTTCCCTGCCCCCATGGGAATCCCCGAGCCTACTTCTTGTGGGAGACCTTGGTGTGCTCAGGTGTTGATGGGGCAGCTGAGGACTTTCAGATTCTGAAGCAGTGCTGTGCAGCTGGAGTTGCAGTGTAGGCCCTCATGAAGACCAGGGTCCTTTGATAGCTTTGGGCCACCTCACACCACTTATTTGTTACTAATTATAGCATGTTGGAAGCAGAGCTTTGCTGGTTGGAAAATCAGAGCAGGAGCAGGTTTTTGATTTTAAAGGCCCCAGACACATTTGAATACCTCCTACACACTGATGTGAGACCAGCACATACGTGAACTTTCTCTGTGTTGGGTGTATGCACATCACACTCTCAAAATACTCACTCATACCAAAACCTCTCCCTGTGAAGGGTGACTGTGTGGCTACAGATGATTTTTCTCTCCTTAATAAAAACTCTGCTTTTCTGGGGTACATTAGAAACTCATGGCAAGGATTGAGTTTGGCTACACACACCAAAAAGTTTCCAGACATTGCCAGCATAAACCAGATACTAGTTGATGTCTCTCTCTTGGTAGCTGGTTAAGGACCAGTTCAACCCTCTGTGATGTCATGGGGGATGAAGGGTCTGGTATTTCCTCCTCACCTTCTGGATTCCTCAGAACTTGTGGTGCACTAGCCATCACATCAACATTCCAGGTAGCACAAAGGTGAGAGAAGAGGTAGAGAGAAGCATTCTTCCTCTTAAAGGGGAGTGACTGCAGAAGCCCCACATAGTAATTTATTTTCACACAGTTGGCCAGAGACTAAGTGACATGGATGATTTTCCCCACTGAGACTCCCTGATGGAGGAGCTGGGCACACGTCCGCTTTCCCATCTATCATAGCTTCGTCTTCTGAGTAGACAAGGTGAATGGGTGCTGGGTGGATGTAGGCTTTGCCAGCCTCACACTTGAAATCTACCTTTGCATTGTTTTAAGTACATTAAAAATTTTATTACACATTTATTTATGTGTGTGTGTGTGTGTGTGTGTGTGTGTGTGTGTGTGTGTGTGTGGACAAGTTTTAGGAGCCTGTTTTCTCTCTTTGCTGTGTTGGTCCTGGTCCTCAGCTGTTGTGGCAGGTGACTTTACTATTAAGCCTTCTTACCAGGCCCCTTCAGGACAATTTCAAGTCCAGATTAAACTGATGAACATAGACCCATTTGCAGATGCCGTATTCCTGCAGTGCACAAAGGCTTGCGTGACCTGGAACTTTATGAAGGTGGCCAGCAGGAGTCACTCTCAGGAGGGAGGTGACCCCATGAAGTCCGTCCACATTGTTGTCACTCTTCTAAGATTGGGGACTGTGGAATTTCAGGTTCTGAGTGGCAATTGTCACAACACATAGGACTGTCAATTAAAATGCATTTTTATATCCATGACTATATTTTGTTGCCATAGATTGTCCTTCGGGTGTGTAAGTGCTCGTGAGAGGGCTGTCCTGTTCTGTCTGGTTTGATGTAGTGGGACACATAAGCACACGTTTGCCCTTCGATTATCTCAACCTGTCTTCGATTTGACAGAGTTAGAATCTCCCAGCTAATTCCTTCTTTGGTTTCAGGCACAAGAAACACATTTGTATGCTCATAGCTCTCTTGTCCCCAGTCACCTCCAATTTACTTGGGAAGGTGACATGCTGGTCTCCCTCAGTGACCTGACTCTCCCCACTTCTTTCCAGGTGTGGAAGGATGCTGCCACTCAGATTTTCTTCTCCCTGTCTGCCGCCTGGGGAGGGCTCATCACTCTTTCTTCTTACAACAAATTCCACAACAACTGCTACAGGTACATGTGGCCATGGGATCCAGAGGGAGAAGACTAGTGAAATGAGCAAAATGAAGCCTCAGCAGACACCCAAGGCAGAGCTAGAGATAGGCCTTGGGCTCACAAAAAGCCACTGGCCAAGGCCTGGTCACTAACTCCTCTACCTCAGCTGACCCCACTGAGCAGGGTACTGAGTGGAAACTCTACCTATAGGATGCAGTGTGTCCCTGGAGTGGTCACTGTGTCTGGCTGTGTCCTGTGGAAGTCCATGTGTATAGTCATGTGTGTAGTAGGGCCACCGATTACTTGATACATACTTCTCAAGGGGTTTCATGGGAAAGCGTGATGAAGAGGAAGGACAGCATGGAGCTAGGGGCATTTGAGGATAGCATTGCCACGTGCTACAAATGCAAGGCACAGGCAGGATGTGACCCTCTGGACATCTGTTTTCTCATCTATAGAGCACAGACAGAGTGCAATGTTTTGTGGGTAAAAGTGATGCATGCAGTTACCAGAGGAGTGTTTTGCACACAGTAGGTACTCAACAAGTGACAGCAGTCACTATCATTATTCAAGATCAAGATGCCAGAATCAGGATATAAAATTCAGCCCATAAGTCCTTGAAGAACAGGTGCCAGACTCGGGCATTTGAAGAGTTTTGGTCACACTGCTCAACACACTGAGGCCAACTGGTCTGAACACCATCAGAGGGTAAAGCATTGCTGTGTGCCACACAGGAAATGAGGCTGCATGGCGTGGCAGCAAGGGCCTAGGCTGAGAGCTAGATAAAGTTGATTCAATTTCTGTTCCACCCACCCCCCTGTGCCTCAGTGTACTCTTTAGGAAGCCCAGAGCTTTGCAGGGCACATGTTTTCTTCACATTGACTTGGTGCCAGGCTGAGTGAGCTGCAGACACCACCTTGTTCTATGTTCACAGCCCCTGAAAGAGAGAGTTGACATCATTGCCACCATTACAGTCTGAGTGGAAGGAAACTTCTCAGGGTCATTTTAGGTCATGCATGAGTGTCCTAGCAATGAGTAAGTAGGTCATAGGAGCTCCCATTGGAAATATTCTTTCACTCAAAATTGCAAGTGGTTTACTGAGGGGGGAGGGAGAGAGAGAGAGAGAGAGAGAGAGAGAGAGAGAGAGAGAGAGAGAGGAGAAGGAGGAGGAGGAGGAAGAGGAGGAGGACCAGGAGGAGGGACAGGATCCCGGATTTCAATGCAGGCCCAATGCTCCATCTGTCTGTGACCTCACATTTGAGCCTAGGGCAGACTGGGAACCCCTGGCTGTGTTACCTGCAGAAGACTCTAGAATAATTGTTATCAATCTTTCTAATACTATGACCCTTTAATACAGTTTCTCATGTAGTGGTGATCCCCAACCATAAAATTATTTTCATTGCTACTTCATAATTTTGCTATGGTTATATATTATATTGTAAATATTTTTTGGAGTTAGAGGTTTACTGAAGGGGTTGTGACCCACAGGTTGAGAACCACTGCTCCAGAATGAAGGCACTGATACCCGTCTCTTTCTTATCGTTTCTCTTGCCCTTCTCAACCCTGGGAACCCTAGCCCCAGGATGCCTTCATAATATGGATGTCATTTCAATGTCCCACTGCCTTCTGTTCCTCATATTGGGTTCCTGTCTCAGAATTCTCCAAGATCCTGTCACCTTCTTTTCTACTGTGGTGGCTGGGTGATCTCCTATCATGATATCATAGTCACTTTGGGCTATTATTATGAAAATACTCTACATTGGGTAATATGTAAATGATAGAAATGTATTGCTTATATTTATGGAGACTGCAGACTCCCGGATCAAGGTGCTCGAAGATCCAGTGTCCGGTGATTCTTCCCTCCAAGCTCCAGATGGTACCTTGTTGCTGTACACTGGTAGACGTCAGGGCGGCACACACCTCATGGTGTCTTTCAGGAAGGCATTGTCCTATTCATGGGATGACACCATTCTCCCAAGGCCTTACATTGTAATCTGACCACACTGGGAACTGAGTTTCATCATACTAATTTGGGGGAGATGTGAGCATTTAGCCAGTGTGAATTAGTTGTGACCCTGTCCTGATCATAAGACACTAGCACTTCCCCTCAGAGGTGGGGTCATTATAATATGATAATATATAATATCTTTATTAATTCTATGAGAATGTTACACAATGTATTTTGGTCACATTCACCCCTCCTCCCGAGTCCACCCTTCCCTACCTCCCTTCACCTGGTGTCTTTTTGTGGTTAGGAGAGACTGTCTCACCGCGGACATCCCGGTTCTCTGGCTCTGACAACCTTTCCGCCCTCTCCTCTGTGATGGCCTCTGAGCCTTGGGTGGAGAGGTTGGGTATCGGCTGGGGCACTGGAGACTGGCACCCCACAGTCAGTTGTTGTCTGCATTTTGAACAGCTGTGGCTTTCTCAAATGGTCTTCATCTGCCGAAAAATGTTTCTGATGAGGTGTGAGAGCTACGCTTTCATCTGTGGAAATGAGGATGCCTATTTAGAATACAGTCCGAAATTGCGCTGGTTTAGGAAAGTGACCTTTGAGTCTTTGGGGGCATTTTGGATGGACAAAAGGGCATCTGTGCTCAGGACTGCTTGTCCTGTCCTTGGATGTGTATGTGTGTGCAGATGACGAGATCATAGGTGGACACACACGCTCATCGGGTACTCAGACACACGGCACGCATTTGTCCTTCCCGTCCCGTCCTCCTCACGGAGTTCGCCTAAGCAAACCCTGCTCTCCTCCTCCCAGGGACACGCTGATTGTGACCTGCACCAACAGTGCCACTAGCATCTTTGCTGGCTTCGTCATCTTCTCTGTCATCGGCTTCATGGCCAACGAACGCAAAGTCAACATTGAGAACGTGGCCGACCAAGGTACAGGGCAGCCGTCAACCTTGCTCTGTCGGGCACTGGGATGGATGGCGTTGGGGGACTCAAGTGTCTAAGTTGGGGTACAATGGCTAAGACAGGCTCCAGCGGGAAGCTCGCAGCAGGGTTAGAGCTGGCTTTCCTAAGAGAGGGCTTGTTTTAGGCCCGTTTCTGCCTCTATTTTTTTTTTTCTTGCTCGTCTTTTTTGCTTTCTTGAACTCACTCCAGCCTGCGCTGGTCAGGGCTGTGCCTGCTAACCCTGTTAGACATGGGCAGGGGATTCATTAAGCAGCCCACAGGCCTGCAGCTGCTCCAGGGGCCTCTCACACAGGGCTCTGCAGACACCCAGTGCTGATGCTTAATGAGCTCCAGCCTGACTTCAGGGAGCCTTGTCCTTACGAAGCACTTTCTTAATGCTTAGGTCAAGTGTGTTCTCGAGGCTTTCTGCTTCGTTAGCAGACCTGCAGTTTTCTCCCCAGTGAGTGAGAAGGTGGTGGGGGTGGGAGTGTGGAATAAATGTTTACCCTGCGCCCAAATGATGCTAACATTTGCATAGTGCTTTTGAGTTTGTAAGGAGCTTTCATTTCATCACATTTAACTTACATTTCTAGGACAGCATTTGTAGGGGGAGTAGTTAAGAGTTTTATTAGCTTTATTTCCACTCTGCCTGGTTCTACAGAGGATTAGGGTATTGCAAGGTCGTGGCGAGTGGGGACCTTCATGGAGATTATTGGTCATTCTGCTTGGACTCTAGTTAGGCATATCGGCTTCAGTGCGTGGGGACTGTGACAGGTGCAGAGAGGGATGGCCATGAGCCCCAGACCCTCCAGAGGCAGGGAGGCTTGTCAGGCAGCTGTCCTTCACGTGGCTCCCAGGTTCTCACTGTAAGCACACGGGAGAGCCAGGCTAGAAGGTCACCTTTTGGGAGGGATGACCCAGTCTCTTCCTGTTCACCAGGGACCGTTAATCACTGCTTCCACTTATGCCAATTCAGCCTCAAGGAGTTAAGGTTCCAGCATGTCCCAGGGGTGTCATTATCTCTCCCTGGAGGGAGTGGGAGCCCCCAGAGATGCTGGTTCCGTGTAAGTGAGCTGCTCAGCGCTTTCTCCTGGCTGAGAATTCTCCAACTCCCTGGGAGGCAGGACGAGCTGAGACCGCCTGATCCTCCTGCACCGGGCCACCCCTCGCTGTTCTGTAACCTCAATTTCTTCCGGCAGAGTCATCGAGGCCGAGAGTTGCCGCCCCACTTTCTAGAATATCTGAGGCAGTTTGCCTTTTTTTAAAAAAAATCTGTCTTCTTGTTGGGAACTAGTGGATGAACTGACAAAGACGGTAACTGGGGACACACAGGCCACTTGAGCTAGCTCCTGTCCCAGCAGGGCCAGGAAGGACAGGTGCTATTAACACTCAGATAAAAATTTACATACTTTCGGTGTGAAAAGCAGCAGAAAATTTCTAGCATGTCTCTCTGAAATTCCCTTTTCTGTAGTTGTTCACTCCCTGCATTTTATACCTCTAACTCAGGCTCAGGGACAGTGGCCACCGTGGGACTCATTCCCCAGGAAGGACCATGAGTCTTGAGACCTCCTCCCAGACCCTCTGGGACTCACATATATTCTTTTTTTAAAAAAATTAATATATTATATATTTTTATTGTTTCTCTTATTTTTGGAGATTATAATATAATTATATAGTTTCTCCCTTCCCTTTTCTCCTATATACCCTCTTTGCTTTCTTTCAAATTTACGGCCTCTTTTCATTAATCGCTGTTGCATGCATGTATGTACATGAACATGCGTATATATGTGTGTGTATGTGTGTTTGTATATGTACATACACACGTGCACACACATATATACATACTTCTAAATATAATCTGCTTGGTCTGCATATCGTTACTTGAGTGTATGTTTTCAGGATAGACCGTTTGGTATTGGATAACCAGGTGGTATGCTGTTTCTCCTGCTCTTAGCATTCCTTAGTTGCCTGTAGTTTTCTGTGGCAGGTTGAAGCCTCATGATCCTTCCTCTGTCTTCTTTGGCATGCCTCTGGTTGTCCTTGTCCGGCTCATGTTTAGGCAGTCACGTTGGTGAGACTTGATGGGGGCAGCTCACACACATCCTCATCTTCTTCCTAAGTGTATTTCCCCTACTCAAAGGAGGCGCTGCAGAAAGTGTGGGCTCAGCTTCACTCCAGCCCAGCTGAGCAGGATCAGCCTATCCCCATGCAGGACAGTTGCTGATCCAAACACTGGCCACTGTGTTATGACTGTTAGTCAGAAACAGCACCATAATACTGCTAATTGATTGCAGCGACTACCCCATTCTCAGGGAGGTGTGGCTGTCAAAATTATTTACCCACCTCCAAAGTAGCAATGCCCAAAGGACAGAATGGTGTTCCAGTGCCACCATTCAGTCCTCTGGTGGTGACCATTCCAGGGCCTTTTTGTCAGCGTCCCGGGCTGGCTTTCTGCGTCTGTTTGAGACCTATTTTCAACTGTAGTTTAAATCAGACTTTTCTTTTATGGCTCACATAGGAGCCTTTGAAGGCTGGCTCTACAATCTGTTCAATAAATGTATAGGACATGGGGGTATCATAGGCCTTCGAGGTTTTATATTTTAAATATCCTGAGGCCTTATGCAACATTAGGAACTGTTTTAGTTAGGGCTTCTATTGCTGTGAAGAGACATCATGACCACAACAACTCTTATAAAGGAAAACATTTAATTGGGGTGGCTTGATTATAGTTCAGAAGTTTAGTCCATTATCGATCATCGTGACAGGAATCAAGGCAGCATGCAGGCAGCCATGGTGCTGGAGCTGAGAGTCCTTACATCTTGATCCAAAGGCAACAGGAAGTGAACTGACCTCAAAGCCCACCTCCACAGTGACACACTTCCTCCAACAAGACCATACCTCCTAATAGTGCCACTCTTTTTGGGGGCCATTTTCTTTCAAACCACCACAGGAATTAACAATCCAATACATTCCAGTTTTAAAAAATGCTGTTATGTGGGTTGGAGAAACGGCTCAGCAGTTAAGAACACTTACTGCCCTTTCAGAGGACTGGGGTTCCATTCCTAGTACCTGTATCAGGCAGCTCACAACTGCCTGTAACCCAGCCTCAGGGGACCTGATGCCCTCTTCAGGAGGCTGTGGGCACCAGTATGCTAAGACTCAAGCTCATCAGCGCCCCTGGCTGTCCCCTTCCTTCCACCCCTGACAGCGTGTGGTACTCTTAGGAAACCATTGCCCCTGGCCTCTCCTTTCTAATGTCAGTAGACTTCTGTATGAGCTACTATTGTCCTTGCTGTGACAAAATGCCCAGCAAAAGTAACTTGAAGGAGGGAGGGTTTATCTGACTCACAGTTTGAGGGGACGCGTCCCTCATGGTGGGGACAATATGAGTGCAGGTACTCACTGCATCTGGTCACATTGGCTCTGCAGTCATGAAGCAGAGAGAGACACATACACCTGTGTTCAGCTCACTTCCACCCCCTTTTCAACCTAGGACCCCCACATGGATGGTGCTACCCATGTCAGTTAACACAACACAGGGAGTCTCTCACAGACATGCCCAGAGGATTGTTCCCTAGGTGACTTTAGATCCTGTTAAGGTGACAGATTGATCATCAAATTATCCCATTTCATTTCAGTTGTGAGAAACAAATCTGTCTCCAGACACTGCCAGGTACCCCTCAGGGCTCAATGTCAACAATTCTACCAGAAGGTAATAATTACCTTCGCCTCCAGTTCATCAAATAAAAGAATGTATTTCATGGAAGGTAGCATGGTCTAATTAGCAGAGATGAGCACAAATAACAGACTGCAGAAAGAACTATAACCTGTGCTAGTTCAGGATCTCAGTGGAGAGAAGCCAGTGGGCTCTGGGGAGAGGGACTCTGAGCTGGGCCTGTCTGCCACCATCTCTCTTGTTTCTTCTAGGGCCAGGCATTGCATTTGTGGTTTACCCAGAAGCCTTAACCAGGCTGCCTCTCTCTCCGTTCTGGGCCATCATCTTTTTCCTGATGCTTCTCACTCTTGGACTTGACACTATGGTGAGTCCCTGTCCCTCTCATCCCTGCCTCCCACACCTTTTAGAGACTCTACTTTCCGAGATCCCAGATCCAGCCTGCAAGCAAGACTCAGGCTTACGGAGGTTTCTCCTGAGGAATGTCGGGATGGCTGGTGAGGCACCTGTCTGGAGTCACAGTAACTATGTAGCTGAGGATGGCCTTGAACTCCTTAGCCTCCTTCCTCAGCCTCTCGAGGGCTAGGATTACAGGTGTGCACCACCACACCTAGTTTAACCCACATTTTTGTGATCATTTAATGGTGTGAAGGAGCCTTCCTCTCTCCTCTTCCATTCCTTCTTTTTGTATTCTGTGCCAAGTTTTAGCCTGTATCCTCCCCCAACCCTATTGGCATCATTTCGCCAAGGCGAGTTCTATAGGGTAGCATAAGGGATGGTAATATGAAGTCAATTTTAAGAAAATTGCCGTGAGGCTGCACCTACTACAAATCATGCTGACAGGTACTCAGGGTTTAGTCATTGGGTGCAGAGAGGGTTTTTCCTCAAGTAGGAGATCAAATGGCAGATAACTAGAGGAGAGGAATTTACATCTCATGAATACAAAATGAAGCTAAAATGTCCTGATGGATGATTGTGTATTCTCTAGGGGCTGGAGGTAGAGTTTCTGCAGCTCTTATAACTGCTTGAGTTCTCCTGACTTTGTGTGTTGGCATCCAGTAAGGCCATTTAGATCATCGAAGGGATAGCACCCTAAAAATCATACCGAACCCAAGCACAGCTTTCCCTAGTGATACCACAAAGGACTTTGGTGGGAGGTTTCTGAGGGGAACAGTTGAACTCAAATGCTTTTGTCCTGGTACTGTTTCAGTTTGCCACCATCGAGACCATTGTGACTTCCATCTCAGATGAGTTCCCCAAGTATCTGCGCACACACAAACCTGTGTTCACCCTGGGCTGCTGTATCTGCTTCTTCATTATGGGCTTCCCAATGATCACACAGGTGGGAGCCCTCTGTGTATGGCCAGATATGGTGGGGACTGGGTGATGACTGTCCAGTGATCACTCTTGGGTGAGAGCCTACAGTCATTGGGTCAGCTGGGAGATGTGTGATGGCTGTCTGTCATCACTCGGGTGAGGGTCTGCAGCCATAGGCCTGAAGTGGAGCAGGCAGAGGACCTGTGATGACTGTCCTTGTATTCTCATTTCTCAGACCTCATACATAACCAGAGCCAAATCACTGCCATTTCCATAAATGGCATGAGTTCAATAATATTTCTGACCACGCAGGGAAATATGTCATCTTGGCTCCTAGTGAGGCCACTAGCGTCTTCATAATTGAGATGTTGTCTTCTTGGGCCAACAAGACAGGTGTGTCCTACTTAAAGAAAACAGAAAGCAGCAATGTCCAGATTTATCCATCCGTCAAATTTCCAAGACATTTCTTGTTATATATATTGAGTTTTTTTTTTCCTAGTCCTGAATGTGTTGGCAAATTGCATAGTAACACTTAGGACATACAGTGTATTTGCTGTCCCTGTGACCTTGAGCAAGCCACTCCTCTGGGCGTTGGTTATTGAATCTATAAAGTGATGGGGTGAAATGAGATGGTCTCCAAGCCTCTTCAGTTAGCAGGGAGACTTAAAGAGCGAGAGCGAGAGCGAGAGCGAGCAGAATGTGTGAAGAAGGCCCAGTATATTAGTTATAGTCTTCCCGAGAGAAACAGAACTGATAGGAATCAGCTCATGCCATAAGGGTCAAAGTAGTTCACAACAGCCCTCTCACACCAAGGAGCTGAGAACCCATGGGTGGCTTAGTCCATGAGGCTCTGTGCCTCATGCAGTCTGGGGCTGAAGACCTGGAGGGTTCCTGGAGAGCCAACGGTCCTCAGTTCACCTTGGGGGCCTGGAAAGGCTACTTCTAATATCAACAAGGAGTCAATGATAGCAAGGTAAATTAACTCTGAGGGGAGAGGGAAGGCCCGACTGACAGAGGGTGAATACTCTTCCTTCTCCTGTGACCTTTTCCACCTGGGTTGCTCCCAGAGGGTGCCAATCACATTTAGGGTGGTTTTTCCCAAGTGAATTAAGGCAGTCAGGGAAATTCCTCAATGAGGCCCCCTGCTTAGGTGATTCCAAAGTAAATTCACATCCACAGCTGACGGTCATATAAAGGTCAATCAAGTGCATCTACACAGATGGTCGTGGACAGCTCACAGCAAACACAAAGGCAAGTGGCTGCTTTCAGAGCTCCTTCAGAGGTTGACCTTTGCCTTGGAAAAATAGAAGATATTAAGCCAGCTTTTTTTTTTTTTTGTGCTTGCCTTATTGATCACCTCAGAGACCACTGAGGGATGTCTCTGTTAACCCGGCCAAGTCTCCACTTTACATGCCTAGCCTAGGTGTAGGCTCCTGTGGAGCAGGGAGAACACCGGACTCCTTTCTGCACCTGCTGTCTTTAGGAGGGGGAAGACGTAGGGAGATGGCCTGGCCACGGGGCCCTTTTTGATGGTGGCTGTTTCTCTCTCCTGCTAGGGTGGAATCTACATGTTTCAGCTCGTGGACACCTACGCCGCGTCCTATGCCCTCGTCATCATCGCCATATTTGAGCTTGTTGGCATCTCCTATGTGTATGGTAAGGGGACACCCTGCCTGCTGTCGAGAGGGAACTGGAGTGGATGGACAGCCTTCCTGGCAATTATGCTCCGCCATATTTAAAGGATTTCAGTGCCTCTGTTTCTGAGCTTACCTCAGGATCACTGTGGTAAAACTGAATGAGAAACCGAAGGTGGTGACAGTGTGTGACAGAAATGATAGGACCTGGCCTTGGGTGTGGTCTGGCACAGTTAACGCCCTTGGCCAGTGGCCAGATTAGGAGGGAGGGCTCTTTGGCTGGTGTGGCATTATTCTTGGTCTTGGCAGAGTCAGTGCCCATGTGTGTGAGGTGAAGGGTGGCTCACCACAGCCCCAGGTTACCAAAGGCCACCTGATCAGAGCCTTCCGATCTTAATAAGCACCCGAGGGAACTTGCCATATAGTATCTAAGTCCCAGATTTTCCCAGCAAAGAAACTTCCAGTTCTCTAATGGTTTACTCTTTCTACCATCACCATGGCAACCTGTATCCCACCCACAGTAGAGCTATTATCAAGGACAGCAGGATGGTAGCCACCAAATGCCATCTCTGCCTTTTGTGCATAAGTATTTGTCCTGGAGGTCACACCAGGGGCCATCCTGGTCACTCTGCCCAGTTTGATATGGGACTGCTGACTCCTTTGTGCCTAAACATCTTAGAATGGTCACTGGATGAATAAATAGCACTTGCAGGGGGATAAAACTTTTGGGGGTCAATGATCTAATCGTATTGCAATCCACTGAAGAGAGCAACTTGTCCTATGTGAAAATTGCTTGGGATAGAGGATGTAAGTACCCCAGGCTATCACATGGGTAAGCCAGAGGCATCTGCAGAGCCATGTTCTCCAAACTGGGGGAAAGTACTCCCCAACTTCTGTGTGTCCTCTGGACAAGTGTCTTGATTCTCAAGCGATTGTTAGTCTCCTACTGACAGGTATGCAACAGTTTCTGGCTTTCCTGGTAATCTCTTTAAAATAAAAGAGAAATAAAATAGAGCAGAAAATCAGGATAGAAAATGGAAATCTTTCATTTAAAATCTGGGCACCCTAGAAACAGGAAGAGGCTGCAATCATTAATTTAAAAGAGTTAAATCCTGTGTATTGTATCTGTGTGTCTGAGTGTGGGTATGTGCACCAGTGCAGTTCCCATGGAGGTCAGAAGAGGGCGTCAGGTCCCCTGGAACTGGAGTTATGGGCAGTTGTGAGCCCTCTGCTGTGGGTGCTGGGAGCCAAACTCTGGTTCTCTGTAAAAGCTGTGTGTGCTCTTAGCCGCAGAGCCATCTCTCCAGCCCCGCAATCACTTTTGGATGGGAGTTGAAAAGGAATTTTTGCAAGACTAGACATCATCTCTTCACTGCAGGGAGAGTTTAGTTCCTGGCAAGAGGAGGGGGCTTCAAGCAGGCCCGAGTGCAGAGTTCTTCCTGAAGACCTGTTTCCCAACTGCTAATTGCCACAAAAGGCACATTTACAAAGTGCTTTCTTGTAAAACAGGCCTGTTCAGTGAGGCTGGAAAGAATTAAGCTAGACACCTTTTAACGTGTCTAATTTTAGAAGTTAAATTCTCTCCCCCAAGCCCCAAGCAAATCTGGCAGTAGATCTCTTGGTTGTGAAGGAATAAGTGAACTCCAAGTGCTTTGGTCCTCAGACCATGCTGATTTCCTGGGGACAGGAAATCCTTTGATCCCTAAGGAATGGTATGGGGAGCCCCCTCAGAATTAGATAGAGCCTGTGATGGACCCAGGCTGGACTTGGAATTGGATCTGAAGGAGATTTAAGAAGTAAATCTTGGGGCTGGAGAGATGACTCAGTGGTTAGGAGCACTGGACGCTCTTCCAGAGGACCCAGGTTCAATTCCCAGCACCATGCACAGTGTACAACTGTCTGTAACTCCAGGCTCAGGGGATCTAGTGCCTTCTTCTGGCCTCTGTGGTCACCAGGCAGGCACATACAGATGTAAGCAAAACACCCAAACACATAAAAATAAAATAAAAGTGTGTGTGTGTGTGTGTGTGAGAGAGAGAGAGAGTGTGTGTGTGTGTGTGTGTGTGTGTGTGTGTGTGTGTGAGAGAGAGAGAGAGAGAGAGAGAGAGAGAGAGAGAGAGAGAGAGAGAGAGAGAGAGAGAGAGAGAGAGAGAATGAATTTGGGGGCTTGAGAGATGACTGGAGTTTGGTTTCTAGCACTCACAGTTGCCTAAAACTCCTAGTCCAGGGTATCTGATGCCCTCTTCTGTCCTCTACGGACACTGTACTCATGGCATGTACACAACACATGGACACACGTGAATGCACATAGTTAAAAAATATAAGAAATCTAACAAAAAGTAAATTCCAATCTCTCTCTCTCCTTCTTTCCCTCACTTCCTCACCATAAAAGCACAGGGGTCATGTTTGGCAGGAGGTGGGAGGAGAAGAGAGGGTGATGGGTGAATGTGAGCAAACTACCACAATATACACATATCACAATATCATAGTGAGAGTCATTACTTTGAATGCTAACTAAGAACAAAATAAAAAAAAGTAAATTTAGGCAGAAATGATTAATATTAATTGTTAGCGATGGAAAGAGAAGCCCGCACAAATGCATAAACTGTATCACTGAGAACAGTGTGTTCTTTCTGAGATGATGAGGCCCCAAGTCCATGAAAGTGCATGAGACAGCTGAGTACAGGCCTGGGGAGAATGAAAATGAACCTGGTTGATTTGGCGCCCGACTGCAGAGTCTGGAGAGCAAGGGCGATAGCTGCGGTGATCGGAGGTTTTCAATTCACTTTTAATGGTCTCTACATTATAGAGGAAGCATTCAGACATTTGCTATATGATGGGGATGATTTTGGATTTTATGATCAGACCAAGTAGCCGGCTGACAATTCTCTCGTTAGTATGCCTCAGAGGCTGAGCTCTACAAATACGGTAAGATGGTTGAGGAGGTCAGCCCTAAGCTGAGCTTCCCGACCGTGAGCTCTTTTGCTGTTCAGAGAGAAAAGGGAGTGTGAGCGGCCAGGGCACCCAGGAAAATGACACCTTAGAGATAAAAGAAATGATGTGGAGATTGAGGAAGGGTTCAGCCGAGTTTCAATCAAGGTGGAAACCCAGTAGGAGAGGGTTTAGCTTTCAGAGATGGGCGCTCATGTTAGCTGGGTTAGAATGACTGGGACATTTGCCCACAGCTTCACTCGGGCTGGAGACAATTTGTAGGACCTTATACAAAATGAAAATGTGGAGTCTCTTATTAAAGTTTGGTACAGTATTTCAAGGTGGTGGGTGGAGAGAGTTATGTCCGGGGCAGGGTCCCCCTGAGGATAGGGCCCTGTTCACCTGCTCGACCTTGGTCCCATCTTAGGGATCACAGCTCTGGGAGCTATGTTTAGACCAAGGGCGGGGCTGTGGTCTGTGAACGGGAAGCCCGAGTCAGTTGAAGCACGGTTTGGGTCCCAGTTCAGGGTTGGTCACTGGGATGGAGCATGCGTGGCTGTTTCCCAGCCCCACGTCTGCTTACTGAGTCTAGAGTGGTAGCCGTGTGTCTGCCATGTTTTCACCCCCACCCCCACTGCTTTCCTGTGAGTTCACGGAGCAGCAGCTACTTGGCTTTCTTTGACTATTTTCTATGTTTCTCCTCCAAGGTCAAGGCCATCTAGCAGACAGGTCTCTTAAGCGTGCTCAAATCTCTATGATCAGTGTCTTAATCATGATTCAGGCCTTGAAGGCAAGACAGATTTTGATCAGTGGCCAGGACAGGCAGGGGGAACCATATAAGCAAAGTATGAAGTTCAGGGAACCATTGACAGGGAGGGACTTGGGTGTGAGGGCTGGGGCAGGAAGGTTTTTGGGTGACTCCTCGCTGGTGCCCCTGGAGTGCATCTGCAGGGCTAGCCTATCAACAGCAGAAGAGAGAATTACAGGCCTATGCTATCTGAGGCAGAGACTGGGGCCTCTAGATTCCACCTGTGAGATACTGAGCCCAGCTTGACTGGCCGGGTCTAATCCTGCCCCAGAACGAAGGCCTTTGAATGCTCAGAACTGAGGCCACTCCAAACTGAGCTCCAATATCCAGCCTCTCCACCGCTTCAGGGTCAGCTCTGTCCCCCACTCCCAGGAGAGAAGTGAGCGCTTTGGCCACACCCCTTCTTCCCAGAGGAAGCTACTGGCTGCTTTCCTCAGGGCTAATCTCAACCCTGCTAAAGCAGAGTTTGTCCATCCACACATCACTGTCTCTTGGGGATGGTGTAGTGGAGAGGAAGCGTTTTGTGACTGGACCGATGCTGACAGCAGAAGCTTCTAGAATCAATATCCTTCCTTTCCCCCAATTCCCTCTTCTCTTCATTTTTTCACTGTCTGGAAAACCATTTTCAGCATCTTGGTATAATTTTGAGGTCCTTCACTTCGACCTCTGCTTCCTTTGACCCAAGATGGCCAACACTCAGAGCTCCCTCATTTGAAGGGAACAAAGAAGAAGACACACCCAGAGTTGGCAAGGCCCATGTTCAGTTCCTGCTTGTACACCTGTGGGAGTGGCATGGAGTCCCTTTGCCCCATGGAGGGACCTCTTTGGATAGGCCCCAGGGGTACATTGTCTCAGCACCCTCAGCAGGTGAATGTCACACAGTGAGCTATAGTCAGAACTGGGGTTTGGTCCTTGGGTCCCAGCTCCTCATCCAGTGCTCCGTGTACCACATTTGTTGAAGGCCACCATCAGAATTATTAAGTAGAGCAAGAAGCCCAGATGACACCGGAGATAGTTGGGTGACTTGAGGGAAGCTGCGTTTTGAGTCTCTGAGCCTTTCCTAGTGCGGGCTGCTGTTTAGTAAACAGTCCAAGCTCTGCTCTGGTGTCTCTCACCGGAGGGCTGGAGATTCCTGAAGGGGCTGACTGGCTTGGTCTCAACTAGATGGGAATAGCTATAAATGTTAGAGTCGGGGGCCATAATGATGTCAGGATCTGTTACTGGCGTGGTGATGAGTAGTCCCCTCTTTTTTGCATAAGCTCTACAATTCTCAAGGGCTGTGGGTGTGACTCAGTGGTAGTACTTGTCTAGTATCCATGAAGCCCTGAGTTCCATCTCCAGTCACAAACACAAACATAAAATAAACTTGTAATATAACATACATGTAAGATGGAACACATACATCCGTGTGCATGCACACATACACATGGAGGGAGGGAGAAAGGAGAGAGAGAGAGAGAGAGAGAGAGAGAGAGAGAGAGAGAGAGAGAGAGAGAGAGAGAGAGAGGTTTTCACTCTGTTGCCCTGGCTTGGAATTCACTATGGCTGGCCTTGAACACATGGTGATTCTCCTATATCTGCACTCTGTGAACTGGGATTACAGGTGTGAGCCACCACACCTGGCTAGAATATCTATTTATTAAATGACAAACTTGTTTATGTTTATTGATATTGACAAATGATTCTGCATATCCTTATGGAGTTCAAATGACACTGTCAATAATGTGTGCAATGCAATGATTGCATCAAACTAGCTAACACAGTCATTACCTCAGACACCCCTCAGTGTTTATTCTAACGGGAACATCATACCCTTCAGCCAGTATGGCTCCATCTACACTCTTCAATCTCTGGTAACTCCCGTCTGCTCTCTGCATCCATGACTATATATATATTTTATAGATTCCACATACAAGGGAGATTATGTGGCCTTTGTCTTTCTCTATCTGGCTTACTTTACATAACACAATGTCCTTTGGGTTCATTTGTGTGGTTGAGTATGATATAGCTTGTGTATGTGTGCATGTGTGTGATTATGTGTATGCCTATGTGTGCATGTGTATTTGTGTGTATGTATGTGCTAATGTGCATGTACGTGTGTGTGACCTTTTCTTCCTTCATCTTGGGTGGACGGGTAGGTTACTTTCATGACTTGGTGGCTGTGAACAGTGTTGCAGACAGGCAGGTTACTTTCATGACTTGGTGACTGTGAACAGTGTCGCAGTGAGCCGGTAGTCAGATGTCTTCACCACACTGTTCCATGTCTCTTGGCTGTATACTCATAGTGGGAATGCTGGTTCTCTGTTAACCTCTATTTTTAATTTCCTGAGGAATCTCTAAATTGTCTATGATGGTCATATTAATTTGTGCTTCTGTCATCAGCATATCAGGGCCCCTCTCTCTATGAGGAACACATCGTGAATATGCCAGGATGGGGTTTGGGACGTTCCCAATACAGAGACTCGCATTCAGGAAGCTATCCGGTCCCCTTTGCATATTGATCCCCCAGTTCTGAGGGGTACCACTTATGACACAGTCCCCTTCCTTCCAAGCAGTGCTCCTGAACTGAGGAGTTACCAGGAGGGTGGCTATGTGGGGCTGGATGAAGAGCTGCCTCCTTTGCATTTACTTTAGTGAAGTTGGGGAGTGGCCAGGAAGACAAGCCCTTCAGTTCCAGCTGAGTGTGTGGTGGACACTTGGAATTTACATTGGTTCCACCTGTAACCATCATCATACACTCAGCAGAGCTACGTGGACACAATGGAATTGCTCTTGGGAGGGCGGGAAACACAAATCCAGCCCACAGAAACTCTTGCTAAGTACTGGGCCTTTCGTAATACAGTATCTTGGTTTACCAAAACCTTTTTTTCTGCCGGACTTGTCAACAAGCATACCAAGCCACCTCCCAAAGCAGCCATAATCATGCAAGTGTCACTGCCAAGACTCCTGAAGCCAAGCTTTGGAGATGCTGCCATGACAGCTTTGAACCTCACTGAAGAGGGTGTTTAGTAACTATTTCAACATTCAGTTAGCCCCAGTGTCCCTGGCAGCGAGTCATCCGCCTGATGGTTTCCTGTGCAACAGGGATTATGTTGACTTCATCTGGACTCTACCTTAGTCAGGGGTCTTGAGTGAGAGGCCCTGGTGTCTGCCTCTCCCTGCCCTTGCCCTGCCCCTCACACACAGCCTCTGTTGTCTCTTTGCAGGCTTGCAGAGGTTCTGTGAAGACATCGAGATGATGATTGGATTCCAGCCCAACATCTTCTGGAAAGTCTGCTGGGCATTCGTCACCCCGACCATTTTAACTGTAAGGGCCGAGAGCTTTTTCTCAGACACTGCCTGTGTGCATGCTGGTGTTCTAACTTTGAACACGCGTGCCTCCCCATGAGCCTGGGGAGCTGGTGGGATGGGTATTGCTCTTGTCTTCCGGGTGGGTAACCTGAAGCTCAGAAAGGTGAAGTGACTTACCCACGGGTACCCAGCCGGTCAGGGGAGGAGCTGGGACTGATGAATAGGCATCAGCACATCTGTATAGAGTGTGCACATTCTATCCATCTGCCTTATGTGCTAGTAGATAGCAGTCCACAGCCATGTAAACCACACATCTACCAAGGTCCCGATTCAGTTCGAGGTGCTTTGTGGGTAGAGCCTCTTCTCTCACAGTCCTGCCAGGCTGGCATAATTATCTCTGTCTCGTAGAAGGGGAATGTCCTATTTCATTTTCAGTTACCATAATAAGCTACCCTAACAAAAAAAAACAAAACAAAACAAAACAACAACAACAACAACAAAAAACAAAACCTCAGAGTACAAAAGGTTCATTCTCACGTACAGTTCCGGGTTGTAGTTCATCGTAAGGAGGAAGTCATGGTGGGAGAAGCCTGAAGCAGCTAGCTCCGCCCACAGTCAAGAGCAGAGAGAAATGAAGGCACGCGTGCTTGTCAGTGCTCAGCTGGCTTTCCACTTTTCAGAAAAGGATTTATTCTGCCATCTCATTACATGTGTGTCTGTGTGTGTCTGTGTGCATGTATGTGCAGGTGCATGTGGGTGCCTGCAGAGTCCAGAAGATGGCATTGGGTCCCTTGGAGCTGGAGTTACAGGTGGCTGTGAGCTGGGAACAAAACTCCAGTCCTCCACAAGGGCAGCAAGCGCTCTTAACCCTCTGAGCCATCTCTCCAGTCCCTGATCTCTACAATATGACACCCCCTACCCCCCTCCCCTCGGGAATGATGCAGTTCACAGTGATTGCATCTTCCTACATCAGTTGACAGAAGCATGATGATACCCCATAGGCCAAGCTGAACTACGCAGTCCTTCATTGAGACTCCCTTCCAGGTGATTCTGCGTGGCATCAAGTTGACAATTAAAACAATTATCACTGCTAGGCAGTGGGGATGCACACCTTCAATCCCAACACTCAGGAGGCAGAGGCAGGTGGATCTCTCTGAGTTTGAGGCCAGCCTGGTCTGCAGAGTAAGTTCAGGGAGAGAAACCTTGTCTCAGAAAAAAACCAAAACACCACCACCACCACCACCACCACCACCACCACCACCACCACCACCACCACCAATATATCACAGGAAAAACGAAGCCTGGAGTTATGTGACTGACCTAGCGTTGACTGTACAACAGTTGGCAGCAGTCTGGATTTGAACCTACATGTTCTGGCTCCTAATCACCATGCAGTGTGTCTGCTCTACGATTAATGTAGCTTTAATCAGGCTTTCCCTGTCGACTTTATTGCTTTGAGAGCCATTTTGTCATCTTCACATGTGAGGATGGTCTTTTGAGATCACCTGACATTCGCCTTCTAACAAACAGAGCCTTTCATGTGCCCATGACCTGTACGGGGACTTAGCCTCGCACTTTGTCACCCCCATTATTGTGCCGGAAGCTGTCAGTGTGGCCTCACTCTCTTCCCCAAGCAAATTAGTTAGCAGGGATTTTGTGTTTGCCATCCTCTGAGGCTTGTCTTTTTCTTCCTCTGGCTTTTGGGAGTCCTTTTTGGGCAAGGCTGAAGGAAGTTGTTGGTCAATTTCTATTTGTCCAGTAGGTGGCGCTAGAAACCAGATAAAGAGCCCACTTTTCACTCCCAGAGACCAGCTTTGCTTAAGATGCAGGACGGCTAAAAGCAAGTGCAATGAAAATACATGTTTTCTTCATTTGCTTGCCTTCCCCCCGCCCCCCACCTCAGAGTGTGTTTTAATCAAACCGCATCTTTCTGGAACACTAGAGGTTTAGATGGGAAATCCATTCCACAGTCTTTGTTTTCTACGTTGACACCAATAGCTTACCCACATCCATCTCGGTGGCCTGAAAAGTCCGTGAGAACTGAAAAGTTTTGAAGACAGATGCCCAGAGCTGAAGTGTGTGGGGAGCTTGGCTTAACTTGTGGGTGTGAAGAAGAGGGTGCTACCTGTTGTCTGCACACACTGTGGTAGCAAAGCCTGTCCCTGCTGACCTTTGACCCCCTCCTCTCGGCTCCTCATGGTTTATTATCAGCTGAGTCGATGCTAGAATTTGTTCTAGATCCTGCCCTCCTTTTCCTCTAGTCCCAGAAGAGTGTTAGAATTTTTCCGTGTTCTGTGGAGACGCACCACGAGGCCGTCCTCCTCCTGCTACTCCTAGGGGGAGGAGGCATTTTGAGGCAGGCCCTTCAGCAGCCTTGAAGTTTACACCCGTGCTGTATTTCCACTTTTCAAGTGTGTGCATCGAGGCTCAGAGAGGAAAAGGAATTTGCTGTAAGCCACAAGGCCACAGGGACAAAATATTGCGTCTGAGGTAGGGTGGGCTTCAACTCCAACCTATGCTTTCTGAGGTTCCCAACCTCAGATGGAGCATGGCCAGTTTGAGTTCAGTCTTCAGAATCAGGAGAAGGAATTCTAAGGGCTTGTTGTTTCTTATTTTCATTCTTGGACGGTTCCTCAGTTCCGCTCCGATTTGCTAGATTTCATGTCAGAAGCCGTGGAGATGCCCTGGAACTGTCTTGAGGTAGATTCTCTGTGTTGTTTGGAGCGAGAGATATGGTCACTTCCATCATCACCAACCAGTGGCTCTCCTGTGTCTGCTTTGGTAGGGATGGGCATGACTCAGTGGCTAAATCCCCATTTCCTGTGGCAAAGCCTACTCAAGGGCAGGCTTTCATCAAAGCTGATGTGGCAAAGGGAAATTTATGGCATGCAATCAGCTTGTGCCTAAAAGTTTGATGTGATATTTGCACAAGCAGAAATGGGTGTCAAAGGTCTCAGCCCTGCCTTTATGTTGCCATTTACCTCCATAGCATAGATGTCTTTGAGGTCTTGGCCTAGGGTAAGATTATGGGTTTAAATTACTTCATGGCCTCTGAAATAAAATCCATCATTCTTCTTCATGCCGTGGTAGATTTATGGAGCCATAAATACCCTCCTGCAATTATCATATGCACAGTCTGATCACGTTACCGAGTAAGGCACACACATAGGCAGATGCATTGCTATTTATATAGTAAATGAAATAGTGCAGCATGCTGCAATGACATCGGGCCATACTTCCAATAGACTGGCTAGTAAAGCTTAATGACTCCAGGGGCAAGTGTTTGAAAGCAGGGGTGGCTACTGTAGACCTCACTCTCCATGGGAGCCTCGTCTTCAGGCTCACATTGCTTTGAGTCAACATATGAATTATTGTTGCATTGGAAGAATCCCTCACCCTGGCAGCCTGGGTACTTTGTGCTTGTGTAGGGTCTCACGCTTCTCCCAGAAGCTCCCACCAGTTATTTTCACTGATGTAATCCCCTCCCATCACTTTGTGACTCTACAGCTCAAGGTAGGAAGGGAGAGGTGGAGCCAGGGACAGGACGTGTGGACAGTTCCAGGCCACAGGCAGGAAGAACACACAGAACCACATTGCCTAGGGAAATGGTGCCTGGGACTGGGCTGGGACTATCTGAAGCCTGGTTCCCTAGAAAGGTGACTCTGTCTTCAGCACATGCCTTGGCCTTCTTCAGCTGCCCAGCCAAGCCTTTGGATGGATCTCAGAGCTGTTGCCAGTCGAAGTACGATGAGATAGCAGATAATGGGCAAAACCCACATCATACCCTTTTAAAAAATGAGGAAGAACTCTGGAGCAAATGCTAGATTTCTGACCCCAGAAAATCTCAGCCCTGTATACATGCTGTGAAATATACCCATTCTGTGGCTGAGAAGTCTGAGAGGCCCTCGGCTCATTAGCAGTAGAGTCAGGTCTCTGGACTCACTGGCGATGACACTGTTCACCTTGAGTCAGTGGACGGGCTGCACATCTTCTCTCTCTGCCATGGCTTCTTACAGAACCATGCTTCTAGACCAGCCACCTCCAGGGGACCATTTTGGATCTCACATAGTCAACTTTAGAGGCAGCTCCTATATGTGGGCCACTCCTTGTTCAAGGACGAGGCCAAGTGGATTTGATTAAAAAGATTGAAATATATAAATTTAACACATCTTAACCGATTCTATTAACATTATAACAAAGGCTTGATTATCAATGATAGTTCAGAAAATCTCTTCAGAACTCCCGGCATGCCCTCTCCTACCTGTCCCCGACAGTCACAGTGCTGTTTCTCTTGGTGTGGCCTCTCCGTGTGGAGACACATGCCCACACCCTGCTGACTTCCTATGGGACTGGCAAACACAGGGAGGAGCAGTAGCTGAGTGTACGTATGGCCCCTTCATCTCCGTGGAGTTTACTTTCTTCAATTAGAAAATCTCTTTTCAGATGGACAAGAGCATACATAAGAGGCGGTAAGAGGAATGAAAACATGGAGCACGTGCCTGTTGAAGGAATGCATGACTCACATCATCACCCTAATGTACCTTTCTCCTCTTCTCTCCTAGTTTATCCTTTGCTTCAGCTTCTACCAGTGGGAGCCCATGACCTACGGCTCTTACCGCTACCCTAACTGGTCCATGGTGCTTGGATGGCTGATGCTCGCCTGCTCTGTTATCTGGATCCCGATTATGTTTGTGATAAAAATGTATCTGGCTCCTGGCAGATTTATTGAGGTAATTCTACCGGCTCCTTTCCCCCTGCTAGCCTCTCCCCAGGGAGAGATCCTAAGAGCTCTATGCATTAAAAACAAAAGATTCAGTAAACGCATTCAAGAAGGATACCGGGTGAGTAAGCAATTACAGTTGCAGCCGATTCTATTAAACCATTTTTATTATGTATTATTCCTGTGACAGAGGAGCCCAGCCAATCGTCAGGCTGAGCTGTTATTGTGGTATTCCTCACTGTTCTGGCAGCCCTGGGATGGATGATCAGAATGTCTCCTCTTTCCTAGAGCTTCCACTCCCTCCTCCTCGGGCTGCTATTTACATCTTGGAGTTTGTTTTTTAACCACACATAGGGTTTCCCCTTCCCTAGTGTTCCTCTACATCCAAGCCTCCTCCCTACCAAATGTCACCACTGTCCCCTATTGTTCCTGGGTTAAGAATGGCTGAAGAGCCAAGCTGATTAAAAATATGATGACTCTCAGGGTGTAATATGCATTGCAGGGCACGGTGAGAATGAGGAGAGGCTGGCTTTTCTAAATTTACTAGCTGTCACAGTTAGGCTCTGTCGCTCCAATAAAACCATGACCAAAAGCAGCTTGGGGACGAAGGGCTTACTTCTTCTCAGTATTCCTAGGTCTCAGTCCCTCACAGAGGGAAGTTGGGGCAAGAGCTGGAGGCCGGAACCTAGAGACAGGAACAGAAGCAGAGGCCACGGAGGAGTGCTGCTTACTGGCTCGCTTGCTCCCTTTGTTTTCTTATATAACTCAAGACTATCTGCCTGGACTGGCATTGCTACAGTGGACTGGGCCCTCCCATGTCAGTCATGAATCACGACAACGTCCCAAAGACTTGCCTACAGGCTGATCTGATGGAGAAAATTCCTCGGTGGTTGGCATTCCCTCTTTCTAGATGATTGTAGCTGTGCCAGGCTAACTAGCACACCAGCCAATCCCTATCTGAACCCATTTTACTCTTGTCCTGAAAATAACCCTGACCTTTTCCACAGAGTGGGTGGGGCTGCCACTGAAGAACCACCCAGCTTTTCTTACTTATGAGAAGTCACACCTGTAATTCTAGCACTTGGGAAGTACAAGCAGGATGATCAGGAGTTCAAGGCCATCCTTAACTGTATTGTGAACTTTAGACTAGCCTGGGCTATGTAAGGAAAAAAGGACTCTTGCCTAGGTGGGCTGAGAATGAGTGAACTCTGTCTCCATCCTGAAGGCGTTTGGACCATATCAGCACTGGATCAGGGTCTGATCCAGAGGCACCTGGAAGCTTGTCATAAATGCAGACAATCAGGCTCTCATGACTGCACTGAGCTCAGTGGAATCTTGGGCTCATCTTCCAGCGATTTAGATGCATGCTCACGTTTAGGAGGCATTTAGACCAGTGGTTCTCAGCCCTCCTAATGCTTTGACCTCTCAATACAGTTCCTCATGTTGGGGTGACCCCCAACCCTAAAATGATTTCCATTGCTACTTCATAACTGTAATTCTGCTGCTGTTAGGAATCATTATGTAAACATTTTTGGAGTTAGAGGTTTGCCAAAGGGGTTGAAACCCACAGGTTGAGAACGGCTGAGCTAGAGCAATGTAAAAAAGAAATACCTGTTCACTGGGGTGGAGAACGACCATGTGGGGTCTGCTCTTGGGCAGCTAGATCCATGTGAGGAAGAGGCTGGAGGGAGAAGCAGGATGGGGGTGAGCGCATGGCCAGCACACAACACTAGCAGTCACTTGGTGTGGGTCAGTAGGTAGCCCTTGTTTTCACTGACCTCCAGATGAAGATGGGTCCTCATACTCAAGTTGTATTCTGGTTTGCATCCCCAGAAAAATCTGTTCATTGTCTTCGGGTGTAAATCAACTCTGGCCCCAACTACTCCCAGGGTGACACTCCTCATAGCCACCTTCTTGCCAGAGGACTCAAGAATCTCTTTCTCCAAACAGAACCTGCTGTAACCTCTGCTACTGTTGTTGCAGCCTGGAATTCTCTAGATTGATGGGTTGGCTGTGCAAATTTATTATGGTTAATTTGGGACACAAAGGTTGCAGGCTGATGATTAAGGGGAGATTAAACTAACAGCTACAAGAACCAGATTCCCTTTAATAGGTAATAAACATATAATTATTCCCTCTTATATAGTAAGAAGTAAGCTTTCTTTTCTTTTTCTAGATGTTTCTGTCAGATTTTATTTTCTATAAAAACTTCAGTTGAAGGACTAGAGACACCCCATTATTTTAAAGCTAACCTATATGAACCTGCACTGCTGAACCAAGTCAGAAACATATTTTTGTTAACAGATAATTAAAATCTTTGTTCGTGCTTGGTGATATATCTTTGGGGTTGGTTTTTATCTTTGCCATTTATATACTTTTGGGAAATATGCTAAACAAAATCCAATTATTTTGATGTAGCAATCCACCATTGAGACTACAGAACAAATGTAATTGAGCCCATGACTTTCGCTGTATGGAAGCAGAAGTAGAAACTTGTGGGTTCTCTTCACTTGGTGGGGGGACATGTATAATTAAAATCTGGGCCCTTTGTCTTCTACTGATCTTGTGCAAGGCAAACATGGAGCAATCACAATGATGCTTTCAGGGTGATGTAAATAATTTCAAGTGAACCAAACTGAGTCTTGATTTTTCGATCCTTGGGCTAGTTAATGAACGCGGGCTGGTTTTCCTGATCGTCTCTCTCACTGCAGGAACCTCTCGGCTCCAGTGAGGGATCTGGAGCAGTGGTCCCTAGCCTTTTGAAGATGGCTAGGGGTGCCATAGTGGAGGAAGGTACAGTCCTGTTATAACTACGTGTATCTTTGACTTTTTTTTTGCAGAGGCTGAAGTTGGTATGCTCACCACAGCCAGACTGGGGCCCATTCTTAGCTCAGCACCGTGGAGAGCGTTACAAGAATATGATCGACCCCTTGGGAACCTCATCCCTGGGACTCAAACTGCCAGTGAAGGATTTGGAACTGGGCACCCAGTGCTAGTCCAGTAGTGTGGATGGTCCTGCATTACTCCTGGTTTTCCTCTCTGCCTCCCCTTCACACTTTCGCCAGCTTTATCCCCAATTCTCTTCTTTCTCCCCACACTTCGCTTCACAGCCGTGCATGAGAGTGTTCCATAGAAAAGTAGGACATAGTGTCTGTCGCATGCTGTAGTGAGGGTCACACAGACCACTGGAAGCACTGTCTGCCTGTGTCTGTGATATCAGTTTCTGGAAGGATTGGTCCCCTGATTGGGTGCTTCATTCATCCTGCAGGGGGTGGGGGGGTTGACAGGTGAGTGCTGGCAGGTGCATGGTTTGGCGGTAGAGAAATTCCCATGTGTGTTCTCATTGCTGGAAGGAGTAGGGCATGAGGAGAATCCAGACATTCAGGACTGTGGATTTGGACTCATCAACACCATCCAGCTCAGCTGGGCAATGCCATGATCTCATTCAGAAGCCGAAAGTTCAGGTCAGGTGCATTTAGGCAGAGGCAGTGCTGGAATTTGTTCTAGATGCAGACAAGGCTGGTAGGTGGATTTGGGCACCACTGGGTGGTTTGGTTTGCATATCCGTTTCCTTTATTTTGACCAAATATAACATGCATTCGGATGCTTCATCTCTCTATGCTGTGGATCTGAAGGGACTGTCCATTTTCTTTCCTCAGTCTGTCTGTCCTCCTCTTTCTTCCCTTCCTCCTCCTCTTTCTCTTCCTCCTTCTCCTCCTTTCCCATCTTTATAATAACCACATTTGGGAGTTAATTCTTTGGGTCTTTTTTTCCACCCCCTGCACAAGAAGCCATACTTTGATTTGCATGTCTACTTTTGTACCGCTGTTCTATTTGCCATGATGTCTTTAGCACCATGGTTCAGTGCCATAGTATGCTGTCTCTTTGCCTCCAAATCTCTTTCTATAAGCTGTAGATACCTTGTCCTTCAACCTCTGGGAAAATGAGACTTACCTTGGTTCTGTCTGTATATTATATATATATGGGACACAAACTCTTAAACAATACTTTCTCAATTTTTACTCCCTTTTAAGTAACAGTAAATGCCAATTGTAGCCATAGGGAAATCAGAGAAATTAAGAGATTGGTAGAAAGCAATCATATTATTCTTCACCCCTGGGGTTGTACGGCTTAGGTCACTGTATTTCCAGGACTTTCTAATAAATACAGCTTAGCTAGATAGTGAGTAAGCCAATTAAGACTATAGCTCTTAAGACTGCATTTAGCCAGTTCAATTTCTGGAACTCCCTATTCACAGTGTTTATTGTTACTGCCCTCTAGTGAGAATAAGCCACCCATCTGCAGAGCCTGGCCAGGCGTACCCTTTATTACAGTGTCTCCCAAGCAGGCATATATGAAACTCTTAAAGTGTGATGTGTGCTCATGCAGTATGTACACATAGCATGTAGTGGTGTTTTCTGTCCTTATAAATATCTTAGGAATCACCACAAAGATGGCGATTTTAGAGTAGCATAGTCTGGGCTTTTATTTCTTTTCTTCTTACAGTATTAATATCGTAACCTAAAATAGTTTCCTCTAGGGGAGACTGGTTCAATCATTTTCTTATGAGTTGTCTTCATATAACAGGGTCTCAGGCAAAGTTTTCGGTTCAAATCTTGTATATTGATGTGACATTTTCATCCCACACAATGCAATGATGCCCCAATAACAGATTTTAACGTATCCTTTTAAAAAGATGACTCCACTATGTAAAGTGTCTGAAATCATTGTATTGGACTCTCCCTTTCCTAGGGCAAGTGCTCACACCACCTGCCAACAATGATGGGTACTTGGATTTCCCAGAGTAGCCACGACAGATTTTAGGGAAGGGATCGTGGTGGGTTTTGAACTCCTGGCTTTCATGTCTTTTCTATCAGGGTTTGCCTTCCCTCTTCCATTTCTCCTTTCTCCCAATTTCCCCAAAGTAGGTCTTGCTAGACTGTTACAGAGATGGAGTCTCAGGCTTCCCTTATTTTAGGAAGATAAGCTGTGGGCTCAGCTGTCTCCTATCTGCTGTCATTATGTTTTCCCCAGAAAGCCACACTGATGAGCAGCCCATTCCTGCTCCAATATTGCAGGGTGGTACCCAGACTTCGGTGGTGTGTGTGTGTGTGTTTGGGGGTGGGGAGGTCAGTCTGGAAACTACCCGCAGCCCCACCAGTTTGCAGGTTAGGAAAAGCACACATGGGATTTGTGTGTGCTTCTGGCTTCCTGTTTTCCTCTGGGCTGGAATTGGGACTGGTGCTGGATGCCAACCCAATTTACTAATTTTTGCCTCTGTGATTAAAAGAAAGAAGTGGGGGAGGCTGTTGGCACTGCCGGATGTGAACTGAGAGTTGGATTACTGGAGACCTCATCAGTTAGGGCGTTTGTAACTGGGGCAGCTATAGCTGTGTCTAGTAGGATGCGTTTAGGAAAGACCTAGAAGCTGCCCCTGAGTACTTGTCCATTTTGTTGTTGTTGCTTTTTTTTTCTTTCTCTAATTTCATATAAAAGCTGCTCAGAAGGACAAAGTAAGAAAAGGTTCCAGGCTCACCTGGACACAGCTGCCTTTGAAGTTTAGTTTTGTCCACATTCATTGCCACGTTCAACTTCAAGGCTCTCCCTGGCAGGGAGGAGTGGTGTCTGAGTAGTTTCCATTCATGGTGTATCTCAGCGTATGCCTCCTGAGGACTTGGTCGGGATACTGAGAGTGGATATGTATCCGTCTAGATGGACTGTTTCCATGCTACTAAAATGCACACTCGATTGGAAGAAAAAAATGAATGAGTAAATAGAAAATGAAAGCACTGTCATAACTGCCACCTGAGCTTCTTTCTCCCTGGACACTGAAGACTTCAGTTCCCTGTGTGCAGTGGTGGGGAGTTTACCATCTGTGAGATGATGTCATACCACCAACCAATAAACTCATTCAGAGAAAAACAAGCCATATGTGAACAATAGTAACCCCTTAATATCCTTAAAACAAAAACCACCATGTATTTATTAACTATTGATGTTGTGGTTCCTTATGCAAACCTTTGTGTAATTGTCTTGCTCACTAGAAATTTCTTCTAATCTCCAGGCTGTGTTTGTTGTGAACAACTGTGTCCAATTCTGGTCTTCCTGGTAGTTGTTTTATCAGCCCTTGTGTATTTTTTTTTTTTTTTGCATGATATCTGTGGTCAAGGCAAAATCCTAATGACCTTGACGTCTTCGGAACTTTTGCTGAGTTTTTAATGCGTGAGAGCTGCAATTGCTGCGTACTTCAGGGAATGGCACTTTAGAAAGAGTTGTACACAAGGACTTTGGGTGGATGAGACTCGGATTTCGCTACATTGGCGCAGCACTGAGGGGAGGGGTCAGGGCTGTGTTTTCCTTCTGTTATTTATGTGTGCCTCAGCGCTTCCCGGTTCCTTTCTGTCAGCATGGGCTTCCCAGGCCTTAAACCGACACTTTACTCTTCATCTCCTTGGCCGTGGGTCATTGTCCTCTTCCCAGAGGCTAGCACAGTAACTGTTGCTGGGCGTGCAGTGGCGAGGTCATCCTGACTGTGGGGTTGGGGTTTGGGTCTGGGCACTGGCATGAGTTAGGGTGTTCTGTATGGTAGGTTGACATGCAAGGCGTGGAGGCCAAGACCAGCAAGTCTGTTTCCCCTGTCTCGAAGTGTGTGCTATGCAGAGCTGGCCTGAGGGCTGGGAGTGAGACTTCCTGTCTTTCTCTCATTTAGCTGTGCTTGCCTAGAAGAACCAGTGTGAAATATGGTCTTGGCATAGGTTGCTGTAAACTGCCTGTTGAGAAAGGATTTCAGATGGGTGTTCCTTACCCCTGAAAAGCAAACTGAAGTTTGATTAGTTCCTGAGGACGACGTCTCCAGGTAACTGGCTGCCTTACAGGTGTGCTCTATCACTGGGGGGATGGTAGGCGTCAACTGGGAACTGCTGTGTCTCTCATTTGTCCGTGTTCTTTTGCACTTTATTATGGACCTATCAAGGAGTAGGTTAATTATTAAATTATGTACTTGGGTAGTGTTCTAAATGCAAGAATCTCATGTGGGCACTATTGTTCATGAATAAAGATGTTTCCTAGTCAGGTCCTTATATTTTTTCATCAACTGTACATGAAGAAAATATGTTACAAAATGATGCATCATATATATCTATCTATCGTATAGAGTGCTTATTATATATTGTGCATTATTCATTTAAGAAGTCATTACTCTTGAGGCCCTACCTCAAATTTTGTATTTATGTGTACAAATGCAATTTATGGTATTATATATTTGCCTATTACATACTGTTATAAATTAGAGTTTATCCTAATAATGTATGAGTCCTCGAAAACCCCAAATAAATGTCAGTGTTTAAAGCACACTGCTTGCCATTGTGTCTGTTACAAACCCCTTACCACCACATTTCTTTTTTAACAAATGGACTTCAGGTGTGCCAAGGGTAGGCTGTTTTATTGTGAGAAGCCTGGCACAGCTGTGAAAAATGACTCTCCTGGAAAAATGAGGCATCATTGTGTTGTGCAGAAACAAATATCAATAAAATTGCTATATTTGCAGCCATCAGAACACACCATTGTACACTGAATTATTAATTAGTCCTCAGGGAGGGAGGGAGAGGGAGAGGGAGGGAGGGAGGGAGGGAGAGAGAGAGAGAGAGAGAGAGAGAGAGAGAGAGAGAGAGAGAGAGGAAGAGAGGGAGGAAGAGGGAGAGAAAGAATATGAACAGATCTGAATAGAGAGACTGAGCTAGATAAATCTTTGTGTGTAGTACAATTATTATTTTGTCAGTTTCCAATTTTATTTAACTTCATCTAGATAGTTCTTGACATATGCTAGGCTCCAGGCATCTAGATAGTTCTTGACAAATGCTAGGCTCTGGGCCAAATGAACTTGGTAGAAAAATCATCCATGTTAAGTAGGCAAACCAAAAAATGTCCTTCTTCTCTATCCAAGTAGGTGGAGCTCCCGACTCTCTGTCCAGAGACATGCAGAGGAGGTCCTTCCTGTGCTATGCTCTCTCCATCTGATCGCCTTAGCCAGACTGCCTTCTAATGAGCAAGGTGCTCACATCCTGTTCCCATCTTTTGCTTAAGCTTTAGATGTCTGCAGGATAGTCTGGGTCCATCTTTGTAGGAGACACGGATGCTCAAAGCAGATATTGGGATCCACACACTGAAGCATGGAGTCCATCCTGTGGTCAAGCCTTGGCCTAGGAAAGGCCTGTGACTGTGAGGTTGACATACACCTGGGAAAGGCCTGTGATTGTGAGGTTGACACACACCTGGGAAAGGCCTGTGACTGTGAGGTTCACACACACACACACACACACACACACACACACACACACACACACCTGGGAAAGGCCTGTGACTGAGGTTCACACACACAGCTGGGAAAGGCCTGTGACTGTGAGGTTCACACACCTGGGAAAGGCCTGTGACTGTGAAATTCACACACCTGGGAAAGGCCTGTGACTGTGAAGTTCACACACCTGGGAAAGGCCTGTGACTGTGAGGTTCACACACACACACACATACACACACACACACACACACACACACACACACACACACACACACGCCCCTGGGAAAGGCCTGTGACTGTGAGGTTCACATACCTGGGAAAGGCCTGTGACTGTGAAGTTCACACACCTGGGAAAGGCCTGTGACTGTGGGGTTCACACACACATACACACACACACACACACACACACACACACACACACACACACACACACCCCTGGGAAAGGCCTGTGACTGTGAGGTTCACACACCTGGGAAAGGCCTGTGCTTGGCGTTCACTCATACTTAGGAGAGGCCTGTGACTGAGGTTCACAGACATTCCATCTGGCTGAGTGTCTTGGTCAGGGCTCTTGAAATGTGATGTGGGCCTGTGGGGAAGATGTAAAGGTCAGTGGAGATGCTGGGATGAGCTTGCAGTCAGCTGGAAGCAAACACAATGATAGTACAAAGGTGCATCTGAGTAGTTTAAGATGGGGCAGAGGGGCCTGGGGATGTCTCTGTCAGTACGTTTTCCATGAAGAGCTGACCTGATTACCCCAGAACCCACATGAGAAAAGCTGCGTGGAGTGGTGCCTGCTTGTAACCCCAGCACTGGGGAGGTGGAGACAGCAGCATGCCTGGGACTCACTGGCCAGCCAGCCAGCCTACTGGCAAACTTCAGGCCAGTGAGAGGCCATCTCAAAACACAGGATGGATAGCAGCTGAGGAAGGACAGTTGAGGCTGTCCTCTGGTCTCCACAAATACACACACATGCACATACAGTACACACTTGTGTCCCTGTACACATACATACACATGTGTGCAGATAATGGGATAATGGATGAAGTTTGAAAGTGTCATATGTGTTGAGAGGGCCAGTTAGGACTTGATGGTCCGGTGGTTTCCATGCAATATGAAGCACCGACATCCCTCCTCAGAGCCCAGAGGACAGACATCTGTGGGGCAGTGGGCTGGTGTCTCCTGGCAGAGGCATCTTGGAGATGAATTTATTCTTTCTTGGCTTAAGATTTTTGATAAATGATATTAAAGGATTGTCCCTGTTTCAGCTTTTCAACAGTGGAAGTTGCCATGGCCATCTTTCTGGCTACTGCCTCTCTCCCTGGCTCCTTGTGAGTGCTCTTAATCTACGTGGTGCCTTGAGACAGAGTGAGAATCATAGTGATGGCACTGTGCTGATCTCTCACACAGCTGCTATGCTCTAAGAGGTGTCCAGGGGCCTGACAAGTGTCTCTGGACCCCTGTCTTTTCTTCTTCAGGATTGTCTGACCCTAGCCACGTGTGTTATCACCCTGGCTTGCTTTCTTTACTTCCTCTAGATCACAATCTTGTGATGTCCTCATCACGGGTGGGCCCCGAGCTTGTCTACAATGCACTTGTTCTCCCTTCAGCGGCCTGTGGGCTGAGGTGGCAGTGGCTGTCTGTGTCTAGACCTTAAAGGCGCCACCTGTTTTCTTTTTGTGCCCCTTTGGTCTTTGAGAAGAACATGTCCTGGCTACACCATGGCCATCAAAGAGGAAGGGCAACTGGGATAATGTCACAGACCTGCACTGGGAGGAGGGCCAGTCCACCTCCTGCAGTGTGCATCAGAATGGCTTATCAGTAGTCAGCCTGGTGGAGTTGAACCCTAGCCAACTCGAAGACATGCAACACCCAATGTTTAGTGTTGCTAACAGCATGGAGAGTTGAACAATACTAATTCTTCTGAATATTATGAGAAAAAAGAGCCAGCTGTGTGTTTTGTGGCCATTGTGCAACCATAGGCAGGAGATGTGTGTGGAGCAGCCATGAGAACAGGTTCTGTTTAAAGGTAAGTGGAAGTGATATGTGAAGCTCCCAGGCAGACCTGCTCTCTTTCTCTCCTACAGTCTGCTATCTGGAATACAGGTGCAATGGCTGGAATGCTGGCAGCCAAACAGAACAACAAAGCCAATAACTACATCTTAGAGATGATGGAGAAAATATTTGAAAGGACCAGGGTCCCCAAGGGCTCCATAGAGCAGGCGAATTAGCCTTGGACTGCCCAACTCTAGAACTATTTTACCTAAGAAGAGTGGTTATTTATCTGGGAGTTTTTCCTATTATTTGATACCAAATAAAACCCTTACCAAGTAAAATCTTTACACAGAGAGTAAGACGTACTGAGGTGAGGAGGAGGGGCCAGAGAACTACTCAGAAATGTGGAGTTCATTGTCACTCTGTCAGCAAGAAGACATTGTTTGGCTTTTGATGCTGGGTAAGAGCCTGAAAGCATTGGAGACAGCAGAATCAACCCCATGGGCTAATGTGAGAGTGTGTTGCATAAAGCAACAAGAGCCTTCTCTCTCTCATCAAAAGCACCTCTTCCATTGCCCACCCCATCTTCTGAAATCCACCAATAGCTCTCCCTTGCTTTGGGTTGGCAAACCTGCTTGTGAGAGCTGTATTTGACCCTTAGGTTTTACACCTCATTTCGTGGTGCTGGGGATTGAACCCAGGTCCTCATGCGTGCAAGACAATGGCTGGACCACTGAGCTCTGCCCCAGCCTCAAGTCCACACCTTGGTGAGGTAGGCGGTGTCTTTCCTAGCTCAGTGTGAGTTGAAAAGTACGCCTTCCTCCTAGTTCTCCTGCAGAATCATGATAAATGTGCTTCTAACACGAATAAAGGATTGTTTAAGGCTCAGAAAAGAAGGCCTGGGTGAATGCTTTGTGCACAGCCCTGGATGACAGGCAGAGCCTTTGTAGATTCTGTTTAAATGGCACAGGGCTGCTATCCCCTGGATCACCTCTTTCCTGCTCTCTTGGTTCCCATGGTGAGTGATTTTCCTTGAACACTGCTGGCCTTTAAACCCACTTCCCACTCTCGCATCCCGTCAGAGTAAGGAGGCAAACCCTTGGCCTCTCTTTCTTGAGGAGGTCACTTTGCTTTCTGTTCTCATCCAGTTCAGTGGGCAGATGGCTGTGGCAAGGTCCAGCCTGGAGGGAGAGCAGATGGCTAGTCCATTCTGGCTCTTGCAGAAGGCTCTACTCTCTTAGGACTGCCCCTTGTATTAATGAGGGGATGTTTTGGCCTCCTGTTGAATTTTCTTATTTCTCAATGGGTTAAGAGCTCGGCAGGGAGTAGTGCTCTGGTGTGTGGTTTGTTTGAGGTCCCTAAAGACCTCAAGGAGAATGAATCATAGGCTTAATTCAAGGACACATAGTATAGTTTAATAATGCAGTGCATGCCTGTAGTCATCCTGCCTGAGTTTAAAGCTTGGCTCAGCTATTTATCTGGCCAATGGCCATTTCCATATCTATAAAATAGGTATAATAATCCCATCTGCTAATTGGGTTGTTTTGGGGGAACACATGAGTTAATCCATTGCAACCACTCTGAGCATCCCCCTTGATCATGGATCCAATGCTTGGATGAGGAACAGCTTGCCCCTCATTATCCTGCTTACTTATCACTTACCAACACCTTGATTGTGTCCTTAGTAACCTGACCTTCATCTGAGGTGGTTGTGTGATGGATTAGAACAGTTACATCATAAGCATTATGAACTGTCTTTATCCATGTGCCTATTTGTAGATTTTTCTACCTATTTCCCCTACTGACCTATATCCAGCTCTATTTTAAAAGTGTTTGAGGCTTTAAGACTGGGTATAATAGTTAAATCAGAAGAACAAAGGTCCCTCTAATTTGAATGTGATTGAAGTTGATTGTATCCATTAGAGAAAAGCTCAAACTTGTCATCAGTAGAGCTTAAATACTCACATAGAAATAGTGACCCAGAGGACGGCACATCCACTCAACCCCTCTTTGAATGCACATGCATTTCAAGAACTGAAAACACCTTCTCTTACCGGCCTTCCAGCTTCTGTAGGGCACTTGGTACCATGCCTGTAAAGGAAGAAGCTTGAATGTTGCTATGCCTTCCTGGCTCTACCAGCAACTTGGCACTTTATTGATTCTCTAGGGCCATCCTAACTGAGTAGTTCAAATCTGAGAACTTTGAAGCAGAGGGATTTAGCCACTCCCAGCTCTGAAGCTTTGACTGTGAAGTCAAGGAAGTGGTTGAGTCTCTTTGAACCCTCCTGGGAGTCTGCTGTCCCGCCCCTTCCAGCCCCCAGCAGCCCCTGCTCATGGTAGTCTGCAAGCGGTTCCCTTGTGCTTCCTGGTGTCTCCTTTTGTCTGCTCTCCAGAAACATGGAGCCCCGCAGTCATATGAGACTGGGTTCTCTCTGATGATCTCAACTTAATCACAGGTACAAAGAGCCTATTTCTAAATAAGGTCTAATTCTCAGGTACTAGGGGATGGGAATTGACCATGTCTTGGGGCAGAGTGGGAGGCACAATCCAGTGTGTGATAATACCAACCCCTCGTTGTCTCCATTTAAATATTTATTTATTATTAAGTTTTAGAAAGTTTGATTATGTGAATGCATGGGTGTCTGTGTGTGGGCATGTGCATGTGAGTACAGGTGTTTGTGGAGGGCGGAAGACCGTGTCAGATCCCCTGGAGCTGGAGCTACCGGCAGTTGTGAGCCATCTAATGTGGGTGCTGGAAACTGAACTCGGGTCCTCTGTCAGAGCAGTATGTGCTCTTAATGACTGAGCCTCTTTACTCCACGTCCTCTCATTTTATAAGGAAACGGACCATACGCCCCCTTATGTGAAGACATTCTAAGGCTGTTTGGACAAAGAGGACTGGCTTAGGAAGGGAGCTTAGAAAGCAACAAAAGATGTGTGTAGTTTCTCAATCTCAGATTTCTCCCTCATCTGTGGACTGAGTCTCTATACTGGCAAGGACTTCTCCTCACTCCTCCTCACTCTGTCAGAGCCGCTGTCTTGAAGGAAGTCAGCTTAGAGCAGCCCTGGAGGTCAACAGGACAAGGCAGTTTGGTTGTTGCCTCGGTCACTGTCGACCAGAAAAGCCTGGTTCTCCGTGATGGTTCCAGTGGCAAAGGCGTTGCTTCTTTCATTCAGTAAGCAATGATCAGACCTCCGACATCAGACCTCCGACATGAGCCAGGCACTGCTCTGGTGGAAGGAAATGGAGGTAATCAGAAAGACAAACGCCCTACTCTCAGGGCTCTGTATTACCGTCCGAGAGACGGAGAACACACACATAAATGTGTGAATAATATTGTTCATCATACCCCACATGGAAAGGAAGTGAAGGCAAGAGCTCTGGGGGTTGATGACATACTGCTTTAGGCAGCATCTTCCTAGGGAGACAACTTTTCAGCAGAGATCTAAGAGTTGTGTTCAAAGAGAACAACACAATGGTTTATGGATGTAGCCTTCCAGGTAGGAAGAAAACAAAGCACAGGGAAGATAGTCTGTTGGAGGAGCAGCAAGAAAGCCCACCTAGACTGAGAGAGGGGGCATGGGCCGAGAGAGGTAGGAAGCTGAGTCAGGGCCTTGGAAGGTAGTTGGATTGCTATAAAACACAGTGACTAATGCAGGATGTGGGACAAGGGAATATGATTTGGTAAATACCTTCAAGAAATGGTTGGTTGCCCTCTCTACCATCATGCCACTACTGTACCAACGGGCACATCTTGTCTGGCAGACAGGTAGTGTAGCATGCAGGGTTCACAGCTGTGTAAGGCTGTGGATGACAATACTCTCCCAGCAGCCTGTGGGGTACCTCCCAGCACCGTGAAAACTTAGCCAGCAGGCAGGACACTTCTGGCTCCATTCCAGCTTGGTCTCTTGGTGTCCTGCAACCAAAGCATGTGGTGCCTTCACAATACAATCTGATGCAGTTTGGGAGGCAGACTGTGATCTCCATGGAGTGACTGAATTGTAAGGGGCAAGTATGGAGGCAGAGAGAGCAGCTGGGAAGAGATAAGAATGGGTCAGAGGGGTTGGGAACACTGGGGCTGCTGAGAAGACCCCCTTTCCTCATGGATTCTGCTGGGTTTTTGATGGCTTGCATGCTGGCAGAGGGTAGCTGTGGGTTATTTGATTGGATTGTGCAGTGAAGGCCAGTGTCTTCCCTTAGAAGTTAGCAGAGAACATCTTTGGGCAGGAGAAACCAGAAACCGAGAGTCTTACTTGGTCGTATTACAGACATCATTAAAGGAAGTTTCCAAAAACAATTGGAGATATCAGTCACACGTCACATGATTTACCTAAAGCACATAATTCAATGGCTTTTAGTACATTGTGAAGTCTATGAGAGTCACACACCCAACAACTTCCGAATATCTTACGACCCAAAAGTAAACCCTGAATTCTTTAGCCATCATTCCCCCATCCTCCTCCTCACTCCTCATCAACTTCCTGTTTCTATGAATTTGTTTTTCTGGAGATTTCACAGAAATGGAATACATGCCATGATGTTGAGTGACTTTCCTGAGGAGGAAAAAAGGAGGGTGCAGACAGACCAAAGAAAGGTTCCAAGCCTAACTTGGTGAAATAAATGATGTTCTTAGCATTATGTATAAAGACATGGGGGACTCACAGGAAGTTCCACCACTGGAAAATTCCAGTCAAACACCTACTTTTTGTGGCATTTTATTCCCCAGCAGATTTAACACAGACCTGGGTTCAGGTTGTGAGTCTTGTTTCTGCTGGGAACACGGTAATATGGCCACCTTCCGCCACTGGACACATACATAGCATATGGACCCTTCACCGCACAACAGAAATTCACTGGGTCTATTCTCTGATGGCCCAGCTCCCCAAATCCTCACTCAGGAGTGCACTTTCCTGAGGAGACTGAGGTACTTAGCTATCTAGGAAGATTTACGAGCTTGTTGAGATTAACTCTTGTTACTGCTAATGGATGCGAAGCTGCAGAGCTGTGACAGAACATATGTCTCACTTAATTTTTTTTAAATGAAACACACCAACACCCCCACCCCACAGGACCAGATCACAGCCTTGAAGATTAGGGCTCAAAAGATAGAATCCAAGCCACAGGCAATCCAAGCCAGCAAAGGGAACCCTTGCTGGGAGCACGGTGACTCTTAGGGCTTCTGATACCTCTGAGACCTTGGGAAACACAGTTCGGAGCCCCCAGAGGCTATGGAGCTGCATTGACGACTGAAGGAGGGTTAGAGGGGAGCATGGTTCTCACAGTGCAGCCTGGTGTATGGCGTCTTTCCTCAGGAGGCCTAGTTAGTCATGATAAACCTTATTTCCTGCCAAGTGTTTGACTTTAATGTTGGCATTACATGCAACATGCTCCAGGAAGAAGGGAAAGTCGGAGTCTGTGATGAAGACACAGGAATAAGGGTCTGCTCTGGGGCCAAGTTGAATTTTGAGAAAGCTGGAGAGTAAGAGACTGGGGAGGCAGTTTAACCAGTAGAGTGCTTCCCAGAATGCACAAGGCTTTGGGGTCCAACCCCAGCACCACATGAACTAGGTGTGGTGGCTCAGACCTATAATGATAGCACTTAGGAGGAGAGGGCAGGAGGATCAGGATTCAAGGTTATCCTCAGACATATAACACATAAAATAAAAGTTGGATGTGGAGATATGGCTCAGTGATTAAAAGTCCTTGCTGCTCTTTCAGTGGACACAAGTATCCAGCACACATGCTACATAACCTGCAATTCCAGCAGCAGGGCATCCAACATCCTCTGGCCTCCAAAGGAACAGGCACACACACACACACACACACACACACACACACACACACACGCTGAAGAGTAAGTTGAGACTCGACATCATTCACTCTGGAATAGTCCAGTTCAACTGCATTGCAGAGGGCACTTTTCAAGCTGAGACTTCACGGTCCCTCTCATCACCTGCCCAGGGAAAGTCATATATGGAATAAGTGGACGATAGTTTGTATACAGAATGTCCTGAAAAATAGGACAAAAGTCAGAGGAATGTGTAGGTAAAACTTTTCCTCTTCATAAGCTGTGCCATTAAGTCGAGGGCTTTCCCTGGTCTCCTGGGTTTAAAGGTGTGCAAATTTAAGGCTATAGGAACATGGAGCGTGTGCAAATGCCAGGGAGAAATCCTGGAAGTGAAGCAGGGCTCTTTGAAGATGTTAGTCTTTTTCCTCTGGGATCCCAGAGAATATATAGATTTATGTGTCTCAGAGTGGTGTTGGGTGTTGGGTATTGGGGGAAGCTGGGGCCCTGGGGGCTTCGGGTCACATAACACGAATGTGTAAACCAGAGGCTCTGACCTTTCAGGTTCTGTGACTGCATCATCCATAGATAGATGGGCATACAGGGGCCCTCATAGGGAGGTTCGGGTAACAGAGGGTACTCTAGAAAGGAGAGACCCCTCTTCTGCTTGTCCACTGGTCGCCAGCAAAGCTGAGCTTTACTCTCTACAGAGTGGTGTTTGGGTCAGGGTCCCCACGGAAAGGAGAGAGAGAGAGGCCCAGAGAGCGTGTATTGGAGAAAACCATCCAGAAAGTCACACAAGAGAAAAAAGAATGGTTTAGAACTTCCCCTATGTGGCAGCATTTGGCCTGTAGAAAGAGGCTTTGCAACCGCTCCTTCAATTTCAGCCATAGGTTTCTCCAAGCTCAGGGACTTGTTCCGTACCTTCCGTCTCAGCACCCTCCACCTGCACCCCTAAAAGCCAGTATCCAGTCACAGGGGTCTCCGGCTGGGGATAGAAAGTACAGGTGGCCGTCCAGGACTCAGCCATCACCTCCATCCACTCCACCACCTGCTCCTCCCCATCCACTTGCTGGAGCGAATCGCTAGTAGTTGCTTTCCAAGGAGGGGCTGGGAGCACTCCTTGACACCTCCTAGGTCTGGTTCCCCCAGGGAACAAAACCCACGCACGCGGACTGGGAGGCTTCGGACCCGGCGGGGATGAACTGTGGCAACTTGGGTAGCCCGCAGCGCGGCGCAGTGGCAAAGGCGGGGGCGTGAAGCCGCGCAGCGCTGATAGCTGGGATCCTTACTGCTCCAGAGCCCCGGAGGCGAGCGAGATCCGCACAGGCGCCCAGGGCAACCTGCGGGAGTGGCGGAGCTCGGCGCTCTCGCCCTAGCTCAGGGGGAGCGCAGCGGCAGCCGGGTTCAGGGCCCGAGCCCCACGCGGCCCCCGCCCGCGGTGGGGGGTGGGCTGGGGGCGGGGCGGCCGGGGTTGCCTTCCCGGGCGCGATCCCCGAGCGCGGCACCCGGCGCTGCCGAGCCACCTCCCCTGCTGCCCGCCAGCAAGTTTGGCGGCTCCGAGCCCAGAGCGCCCCGGCTTTCCGAAGCATTGGTTTCTTGCTGGCGTTGGTGCACCCTGCTTGGCGGGGAGCCTCTGGAGCGATGCCGATGGATGTGATTTTAGTTTTGTGGTTCTGTGTGTGCACCGCCAGGACAGGTAAGCAAGGCTGGGCGTTAGGGATATGGGGGAAGGTGGTGGTGGTGGTAGCGCTGTGCTGTTCCGGGCTGCAGAGACGCGGAACCCATCTCTAACGGGCTAGAGAAGGGTGGCAGCGTGCTTGGGTCTCTGATCACCTAGCACAGTTCGGGGTAAAAGCTCTGGAAAAGATGCCTCCCCTGCGAACGTCCTCTTCCCAGGGGACGCAGCTGCGGGCATTCAGTGTGAGGGGTGCGGCCGAGTGGTCGCACCCGAATGTGGCTAGCAACCAGCTTCCCGGTTCTGGGGAGTCAGAACCCGCTGCAGCGTGCCCAGCGAGCCTTACATCCTTGAACTTGCAGGGTGCGGTGGACGCGACTGTCCCCGAGCCGCGGAAGTCCCACCCGCAGAGGGAGCGCTTGCTGCTGGCAGGCGCGGCTAGGGCTCCGGGAGCCAGACGCCCCGCGGGAGAGGGCTGCGGGAGAAAGTGGGACCCTGGCGAGCTGTTCCGTGGCTCCCACATGGCCCCCGGAGGAGAACTCCAGTGAGTGTTCTCTACCTGCTCCCTGCCCAAAGGACTGGGCGAACAATTATTAAGGGGGAAATTGGAGCAGTGGAGTCAACCCAAGATTTTCTCCACCCCTAAACCCGTGTTTCTCCTGCTACCATCAAAGATTGCAGGGCGGAGACCGGGGATCAAGGGAACTGGCCTGATGGCCAGGTCCCCACTAGGTTCTCCCTGTGGACATGCGGTTGTGAGGACTCTAACGCTCACTTCCCTCTTTCCTCTTCCACAGGCTTCCCTGACCTCAAGTCCCAGGGGTTCTAAAATGTAGCCTAATTCACAGAGCTTGTAGTAGCTGTCAGGAGACAGCGGCGGGGTTAGGTGGGGGTAGGAAGTGGACTAACAGGGCCAAGAGTGGAAGAGATAGCTCTTGGCAGTCAGGCACCAGACTCATTGCCCTAGACAACAGACTTCGATCCGTAGAACAGACGGACTCATGGCCCCATTCCCTGTCCCTCTGTCGGGTCTCCTTTATCACCCTCATTTCCTCCTCTAGAGGTTCAGTTTCCTTCCCAGGCCAGGCAGCTGATTTACCTTGAGAGGACTGAGGAGTCCCCCTACCCCCTTTAGTTGACTTAAAAAGTTCCCTCCCCTCTTGCCCCAGGCGCTCTTCTTGGGCAGTTAGGAGTCTGGGTGCTTCCAGCTGCCCTCTCTCACTTCCCAGGACCAAAGGGGACTAAGGCTTTCTTTTGCTTAATCCCAGAGCCACAAGGAAACATTTCTCTAGAGACAAAAGAACCTCAGTGTGTTTCCGGAGCTCCGTCTGTAAGCTGCCAGACCCAAAGCTTCCTGGAGCTTCCTATAGTTGCTTCTTGGAACTGAAACTAGCCCCAAGAAGATGAGGATTGGATCTGCTAGTGCTGGGCTACCCACTGGGAGGAGGTGACTCTTGTGCTGGGCACAGCCTACAGAGGAAGGGAAGACAGGGAGAAGTCAGATGGTAAAGAAGCAATCTGATGGTCATTTTTGTATCATTTCATATTACCACCCAAATGCCTACATCCCTTGTTTTCATGGCTCCTTTGAAAAGTTGCCAAAAACTGTGTGCATGCAGGGCCAGGCTGAGTTTCCATTATCCGTCCGTTGCAGAGACCCCGAGGTGGGGGTCTTCCCTGTGGGTGGCTTGCTAGGTGCTGCACAGAGAGAGGACTCCCCTCTTGATGACTGGAGAACTTGCAGCTTTGCAGAGAATCTTGGTGGAAACTGGAAAGCATTCTTGTTGCACCAGGTGATGTGGGAAGAGTAAGAGGCTGTGAGAAGTTGGTGTTCAGGACATACATGGGAGGGGAGGTGTGACCACATGGTGGCTGTGCACCTGGAAGGCTTTGACGGGGCGGTGAGGTGTGTGAGTGGTTCTTGAAGGCTTTGGAAGGATAAGGTAGAATTCAGTGCAGGCCCAAGGAAGCACTGAGCAATGGCAGGAACGACCTAAAGACGTGACAGCCCCCAACCCATCCCCAAGCGCTTCTTGGTAGTAACTACTTGATTGGCTAAGGCCACATATTTTTTCTTCATAAATTATTGGAAGAATTAAGGAAATGGAAGAATATTTCCTTTGCTTTGTATGTTTGCAGTTTCTCGTAGCTGGAGGGAGTATCTGTGGTGAGTTTCCGGAAGTAGCCTCTTTGATTTTGCATAGGAAGCTCCATCCCTACATCCCACATCCATCTTTAGGTTGCAAAGGCCGACTGGTGATTACTGTATCAGGATCCAAACAGCTGCTTGGAGAGTTTATTTGTCAAGTGAGACAATTGTTGTCTGGGATGTTAACAGTCCTAGATGAAGTAAACATGTGGCCCACTTAGCTGCTCAGATCTCACCGGCTTTTAATGGCAATGAGGAGATGATATCAGACACATTTTAATTAAACCAAGACTGCAGTGCAGAGGCAGCTTCACATGCAACCATCTAATAGCAGGTATTGTGAGCAAGCTGCTCGCACCACTCCGGCCCAGAGAACCTTTGGAGCACAGAGAGGAGATGGGCGGTGGTGCACGCTTCTCCAGTTCTGGGCTTTCCAGGCCCACTGGAGTAGATGGATGGGCAGATGAATAGCAGTAAGAGCATCCTGCACCCACAGGTTTTCTCATGTAGCTTGGAAGTGGCAGCATGATGAGCTCAGTGCTTAAGCCTTCCTTGCTTTCCAGTTTTTTTTGGCGGGGTCACCAGAATGAGGGCGGTACCCAAAACATCAACATCCCCCAGTGCCTACTCAGTGCCTCCTGCTGCCCCCTGCTGGAAAGGAGAGATTTTTCTACTTGAAGCAATTCCCCTTCCCCTTCCCCAATCCTATCAAGCATGGGCCAACTTGTAGAAGCATAAAGTATAGTCTTCAAGAACCTTCCTCTTCAAGATATTAAGATCAAGTGGCCATGCAATCCCATCATCAGAGGAGGTTGTAGAGTCTCCTTCTTGTGTCACTGTGCTCTGCATGGACCAGAAAAGCAGCTGCTACGGCGAGGCAGATTAGATCTGAAGTGAGACAGACCCAGGAAGCTGTGCTTGGAAGTCCTGGGCATCAAAGGCAAACTGAAGGGCTTTGGGCTGAAGCCCTCCTTGGCCAGGGCTGAAGAGCAGCCAGCAGTGGCCTGGAAAACAGCAGGTATCCCAGCTAAAGTGAGTTCTGAATACCAGATCCAGACCTCAAGTGCCTCTGTCACACTGACTGCCGCTTTCCAGGCTCTGAAAATATCTCCTCCCCAGGAGCTTTTTATCCTGCTTAATTCCAATGCCCACTTTTAGCCATTTGTCGAACTGCTATGTCAAAAGCAGAAAACTTTAATAGAGTTTCCTAGGAAATGACAGGAGCTGGCTGCACGGACAGGAGACAGAAGCCTGGAAATAAACCATGTTTGATGGAGCTAGGGTCTCACATGATGCAAGGTCCAGGAGAGGCCATGTAGATGGCTCCTTATTAATGGGTTTCCTGATTCCCTATGCCATGTGCAATGTGTTATTCTATCAGCATTGGGCATTGTCCTGAAAGGGACTAATTAAAGGGAGAGAACAGAACTGCGTCCTGAAGCCAATTGGTTTCTTTCCCCCCCATTTGTATGGCGTGTCTTTATATAAAGAGCAAAATGGAGGAGGGCTGCCTGAGTTGCTTCTTTAGCTTCTGCAGAGTACAGGATCAAGGCTGGAATGGTTTGGAGAGTTAGTCTTATGAACCAAACCCCAGCTGAGTACCTACTGTATGCAGCCTGAGCCTGTTTGTGAGGTGTCAGGGAGGCAGTACCATCCTTTCTACAGACAAGGAAACTGAGGCTCTCAGGGGTGATACTTCCTAACAACAGAGAACTCGTATTTCCACACTATGTTCTGGACTGAGAGCACTATGTCCTCATTTGGGGATGGGGACAAGAGGACAGTATTAGTGTATTTTGTCAGATCCACAGGGTCTGCTTGGGCATCTTTTAGGCTTGTCCCACTGCAGACCACCTAGACAGGGAGACTTGTGTATTGTTAGACTGACCATCTTTGAGGGTCTTTGGTTTCTGCAGTGATTCTCTGTTGTCACAATATACTGTTGCACAGCAAGCTACCTCAAGTCGTGACTTACAGCAACAAGTGTTTGTTGTGTTCAGATGCATGTAGGTGGGTCTGGTGTTGCCTTATGTAGGCAGGGTCCAGCAGAATGCCACTCCACATTTAGGCAAGTTGGCTGCACTGTGTGTCTGCACTGTCCTCCTGGACCAGGGGCCCATCCCTAAAGCTATGATCTCATCACGATGAGCTCCCACTGTATCAGCACATTCAAGCCTCTGCTTTTGTAAGCAACACCACCCGATGCCACCAGCAGCCAAGACAGGGTACATAGCTGGGTTCAGAGCTGCGGGAGAGATGTCCTTCATTCACTCCAGTAGGAAGAATTGTGGAAGTCACCCAGCACAGAGGGTGCATGTGGAGTGGGTAAAGATGTGAGGCCAGTAGTTCAGTCGGCCATTGTGCTGGTCAGCTTATGTCAACTTGACACAACCTATAGTTGCTTGAAAAGAGGGAAGCTCGGTTGAGAAAATGCCTCCATAAGACCAGGCTGTAAAGCAAACAAGCCTGTAGGGCATTTTAAAAATAGGTGATTGATGGGGAAAGGCCCACCACATTGTGAGTGAGGATGGCAGGCTGAGCAAGCTAGGAGGAGCATCCCTTCAATGAAGTGTAAGCCTTCCCAGATAGGTTTTGGTCATGGCATTTCATCACAGCAAATAGTAGCCCTAACTAGGATAGCCGTAGTCTGTTTAGAAAGTTCTCTTGCCCTCTTGTCTTTTCATGGTCTTCCTTATTGCTCTGAGGTCACTGCTACCACAGTGAGGACCATCTACCCCCATACACCAAATAAATAACCCCATTCTGAATTAAGAGCCTGCTAAATGCCAGGTCCTATGGGAGGCCGCATGGGCACCAGAGATGCTTCATTCTCTTCATGTCTGGCTAAGAGCACATGCACCAGCTACTTACAAAGTTCCTGGCCAGAGGAAGACAGCATGGAGGTCCTCTGAGATCACCTTTGACTTAATTTGTGCTGTGTAGGTTCAGAACACTATAGATCAAACTGAAATATTAGTTCCTTTCCTGTCTGTTCAAGGTGATCACGGAGCGGCTGGCATCGAAGCTCACAAGTCCTGACAGCAGGCCCGTGGGGCTGGGACGTGGGAAGACAGAAGGGTAGCTTGCTCCGTTTTGCTTTGCTCAGAGCGGGCACTATGAACGGAGTTGGTATGTAGCGTGAGGAATAGCACAGAGGTGGAAGCTTAAAGTTAGATCCATACTTAAAATGTAAATCAGAGCATAGCCCTCCCATCCTCTCCTTAAGCACACCCCCCACAACCCTCCAATGATAGCCCAGTAGAAACAGAATAATAGCCTAGGTCCTTGTCACTGGTCCCAAGGCCTTTTATAACCTGACCCTTGGGCCCCTAGTTAGCACTGTCAGCTGAAAAGATAGTCGCCTGTCATTAGAGTCTTTATATCTATTTTTTTAGTATTTACTTATTGTGTATGTGGGGTTGAGGCTGTGGGGAGATGCTGGCCATGGTGCAAGTTTAGAGGTGAGATGACAGACAGCTTGTGGGAGATGGTTTTCTCTTTCCACCATGTGGGTCATGAGGATTGAACTCAGGGCTTAGGCTTGCTGGCAGGTGCCCTTATGTACTGAGCCAGCTCACGGACCTTGAAGAGAGATACTTACTGAGTAGTTTTCTTTATCAGGTTGGTCTGTGGGCCTTCCTGTGAGGGATTGTCTTGGTTGTTAATTGATGTAGGAGGGCGAGGCCCACTCTGGGTAGCACTGTTCCTGGGCAGGTGGTCGGGGGCTATTTTAAAAGATTAGCTATGCCTGAGCCAGCCAGCAGGTTCCTCCATGGTTTCTTCTCTGAGTTTCTGTCCTGACTTTCCTCAATGATGGATTGTGAATAGTGTTTTATCAAGTCAATGGAGAGGAAGGGAGAACACCGGTCTTTGATCTCCTTCTGCCCCCCTCCCCTGTACACTACAGCCCAGCCTATCCCTCTTCTATTTCTAGAACAGTCCGTGATGTTCCTGGCTTGCACTCACTGTTCTCTACAGGTGGACATGCTTTTTTTCAGGCGTTGGCCCTGCTCCTTGAGCCAGGCCCTCTCCCCCTGTTGAGTTATTTTCAATTCCAGTACTTTTTCTATCATCTTCTTCATGGCATTTATTGCCAAACTATCCTCATTGTCTCCTCTCCATCAGGGATGAAAGCGGCCTGAGCATGTCCTTAGTACCCACACCATGTGTGATACCTCGTAAGTGCTGCAGGTGACCCCATGCCCAAACTGCTGACAAATGAATGCCAACAACGGATGTGAGAGCTATCTTTGGGTCATCAGGTCTTGTAACTGGCTGCATTTCAAGGAGAAGAACTCTCACTCTCAGCTCAGAAGATGGGGGTGGGGGATGAGTGGTGGGGGGAGCCTGACAAAAACCAAGAAGGAAGTTAAATGCACCATGCCTTCGATTTAACCTAGTTTCTGCCTTGACAATGATGGGTTTCAACTCCAAAGCATCCTTCCTGACCAGCCTTCTGACATGGCTGCAGTTTCTGTTTTCTAATAGGGAAAAGGGGAAGGGTACATTTCCTTCCCCTAATGTGTGTAGACAGGAGGGGTAGGAGAAGGACCGGTGAGACTGTGGGGGCTTAGGAAGTCCTGATGAATATTCACTGAGTCTGCGTGGGACAAATTGGGTGCATGCTCTCTGAATCCCGCCTGGGCGACTGCATTGCCATCAGAGGGAAGCTGACAGCTGTTGCTGATTAAAACATTTCCAACTGCGCAATCAGAACCCACCATTGAGATGCTAAGTGGAGCTAAGCAGAGCCTTCATGAATGGCTTCAAACAACGGTCCCTCGGAGTGATCTGTAGCCTTATTAATATATGTAATTGGAAATCACTTTGCAATCATGAATGAGTCATTCCACAGAACACTCCCCGGGTAAAAGACACCCTCTGGGATTTGCCTTTCCCAGACTAGGGGATTCAGCCACATTTCTTCCCTAATAAGAGGTGTCCAGGCATCTAAGTTTCTATCCAGGAGTCCTTTGGAGGGACATATGTACCTGCTGGTCTGAGCGTTCCTCTTTCCTGCCACCATTCTCCAGTAGGGGCAGCACCCCATCTCCACTGCTTCCTGCCCCTGTGTTGCAGTTGGTGGCCCCTGGGTGATGGGGATTGCTCTGTGCAGGATCTGTTGTTGCATCTGTGTCTGAGGCAGGTCAATCCGCACCGCAGTCCCGAACCCCCCAACCCATCCTCACACCTAAAAAGTCTAGAGATCCAAAACTTCTTCACAATTCATCAGACCACAAAACTGTCCTGAATTGAATTTATCTGGTGACAAAAATGTGACCTGAAGGGATATTGGGCTATTTAAGTCATTATTTCAATTAGGAGAAAACATCACACTTTTCCAACCCAGAAATACCGTAGAATTTGATTATAGGGCACTGACCCAGACTTTGCTGAGGTTGTTACATAAAACATAACATGTGGGCCATGTTTCCTTCTCAACTTGTGATATATTCTGAATTCTGAAAATTATTTGGCCCCAGGGAGTTTGGGTGTGGGGTTAGCCATCTATAATGGAGTGAGTTGGTGGGGTGGAGGAGGGTAGAAAGAAACTGAGCTTTGAGAGGGAGTGTAGGGTGGAGTTGCTTTCCTGTTCTCCCTGGAGAAGCTCCCCAGCACTCCTGACTGCCTTAGATGAATTCTGACCACCCCTCTCCTCTGTAACCTGCTCTATATGGTTTTCGGCCTGCACTCTGTCTGCTAAACCAACATGGATCTCTCTCTTCCCAGTGTTGGGCTTTGGGATGGACCCTGACCTTCAGATGGACATTATCACAGAACTCGACCTCGTGAACACCACCCTGGGAGTCACTCAGGTGGCGGGACTGCACAATGCCAGCAAAGCATTTCTATTTCAAGGTAAAATGTATATTCTTCTTGGCACGGAGTGGGGGTACAGTCACCTTTGCTGCTTTTCTTGTGTTGTTCTCCTGAAGTGTGTGATAAACAGGGGATGTTCTGAGAGTGGGACAAGACGTGAGGTGGTGCGATTTGACAGTGAAATATTCACCTCAGGACTGTGCTGGGGCGGGGGGTGGGGAGGGAGACCGGTAGTGGAGTCAAGTTTCAGAACTTTGAAAACTGCTGATCAGCCATGCTTTGCTCATGGATCATTTATCTCATGATTATTTCTATCTTCACTGGTACCTGCGCCTCTGTCTTACCTGTGGGAAGAGCTTGCCCATGGCTACATTCTCTTTGGGTGCAGCCGTCTCAGCTCTGCCTACTACACACCTGACTCCACACCATCTAACAAGCTTCCGTAAAGCCGAGATAGAATAGTGCTTCAAGGCATGAGCTCTGGAGCCCCACTGACTGGAATCACCTTCCAACTTTGTCACTGTTGTCTCTGGGACTTAGTTTCTCTGTGCCTTGGTGTCCTCATCTAAATGACAGATCCCTGCAACACCTCCCTAATGGAGCCTCTGTAACAATGCCTGATATATAGTTCTTGTTTAGTGAGCAATGGCATTGCTTTAGAATCTTTCTGTGTACTACACAGCATGCCAACAGTAAAGAAGATACGTGCAGTCCCTGTCCTAAAATATGAGGCAGAAAATGGCAAATTCCACCAAGTGTTGTTGAATCAGAGTCACTTTACTTAACCATAGAGGGGATGTATAGACTGTCAATCAAGAGGAATGCAGGCAGGTCTGATTCAGTTTGGGAGGAAGGTCACCTTGAACATGGGGCAGGCCAGCTCGGACTTGAAAGCTGAAAGGAAAGTGTGGGGTGGGGAGAGGTGGAAATCTAACCTCTACTGAAGAATTATATGTAGAAAGGCCTTTAACAGAAGCCAACAGAAAGAGGTGCAGCACAGCTGGAGGGTGGTGAGTGGCTGGAGAAGTAGGCACAGGCTGTTTACCTTGGACCAGCAGTCAGAGGTGATATTCCACAGGTGGCATGGGTTTAAGTAGTCTGGTGGCTTGTGCAGTGTCCATTCAGGTAGGTGGGAGGCTGTGTGTTGTGGAATATTAAAGATGTGTTACATTCATTTATGCTGCGGAATATTTGTTTAGTGATGCAAAGACGTGTTGCATTCTTTTATGTTGCATTTGTTTAACTCTGTAAAGCTGTGTTACTTTGCCTGTCTAAAACACCTAATTGGTCTAATAAAAGGCTGAACAGTCAATAGGTAGGCAGGAGAAACGATAGGCAGAGCTCACGGGCAGAGAGAATAAATAGAGAAGAGAAGAGGGAGGAGCGAGAAGAGGAGAGGAGGATGCTGGGGGGGGCAGTCACCCAATCACACAGCCAGACACGTAATAAGAAGGAAAGGAAAGATATACAGAAATAGAGAAGGGTAAAAGCCCAGAGACAAAAGATAGGTGGTATAATTTGAGTTAAGAAAAGCTGGCTAGAAATTAGCCAGTCTAAGCCGGGCATTCAAAAGTAAAAATAAGTCTCCATATGTGTTATTTATTTGGGAGCTGAGTGATGTGCAAAGAGCAAAGAGGAAGAGTAAGAGAATTCAACCACGAACTACAGCTGTGTGCTTATTAGCTGTTGGGCTTTAATTGCACTGGGGGCCACTGCAGAGGTTAAAGTCGGAGAGTACACTCATTATGAAGGAAGGTGGCTTGGCATTTCCCTGTGAAAATGCTTGGCAAGTTTCTTTCAACACACCCTTTTTTGAAGACAACTGCATTAGATTTTCATTGCTGTGACTGAATACCAGATACAAACAACTCAAAGCAGGAAAGATTTATTTTGGCTCACAGTTTTAGAAGGTTTTGTCCATCATAGCAGGGAAGCGAGGGTGGAACAGCTCACATCATGGCAGCCAGGAAGCAGAGAGTAAGCCAGGAAAGAGTGGGGATTAATAGACCCCCAAGACTGCACCTAGTGACCTACTTATTCTAGCTAGGCTCCACTTCCTAAAGTTTCTATAGCTTTCCCAAATTACACCACCAGATGGGGAGCATGGGTTTAAAACATGAATCCTTCAGGAAAACATTTCATATTCAACACAAATAACAAAATTGTTATTTTAGAATTGCTGAACTGATATTACGGGATGTGATTTAAGATATTCATTGCGTGGATAACTAACAACTGTTTGTGAACCATAATGAATCTACAGATGTTGTATAATGACTTGTAGCAAAAACTACAGGTATGTGGATTCCACTTGATTACTTAGACATTTGGTGAACTGCTTAAGCTGGTATGGCTAAGAGAACACAGGCCGGGTCATCTGCTTTGTTCCTTGCCTTGTGGAAAGCGAGCGTCCCTGCCATTCTCTGTCTGCTAAGAAAACTTGCGTGCTCTGTGAGCTTCAGGAGGGCAGGGTTCCTGTATATCTAGATAGTTCTAGATCCTCAGAGCCAGCTATTTGTGCATAGTATGTAGTCAGTGATTAGCGGGCTTTTTGAGTTGGATTAAAATCCCGCTGCCCAGTGTACCTTCGAAGAGACTTTTGCTTGCTCTACTGGGCATTTATTCCACTATGGAGCTTGGGCTGGGAGTCTGCTTTCAAACCTGTTTGTTCTCTGTTTTGGCATTTGCTTCTTGGATGTCTTCCAAGGGTGGCTTTCCAGCTTCATTGGTGGGAAGAGAAACTCAGTTTTGGGAATTGGATGAGACATTTTCCTATGTCCTGAGCTCTTGTGATTGATGGTACCATGACTACCTGGATAGCCCAGGATGCCCCCTTATATCCAGTCATTGTCTTATTATCTGTAAAGGTTCCTTTATCACCTAAAGTGGCTTATTCACAGGTTTTGGTGATTAGCTCCTGGACTTCTTTGGGGAACCATTATTCTTCAAATTGCATCCTCTGCCCTCAAAGATTCACGTCTTTCATGTCTGTCCTTCATGCAAAATACAAGCATCTCATTCCTATCCTACATGCAAAATACAAGCATCTCATTCCTATACTTCAATAGTCTTAACCCTTTTTGTTTTGTTTTCGGGAGTCAGGGTTTCTTTGTGTAGCCCTGACAGTCCTGAAACTCACTCTGTAGCCCAGGCTGGCCTCAAACCCAAGAGATCCACCTGCCTCTGCCTCTTGAGTGCTGGGATTAAAGGCGTGCACCACCACTGGCTGGCCTAGTCCTAATTCTTAAAGCATCAGTTTAAAGTTCTAAACCTGCAAAGAATCTTAAGCCTCACTCTTGAGTAATTTAAATCAGATGGGAGGAGACCACATCTGGGGAGGAATTCCCCTCCATCTGTATGTCCATGGAGCTGGAAATGGGGGGGAAAAGAAAGTAAATCACTTCCTAAAGTGAAGCGGGCAGGAATTGCCTAGCACTCACAGACACTCCTGTTTAAAAGGGGAAGGAGTGGAAAGAGTAACGGGGCTGCCCTCCCCCAACGATGTGGGCACCAAGCAGCACCAACTCCCCTGAGTCTCAAAGCTTGAGGACAACCTCTGCTACCTGTCTGTGGCACAGATCTCTGGGACGTCTTTCCTTTTGAGTCAAGGAGGACATGTGTTTGTCACTGAATGAATCAGCCTGTTTCCTGTTGGTAGAGTTTGGGGGTCTTGTGAGACCTTGTTCATTTTGTCCTTTTATGTTCTTTTCAGTTCAAGTTGGCAATGTTTCTGCCAGTATAACATTCTCAGCAATATTTTAAAATTTGTTTTTTTATTATCCTTAATATCATCCTCTGTGTGTGTTTGTGTGTATAGAGTATGTGTGTGTTCATATGCAAATGCACGTGGAGGTCAGAGGTCGATGTCAAGTGTCTTCCTCTATGATTCTCCACCTAATCTTTTTTGAGACAGAGTCTCTCCCTGAGCCCAGAGCTCACCAGTTGCCTATACTGGCTGACTAGTGGTCTTCAGAGATCTACACACCCTTGCCCTGTCTTACTTAGGCACTGTGGTTAGGCACTGCTCACCTGGCTTTTTACAGTGCTCCTGGGGATCTGAATTCAGGTACCCATGCTTGCACAGCACACACTTTACCAACCGAGCCATCTCCCTAGCCCCTATTTTAAATTTTGAAACAAGGTTTCACTGTGTAACTGAGGCAGGGACTTGAGATCTTCTTGCCTCAGTCCCCTGAGTGTTGTGATCACAGATACATGCTACCACACACAGCTTTGTATTTTATGTTTGATTGACATATAGTAGTTGTACATAGTAATGGGGTGCAGAGCCAGATTTCAGTACCTGTGGCCAGTGTATGACGATCAGATCAGGCTCATTGCATGGACATCACCTCAGTCATTTATTGCTATTCTGTTCTGGAAACATTCAGATGCTTTTCTACTGGTTATTTTGAAGTATTTAATTAATTATTGCCAATCGTGGTTATGCTGAAGAACAGTAGCAGTCACTCAACCTAACCCACTGCCTTCACCACCGGGCCCTTAGTCATCCCCTGCCTCTCCTTAGGCTCTGGGAAGCACGATAGTGCTCTGTTCTGTAGGATCAATTTCCTGGTTTCCACATATAATGCTGAGCTTGCTGTATTTATCTTTTTTGGTACTGACTTATTTCACTTAACACATGTCCTGGAGATCAGTCTATGTTACTACATGTAACAGAACAGCATCATCATCAATACTCTGTTGTACATACGTATGTGTATATACACACGTGTATGTATCACAGTTCTTCTACCCATTCATCTACTGATGGACACCTAGGTGGGCTGCCTGTCCTGGGTGCTGGGAGTATGAGTCTCTGACCTTGTGAGTGGGGAAACTTCCTGATGTGTGATTTCCCCTAACTAGTGTATGTACCACTATTGTGATTGTGGGGGCACGTCTTAGTTTCCTTCTGTGTTTGAAATGGAGTATTGCTGTGTGGGTCAGTCTGCTTCCAGGTCACTTCAGCTGAGTGACCCTCCTGACCCAGCCTATGGAATAGCTGGGCTTTCAGGCATGGACCCCTGGGCTTGACTTATTTCTGTTTTTTTTTTTTTTTAACCTCTCTACTTATTTTTTCCACAACAGCTGTAGTAATTTATATTCCCATATAGTATATGAGCATATCCCATTCCTTGGAAGTTTTTTTATTGTCTTTTTGGTAATAATTAGTGATTTTGGGCTTCCTTTCATACACTTGATGACTACATATCTTCTTTTCAGAAATGTTTATTGGGGTCTTTGGTCCATTTTTAAAAATTGGTTTTTGTTATTATTACTATTTTTTTGGGGGGCTGTGCATGTTTGAGTTCCCTTTACATTCAGTGTATGAATTCCTTGTTGGATAAACAGTTCTCAAACACTTAACTCATTCCAGTTGTTTGTTTACTTTTGTGGGGGAAGAACCATGGTCTGCCACCTGCTTTTGTTGTCTGTGCTTTTGAGGTTCTGACCAAGAAATCCGTGTCTGACTCAGTGTCCCAAGCGTCACCTCTGTTCTCGTCTAGGAGCGTCATGGTTTTGGGTCTTACAGTTAATTCTTTGATCAACTTTGATTTTTGTATTTGTTGAGAGCCGGGGATTTCTTTTTCTTTCTTTTCTCCTCCCCTTTCCTTCCCTTCCCTTCCTTCCCCCTTCTCCCCTTCTCTGTTTCCTCTCTCCCCACTTCTTCCCTCTTGCATTTCTCTGTCCCCCTCTCTCCTTTTCCTGGCATTCAGGCTTCTAGTTTTCCCAGCATCACTTACTGAAGACACGTTCCTTCCCCAATGTGTGCTCTTTCTGCCTTTGCTGAGAACCAGTTGGCTGTAGAAACTTGGATTTATTTCTGAGTGCTCTACTCTGTATCATTTGTTCCGGTGTCTGTTTCTATGCCAAATGTCATGCTGTTTTAGTAAATATAGATTCTTAGTATGAGCAACAACCTCAAGATCTTTAAGGTCTCCTGTCTGAGATAGGCGGTTCTTCCATACATCTTCCTACCTCCATTTCCACCACGCAGGTGGCTGAGGTGATCCAGGAGTCACACTTGATCTGTTCGAAGAGATCCCTGGGGGATGAACTTTTCTGGTCTTTCAATTTCTTCAAAATACTACCAAAAACTGTTCTATAACACTTGGCCTCCCTCTGGAGCGGGCTTCCCCCAAAGACAACCTCGTTTTGTCGTCTTTTGTGATGGTGGTGGGCTGAGGGTTCCCCAAACCATCAGGTCTTCATTCCTTTCTGTTTAGCAGTTCTTGCCTCTACCTCCCTCTTGTTTCTGATATTTTGCAAAAGCAGCAGGAACTTCGGCCACCTCTGCCATCCCTTCAGGGACTCATGCACATTCACTGTTGGCAGGAGTCTTTTCCAGGTCATGGCAGGGTGGAACTCATTCTGCCTTTCTGGTCTGCAATGTGCTCCCCATTCCCTTCTCAGCCTCCAGGAGCAGCAGCCTTCCAGCACTCACAGTTGAACATACTTAACAACAATTACATGATCTCCCAGGCAGCACAGGCTCTCTATTGCATTCTCCACTCTCTTCGCAGAATTTCTATTAATAGTGTGTGGGAGGCATTTTTTTCCACCACATCCTTCAGGTTTTTTTTCTAGGCTGTTCTTGTTGCCCAAGTCAAAGCCTTTCCCAAATTCTTAGGTGCTGGTTGCAGTAGTACCCCGGTTGCAGACACACATGATCTGTGCTATTTATTTACTTTCACCATAACAGATAACCACAAGTTTAGTTACTTAAAATGTAATTATCATAGAATTCCAGAGGTCATAATTTGATGATCTTTCTGGGGCTGGTGCTGGGGTCTCAGAGAGCTGTCTTCTTCCTGGATAACCAAGCCTTTCCCACACTCCATAGCTACCCCACTCCTGGACTTGATACATTGTTTCAGTGTGTCTGTCTGCTGTCTCTTGTTCCTGTCTCTCTCATCGTACTGTCTTCTTGGTACTTGTCTGCTGTCCCTCTATCCCCTTGGCCAGGACTTTTATGATCACATTGGAATCACTCATATGTATCATATACAACAATGGCCTCATTTCAAGACCCATAAAGTAATCACATGCTTAAAGTTTCTCCTGCCAAGTAAGATGGCTTATTTACCTGCATATCTTCTTTTGAGAAATGTTTATTGGGGTCTTTGGTCCATTTTTAAAAATTGTTTTTTGTTATTATTATTATTTTTTTGGGGGCTGTGCATGTTTGAGTGATTGAAGTATGGACTTCTTTGGGAAGGATGTTATTCCGACTACTCACTGTTAGGTAGAAATGTGAACACTAATGTGTTCTGAGTAGTTCAGTTGAATCTCCCTCTGTGGTGGAGAACTGTCCAATAGAAATGTGCAGTGAGTGCACCTCACGTTTCAGAGAAGCCACGTCAGGAAAGTAAAGAGAAGCAGATGAAATTAAATATGTATTTCATTGTGAAATGTTCTCATTTCAACATGTGCTTGACACAAAATCACTACTAAGATGTTTTGTTAACAAAGTCTTCAGAATTAAAACATCATCTTTGAATGCTAAGTTTTCACCTGAAACAATCAGTATATATTAGATTTTATAAATTTTAGACCTCAAAACCAGATCTAATGAATTATTCCATATGAATATTACATTAGAACTTAGCCATCTCTATTGAAGTATGATTGACAGGATAATTTATGCATATTCAAGCAGTATGATGTGATTCTGACATCAAGTATACCTGTGAACCATTCCACAGTTAAGACATCACTTATTTATCAGAACCATCCACGTCTCCCCATCTCTATCTCCAAAAACTGCAGTTCTGCTATCATTATAGATTCATTGACACCCGCCTAGAACATTCCAAAAATAGAATCTTATGGTATATAGATTTCTGGTCTGAATTTCTCCCAGCCATTATAGATATTTTGAGGCTTAGTGTTAAGGTGCCTTCTCCAAAGTACAGATGTAGCCGGGGCTTGCCCTTTTGTTATGTGCTGGTTAGTTTTCTGTCAGCTTGACATAGTTAGAGTCATTTGGGAAGAAGGACTCTCAAACGAGAAAACGCCTCTGTAAGATCTGCCTATAGGCCAGTCTGAACTGCATTTCTTGGTTGATGATTGATGTGGGAGCACCCAGCTCACGAGGGGTGGTGGCACCTTAGGCTGATGGTCCTGGGTTGTAAAAGAAAGCAGGTTGAACAAGCCATGGGGAGCAAGCCAGTAAGCAGTACTTCTCCATGGGCTCTGCATCAGCTCCTGACTCCAGGTTCTTGCCTTGACTTCCCTGGATGGTATACTACATGCTTGATATAAAATAAAACCTTTTTCTCCTTAAGTTGCTTTCTTCATGGTCTTTATCACTGTAATAAAAGAGTAACTAAGACATTATTTATTGATTTATTTATTCTGTAAAGATGTATTTTTATTTTACATGTACGAATGTTTGCCCATGAGTATATCTGTGCACCACCTGCATGCAGTACCTACAGTGACCAGAAGAGGGCGCTGGACTCTCTGCAGTTGCAAGTGGTTGTGATGCATCATGTGGGTGCTGGGAACTGAACCTGGGGCTTTCTGGAAGAGCAGCCAGTGCTCTTAGTTGCTAAACCACCTTTTTATTTTTCAAGTCAACAGTACAATTTAAATCTTTTCACCACATCATTTAGTCCTTATTTCGTGACAGTTAAAATGGTTCTTTAAACTTGTCTGTTCCTGTTTGTGTTCTACCTGCCCCCCCCCCTTTTTATTTTTGAGACAGGGTTTCTCTGTAGCCCTGACTGTCCTGGGACTTGCTCTGTAGACCAGGCTGGTCTTAAAGTCGCAAGATCTGCCTGCTTCTGCCTCTTGAGTGCTGGGATTAAAGGTGTGCGTCACCACTGCCCAGCTTCCCTGTTTTTTTTTTTTCAATCATTCCATTTTACGTTCTTTGTTGGTTTCTTCATTACAACCTTTTATTTTGTGACTTCAGTGGTTGTTCTGGGGGCACAGAAGATCTCCCTTTAGAATATCACTACCTACCTTCTAGTGACAACTCGTCACTTTATATGTAAGAGCATTTTAATAGTCCATTTCCGTCTCTTGACTATTGAACTACTACTGCAATATATTTCATTTTTATTTGTATGCTAGGCTGCAGGTGGCATTGTTAGTATTGTTCTTATTTGCAATGCTAGGAATAGGACTCCGGGGCTCACATATGCTGGGCAAGCACTCTTTATCCAAGTGCCCAGACCTGTTTCTCACACGTGGTGTGCATGGGTGTTTTGCTTGTACGTATGTGACTATGTGCATGTGTTGTGCCCATGGAGACCAGAAGAGGGAGCCAGACCGCCTGGGATTTGAGTTACAGATGGTTCTGAGCCACTGTGTGTGCTGGGGACTGAACTGGTTCCTCCGGAAGAGCAGCCAGGACTCTTAACTGCTGTGCCATCTTTCCAGGTCCCATTCTTAGTATTTTTATTTAGCCAGCCAATTATTTAAATCAATTTAAGTAAAAGGTCTATCTTCTGTTTATCTTTGTCTGTGTGGTTACTGTTTTCTGTATTTTGTATCCCTTGTGTAAATTTGGGTTTCCTTTAACGTTTCTTAGAATGTGGGTCTCCTGGTGCTCTGGATGTTATATGTCTGAGACAGTCTTTATGTTTCCTTCAGTGTTGAAATACTTTGTTGCTGAGCACAAACCTGTGATTGACAGTCTGTTTTCTCTCATCCTTATTCATGCTGTTCCCAGCACAAAATCTGCTGTGTCACCACGCTTTCCCTGTAGATAATGGACCTACCCTCCACGTGCTTCCCAAGGGGTTCTCTTCACTACTGACTTTAACATTTTGTTTGTGATGTCTAGCACTGTAACTGTTAGCATATTTCTTCTGTGTGAGACTAATTGAGTTTCACTAAATGGAAAAATGTGGCCATTTTGTCTTCAGATATCTTTCATTGTCTTTTTCTTTCAGTTCTGCCCAGACCCTCCTCTACTTGCCTACGCACCCAACTTTGTGTTCCCTTTTAGTTTTCTTAACCCCATCAAGTCCAATTTGTGCTGCCCATATATTTTTGGCTGCGTGCCCACCCGTTGGAGTGTGGTCCACCTCTTGGAGACAAAACCCTCAGAGAAACCACGCCCTCCCAGCAGCTATGGGGTAGGGCTTCATGCCTACCTCCCTTTCCATGCTGGGGTGTTGTCTGTCTTGCACGTGCAGGTCTGGGTGAGCACCTGAGCCCCGCCTGTCTCCATGACCAGGGAGGTGTAGCAGCACACACTTCCATTTCAGCCTTTAGCGTGGGTGCTGGTGGTCCAGTCTCAGGTGCTCACGCTCACACAGCAAACTCTGTGCTTAGAGTTATCTCCCCAGCTCCTGGATCAGTTTTGACTCGTTGATTCTTCACTTCATTGCCCTTGCCTTTCATGCCTAAACCATTTTTGACTGTTAGCCACTGTGCCGTTTGCTTTTGTGATAATGGTTTTTGTCATTTGCTTATAAACATTCTTGAATTGTGTTCTAGAGTGCAGTTGAGATACTAGGGAACAGTTGAGCCTTTAGATCTCACTTTTGAGGCTGCTTGGAATAGCCCGAGAAGCGCACATTCAATGTTGAGTTATTATTTCCCATCACCGAGGCAAACCTTCCGGCGTACTCCACCCAGTGCCCAAGAATGGTCGTTCTCACTGGGCTGCTGGACCATGCACTCTTCTTGTGTGTTTGCTGGGTGCTGCAGCCTCGTGGGCAGTTCTGCTCTTATCTCTGGGCAATATTCTCACATGCGTCAACACAGCAGATCTCAAGGGAGATCTTCATTCTCTTCTTTGTGCTGAAGGTGCCCCTCATACCGGGTCCCTGCACACCTAGATTCCTCAGTCTCCCCAGATTCTGAGCCTCCTGTCCTCAACTCTAATCGTTCTGGACTCTGCCTCAGTTCCCTTCCCAAGGCAGCAGCCATCAGCTCGTCTCTCCTGTATCTCTCAGTCATCAGCTTGTCTCTCCTGTATCTCAAGGATGGGGCCACCTTTCACTGATTGGTGTCCAGTGACACAAAACCTCCCATTTCACCAAATGCTCAATTTCAAATGAATCAAAATGATAAAAAAATTAAAACTCTCTTTGTAGTTGTGCCAGCCCTGTTTATCTGTCCTGTGTGACTGGAGGTCACATGACTAGACAGAGCAGGTCTAGGGAGGTCCCATAGGCTTTCCCAACTCATCAGGCTGTAAGATCTTGTCACTCAAAGTCAGTGTACCATGCTAATTAGAAGGCTGTTGTTGTTAGTTTTTGCTCTTTTACTCTTTTGGGGGCCCCATCCCCCAGCTCCCAAATAATCACACATGGAGGCTTATTCTTACTTATGAATGCCCAGCCTTAGCTTGGCTTAGTTTCTAGCCAGCTTTCCTTAATTTATCTTGTCTACCTTTTGCCTCTGGGTTTTTCCTGTTCCCTTACTTCTGTAAATCTTACTCTTACTTCATGTCTTGCTGGTTGTGTAGCTGGGTGTCTGGCCCCTGGTGTCCTCCTTCTCTGGCTTTTAGATCTCTCCTCCCAGAGTTCTCCCTCTATATAGTCTCTCTGCCTGCCAGCCCTGCCTATTCTTTCTCCTACCTTGCTATTGGCCCTTCAGTTCTTTATTAGACCATCAAGTGTTCAACACAGGCAAAGAATCACAGCTTCACAGAGTTAAACAAATGCAACATAAACAAAAGTAATGCACCTTAAAATAATATTGCCCAACAGAAAGCCACTCACATTTTCTACCTCCAAGTTTCTCCATATACTCATTGATAAACCAGAGGTGGAAATAGTCCCTATGGTGTCCGGTTGTAGTAAGTTAGGAGCAATCAATATGCACAGAGTGCTGGAACTGAACCTCGTACACAGTGAGCTCTTGTTACTGTGTCCTTACATCTTAAAGTAGTGGGTCTAGCTTTGTGTGTGTGTGTGTGTGTGTGTGTGTGTGTGTGTGTGTACATGCATTCATTTGTGTGTGGTATGTATGAATGTGTGTGCAAATATTTGCATATGTGTGTGTATGTATGTATGAATGCATGTGTGTGATGAATGTGAGTGTGCATGCGTGTGTGTATGCTTGCATTTGTGTGTGGTGCATGTATGAGTGTGAATGTTATGTGCACATATGCATGTATTTGCATGTGTTCATGTGTGTATGTGTGTGTGTGTGTGCATGCATGTGTGAGTGTTTGGGAATCATCAGTCTTGTACATTACTAATGTTGGATCTTCACCTGTAGATGTAGATCACAGAAGTAAGAAAAAAAGATTGTGAAGGGACAGAGGATACGGTTGGTCCTTCATATTTGCTTTAGCTTCATGAGGTTGATGCTGCTATGCCCGGAAGTACTTCAAGGTGGTTCTTTTTGTTGTTGTCAAAATGTATTTTATTAATTTTGAGGATTTCATACATGCATATATTTTGATCATATTGATCCCCCCACCTCTTACCCTAATTCATTCCAGACCCACCCTATACCCCCTAACTGCCTCGAAACTTCATATCACTTTTCAAATTTTCTTATAACCCAGTGTACCTGGTTTGTGCTGCTCATATATTCATGGGAGTGGGGTCCTCCACTAGAGTGTGTGGTACACCTACCTAGGACCAAAGCCATAAAGAAAACTGTCTCTCCCTCCCATAGAATCCATCAACTATCAGTTGCTCCTCCCCCTCCATGCTGGAACGCTGACTGGTATGATCTTGTTCATGTCTTGTACAGGCAACCACAGCTGCGGTGAGTTCACCGTTGATTGGTTCTGTCATGTTTAGGAGACACCATTTTGCCTCACAGGAAGGTTTTTTTTTTTTTTTTTTATTAAAAAGGAAATGTTTCTCAATCTTAGTTTGAATTATTGTAATATAAATATAGCAGAGGCTTTGAGGTTTTGAAGATTAGAGAAGATATTTTGATTTTGACTAGTTTAGGGTATGCTGTTGAAGCTGTTCTTAGGTGTCCCAGCAGGAGTGTCTTTCAATGTCATCACACTTCAGTTTTTATGTCTGGAAGGGGAGGAATACACAGGTGATGTGTGTAAATTAAACATCATGAAGATGGAAGTATAAAACACGAGTCCCTCCTTCCTCCCTTTCTTTGTTTATTCCTACCTCTTCTCATCCTTCACCATCCCTTGCACAGCTATGAGTGTGTGCATGTGGAGAGAGAGGACACCTGCATCCATGCTGGCCTGGTGGTGTCGAAAAGGTCCAGCAGAAAGCTCACTAGCCGCTGGCTCCTCTAGTGCCAACTTTGCAGCCTGAGATGCCTCGTCACCATTGCCTTTGTGCGATGAATTGAATTAGTGAGAGTTTTAGTTCTTATTTGAAAACAAATTACATATTATTAGATACTTGGATGTGGTGTAAGAAGAATAGGTGTTCTGGGTAAGATCAGCATATGTCTAAGCTGAAGGAAGTCCTGAGTACCAGATTTTCTAAACTCACTTTGGAGTAACCCTGCTTTGCATTGAGTGAGACTCAGAGGACATCTGAGAGTCAGGAAGTGTGGTTTTCCAGACAGTGTCTCACTTATGGCTAAGCAGTTCAGAGGAAGTGTCTGCTGGTGTTGAGTTTATAAAACTGAATTAGATGAGGTCGGCACGTTCAGGTATGACCACAGACAGAAGTGAATTAGAATAAGCACCATGCAGATTCTTTACTACGTTGCTTCTTCTGCTACATAAAGTATTACTTTTTAGCAGTTGTTTCAGGAGAGCTTTTAAGGAAAGAAGAGATAGGATTTTCTATGGAACTTGCTGTGTAAAATAAGATAGAACACAGACTAATGCAGGTTCCTACTGGAGAGATGGTGAGTATTTGGCTCCTGTTTGCATGCTAGGCTTTCAGCTTGGCCCCGGTGGAAGACGCAGGAGCAGAGGTCACAGTGTAGAAGGGAAAATGTCACATGACCTCTGATGCTCTAAGGCGGAGGAAGAAACTAGCTTGCAATTGTGTGTGGCTAAAGTCAGGAGAATGGTCAAGAAATAATTTTTTCTCCCTGTGTGACCTGAGGAAGAGGAGGGTGGACTCTGATGAGAATCAAACATACGCTTCCTGTGTGTAGAACACACTTGTGTACTCATCGTTTTCACAAATGGTGCTGAAGGCTAAACCAGAGCTCTTAATGCTTAGAAAAACCTGAGGAGAATGGAGCTACCCAAAGGGTTTGTTTAATGTCGATCTTCCAGATTCCCCGACATCCACTGTTGCCCAAGTCTGAATTGTTTTTTCTGTTGATTGGATATGCCTACTCACTAATTACCTCTGGGAACATTTACAAGTCAACCTCACTTTGAGTGGAGTGATTTAGTATAACTTTGCATTTAATCAATTAGTGGAGTGATTCAATTCACTTGCCGGGTGCCTCCCAAATATAGGTGTTTTTGATCTTGCCAAATAAAAAGTCAAGCGAGCTGCGAGTGAGTGGGGTTTCAGGTCCCTCTCTGGGCCAAATTAACACCTGAATTGTATTGTTCTAGAAAATAGTTAAATGGCCATGTGAGTAGATGTATGTCATAGAACAAATAAACTCTGTGTTTATTCCCTAAATCTTCAGTCCCAACATTCACATTGAACTCTATTCTCTCAATCATGCTTCTTTCCCCATCAAATAGTACAAGGAAAGCAGAGGCAGAGGGTGAGTGCAACCTGACCAAGACTCTTTGGAGCCTTTAGCTGGAGGAGCTAACTGCCAAAGAACAAACTGACCTAGGGCAACCAGTTAAGACCACATAGAATTTGCATCCTTTTGGGGTGCTGGGTAATGGGAAGGTACCTTAAGACTTGTTTAGACAACCAACTTGTTTAGAAGAGAAAAATAAATTTCAATGTTCATTGGTAATGTTCATTAGTCTTACTGTCAGGATATTTCCTAGAAAATACACATTTTCCCATTAAGAAGATACCCAACAAATGTCTACTGTGTGCTAAGCACTCTTCAAAACACAAGGGATACTGTAGTGAATAAATAAGGAAAGAGGAACTGTGGGCTTGCTCAGGAGATACAGCACATCCTGTGCTGGTATGAGCACTGTGATTTCCATTCTTAGAGCCACTAAAAGATGAGTATGAGTCAGCCTGTGGTCCCAGCCCTCAGCCTGTGATCCCTGCACTCAGCCTGTGATCCCTGCACTCAGCCTGTGATCCCTGCACTCAGCCTGTGATCCCTGCACTCAGCCTGTGATCCCTGCACTCAGCCTGTGATCCCTGCACTCAGCCTGTGATCCCTGCACTCAGCCTGTGATCCCAGCAACTCAGCCTGTGATCCCAGGACTCAGCCTGTGATCCCAGGACTCAGTCTGTGATCCCTGCACTCAGCCTGTGATCCCAGGACTCAGCCTGTGATCCCTGCACTCAGCCTGTGATCCTAGCCCTCAGCCTGTGATCCCTGCACTCAGCCTGTGATCCCAGCATTCAGGAGGCAGAGACATATGCTCCCTGGTAAGCTGGCTAGCTAGATAAGCCAAATTGGTAAGCTCCAGATTTGGTGAGAGACCTGGTCTTAGTAAACAAAGTGGAGAACAAATAATACAGATACCTGACATCAACTTCCGGTCTCCACATGTTCATACATTAATACACACATTTCACACTGAGGAACATATGCATAGTCATGTATACATAGCCAAGAAAATGAAAAAGTAAACAAGAGAAAAAATGCAAATAAATAACTGTAAAGTATGTTTCTTCTAGATAACTTAAAATTCATTCATTTAAATTCAGGAAATATTTATACTTTGTTTCCTCTCATGGAGTATATATTTATACTGATCTGTTATGTTTTTTTAAAATTAAAAAATTATTTTTGTGTGTGTATGTGTATATGTGTGCATATGTGCATACAGTGTCTGAGGAGGCATTAGATCCTGTTTTGGTCAATTGTAAGCCATCATGTGCATGCTGGGAATTGAACCTTGGTCTTAATTGCTGATCCATCCCTTCTGTTTCAATTTGTTTAATTATTTAATTCTTTTTAAAAATGGGTGTATGTAATCTGGACTGGGCTTTTATTTCTTTTGAGACAAAGTCTCACTGTGTAGTCCTGGTTGGCCTAGAACTCCCTATGTACACCAGGCTGGCCTAGAACTCACAGAGATCCGCCTGCCTCTGCCTCCCAAGTGATGGGATTAAAGCTGTGTGCCAGCATACCTGGCACTGGACTGGAATTTTTTTTTTTAAGAAATCATTTCAACTATTAAATTTGTCATTGTTTACCATTTTAAAAGTTAGGCTCTGTCTCAGTTACTGTTATATTGCTGTGAAGAGACACTATCACCAAGGCAACAATTATAAAAGAAAGCATCTAGTTGGGGAATTGCTTATAGTTTTAGAGGTTTAGTTCATAATTGTCATGGCAGAAATCAGTCAGGCATGGCAATGGAGCAGTAACTGAGAGCTTTATATCCTAATCTGCAGGGCAGCAGGGGTAGGAGTGGGGGGAAGATGAGGCTGGGTCTGGGGTAGGCCTTTGAAATTTTAACCCAACCTTCATTTGATACACCCTTTCCAACAAGGCCATACCTCCTAATCCTTCCCAAACTGTTCCACTAACTGAAGATCAAGCACCCAAACATATGAGCCTATGGGGGTCTGTAGGCAGACTTTTCTTTCCAGCTTGCCAGTTCCCAAATAACCAACACAGAGACTTAATACTAATTATAAATGCTCAGCCAATAGCTCAGGCTTGTTACTAACTAGCTCTTACAACTTAAATCAACCCATTTATATTAGTCTCCATTCTACCAGGTGGCATTACCTCCCTTTCATCTTTTACCTTCTGTCTCTTCTTCATATCTTGCTGGCAACTCCTCTGACTCTGCCTTCCCTCTTTCCAGTTTTCACTCTGCCCTGAAAATCCTGCCTAGCCATTGGCCAATCAGCTTTTTATTAACAATAAGAGCAATACATATTTGCAGTGCACAAAGCTTGTTCCACAGCTGGGGCCATTGCCCTGCAAACCACCAAGGCTTGTATACTGCCTTGTGCGCACATACTATTTTCATATTCACGGTCCGGATGAGAAGAAGTTCCCTTGACCATACATTGGCTGTTGTGGTTGATAAAGAATTGAACTCAAGCACTGATGCCTGCAGGCTGTGTCTTAGCTCCACTCCATTCATAGCTATTTTCTGTCTTCCATGAGACTGGAAATACATTTCTAAGTTTGACATGATGGAGATAGGGCTTTTCTGGAGTCTCCAAAGAACTTCTGCCAAGATACCATTCGACAGGGGATTTAAATCAACCGGGGCAGATGGTGGTCTTGTCAGTTGGTGAATTCTACTTAATAGAATTTTCATGCTTTTCCTAGTTGGCAGTGCTGGAGATGAAGATTTGGCAGCCAGAGTGGCTGATTAAAGGCAGAAAGAACCAGGAATCTGAGTTTTTACAGGTTAAAATGTATGCTCTATGGCCACTTGACCAGGGGAGAGTACTGTGGAGTTAGATCTACTCTGGCCACAGTGCTCTTTGATAGATGCTGCAAGTCTTCTTTTCCTTCTTGATTCCATGTCTGTTAAAAGTTTTTTTTTTTTTTAAAAAAACAATTATTCTCTTTTATTTTCAATTATGTGATGTATATGTGTCAGTATATGTGGGTATGTGTGCATGAGTGCAGGTGTCTGTGGAGCCAGAAGTGTTCAGGTCCTCCTGGAACTGTGGTTGCAGATGGTTGTGAGCAGCTGGATGTGGGTGTTGGTCCCTGAACTGAACTGAACTCAGTTCCTCTCCAAGAGCAGCCATTGCTCTTAACCACAGAGATATCTCTCCTGTCCCACAAATGTTCTGATTCTTTTTTTTTTTTTAAAAATTATTTAAAAAAATAAACAACTCCTTTGCCTGCATGTGTGTATGTGCCTTGTACCCATGGAGACCAGAGGAGAGCACTGGATCCCCCAGAATCAGAGTTACAGATGGTTGTGAGTCTCTATGCGGCTTCTGAGAGTTGAACCCAGGTCCCTTTCAAAAGTAGTCAGTGCTCATAACCACTGAATTATCTCATCAGCTCCAAATGATCTGATTCTTAATTGGGACTTATTCTTAACACATTGGGACTGGATTCTTTTCTGTGGGAACACATCCCTAGAATTACAATGGAAATCAGTAGGAAAATATTATTTTATATGCAAATATTTTATTTAAATATGGCTTTTCTTGGATGAAGCCAATGTATGAAGTAAAGCCGAGATGTTGTAATAACTAGGCTGGCTCCATCCTCAAGCTTACGGTCCACTGAACAAACAGTGTGATAACTTGGAGTAGCAGCGCAGAAGTGGCTCTGTGCCTGAAACTAGGCTGAGTCTGGGCTCTTTCACAGCTGACTCACAGGTCTGTCACTTAACTTCTCCCCGTGCCCCTCTTTAAAGATTTTAGTTTCATGGGGGACTATTTTGCAAAGGAATAGGATGATATTAAGCAACAAGCTCTTGTTGTCTCTCAGTGTCCACAAGTGTCAAAACTTGGTCATGTTTGGCCATGTTCCAGTAGATGCCACATCTAAGCACATATGGGCAGCACAAATTGGACTTTTTGAGTTAAAAAAAAAAGACACGAAGTTGGATGTTAAGGGAAGGGGTGGAACTGGGAGGGGTTGGGGGAGGAGGAAATACGATCAAAATACATGCAGTTCTCAAAGAGCTAATAAAAACATTGCTAAAAAACCCCATTAAAATTAGCTGTAGGCCTGGGTGTGTAGCTGGCTTGGTAGGATACTTCTCGAGTGTGCAGGAAGCCTCCATTTGATCAGAAGCATCAAATAAACTGAATGAAACAGGTGTTGTGGTGCATGCCTGTAATCCCAGCACTTGGGAAGCGGGGGCAGCAGCATCAGGAGGCCAGCCTCGGATACATGAAACTTGCTTTCAAACAGTAATAACCAAGTAGTAATCAATTCTGTAAGAGGACTCTCAGTTCTCTTTCAGGCTTCTTAGAGGGCACACTGGTAGGCCGATGAATATTCAAAACTTACTTTGGGGTGGGTGGTGTGCCTTGTACCCATGAAGACCAGAGGAGGGCATTGGATCCCCCAGAATCAGGGACTGAAAGACAGGCCTGGAGTGGAGACCCAGAGACTGGGAGTTTCTGGGTCTCAGAGACTAGTTTGTCTAGCTAATTGGAGAGCTTCAGACTCAGTAAGAGACCCAGTCTAACCCTCCGCCCCCAAATAACCCCAAACCAAAATCCAAAAAACAGAAAAAGAAAGCAAGGTTGAGGTAATTGAGAAAAGACTCTCTGAGGCCAGCCTGTGGCTTCTACATAGCTCTGCATGGACCAGCACATCTGCACACCCCACACCCCTCCTCATGCATACTCTGTATATCTCCATACACAAACTCTGTGTACGCATGTGCACCTATCTATTATCACATTTGTATATTTATATATGTGCATAGTCCAGGAATATAATAGAGAGGGCACATGTAGTTTGGCTGGCTAAATGTCTAGCCCTTGGCACCATGTTGCCAGGTTCCAGTCCCCACTCTGACTCTTGCTAGCTGTGTAGTCCAGGAAAATTTAAACTTTGCTTTTTTATTTTCATATGGGCGAGGAAGACACTTGCCTCACAGTGCTGTTCTGTGGCTGGAGCTTGCTGACCCCCAAAGCATTATAATTTACTGGGTATCAGCTGTTGTATTCAATGGATTCAAGATTATGTAAATGGTAGCATAGTATGGTCTTTCTGAAACCCATTTAGCTTACATTCTTTTTATAGCGTTCAGATAGGGCTTGCTGAACTTCTGCGTGACACTACACGGCATTTATCTGCTTTTCATTGATGAAAAGTTGGCTTGATTCAGATGTTTGACAGGGAGCTTTACAATGTACATCTTTGGATATACCTCCTCCTCATTCATATCTCACATTCTTTTTCTTTTCACCTTTTATTAGTTTTTGAAAAATTAGTATACAGAGTACTAGGTTTCATTATGACTTCCCTGCTTTCCTTCCTTCCTTCCTTCCTTCCTTCCTTCCTTCCTTCCTTCCTTCCTTCCTTCCTTCCTTCCTTCCTTCCCTCCCTCCCTCCCTCCCTCCCTCCTTCCTTCCTTCCTTTTTTCTATAATGTTTATTTGTTTTATATCATGTGTACGTGTGTGTACCTTAGTGTATGTATGTGCCCCCTGTACATGCAGGTGTTCTCCAAGACAGAAGAGGGCATTGCATCCGCTGGATCCAGAGTTACAGACGGTTGTAACCTGTCATGTGGAAGATGAACTTGAGTCCTTTGCAAGAGTAGAAGGCTCTTGCTGGGCCTGGTGGTACACATCTCTAACACCAGCATTTAGAGGCAGAGCAGGGATCTCTGTGAGTTCAAGGCCATCCTGGTTTACATAGGGAGTTCCAGGGAATCCAGGGTAACATAACAGAGAGACCCTGCCTCAAAACAGCAACAACAAATAATAGAAATGCTCTTATCCACTGAGGTAGCCCTCCAGCCTCTCATTGTGGCCTTTTCAGAATGCTTTGTTCTTGTTGATCTCAGCCCCTGCACCCCACAAGCCCTGCCCCTCCTGTTGGCCTGTTCCTCTCCCCACTAATCTTTCTTCTGCTGTCATATTCTGTTAGCCTCTCGCTCCCATCCCTGGCCCTCCCATTAGACCTCTTTCCTCCTTCTCTTCTAGGCTCTAGATTCACGACCTATACCACCTCCCTACACATATAAAAGTTAAAATCTAGAATGTGTGTAAGAAGAAAATGAAGTACTTATGTTCCTGAATCTGCTATATTTACTACAATGATTTCTTGATCTGTCCATTTCCCTGCAAATGTTATGATTTCATTTTTCTTTATGGATGAATTAAATTTCATCATGTATATCCAATACATTTTCCTTATCCATTCATTGCTGATGGACATCTAGGCTGGTTCCATTTCCTAGCTATTTTGAATAGAGCAGCAATGAACATGGGTGTGCTGGTTGCTCCATGGTGGGGCTTCGAGTCCTTGGTGCATATGCCTGGGCACAGTAGTTCTGTTTTTAGTGTTTTGAGGAACCTGCACACTGATATTTATAGTCTATGCCAGTCTATACTTCCACAAATATCAGATAAGGACTCCTCTTTCCCTACATTCTCATCAGCATTTGTTGTTGTTTGTTTTGTTGATGTTAGCTATCCTGAGGAATCTCAAAGATGTTTTACTTCATATTTCCCTGATGGCCAAGGAAAATGAGAGTTCTTACAATTTTAAGAAACTTATCTCACTGTAGAGAACATTATTTAGGGGAATCCCCAATTGCCCAACAGCCCATAATAAATCTGGTTCTATGCCTGATCACGCTCAGAGATGGGGAGAGCAAATGCTGCCCTTGTAGGGCTCCAGGGGACTAATCTCAGTGAAGGCTGATTCTGATTGGATGCAGTGCTCATCCATAGCCACCCAGCACCCTAGGTTCACTGACTCTCTTCTTGTTCCCTGGGTACTCTGAGACTCCCCCTAGCCCATGCTATCACCCCACTGTGCCTCTTCATTTTCTAGTCTGTCTCCTCAGACTTTGCTGTCGTGGCACAATAGTCACTCCTCACAGTGGCCCTCTGGGAACATCTTACTTGGAGGGCCTTCTGCTTTGTTGCCAGTCACTTTTGTTTGGCTCTTCAGAATTCTTATCATGAGCTGAAATTACACATTTCTGTTTTTTTAACTTTCATTTCTCCCCCTAGGAAATCATGGGGGTCCACGAGGGTATAAGTCAGGGTCCTCTAAAGTAACAAAACTGATAGGATTATATATATGTAGTTTGCTTTTTCTTTCATTTTTTTCTTTATTAAGAAATTTTCTACTCACTCTACATACTGTCCATAGATTCCTTCCTCCTCCCTCCTCCCACCCCCAGTCCTCTTTCCCAAGCCACCCTGCATCTCCACATCCCCCAAATCAAGGTCTCCCATGGGGAGTCAGCAGAGCCCAGCACACTGAGTCTAGGCAGGTCCAAGCCCCTTCCCACTGCACCAAGGCTGTGCAAGGTGTCACACCACAGGCACCGGGTTCCAGAAGCCTTGCCCATAGACCAGGGACAGATCCCAATCCCCCTGCCTCCGTGCCCCTCAAACAGTTCGAGTCAAACAACCGTCTTCCATATCCAGAGGGCCTAGTCCAGTCCCATGGGGGCTCCACAGCCACCGGTCCACAGTTCATGGGCTTCCACTAGTGTGGCCAGTCATCTCTGCACATCCTCCCATCATGATCTCGACATCTCTTGCCTGCAGTATCTCTCCTCTCTCTCATCAATTGGATTCCCGGAGCTCAGACTGGTGCCTGGCTGTGGATCTCTGTATCTGCCTCCATCAGTCACTGGACAAAGGCTCTATGATGACAACTAGGTTATTTGCTAGGATGTTCACGAAAGTAGACTAGTCTAGGCACCCTCTGGACCACTGCCAGCAGACCAAGGTGGGGTCAACCTTATGGATTCCTAAGAGCCTCCCCAGCACCCTGCCTCTTCCTATTCCCATGATGTCCTCATCTATCATGATATCTTCTTCCCACCCTCCCACTCTGTCCCTGTTCCAGCTTGACCCTCTCATTTCCCCATGTTCTCATCCCCCACTCCTCACCCTCTACCACCCCCCACCCAGTCCACTCATGTAGATCTCATCCACTTCTCCTTCACAGGGTCATCATGTGTTCCTCCTAGGGTCTTTCCCTGTTAGCTAGCCTCTCTAGAGTTGTGGGTTGCAGTCTGGCCATCCCTTCCCTCATATTTAGTATCCACTTATGAGTGAGTACATACTATGTTTGTCCTTCTGAGTCTGGGTTACCTCACTCAAGATGATATTTTCTAGATCCATCCATTTGCCTACAGATTTCATGATATCATTGATTTCTACTGCTGAGTAGTACTCCATTGTGTGTATGTGTCATATTTTCTTTATCCATTCTTCAGTTGAGGGGCATCTAGATTGTTTCCAGGTTCTTGCTATTACTATTAATGCTGATATGAACATAGTTGAGCATGTGTCCTTGTGGTAACATTGAGCATTCTTTGGTTATATGCCCAAGAGTGGTATAATTGGGTCTTGAGGAAGACTTATTCCCAATTTTCTGAGAAACCAACATACTGATTTCCAGAGTGGTTGTACAAGTTTGCATTCCCACCAACAGTGGAGGAGTGTTCCCCTTGCTCTGCATCCTCTCCAACATAAGCTATCTTCAATGTTTTTGATCTTAGCCATTCTGACAGGTATAAGATGGTATCTCAGAGTTGTTTTGATTTGCATTTGCCTGATGACTAAGGATGCTGAGCAATTCCTTAAATGCCTTTCAGCCATTTGAGATTCTTCTGTTGAGAATTCTCTGTTAAGTTCTGTAGCTCATTTTTTAATTGGATTGTTCAGTATTTTGATGTCTAGCTTTTTGAGTTCTTTATATATTTTGGAGATCAGCCCTCTGTCAGATGTGGGCTTGGTGAAGATCTTTTCCCATTCTGTAGGCTGTCATTTGGTCTTATTGACCATGTCCTTTGCTCTACAAAAGCTTCTCAGTTTCAGGAGGTCCCATTCATTAATTGTCGCTCTCAGTGTCTGTGCTACTGGTGTTATAGTCAGGAAGTGGTCTCCTGTGCCAATTCAGTGCAGACTACTTCCTACTTTTTCTTCTATCAAGTTCAGTGTAACTGGACTTATGTTGAGGTCTTTGATCCATTTGGACTTGAGTTTTGTGCATGGCGACAGATATGGATCTATTTGTAATCTTCTGCATGTTGATATCCAGTTATGCCAGCACCATTTGTTGAAGTTGCTTTCTTTTTTCCATGGTATAGTTTTGGCTTCTTTGTCGAATATCATACATTCATAGGTGTGTGGATTAATGTCAGGGTCTTCAATTCCATTCCATTGGTCCACATGTTGGTTTTTATACCATTACCAAGCTGTTTTTATTACTATAGCTCTTTAGTAGAGCTTGAGGTCAGGGATCATGATGCCTCCAGAGGTTGCTTTATTATACAGGATTCTTCTAGCTATCCTAGGTTTTTTGTTTTTCCATATAAAGTTAAGTATTTTTCTTTCCAATTCTGTGAAGAATTGTGTCGGGATTTTGATAGGGATTGCATTGAATCTGTATATTGCTTTTGGTAAGATTGCCATTTTTACTATGTTGATTCTACCTATCCATGAGCATGGGAGATCTTTCCATTTTCTGATATCTTCTTCAATTTCCTTCTTCAGAACTTAAAGTTCTTATCATACAGGTCTTTCACTTGCTTAGTTAGAGTTACCCCAAGGTATTTTATATTATTTGTGGCTATTGTAAAGGGTGATGTTTCTCTGATTTCTTTCTCAGCCCCCTTTTCATTTGTATACAGGAGGGCTACTGATTTTTTTGAGTTAATCTTGTATCCTGCAACATTACTTAAGGACTTTATCAGCTGTAGGTGTTCCCTGGTAGAATTTTGTGGTCACTTTTGTATACTATCATATCATCTGCAAATAATGAAGGTTTGACTTCTTCCTTTCCCATTTGTATCCCCTTGATCTCCTTATATTGTCTTATTGCTCTAGCAAGAACTTCAAGTACTATGTTGAGTAAGTATGGGGAGAGTGGACAGCCTTGTGTTATTCCTGATTTTAGTGTATATATATATACACTAAACCATATATATATATGGTTTGTTTGAGTGGCTTACAGGCTATGGTCTGAGCAGTCCTACGATGGCTGTCTCCTGACAGAAAACCCAAGGATTCCACATTGGTTCAGTCCATGAGCCTGGATATCTCAGCAGTCCTATTCTTATGCTGGAGTCTCCCAGAATTCTTAGAGAACTTCTAGTCTTCAGTCTACAGTGGAATCCCGAAGAAGTAGTTTGTAATTCCAGTGAAGAAATGCCTCAGCAGCAGGCAAGACAGACTTCCAGAGAGAGTGAAGGCTGGCAGCAAACAAGCAAAACTCTCCTTTCCATGCCCTTTTGTGTAAGCTGCCACCAGGATGGCCCAGATTTAGGGAGGGTCTTGTACCTCACGTGGTCTAATCAGAGAATCCTGCATGGGCTATATCTACCTAGCAGCTTGGGGTTTATTCGATTCCAGTTATAGTCAACTTGACTAAGTTGACTACCAAGATTAGCCATTGCAAAGTCCATGACTATTTCCTTTTCTGCCATCTATCAGTGTCCAGACTATTGCCTAGCCCATATAGTTGGTATTTAAGGAAGACTTGTTCAGGTAATCAATAAAGTTTCAATTTTCTGTGTCTTATTTAGGTTTCTATTGCTGTGATGAGACACCAAGACCAAAAGCTTTGGAGGAAAGGATTTATTTTACTCCGCACTCTCAGGTTAGCACTCCGTTCCTGCGGGAAGTCAGGGCAGGAACTCAAGGCAGGAACTCGGAGGCAGAGGCCTTGGAAGAGTGTTACGTACTGGCTTGCTCAGCTTGCTTTCTTACACAACTCACAACTCGGTCCGCCTCTCCAGAGGTGGCACCATCCTCAATTAGTCGGCTCCTCTACATCAGTCATTATTCCCTACACGTTTGCCTATAGGCCAATCTTATAGAGGCGTTTTCTCAATTCAGAGTTTTTTATTCCAAGTGACTCCATTTTATGTCAAGTTGACATAAAACTAATGAACACAACTTGGGACCTCTGTGAAGAAGTCTAAAGTTCTTTGGTAGGGGGATCTGTAGACAGCTTTCCAGGTCCTCTTCTTCCTTTCCCTGGTTACTTAGGTGGATCCTGCCAGGATTCTTCTCTGAGCTCTCCATCACTGCCCCTTGCTGGTTGATAGTTTCTGTCCCTGATGGTGTTGGCGGTCACAAGCTGAATGGGATACTTCCAATGTGGTCTGACCAGGACATGGCAGACTGCCCTCTCTTTGTTCGTGTTCCCTGGTTCCTATTTGTGCAGCCAGGTCACTGTATTAATTATGATGAACTTGCCATGGACCAAGCCCCTGCAGGTCACTGTATTAATTATGATGAACTCACTGTGGACCAAGACCCTGCAGGTCACTGTATTAATTATGATGAACTCACCATGGACCAAGCCCCTGCAGAGGTTTGTTTGTTACTTTCTGGTTTCTCTGAGCTCTCCACCTCTCCCTTCTTCATATTATGCGGTTGTTTTTGAGCCACGTTTATGTCCTTATGTTCATTACCATTAAATTTCATTGCCAACCATAAAAGGAGAGGGTAGGATTAAATCACTAAGGTCACTTGCTGCTTTTCAAAAATAAAATCAGTTAGTGCACTAGGAAATTTATGTGATGATAGGAGGGCTGTACACTCTCCAGCCCTGTGGCTCAAGCCATATGTGGGTACTGAGCCCTTCAGTGGACAAGTAAAACCAAGGAGCAGGGCTTTAAGCTGCTTTAATTACTTCGAGGTTAAAATAGGTAACCATCAATAGTTACTGAATCAGACAATACCATTCTAAGTAAAATTATTAGACATCCAAGAGCCAGTGAGGCCTGCATGGAACATGGGGACAGATCACAAAGCCAAGTTGGTGGGCTGTTTCCGGCTAGGAATAATTTATTCACTGCTTTATTTAACAGATTTTCTTCCTTACATTCTTTTATTGAGCAGTCATGTGCTCTCTAGAGTTCTAGTTGTTGAGGATACAGCTTTGAAGAAGTCTCCTTTGATGGAAGCCTTCACAGGGATCCTTGTCTGTTGCTGTGGCCCTCAGGCCTGGCTGTATATTTGAATCAATTGGGGCACTTAAACAAATTCTGGTGATAGGACTGGGGGTGTATGTAGGTCAGTAGTAGAGGTCTTGCCTAGCACGTGCAAGGCCCTGGGGTTGATATCCAGTACTCCTCCACCCCCCCTACATTTTGATGCTGTGTCTCTACACCAAAGACGATCCTTCATATGATCTACTGTGGACTTTCATAGTCTGAGAAAGCTCCACTTGTGACCTAATCAACAGTCAGGGTTAAGAAGTCTTTTCTTTTAGAGAAAGGGAGGCTCCTTTTTGATAAACAGCTGGGGAGAATAACACTTGGAGTTCTACTTTGAGGGAGACATTTTCTGCATATTAAAAAATATTCCACTTGATAGCCTGATGTGGCTTCGTCATCCATCCCCAACAGGGAAAGACAAATGACATGGAACTTGGTGAACCGTGAAATCAATCACATGGACTTATTTGTGGGGTAATGATGTGAAACCAGCAAATACTTAATAAAGATAAGCTGTGAGCGTTGAGTGTGTTCTCCTGGCACAAATGCATGATGAGTCTTCAGATGGGATTTTAATCCCCAGCATTTTTTCATCGATTTTTCTAACCAGTCTAGATTCTTGTGACTCTAGAACTCAGCCTCTGTGGCATGAGAAGAATTAAGATCTGGATATTTGTGAGGTGCACAGTATTGACTTACATCCTCCAATAAGGGGGAGGTTGATGGCTGTGCCATTCAGTATAGAGTGGGCTTTACTGTTACTAATAACAAGGGCTGAATCTCTGTGTGTGTTATGAGGCATCTGAGGCCCTGGAACAAGCTTGCAGAACATCCTTTGTGTCCCTTGTTACTGCAGCGGAGCATCAGGGGACTAGAAAACTTTTTCTAGAAGCATACTGCTTTTATGTGAAGGAAGTTCTGTGGCCAGGCAAAGAGGCAGTCTCCCCCAGGAAAAGGAAGGAAACATTTGTGAATGACACCTCTTATTATGATCTTCTCTTTTCATTGCAAATAATTTATTCTATCTCTTTTCAACCCAAAATAAACCCTTCCTCTGTTTCTATCTAGAGACATTGTACAAAAATTTTATTAATCATGATGACAGGAACGAGGCCTGAGATCCAGTGATGGGGTAACATGATGTGTGTTTGACTCGTTTACTTCAATTACTTAGATGCCTATCAACTAACATAACAAATCATCTTTTGTTTATTTATTTATTTATTTATTTATTTATTTATTTATTTAGAAAAGGAGAAGGATGTTTGGAGATTCATTGGGACAGATGTAAAGTCCCCTTTCCTTAGGGGTTAGTCAGCTTTTGATTACTTTGGGAAGTATCTGAGAAAATAGATTTATGAAGGGAAAAGATTTCTTTTGGCTCAGTGTTGGAAATACCAGTCTGTGATCAGCTGGACTTATTATTCTGGGCCCGTGGTAAAGCCCATGGTGAAGCAGGCTATTATGTACAGAGAGCATGACAGCATAAAAATGCTGACCTCATGGCTGAGAAACAGAGAAGGGGGAGTTGGTGGAGAGAGAGAGGGAAAGGAGAAGGAGGAAGATGGGTTCAAATACACAGTGCCCTTCAAGGATCTTCTCTCAGTGATCCAAAGACATATCATAAATCCATGAGTCTCCATCTCCTAAGGGACTTGCCTTTTCCAAAAGTTCCACCCTGCAGTCCAAGCCTTTTACACAGGACCTTTGGGGTCAGTTAGGACCTAAGACAATGGTTCTTAGCCTGTGGGTCACAACCCCTTTGGGGGTCAAATGACCCTTTCACAAAGGTCATATATTATTCTGCATATCAGATGTCTACATTACAATTCATAACAGTAGCAAAATTACAGTTATGAAGTGTCAACATAATAATCTTATGGTTGGGGGTCACCACAACCCGAGGAACTGTGTTAAAGGGTCGTGGCATTAGGAAGGTTGAGAACCACTGATCTAAGATCTATCAGGGCACTCACACATCCTTTCGCTTCCCAGAAGTAGATCTTTGGTTTCCCTTCTGTGGGCTGAGGGGAGATTCTCCCTTTCCTGTCATACCCTGTTGTAGCTGAAAAATTGTCAATCCACTTTTGACTTTGACCTTGACCCGTGTGACTTTGTTCTTGGAACTCTCTGACTAGGAGCGATGAGGGAAATGAAGAAAGGAGAGACACATAAACACACGCGCAGGTTGGGACTGTGCTCTCTGGAGGAGGACACCTTCTATCCCTGCACCTTGGAACCTCAGTGTTTGTTATGTACAGCATAGGGGGAGAGGTTAGCTAGTGTTGGTAGAAGGTCTCTGTAGGTGAGTAGTCTCAGGCTTTAGACGTCCAGGAGGAGAAAGCTGTGGTTGCCAGTTGTGGTACACACTGGTCACTTGCTTGCACTCAGATCTGGAGAGTTGGGCTGTTCCACTGAGCTGGGCCCATACGGGGAACAGCTTTGCCACTTTCCCATGGGTCTGAGGCTTTGGTCTTTGCTACTGCTGTGCCCATTTCAACAACACACATTTGCTCAGGAGTTTACTCACCCAGGGCTTCCTCTACTACCCACAGAGCTTGGGGGATAGTTTGTTTCCTACAGTCACAATTACTTGTAATAAAAAATAACTATGACTCTGTTTATAAAAAAGTAAAATTTGGTCCTTTTTATCATTTAAAAAGCTCTAATCATTTTTTTATACTGAAAACCACACTCATAATTCATATTGACTACCTTGAATCTATGGGGGTTTCATGAAGACTCAGAACCCCACTTTCCTTTCTCTGTATTTTCCACTGAAAGGATTCACTGGTACTTTTAAAATGTGTTCAGATGTTTTAACAATGGGTAGGTCGTCTGACCTCTTGATTTAATCTTTGCCTTGAGGCTGAGTTTTAATTGGTTTGTTCAGAGTCCATCTCGATTTTGTCTTTTATTGTTGAGGATGAGAAAGACTTGTCTCTTTCAACCCTACAAGCCCTGGACTTTCATGGTTCTTTATTCTCTTTCATTTCCATTTACAAGGAAGCCGGTGCTTTTCTGTTCTCATGTTGCATCAGTATGGGAAGGAGTCTGTGACAAAACACTGCAGACAGGTGTCTCAAGCCACAGAAATTATTTTCAGCTCTAGACAATAGAAGTCCAAAATTAGAGAGTGTGGGGGACTAGTTCATTCTGAGGGCTGTGAGGGAAGAGTCCTCTGGGTGTCTCTGATTAGCTTGTAAACAGTGGTCCTCTCCCATGTTTCTCTTCCCACTCCTCCCTATGTATACTTCTGCCAGATCCCAGTACCAAAGCCAAAGTCCCTTTTCAATGACCCTTTGCTCTTGTCCTCTCACCCATCACCCTATGTTTACAATCTTCCTGAACTTCCTGAAGACTATGAAAATACTCCGCTGTGTGAGTCTGTCCCCCACAGTGATTTGACAGCCCGCTTTTCCTGTACTGAAATTTTTTGATAAGAAACTAGTCATACAGGGTTACAACTTCCTTAATAATCTATTTTTAGTTTCACTAACACCTTATTTCCCAATAAGGCAATATTCTGAAGGAATGATGGGTTAATGCCTCAACATAAGGTACAAACAGGGAAAGGGGAGGCAAAATTAAACAAATAACATGTCTTTTTATCCCTGTCCTTGTCAAATCTAGCTAATGGTAACTATTGCTACCTGACTTTCTGTTTTCCAATTTTATCAGATATATTTCTCTCTTCCTATTTACTTCAGATGACAGCTTTACCAAATGTCCTATGTTTGTAAAACATGAATTAATAGCAACCAACCTTTCAATAATACTTTCTTTTCTGGTCCTTGCCTGGCTTCAGAAACAAAAGCTACACATCCTTAGTTTGTTAAATGTTGTGGTGACACCCCACTTCTTGTGCTAGTTTCTGTATCAGCACAAAGGCTGGGGTGTTGTGATATGCATTCTAAAGTATCAGTGGTACACAGTGTCAAAAGCTTACTTCTTGCTCATGACATATGTCCTCTATGAATTTATTACCTTTGTCCTTCACATTTTCTTGCCCCTAGACCTAGTGTGATGGTTGTCAGGAAGTTGAAACAGAAATTTGCTGTAGAGAATTGTGCCCACTTAAAACCACCATTTACATTTTTTTTTTTTTTGTTTTGTTTTTCGAGACAGGGTTTCTCTGCGTAGTTTTGCGCCTTTCCTGGAGCTCACTTGGTAGCCCAGGCTGGCCTCGAACTCACAGAGATCCGCCTGGCTCTGCCTCCCGAGTGCTGGGATTAAAGGCGTGCGCCACCACCGCCCGGCCACCATTTACATTTTAAGACCTGTCCTCAGGCTCCGAAAGCCACAGTCTTTTAGTGATACATGCCACTTCTCCTCCAATTTCATTGGCTAAAGTAGCTGTAGGGCCGAATGAGACCTAGGAGATAGACACTATATTTTGGTTCAGGGAGCATCTAGAGGTGTTTGTCAGCACAGTGAGCAACAGTTTAGCACATGAGACAATTTTCATTTTATTTTTTCAGAGACTTCAGGTAGATAATAGACTGAAGTAAAAGTAGCTGAGGTAAAAGAAGAGAAAGACTCTGTTTTGGTGCCGGGATCTCACCGGAGTTGCATCTAGAGGAATGCATTTTTTTTTTTATTTTGTTAGAGACCTTATATATGATAGGGCTGGAAGCGTCTGTAGAGAGGGCATAGTTGATGTAGTAGACTGTTTTCCAAAACTTCATATTGCAGTTCTACACTTAGCTGCGTGACCTTTGTCAAAGTATGTGACATCTCTGATATTGTGTTTCTTATCTATCTGGCAGGACAGAGGTATTATCTCTGTCTCTGGACTATTTTGAATGTGTTGTCCATCCAAGTAGTTGTGTGACTTTCTGAAAGTTACTTACACAGTGCTCCTCAGCAACCACAATCTCTAGAGACTTCTTCTCACTTGCAGATCATGTCAGCTGATGGTAGGACTCTTTGAAAACACAACCACTTCTTCAGTTTCCCAATTTACAAATGAGGAAACTGTTGCTTAGAATAGATCAGAATTCATTTAACATTATAAACCTTATTGGTTCTATAAGCAGAATTAAAATCTGTGTTTCATAGGAGTTAGTTTTGACATTTCTTAACCCTCAGATTATCAGCTCAACTCAATTCAGTTCATTCCTGTCTACCTATCCATCTACCTTTACATCCAACCACCTGCTCACTCATCCACCCACCCACCCACTCATTCATCTATTCATCCACCCACCCATCCACCCACTCATCCAATCATCCATCCACCCCCTCACCCATCTAGCCACACACCCCACCCATTCATCAATCCAACAACTCATCTATCTATTTATCAATCCATCCATCCATCCATCCATCCATCCATCCATCCATCCATCCATCCATTCATTTCTGTGCTTCATTGTATCTGATACTATTCTCAACTGGTCACTTTCCACAAACAATGGCTGAAGAATCTGAGTGTTATCTTTTGCCCAGCCTTATGCTCTTCTCTGCTGTTTTGGTTGGGAAGGCAAGCTGTCTGTGGAGCTCAGCCAACAGGGAGGAAATTGGAAACACTCAGGATGCCTGATAGATGGAATGACTAAGGTTGTCTAGGCCAAAGGCAAAGGATAGCAGCTGTTCTATCTCTGGATTGTGCTCCAATGTATTGGCAGCAGTTCTGAAATATAAAGAGAGGATGGGTTCCATAGGGGGGCACCTGGCTTCTCTGAATCCTGAAGGACCTTAGGTGAAGCATCTTTACTGATAGATCAATCATCAGTGAGGCCTGGTGTAGAAACTGTGATGAATCACTGGCAGGCTCAAGTTCTGTCCTTTAGGAAATAAACATGTAGTTGGAAATAAGTAAACACATAAGAGACTATTAATACTACATTATTGAGATGAATAGCTATCAGTATTGTATGAGAGTAAAAGAAACCTCTTGTGCTTCAGACATCTTTTGTGAAGTCGATGGAAAAGCAACATTACATGAAAATGTTATGGGTATGTTTTTCGGAGGACAGGCTTTGTAACTATCATCTAGAGATGTGACAGAGCACATAGGTAGTCATTTGGAAGTTTAATCTTCAGAGCATTCCTGTTTTTCTAACGGGAAAGTCAAGATTCAGAGAACCTAAGTGGCAGAATCAATACTTGAGTTCATGCCTCTTTGTCCTCAAACTCTAAACTTGACCCAACTTGCTATGTGGGCAGTGTTATTGCATTAGGGAAGGGACACCAGGCTGGTAGTGATTGGTCTATTTTTCCAGCTTTGAGTTGTGTGCAGTAGTGGCATGTCACTGTTACTCTGAACAGAAGGTGTGTGTGGAAGACCAGAGAGACAGACCTAGCTGCATAGTTTCTGCTGGGTACCCGGATGTGTAAAATGAAGGTGGCGGCGCAGTTGCCCCAGCTTCCTGTTGGGTGCTTGGACGTCCACGATGAAGGTGGTGGTGAAAGCTGTGCCTGACTTCACACAGTCCATACCTAAGGAAGAGCTTCCTGACTTCCCTAGAGACTTCCAAGTGACTTCCCTAGAGAGGATGATATCTCTAGAGCATTCTGACTTGATCTGTCTTAGATGGGGGAGGGCGTGTAAATCTCTGATGGCTTCCTTTGGCCACCAAGTTTTCTCCCTGCTTCTAAATGTTCCCTCCTATGTCTAGAGGTGAGTGGAGGGTTAACTGGTGTGTCTAGTTGTGGAATCTCTAGTATCCTCAGACACAGTCTCAGCAGGGCCTCTGACACCAACACCACTTAACTTTGCTGTTCACCTTGAGAAGTGCAGTTCTTCAGATGCCAGAGGAAGTCCGCATCCCCACAAGACACCCAGGGCTTTGGATGCTCAGCGACTGTCTTCACACCTTGACAAGCTGCAAGGTTTTAATGGGCTTCAAGCACTTTGAAGATGACCTAGTGTGGTTCTATTACACAAATTGAGACCACATGGGAAATCATTATGTTGGCTTTGCTTGGCTGAGGGTTACAGCTCAATGAGATAAGGCGAGAAAGTGGGGCCCTGTGGACCTCATGGCCCAAGTCAATTTCTAGCAATAGGAAACTGGACCTGGGTTAGGTGTGTGCATAGAGGGAAAGTCATTGTGAGGGTCTTCTTCAGGGGTGAGGGTGCGTGCTTAGGCTTCATGGGCGTGAACATGGGTTTGAGGGGTGAGAGTGGTGTGTCTGGGTATGGTGCTGTTAGGAATGTGTGTATTAATTAAGATCTGGGTTTGGATTCTATCCTCATCATTCACATGGTAAATTAATGTACTCATTTGCATATTTTCTCATCTGTCCAAGAATAATAACATAAATACTTCACAGGGTCACTGTAAGGATCACAATACACATTCATGTATGGAAAATGCAAAGTGCATGCCCTACATTAGCAAATACTGAGCAAATCGCAGCTATAACCATTGTGGTTCCTAGCAGAGTAGGTGTGTGCGTATTCCTGCACGCACAGATTGCCTTTGTCCACCAACTCTCTTAGCAGATCCTTTCCATGCACAAGCACTGGTAGGCTTTTCTACCAGCCTCCCCAGAGAAATGTTTCTGCAGAGGGGGATCCTCTGTTGCAGTCTTCTGGGAATCATCCTTTCTAGGATGTGCATGGACTTGTGTGTGTGGGTCTCCCCTTTTTCCCTTTTCTGCTCTTTGGTGGCAGGGGGAGGTACTCCGGAGGAGTGAGTGGTCTGCTCCACAGTGGGTATACCTGCTGCTACTTGGGCCCTGGATACAGGCTCACTGTCTCCCCGCCATGTTTGTTACTCATGCTCTGTGGATCTGAATAAATGGGAGAGGGCTTCGAGTTCCCCTTGTACTAGGTTCCTTCCTCAGTCCTCATATCAGCCCTGCACAATGGGTATCACATGGTCTCAGTATCACATGGTTCTGAAATGTGGATTCTGCTTTTCGGCATCATGTGTCTTGTTGAAGAAAACCACAACTGTCACCTCAAAGGGGGATAGAGAGAGTTTACTCTGTAGCCACATATGAGTGATCTTTGCCTGGGAACATGGATTTAGGCCAGATTCCATGTTCCAACGTGGCAACAGCTTGATGCAGTTTTTATTGTAACAGAACAAAGGAAGTAATAAACTAAGGTATTTTTCAAATACACTGGCAGAAACACACGGTAGGTGGGCTAAAATGAAGCAGGGAAATCTTTGATATTGGCCTCAGATGGTATCTGGTGAGAGACTCTTAGCCTTTTGGTTGGTAGAAACTTGTGATCTGTTCAGCTAATCCACTACAAAAGGTTTTTTTTTTCTGTTACTAGGATCTTAGAGCAGACACAGAGGTGGTCTGTCCAGGAGTTAAAGATAGTGTGAGAGAAATGGTAATTAGGCTCTGGACCTGCAGCATCCCAACCTCTCCACAATCGTTGAGGTCCAACTCAGTCCAGTGGATGGCGGGGGTTTCTTTAGTTCATAGTATCATAGTCAATGAATAATGCAGTCCCTGAAGACAGAATTTCTTATCCCTGAAGTGGGGTGTGTCTTGGAATAGGAGCCTTGTTAGATTTCTCAGTATACACAACATTGTATTCCAATGGTCCATGTCTATGATTGTTTCTGGAACTAAAGTGAGAGCAACACCAGGGTGGAAGGAACCAGCTGGGCTTCTAAGCAGTGTGAGCTGGGTTGTCGGTATGTACAGGCTGGTTTGAATGAGTGTGTTTACAGGCATGGCTCTTCTCTGGAGGGCCCACCAGCCAGCAGGCTTCATCTACACCCTTCCTTGCTTCTATTTTCTTATTTTATTCTGCCACAGTATTGTGAGTAAAGTTTTGCTGCTGGGAAAACTAGCTGAGGAGGAAACCCAAGTGTGTGTAAAGAACGTGCATCCTGTGGGCCTTTCTGGTGTTCCCAGCTGACTTCAGGTGCTGAGTATTGTCTTAACACATGACAGTTTTAGGACTGGCATGACCGGGGAAGATTTGTAGCGAGAGGGGGAGAGTGAGTAGGGTCAGGTTGGGCTCAGGGTGGGGTGGGCAAAGAACACAGGGAGGGGTGCTATTGAGGGCAGTATAGAGGACTGCCCCTGTGAGGGGATGGGCTAGGGCTGGAGTCTGGGAGGATAGACAGGCTAGCTTGGAGAAGCTGTGGACAACGGCTTTTAGGGGCTTATAGAGAAAAATGGGCCTTAACATTATTAAGTCATGGCTTCATTCATTAATTATCTCCATACGGCCCGCTTCACGGGGTATGGTGGGAAACCCAGAGACCAGGCTATGCACTTGCAGCCTTGGCATTATTCTGGATCTGAATCTGAGGCTCATTATTTGTCATCAGAGTAAACAAATTATTTTAATGCCCTGGGGCTTAGTTTCCTCATCTGTAAGTTAGAGGGCTGGAGAGGTGGCTCAGGGCTGGAGATGTGGCTCAGCAGTTCGGATCATTGGCTGCTTTTCTGGAGGACCCAGGTTGGGCTCCCAGCACCCAAAATGGCATCTCACAACTATCGATAACTCAAGTTCCAAGGGATCCTGTACACTCTTCTCTCCTCCATAGGAGCCTGAGATGCACTTGGTGTACATACATATATGCAAGTAAAACTCTCATATGCATAAAATAAAAATAAGTAAAATCCTTCTCAAAAGGGCAGTCATGCATCAGTGAAATAGTAAAGCTCAGAGTGTCTGATGCAGAGTTGGTATCAACATGGGTTAGCTTCCTCTTTCCTATTTCTTTTTCCCCTTTTCCATCTGGAAGTATCAGACCCTGTGTCTACTCCACTCCCTGTTGGTTGGACAGTCCTTATAACAAATAAGAACCACTAGTTTTAAGTTAATGCGCACAGGCACCTGGCCTGTATATATTCCTTGAGAAGTGACAGTAATCTTAGCCTCATCAAGGCAGTTTTTGCCAGTATGATCTTGCAAGGTCCTTCAGTCTGGCTGCCTAGTTTGAACTCAATCTGGACCAAACCTTCAGAGAACCCAGTTAGGGTCTCAGGTCAGGAAGTGGAGAACAGGTGGAGGCAAGAATCAGAATCAGAGGAGAGAAGGGTGGCAGGTAAGAAGATGAGGGGCCCAGCTCAGGGGAAGGGACTGATCGGAAGGGGAGGGCTCTGTTGGGTGTTTATTTTTTCCTCTTCTAATTGTTGAGTGCTTACCACATATCTGCCAACATCTGGTAACAGCAGGAAGGCAGATTTCTTTTGGTGTTTGTATAAAATTAGAAGGGAGAGATAATACACGAACAGATACATTACAAGATGATTCCAAAGAGAGAAAGGGTGAATAGAGAACAGGTCACTCATTTACTTAGTTAATCAACACAATTTTGAGTGTCTACTCTTTGCTTGTTATTGATCTAGCTCCTGGGAATATTGCAAGAAAGAGAATAATCTTTACCTTCATGAACTTTGCATTTGAGATGAGACAGTCACTTACCCAGTAGATGAATAAATATATAATAAGGCTTAGTTAGTACTATGCAGAAAAATCAAGGGAAGTAACAAAGTAGAGGTGATGGAGTTTTTTTTTTTTTTTTTTTTTTTTGATAAAGTATTTAGAAAAGATCTCCAAAAGGAATTGGAACTAGAGACCTGCTTTGAGTAATAGAAGTGATAAAAGAAGCCATGCTCCAACCCAGGGGAAGAATACTCTGGGTGGGCAATGTAGCAGGGATAAAGCTGCAAGCCTGCTGGATGAAAGATCAGGGGATCGATGTGGGGAGCAGAAAGGTGGAGTAGGGTTAGGGTCCGAGGTAAACAGAACCTTGAGGGTGTGCAAAGGAATTTGGGCATCAGTTCTTCTGAAAGAGCAGCAAATACTCTTCACCACTGAGCATCTCTCCAGCTCTAGTGATTTATATTTTGAAACATGACTGGTTGTATGAAAGACGGACTACCCAGAACTCAGATGACAACTGCAGAGAGCAGATAGATGATTTTTTTTTTTTTTTTAAATCAGAGACTACAGGATTTGTGATGGATTGGGTGCAGAGTTCCAGAGACCTTGTGGAGTCAACACTGCTTCCTCAGGCACTGGGATAGAGGTGTGAGTTCAAGAGAGTCATGAGATCATTTGAGGCAGCATCTCAACATAGTTCTTGAACCAAGAGCATCAGCAGCACCACCTAGAGGCTTGCTAGGGTTCAGGTTGCCCAGCTTCTCAGCTGAAGGAGAACTTGGCGGCTGGGTCCTTCTGGTGTAACTCAAATCGAGCACTTGGGAGGAGGTGCAGACTGGTTCCTGGGGTCTCCAGTAAGGAGAATGAAGAAGAGAAGGATGCCAGGGCCTTGGTACCAGAAGGGAAAGCAGAGGCTAATGAATGCAGATCCACCAGGCCAGGAGAGCCCGAGATGCACAGATGAGCTAGTTCTTTGTCCTCTTTTCAGTGTGCTAAGAAGTGAGGTCGTGAACTGACAACAAAGAGGGCGGGCGCTGGAGGTGAGAGAACAAAGTGTGAAACAAGGGGATTAAACAGGCTGATGCCGTGAGCCTGCTCATCTCTGCTCTCTGCTTCACAGAGGGCAGGTCAGGTCACAGGTTCTCTGTGCTGCTCACCTCTGCCCACCGTGAGTGGAGGCCAGGGTGACAGAAGGGCCCTGGCAGTACCTTCGGGCTGTGTTACCTAGTGTACTCACCTCAAGCCATGTGTGCTATTTAAATCAATGTTAAAATAACCAACAGGAGGAATACCCCTCACTAACATTAGGCATGTTTCGAGTGCTCAGCAGCCACACTGTTGGCTGCTGTACTGCTTGGTGGAGCTGTCTATATAGTCCTGTTGTACCTACTGCCTGGCAAAGATCGGAGATCAAGGCTGCATCAGTGAGCCGAGCCCAGGGAAGACTGTGTGGCTTAGGGGCCCTTTCCATCGTCCACTAATGTAGTCGGTGACACCTGCAGAGGAGAGACCCTTAGGGGGAGATTGAACTTATGGACCAGTAACGCCGCTGTGTCCTTCACACTGCGTTTGGGGATGAGCAGGACACAGGCTATGTTGTCAAGTCGCTTCTTAGAGCCAAGTGCTTGGTGTAAATGGTACATGCCTGCTTGTCTCTTGGCTTCCCGCTGTGTTTTGCAGGCTTTAACCCTTCCCAGCAGACAGTCACCCAATGCTTGCCTCTCTGCCTGTGTTTATGCTTCCTGTGGAGGAGAAGCCAGCTTTCCCATATCCTCCATTGCTGGGACTCAGAGCCTTGGAACAGGAAAGTGCTGGGACACTTGCTCCACTGAGAGTAGTGGGATCTGTTAATGGATGTCCTTCCCACGGCACAGACAGGAAGTGACCTCTCTTCGTTTCCCTGTGGCAGACTCTAGGAGGTGGCTGAAGGTGAGTAGAGATGGAGAAAGAAGGGAAAGTGTGAAATGGTTTGGGGAACTCAAGAGGTCTGTAGGGCAGTTCAGCAAGATAAACTTGTTAGAAAATGTCTTTGGCCTGTTTCTTCTGTTCCATCGCTGCCATTATTAGGCTTAACTCTATTTGTAGGGCCTGGGTTTCCCCATGTTGTGCAGCTTTTACTGTGGAAATGTGAGCAAACATCTAACCATCCCAGATAGGGCATCAGTGATAGTGTGAAGAAATGAACTCATTCAAGTGTGACAGGAGCATGCGTGCGGTGCTACCTCCAGCCAAAGAAGAGTCTCCTCCCTGCAACTATCAATATCCCATATGTCCTCATGGAGGGGAGAGTCTTGGGTACCTTTGTGAACCATGAGTCACTTGCTGAACTTACCCAAGCATCTTACACATGAGTTGTCCTAACATGAGGTGCCAGTGCTCAAAGGATTTTCTGTATTCTTTTTTTGTGATTAGTTATAGGTCGTGAGCAATGAGTTACTTCACTTCTCAGCCGCAATTCCTCCCTAGGCTTCTGTTTCCATCTTTGACTGTTTTACCTCTTGAGCATAGACTCATGCTTCTTTCTAAGCTTTGCTGGCTTGTCCTCAGCTCCAGAATTCCAAATGTCGTGTGCACCACTGTCAGATAGCTTTTCCACGATCGCTTCTGCTCTCATGGCTTCAAATGCCACCTATATACTATTGACACCCAGATCTGTATTTTGTAGCCCACATTGATTCCTTGAAGGGCAGAAATGAATACCGTGTGTTCCAGTTAGCATCTCAATTCATTAAGTAGGCAAAACTGGATGGCCAGCAAGCCCCAGGAACTCATCTCTGTTTCCCTAGCTCTGGGGTTATAAGTGCACACCATCACACTGGGATTTTAAAAAGCACAGTTATCAGCAAGGTGGTGGTGGCACACGCCTTTAGTCCCAGCACTTGGGAGGCAGAGGCAGGTAGATTCCTGGGTTCAAGGCCAGTCTCGTCTGCATAATGAGTTCCAGGACAGTCAGGGCTACACAGAGAAACCCTGTCTAAAAAAAAAAAAGAAAGAAAGAAAACCCCAAATTACATCATTAATTAATTAATGCACATGTATGTGTGCACACATGTGTGGCACAGTGCACATGTAGAGTTCCAAGGACAACTTTGAGGAGTTAGCTCTTGCTTCCTTATCTACCGGGTGCGTTCTGGTGATAGAACTCAGTTATCAGGTTTGGAGGGAAGTGCCTTTCTTGCTGTCTCCTCCCTTTAAAAAACACAATTTCTAGGCCATCCACTGAAATGCTTCCCCAGTCCCCTGCACTCGTCACATTTTACCCTACATATTTCTCTTTGTCAGCGTTGTAGGTTGGCAATCCAGGTTGGACAGGACTTACAGCTTTTGTGGAGCTCATTCCTATTCTAGATCTTTCTACTCTGGAGGTTGTGAGGGAGGCCAGCTCCCACCTCTTAAAAGGGTTCCTAACGAGGAGGAGAGAGGGATAAGAAACTTTTAGATAGAAAGATAATGAAGAGGAGAAAGACAGAAACACAGGATAGGTTTGGGAGGACCTGGATCAAAACCCAATGACCCCTCCTGCCTCTTCAAAGGGCTTTTTATAACAATGCCAAGGGGCGGGGCAAAAGATCTCCCCCTTGTTAGATCAAAGCACACCACACAGCCAAGTGTAGACCCTTCCAAACACCTGGTAACCACGCCTATTGTCAAATCATCCCCTTATGTAGCCCTGCTGGGTAAAGCAAGCTTAGATTCTTGGACCCTGAGTAAGTTCTCACTAGGGAACCTCTGTGGGTTTCTACAAGGTTGAAAAGAACCTTGGAAAGGTTTAACACCAATATCTGTGACTGCAGTCTACACCTTGATCATACCTTTACAGTCTGGAAGAACAATTTCTCATTTTCTTTGCCCTCTAGAATCAGTCTCCAGAGGTAGCTCTGCAGCCAGCTGACTCTGTGTCTGCTCCCTTTGGCTGAGAGATGTCGTGTTCACAATTACATGCCTGGCTTCCTTCTTTGAAAACACCTGATGCCTATAATAAAATCGGAACAGTTGAATATTACCTCAGAGTAACGAGTAGTTCTGACCAGGAAGGTAATTGAATGTATTCATTCACTCACTTCAGCAGTGAGAAGATGTTAAGTTGTCTATGGATGGTGAACCTGCTTTGAGGGTCTGTGTACACAATGCCGTCATACATGGCCATACACGTTTGGGTGTATTTTGGATGACATATTTTATTAGTAGAAAGAGAATGTGCTAGATTTTTGAAATAAGCATAAAATGAGATTTCTTCAGCAGGAGAATGTCCTGGTCAGCAGGACCAGGCAGTCTTGAAACAATAAGAACAACGCCTTTCCTTTCAGAGGGGAGAGAAGGAGTATGAATGGGCCTTGGAAGGCTTTTGCAGAGAACAGTGCCTGAGGTCATACAAGGATCTAGAGAGGAGATAGGTGTAGAGGTTAGGGAACAGCCAGACTGTGAGCTTCAGACCTTCTGGAACATGACTACTTAGTGTGGTTCCACTTGCTTGTGTGGTGGGGACCTGCATGCCAGTGATCCCCATGCCCCATGTTCTCTGTGTTGGCCTCGGCATGAAGAAAGCCTGGCCTGGGAGGAGACAGCACTTACACTTGCAGAACTTCTAATTGGTTAGATCACTAATCTCAGTTGTTCCTCTTCCTCTTGACTTAGCCAGAGCGGAATGCTCCTGTGCTCACAACTGATCCCCAGTAAGATGGTTCAGCTCCAGAACCTTCACTGTGTGATTAACACTTTTCCTTTTCTGCTCTATTTCCAGTGAAGTTAGAAGACTCAGTGTTCCCAAGTGACTTCTTATTGCCATAAGGATAAACCATAATTTGCAGATCATCTCTGTGGTGTGGTCCCTATGTCTCTCACAGGATCTTAACACCTCTTTGCTCCTTTTAACTTAAACCCTTTGGCATTCTTCTTGCTCCTTAAATGTCTTATATTGCCTTGTGTATCTTGGGTAAATTGTGGATGCTCTGCCTTTAGAATAAGTGGTGAATGACTGTTATCACTCAAATAGCTTCAGTGATAAGGTTTGCCCTTTTGCCTCTGTATCAAAGATTGTACAAGGGAAGCTATAGGGTAGACCATTTGGTAACTTAATGGTGTCACCAAAAGTCAAGCCACTCCATCTTTGCCTTTTATTATCTCAACACCTTGTTCGGCTTTTATCATGCATGTAAGGTGATGCAGCCAGATTCCCAGATACCACGTGTCAACACTAGTGTGCACTAGCGGAAGCAGAGGAGAGCATTTCTCTTGTATATGTCTTGCTATGAACAGGGGAACCTTGAGAAGAAACTAGTTCCCAACCTTTTTTGTTTTCAGACTAAACTTACCATAGTTGGATTGAAGGAAGTTCTGAGAAACTGGTGTCTCAGTCTGAGTTCTGCCATTGATTATTTGATTTTACTCTCCTGAGATTCCTTCCTTTTTGAAAAGCTTGTACCAAATAACCATTTAGTACATTCTAATCCTGTAATGTGTCCAGTCATACCTCATCTGTTCATTAACTCCGCATTCGTCTGTGCCTCATCTGTCCGTCCATCCATCCATCCATCCATCCATCCATCCACCTGTGCCTTCTTTTCGTCTCACCATACATTCATCTTTTATTTGTCTTGTGTTTACTGAGTGGCTATCATTCCCCAGGGATTGTGGTACGCCATAGGGTTTTGATGGGGAATAAGAGAGATGAGGATTCTACATTCATGAGAGTTATAATCTAAAGAGAGAGAGAGAGAGAGAGAGAGAGAGAGAAAGAGAGAGAGAGAGAGAGACAGAGACAGAGACAAAAACAGAGACAGAGACAAAGACAGATGAAATAATCAAAACTAATGGGCTGTTCCAGAGGTGACTGCCTTTGGAGAGTGACAGTTACTAATTGTTTTGGAACACTGTCCTCTGGCTGTGGCATAATTGTCCTCTGAAACTCTCAGCAACTATAATTATCTGCATTAGACCCACACAAGGTTGAGCCCATTAACATTCCATCATGGAGGAGGGAGACTCACAGGGCTCTACTCCTTCTTGAGGTTATGTAGGCAGTTAAGAGTTTCTGTAAGAATGAAATTTCTTCAATGACATAGACACTTCTAAGTGGCCTGAGATTCTGTAATATTCACTGTAATTTAACTTGCTGGAGAACTGATTTAGCCTGGAATAAAACCGATACTTTGGTCTGTTTTTGGTGCCGTGTCTGGGGTGAATGGATATTTGTTCTCCAAGGAAAAATTCATATAGTATCCTTGGCTTTGGGAGCAGGCACAGGAGAAACAGATGTCCAGGGCTATCTGACAGCTTGGACTGTGGTGGGCAAGACATTTCTAACATCTTTGGGAAAGAAGCAAAAAAAAAAAATTTCAGTATTATATGTTAGTTTCATTCTTTTTATCTAAAATTAAAAAGTAGGGTGTGGAGAGATGATGACTCAGGGGTCAACAAGCACTCACTGGTCTTGGTTCCCAGCACTCACATGGTGGCTCACAACTGTCAAACTCCAGTTCCAGGGGATCTGACACCCTGTTCTGGTCTCTGTGGGTCCTGTACAAATGTGGTGCACAGACATGCATGCAGGCAAACACTCATACACATAAAATAAAAATGAATGAATCTGGAAAAAAAACTTAAGGGTAACTGAAACACAATAAAATAAGTAGGTGTTAACTGTCTGGATTGATAGGTTTTTATAATAACATGAGTATAAAGCCTTCACCTCCACACAGAAGTATTCCCGCCCACACACCTCCTTTCGGCTTGTTCACTGTCCTTTTGTGTCTGGTTCCATTTTGCTTAGCACAATGTTCTTAGATTTATTCCTGTTTTCTGTTGCTGGTGGTTCATTTTTATTACCTATCAGTCTTCCCTTGTGTGAGTGTAGTCAGTGAGAGTCTAGGAGTAAAAGTGTGAGGTCAGAAAGTAGATGTCAGCACCCTACTGCAAAGAGTTAGAGTCTCAGCTGTCCTCCATTCTTGTTGACACTTGATACTTTTAGCTTTTGACTTTCATCATTCAATATGCATGTGGTTGAATCTGTGTGGTTTTCTGCAGCATTTCTCTGATGGCATTTTGCATCTCTTCTTGTGTGTTTCCCTTTCTTCAGGCATCAAATTGTTTATTTATTTATGTTCTTTGCATTTAATTACATTTGTTTATTTTATTTTGTGTGCATATGTACGTGTGTGGGCACATGCATGCCATGGTGTGCATGTGAAAGTGAGAGGACAACTTAACTTGCAGGAGTCACTTCTTCTTTTGCCATTTGGGGCTGGGGGTCTAGCTCAAGTCACCAGGTTTGGTGGTCAGCACCTTTTCCTGACGAGCTGTCCTGCAGGTGCTAATATTGTTATTTTTAAATAACTCATTACAAGGGTGTTTTTTTCCACCCTGGCTTCATTTTGCCACATACACTTGTTGTATGTGCTTTTCATGGTCTCTGACTTACCCCTTCATATTCTTGCTGGTGCTTTTTGTAAGGAGAAAAATTTGAATGTTAATGAAGTCCAATATATTATTTTCTTTTGTAGTTAGCTTGTGGGTTTAAAAATAAATCATTGTGTATTCTAAACTTGAAGAAATGTTATATCTTAGAAATTTATGTTTCCAGCTTTTATGTTTGTTCTGTGATGCATCTTGAATTAATTATATTGTGTGATAGGAGATTGAGGTTGAAGTTTGTTTTGAAAAACACACGTTTTCAGCTGGAGAGATGGTCAAGAACATTCATTCCTTTTGCAGATAATCTAGATTCAGTTCTGAGCACCCATATGGCAGTTTACAGTCTTCTGTAACTCAGATTCCAGGGGATCTGATGCCCTCTTCTGGTCTCTGGAGGCACTGCATATACATGGTGCACATATATATGTGCAGGCAAACACCTATACACATGAGATTAAAATAAACAAATCTTAAAACAATTACAGATCTTCCTTCTCCAATTTCATTGACTTGGTGACTTTGTCAACATTCATTTGTCATGTTTGAGTCTATTCCTGTGCTCTCCATTCTGCTCAGTGTTCTGTATCTTTATTTATATTCTCTTACAGTGTCAGTTGTTGCAGTGTTAGGAAAGTCTTGAAATTAGGAGTAGAAGAAATCCAATCCTGTTGTTTGCTTATGCTGGAGCCTTTGCATTTTAACTGTAATTTTAGAATTAGCTGCATATGTCTTCAGAAAAATTCTGCAAGGAATTTTGATTTTGAGTTAATGAAATCTATGATCAGATCATGAACAACTAAACAAGTTTTCTGTGTCCTAGGCTATAAACAGTATATATCTTTCCATTGATCAAGGCTTAAAAATTCTTGTAATTGTTTTATAGTTTTTAACAAATAAGTGCATATCTTTCACTGGCTTTACTATTTATTGTTATTATATATATTATTACTATTATTAATTTCATAGTAGGGATCCAATAGAGTTCCTCTTGTAACCTAGGCACTCTTCTAGGTTACATTGAGCCACACATCCTTACCAAAATTTATTCTATACTAATGACATATATATTAATTTTAATTATTTGTTACTATTTTATAAGATTAGAACTTGTCTGTATATATCGACCATTTGCTTTTCAAGCTTTGTTAAACCTATTTATTTGGCCTGAGAGCTCTGTGACCAGATTCTGTAAGATGTCCTTTATCTGCAATTATGTCATCTGTGAATGATGATGTCTTACATCTACCTTTTCCTTTTTTGTGTGTTTTTGAGGCAGGATTTCTTTGTGTAACAGATCTGGATATCCTGGAACTCTCTTTGTAGACCAGTCTGGCCTTGAACTCACAGAGATCTGCCTGCCTCTGCCTCCTAAGTACTGGGACTAAAGACATGCGCCAACATGACCCGGTGACTTCTATCTTTTCAATAATATGTATTTATTTCTTTTCTTGCTTTATTGCAACTAGTATGGTGTCTAATGCAAGGCTGAACATTCTTGTTTCAATCCTAATGAGAAGGCATCCAATGCTTCATTATTATGATGGAACCGGCAGGGTCTATTAATTGACTCACTCTATTAGAGTGAAAAGTTGTCACTTGATCCACATTTGCTGAGAGTTGTGCTTAAAAATATTACAAATGGCCGGGCGTTGGTGGCGCACGCCTTTAATCCCAGCACTCGGATCTCTGTGAGTTCGAGGCCAGCCTGGGCTACCAAGTGAGCTCCAGGAAAGGCGCAAAGCTACACAGAGAAACCCTGTCTCGAAAAAAACCAAAAAAAAAAAAAAAAAAAAAAAATTACAAATGATCATTTCATTGCCGACATTTTCTGCATCTGTTGAGAAGGCCTGGTGGAACCCTTTGCTTCATTCAGCTGTGAGAACCATCGCCTCACTAAGAAAGGAAGTGTTCAAGGGCAAAAGTTCACAATGTTTTGATGGTAGATGGAACTGACTCTTTTTTGAGGTTTTGAATTTTTTTTAACAACACTTTTATGTGTTTGCGTGTTTTGTCTGCATGCTTGTGTGTGCTCAGTGTCTGTGGAGGTCAGGAGATGGTGTTAGCTCCCACGAGACTGGAGTGATACACAATTGTGAGCCACCATTTGGGTGCTTGGAATCCAACTTAGATCCTGCAGAAGTCCCCTAGCCACAGAACCGTCTCTCCAGCCCCAACATCATAGTGGTTTTTTTTTTTTTTTATGGAAAATTTATGTATTCTGGAAAGCAGAGCCCCATGAGCTTAAAAGACATTTCTTCTTGGAACGAATTCTAGATTTTTTAAAATTAATCAGAAGAAAATAGTTGAACAGAAATTATTGACCCTCCTTGATCTGGTCAAAGAAATTCCTCAAATTCATCTTCTGTCATGGTTTCTTGGACACTGAAAGCTGGAATCAGGTTTGATCAATCATATTTGTTTTAACTGTCCATCTTTTTAAGCTTGTGAATTTAGCTAACTCTCATTGTTCTGCATTGGAGCTTTTCATATTTAGGGTAGTGGTCCTTCTGGGAGCAATCTGGCATGGTTCTATTCTTTTCTCTCAGAAACTCCAGTTAAAAGATGCCTCTTTTCATCAACAAGTAAAACAAAAACTTTGAAGCTGAAGATGATATCAGTGGTAGTCTGCATTATGTGCTTAATCCCTAGTCTTGGACAAAAATGTGGAGCTGTGTCTCATTGGCCCATCACAGGGCACTTACCCAACCCTAAGTCAGAACTATGCAGCAGTCTGAAGGATAAATGATGCTGATTGGCCAGACCTGGTCACATTTCTAGCCATGTGGGGTAGAGTCAGTGCCTGGGTGAGTGAGAAACCACCCAGTAGCTCATGTAAGAAGGGAGAATGCAAAGTAAGCAAGACAAGAACAAGACAAGACAAACCACCCACACTCACAACCACCTACCCAAGTACCTCCAGGTTCCTGGATAGTTTATCTGTTGGTACATAGCAGAGAAATGTACTTGAATTTCAGTGGGGCTGCCCTTTAGCAGTCTCTGTGTGTGTTCTTTGTGTAAGATGGTTAAGTGAATGCTTGTTGATATTAAAGTTCATTGGATTTATAGTGGACTGAGCAAATATACCTTAAGAGTGTTGACTCATGAATTGATGTTGACCTGGAAGGTGGTCCCAAAGGTCATGCTGTCTGGTTTTGTAAATAATTCACTTTAGGCTGGCATTTCTTCTCAGCAACTTGGATGAAGCAATCATCCAAGATATATTTATAAGAGTTTTAGATAAACTGCTCCTGGAATGTTGGATTTTTCTATTTAGTTAACTTATGGAAAAATGTAGGAATAATATATGATCTCTAACATTTTATTTTTCACCATGGAAGCATACAAATATTATGATAACTGCCATCTATTCATTTAGCCAACATTTTACTGTAGTGAAACAGATCTGTCTCATAAGAGAAAAAGAAGGCCACAATGTCACCCTAGAAGACAGCTCTTCCCAAGAAGGGATAATTGGCTGCCTTATATTGACATTAAAATAAAATAACATAGCAGATATTGCACAAACAATTGCAATACAATTTCAGTTTTCAAAATTGCAACAATTCTAATTTATGTAATTTCCCCTCTTTCCATTTGTTATTTTAGAAATTTGTACTTGACAGTGCATCATAGCATGGAACCTTGATGTCAGCCTGTGGACTTGATTGCATTCAGACTTTTTAGAAAGTTTGGGATTAAATAGCTCTGATGAGAGTTACAGAAGAATGATACTGTTCATGATTTGTCCCTCAGTTCAGATTCTTTCCCATTATACCAAGAGTGGTTGAAAAACACTTATTCTACTCAAGTCATAAATGCACACTTTGATCTGACACACTGGAGCGGTTCCTGTGACCTTTCCCTAGAGAACATGGGAAAGGCCATGGAATCTGAAGTATGCAGGAAGGATGAAGGCCATTCACCTAGAGGCTCCCTCAGCAGAGATGCTCAAAATCCCCTCATCATTTTGACCGAGGCTGGAGGGAGGGAATTGCAAGCCAATAATATGCTCCATCTAGGCTGGAGCTGTTTCTAGGCACCTCTGGAATGGCGAAATAGTGGTGGTGGGGATAGACTCCTTGCTGGACATAAGAAGCAGGCCTTTAAGAATGTCAATAGGCTGGACCCAGGAACCCACTGACAAGATGGGATTTCAGGGATTAGTGTTTAGCTCTTCCTCATGACCACAGCCTCACCTGTACAAGAATAGGACTGTCTTGAGAGCAATTTATGTGAAAAACATCTTAAGGTTTAACTAACTCAAGTTCAGAATGACTCAGAAGAGCCAACATCATCAGTCTGAGACCTCCTTAATCGGGGACATAATGTCAAGATCCTGAACGATAAAGGGAGGTAATGGTTGCACTTCAGCATGATTATCAGCATTCTGGACCAGGTCATTCTTATTTCTGGGGGCTCTTCTTGTGATCTGTGTGTGACCAGTAGCTGTGGCTGCTGCTCACTGTATGCCAGCATCATCCCCCATGTGTAGCCACCAAAATGATCTCCAGGCACATAACCTCTGAAGGGTGAGGACAAATGACCCTGGCTGTGAGCAGACACAGAGAAGTGTCTCTGGAGCATTAAGTCACTTCTGAGGGTTCTGTTATACCATGAATATTCATACACAAACTTAAGCCTGGAGTACTGGGATGAACAAACACCATTTCAGTTTGTTGGGGGAAGCTAAGAGTGCTGGGAAGGCAGGAGAAATGTTTTTTATGAGGTGGTGTTAGGGATACCTGTTGGGGAAGGATAACCATATTTAAACCTCTCCTTCTTTTATCCTCAGCTTTTCACGCCGTGACTCCTTCCCTTGCTCTCTTCTGGGATTCATGTAACTTCCTACTCAGTATTTTTATTGTAATAAATAATAATTGTATGTATTTTTTTGTGACAAATACATATATAATACAATACTTCAGTCATTGAAGCTGGTGATTCAGGAGCAGTCCCCGTGTTGTACAGCTGTCATCAAGGTCTCCTGTAGTCTTCATTATCCTGAAGGACCCACTCAGTTTTGTCTCCCTTCCCACCTCTGAGCACAGAGAAGCCTTCCTGGAGTCCCCAGCCTTGTATAACCCTCCACCCCGTGAATAGTGGGGACTGTGTTGTAGAAGGCAGTCCTCTGAGCAAGACAGCTACTGCCTTCATCACATTGGCTATGCCTGCTTGCAAGTGTCAGTCACTCTGTAGGTGACCGCTCACCCATATTCTGTGAGCAAGCCTAATAAATTCATTGGGCTCCCTGGATGAACTTGGCTGGAAAGGTACTTTGGTTTGCATTGGAGGTGAGGAGGGGTCGGGTGTTGTTTACATCTCCCCAGGGAAGGAATTCTCCCAACAGATGATGAGATTCAGAGACTCCCAGCAGCCCTCATATCCTCTTAGCCCACCTCAGCTGGGCTCTCATGGCTTCTCCTCCGTGGGTGTGTATCCCATAGATTGCCCTATGCAATACTCCCCAGCCGGTGTTCAAACTCTTCTTATTGCATCTCCTTTGTCTAAAGCGAGCTTCCCATACTCTTGACAAACTTCAAGCTCTCATCTTGGCACCATTTGCCTCCTTTTGGCCCATCCCATGAGGGCCATTCAGTCATCTTTTCTAAAGTTAGCTGTTCTATGTTCTATCAGCTTCTCTGATGTGCCTTCTGCCTTCAGAACTGGCTATGATAACCTTGTTTTTCTTCTATCAAATATGTCTGTTGTTTTCTATTAATGTGTCACGGCAAACATATCAGGATGGCATAACAAATTACCATAGGCTTGGAGGCTTAATCCATAGATACTTAACCTTACAATTCTTGGAGCTGGGAATGCCCAGATCAATATACCAATGTAGCCAGGTGCCATGAAGGTTCCTCTTTCTGGCTTATAGATGCCACTTTCATGTTATGCCCTCACATGATATAAATAAGGATAATGATCTCTGGTATCTTCTTAATAATTTTTTTTCCTTTTTCTAATGCATGTGTTTTGTCTGCACATATGTCTGTGTGCTCTTGGAAAGCCAGAAGAGGGTATCAGATCCCTTGGAACTGGAGTTACTAATAGCTGTGAGCTGCCGTGTGGAAGAGCAGCTAATACTATTAACCGCCGAGCCATCTCTCCAGACCCCCGTGTTATCTTCTTAAGGGCATCAATCTCATCAAGAGGCTCCCACCTTCAAGACCCCATTAAAAATGAATGACCAACAACGGGTCCCATACCCTGAGCCAGTGTATTGGAGGCTTCAACATCTGAATTTGGATGGAGGTGTCGTTTTCATATGCTCGTCTGTCTCCTTCCCCAAACCTCAGCCCATCATGAAGCTTCCTCTTCCAGTCCTTACTTCACACTGCAGCCAGCCCTAGTCTTCCATGGGGCTTGTCAGGTTGTTATCTCACACAGATTGTAGCTAGAGGAATCCACACTGTCCCTAGCAAGGCATTTGAGACTTTTCATGACACTGTTCCTTCCATCTTTCTATTATCATCCCCATCACTTCCACATCCCACTGACGACCCTGCGGGGATGCTTCAACTTCAGGATGCCTGTCTTTGCTTGATGCTTTGTCCTGCAGATGTGTCTGTGCCTGGGATTCAGCCCCTTTGATGTTCTTCACATGTACCCCGTCTTTTCTTGACCCATCCTGGTCAAGAGTGTGGTGTTCTTTCTTCTGGTAGATGATATTCCAAGATCCCATGTAACCCACCTTTGCTCTGCCTTCTTTTACGTTTGGTTTCACCTTCATCTCTTAGAGAGGAGACTTCTCCAGGGCAGGAACTCTACCCATTTGCACTCGGTTAATGCCAGGGCCTTTCACACTTACAGACCTTCAACATCCTGCATACTAGATATGTTAGATTCACTCTGCAGAGAGAGAAAGGGCAAATGCCAGACACCAGCCAAGAGGTCTTGATTTTGATTTAATCAAAGGACAATTGCGTTGAGTGAGAATTGATCAATAATGAAGAGGCTAAGAGAGGCACTGAGTACTTGCTTCTGATAACATTCAAACAAAAGCTGGGAAGACAATCTTTTAGAGTGTTATAAAGAGAATTCCTGAATTCTGGAGGCTGTTAGAAGTTGCCTAAGGCTAAGTTTCTCACTTTCAGCACTGTTGACATTTGGGAGTGGGTGATTCTTTTTTTTGTGGGGTGAGAGCTGTTCTGTGCTAAAGGATAGTGAACAGTGTCTTTAATATCTATCTACTAGGTACCAGTAGCATTCCAAGGTTGTGACCTAAAAAATGTTCCCAAGCTATGACAAATATTCCTGGTAGGCAAAAATTACTCAAGTTAAGCATGATTGCTTTTGGGTCCTTTCTATCAGTAATGTATTTAGTATCTGGCCCTATTTTCAAAGTAATTATCGCAGAATCAATAGAAATTCTGTGGGTTGGGAAAATGGAAAACTGTGAAGAATTTTTTTTTTGGTTCTTGTTGAGCTTACCTTGTGCTGTGTCAATCTGTGAAGTGGGGAGATTTACTTCCCATTGTGGTTTGAGTGTAAATGTCCTTCCTACATAGGCTCATGTGTTTAAACTCTTGGTCCCAGATAATGCTGCTTTAGGCAATTGTGGACCCTTGAGGTGGTACAGCCTTACTACAGAAAGTCTGTCATTGCTGGTGGGTTTTAGGTTTCATAACTTGGCTTCACTTCTCTGGTCTTGGCAACATGTTCTACCAAGTTGTGAGGAGGTGGGGGATTCCAGCAGCCTTGTCTGTGGCCACAGAGACCCGGCCACCATGCCTTCTCTTCCATGGTGGACTCTCAAACAATGGGCCTGAACAAATCCTTAAGTTGCTTCATATGAGGTGTTTAGTCACGCAGAAAAGAGGAATAACTCACATGTCGCAGATGGAGAAGCTGGGGCTTAGAAGTTACACAGCTGGTCAGTGGCACGCTGGGTCTCAGCTGCAGATTTCCTGGCAGAACCTGTCTTATTCCTCTGCTTTCTTCTTCTTCCCCCAAGTGGTCTCTTCACTGCCTTTATGCTCATCTCTCACACCCACCTTTCTCCCTTCAGGAGCCTCACATTTAAAATCTGAGGCTGTTCTAGTGTTTGCTTCTTGTCGTTTTTCCACAGAGCCCTGGCTCAGTGCTCACTTACAGGGGTCTCAGGTGTTCAGAGCATCCTCAGTCCTCATGGATGGAGGGCTCACTGAAATACCTTGACATATTATAGATATATATGTTCCCATATATAGATGTTCCCATGATGCAGCTAATGGCTTGTTTTAGGTGAGGCCAACATGTCACTAAGGCCTGAGAACCTTAAATACCAATGGAGCCACAGCACCACGAACACTGACAAACATCTCTATTCTTCTTCCATTCTGCCAAAGCAAGGCCTCTAACCTCCTGGGCAAGACTTTAGAAACCAGCTCTTCTTAGGTCCCTCCTAAGGGATATTGCCATTCATTCTTATAGTTTCACCCACCTGTGAACGCATTTTTCTTTCTGCTCTACTCTAGCCAGTCTGGAAGCTTCTGGAAACAAGGTCACCATTGTCTGGGTTGACAGAGCTCGTACAATTCACTACATTATGTCCAGGAAGCTATGCCTGAAAGACTTCAGAGAGTCAAGTCTTTTTTTTTTTTTTTTTTTGGTTTTTCGAGACAGGGTTTCTCTGTGCAGTTTTGTGCCTTTCCTGGAACTCACTTGGTAGACCAGGCTGGCCTCGAACTCACAGAGATCCGCCTGATCCCCCTGCCTCTGCCTCCCGAGTGCTGGGACTAAAGGCGTGCGCCACCACTGCCCAGCAAGAGTCAAGTCTTAAGGGATCCAGGTGTCTTCACCATTTAGGCCTCATCTCAGAATAGCAGGGTAGAGCTAGGTCCAAGCTGATGAGGATGCTTGTTCCAGTTAATTCACATGTAGGTTCCTGGCCACTTTGGTCTGAATCCTTGAAGTCTCTCAAAGAAATACCCGTATGCCATGTAATCTTGTTCTGGAGACTGTGAATGCTCAAGCCTTACTTATAAGAAATAGTGACTCTATGATGTCATGTGCACATGGGGAGGGGGTAGCCCTTAACTATTGAATTTGGCCTGAACTCATGCTTTCCTACGAAAAGGAAAAGAGATACGGCACTAGGATTGAACTCTGCCAACATTTCCTGTGACATGAACGAAAGGTTTAGCACAGAGCCCCAGCTGCCATGCTGTTCTTGGCTGTGTCTGACTCATCCCTTGGTTGCCCTGACATGTACGGCTGGTTCAAGCCTCTGCTACCTGGTTGACAGCTGGGATGCATGGGACCAACCACATCTGGAACTGTGACTGGAGAGATACGGAAGCTCTAGGGTGTATATAAATCTTTAGACTTTGGATGGGAAAAATGTGGATTATTGCCATTTCTCTGCTGCTTAAGGCATGGAGGGAGGAGGAAGACAGAGTCTGCAGAGGAAGAAGAGGAGGAGAGAAGGATGATCGAGTAAACAGGGCCCTTAGTGATAGGCTAACCCCACACTTATCAGGCAAGATCCTGAAAGTTAACATATGGGATATTTTGACGGAGCGATGACATCTGATGTTCAGTAGCACAGCAGGGTAATTGGTTGGCAACAATGATTGCAGATTTCAAAATCGCTATTAGAGAGGATCCGAATGTTCCCAGCAGAAGGGGATGATAAATGTTTAAGGTGATGGATAGCCCAATTATCTCCTCTAAACATTACTCATTGTATATGTGTATTGAAATATCAGACTGTACCCCATAAGTATGTACCAATAAAACGGAACAAAAACAAAAACAACAGCAAAAACCTTTCAAGATCTGTCAGGACTTCCAGTATGATTGATGTAGGCGTGCATGTGCCTGGCTTGGGAATCTTACTTTCTTTTTTCTTTGTTTCTTTTTACCACAAAAATGGAAGTTTGGTATTCATCCATTTGGCAGTGTCTGTTCAAGATTCAAAGGCCACTGCCAAACTACCCAGCCTCATTTGGCCCCTCTGAAGACTCGGGTCTGTGGGAAGGAAGGGACAGCTGAGTTACTCCAAACCCACAGCTCCTCGGAGGCGTGCCAGAAGCTGTTCTTATCGCCATGGGAATGAAAATTAGCTCCTTTTCATGAAGATTCAAACTGCTGCCTCATTTATTTTTGACAAAGATTCAAGCTTGTGCTGTGCAAACAGGAAGTATGTGCGTGTCTGAGTGTGTATGTGTGTGTGTCTGCTGGCGTGTGTATCTCTGTGTGTATGTCTGGCATGTGTGTATCTCTGTGTGTGTGTATGTGTGTGTGCATATGTGTCTTCTGTCATGTGAATCTCTGTGTGTGTATCTGGCATGTGTGTATCTGTGTATGTGTGTGTGTGTGTGTGTGTGTGTGTGTGTGCACGCATGTGTGTCTTCTGTCGTGTGTATCTCTATGTGTGTATCTGGCATGTGTGTGCCTGGCATGTGTGTGTTCCTCTCTCTCTCTGTGTAGGGGGAAGTGGTGGTGATGGAATTCTGATTTGCTCCACTCACAACCACTGTTAAGATGCCTGGTGTTAGGAAATGTCAGTTGGTGACAAGGTGCATCTCAATGTCATGTGACATCAGGTGAGACATGATACTTACACTCGAATCCTGAGAAACTCCCACCCATTCTCTTCCACTTCAGACCTGTTCTGGGTTGGGGAGGGGTCAGAGTTCAAGTTTATGCCAAGTCTTGGAGCATCTGGGTAAAGATCTCTCTCTCTCTCTCTCTCTCTCTCTCTCTCTCTCTCTCTCTCTCTCTCACAGTTATCGGCCCCCCCCCTGCTCTGTGTGTGTGCGTGTGTGTGTGTGTGTGTGTGTGTGTGTGTGTGTGTATGTGTGTGTGTGTGTGCGCACGCAGTAAACAGGAGAAAACAGCAACATATACATAGGCTTTGCATCTAGTTCTCCAGGAGTTAACAGGCTTCATTTTCTTGAGGAGTGCTAGAAATGTTTTGTTGTCTCTGCTTAATCTGAGATTTGTTTGTAAAGCTCCCCAAATAAAACTTCCACTTGGGAGGTTTGGCAAATTGTTCAGTCTTGAAGACCTGACTCTCCCAGTCTGTCAAATTCTCGGCAAGGGATGACTCTAAAATGTCTCTTTGGTCTTATGTGTTTTGAAACAAACTCTGAAGCAAGGGGGGTGGGGGGATTTTATTTGGAAGGAGACCTGGAAGCCAACTTGCTTTGTATGTGAGATATGACAAGATTCTTATAGATTTGCTTTAAAAAATGAAATCTCAGAACTTGTAGTCTGACATCCCTGGGGCCATCTGATAAATGCTGATGGCTTTGCGACACCACACGCCACTTTCCTCTCCCTCCATTTCACATTTATTTCTTTGAAAGACTCACCAAAGCCTTAACTTAGAAGGGATTTGGTAGCCTTTGCCGAGGAAAAACCTTCTCAGGAGAGAATTTTGTGGGTACATGAAACACCTGGTGCATGCCATCACATGAAGGGCTTTTCAGATGTCGACCTGTCTAGATCATGGATTCTTTGCAGGTCTGCTTGTGCTTCTTTGATTGAACTATGTGATGTCTTGTTTCAAGCTGCTTTCTTAGTGAGTGGTGTGCCCTTTGGTTTTGGGATTTGATCCCCAATTGTTTAGAAATATCTCCAATAAAAAATGCAGTAAGCACGGCTTCAGGTGCTATGGGGGGCTATAAGAGGGGGTGAATGAACCAGAGCACATGTGGTCTTTCTCTTACATAGGAGTCACAAACAAAAGCTGTGCTGATACACGAGTTCTTTGTACACAGAACACGTCTGCTGTTACGGACGAGCCTTCTCCAATGGCTGCTGTCAACCTTGTCATATTTTATTCATGAGTTGTGTGTGTCTGGATGAAATAAGAAAAGCCAAGCTCCACATCATAATTATGGTATAAGAAGATAAAATTGTTATTATTGTGACATTTTTTGAAGAATTTAAAAATCTTCCTAATAATTCATTTGGAAAAGTTTCTGAGAACGACTGAGTGTGTAGCACATATTTATGCTGTTTGGAGGCTCCTGCACTCAGTTATGCTGGGATGCACAGGGATAGGCTCCATGCATACCGTGAATGAGAGCATCATTATGGGGAGGGCTCCAGCAAGACTTCCACACAAGTGAAAATGCTGACAGCTACCTTTCCATCTGCCATGCTCACATTATCACTATGTAGTTGATCCAAGTGCTGTATTCTTTCCTGCTTTTCAAAAATCTCACTATTTTTGTAGAGTGGGGCACCTGAACCATCTGATGTGTCTGGTCCGGGGAAAATGTGTCATAAGAAGCCCACCTAAAAGGTATATGCATACCCCACAGATGTAGAGGATAGCAACACAGGTTTTAGACAGTAAGCTCAAGCCTCCGGTTCACATCATGCATTGAGAAAGTAGGCTGGTGTGCCTTAAGGAAAAGATGTGTCAGGCTCATTAGAAAGCCAACTGTTGTCACACAGGTCTCCTCTGCTGACTCAGGGCTTAGGTGATTCTTGTTTATTAAGACTGATCTGGAGATACTTCCAGACCTTCATGCTTGTGGCCTCCCCTGACTTTGGTCCAGATGACACATGGACTCACTGTGGCATGCCTTCCTTAACTTTTATTACCCTGGCTGTGGTACCTTGCTCACACTGCCTGACTGAAAGCTGTCTGGGAAGACTGCAGAATGTAAGCTTTCCCATGTATTCGATATGGATACCCATCCTGTATGATGTCATCCCACCCTGGCTCACAGCCCAGGAGGAAAGTGAATGGTATTTTTAATACCATTCATGTTGGTGGCCATGTGCCCATCATATAGATTCTGTGGTAGACAGGTCATTGTTATCATTTGCAGCTGTTTTCTGGAGGAGACCATGAGCCTGAGAGGCATTAACTGACACCCTGGATTTCAAGACTGACAGTAGATCACAGGTCTTCTGACCCCCAAATCCCACCTCAGTGCAGGACCAACCTTCTTGACACTTTTTAGATCACAGAGCATAGGAAAATGGATGTTTATAGAAAATACTGGTGAACAGGAAATGAAGTTTTGTTTTATGTGTTAATGCTTGGTTTTCATGAGGGCTGAACAGATCCATACCTGTTACCAGGGCTTGGGTACCCTGTGGAGAACCAAGAGTGGGGAGCCTAGAGAAACATCAAGGGCTATAAACATGGGGGTGATGGAAGGCCCAGGTGAAAGCCAGGAAGGACCTTTGAGGGGTTCATGTGTAGTATATAGGTTATAGGTTGTATGTAATGTTGGTTCAAGGTCAGGCCATGACTGGGAGGATCCAAGATCCCAGAACACAGGGGTCAGCAGGGAAATAACAGTGATATGTACCTGAGAGGGACTGTAGTGCTGGTAATAGCAGCATGCACCGCCAGCCTCTGCATCCATGCTTTGCCTCCTGAGGAAAACAGGCCATGTGTTGTTGGGGCAGCTCACCTCACCTCACTATTTTACTGGAGATTTCAATTTCCACACAAACGCTTCTTTGTTAGTCAGAGTTCTTTGAAGGAACAGAACTGAGAATCTATCCCCGTCCCTCCCTCCATCCATCTACTTAACCTATCTCTATGGGATTTCTTAGAGTGGCTAGCAGGCTGGGGTCCAGGTAGTTTTATGATAACTGTTTCCTGATGGAAAGGCCAAGAATCTGGTAGTTGTTCAGCCCATGAGGCTAGATGTCTCAGCTGTCACAATCTGGTGCTGGAGTCCAGGAGGATTCCTAGAGAGCTTCAGGGCTTCAGTCTGCTTTGGAATCTGGACATAGTCGCAGGATAGATGAACATGTCAGTGAGAGTGAGGGCAAGCAGGCTCTGAACAAAAAGTTCCTTCTTCCATGTTCTGGTAGGAGAGCTGTCACCAGAAGGTGTTGTCTAGATTGACAATGAGTCCCATCTCAAATACCAAAAAAATGCCCCCCAGTCATGCTCAGCTGCTTGGGTATGAGCTGATTCCAGGTATGGTCAACTTGACAACAGAGCTTACCCATCACATTTCCCTGTCTGTGTACTGTGTTTTGTTGACTTGTCCACTTGTTGAAATTGGGTAAATTATACAATAAAGCATTTACATAATCTATAGTTAATGGTATCTCATGTTTTTATAGTCAACACTGCTTTTTTTTTGGGCTAAGTTGGACAGTTTACAATTGATGGTACTTTAGGCTTGATAAAATACAGTGTGTTGGTTGGGAGGGTGGTGGGTAACACTGGGAACTACTTTGGATGCATTTCACCTGGAGCAGGTACACTCAGTAAGACCCACTCATCAGCTGTTGCTGTCACATTCTCTCAGATGCTTAAATGAACATCAATACCTGTGCTCCAAACTGGGCTTTTTTTTTCCTTTCCTGCTTTTGGGCCTGGATTGGGCACCCTAGTTTTTATATTGCCAGGTGTTTCTGACACTGATTGATGAGAGCCCTCAGCTGGAGAGAGCTGAACAGTGGAAAAGGTGAAATGTTAGAGCTTGTTCTATAAAATGCGGAGAATTGAAGAAAGGTCCTGACTGGAATGATCTAGAGGTGAGAATCATGGACTTGGTCTTGTTACATGACCCCTCCCCCCAGGAATTGAGGGTTGGGAGTTGCTTAAATTGAAATGAAGGAGATAAAGAGCCAATTATAATGCTACCACAATTATGATGTACACATGTAGCCATAAGTTTTCTCAGATCCTGCCCAGCCCTGCAGTCCCACTCCTTGGGTGCTGCCTGGCCCCATGGTCCCTCAGCCACTTATAAAATAATCATTCAGAGGCTTAATATTAATTACTAATTATAAGGCCTATGGCAGGCTTCTTCCTAGCTAGCTCTTATAACTTAACCCATTTCTATTAATCTATAAGTTGCCGTGTGGCCCTGGCATTGCTGATATGCTTGCATCTTGCTGCTTCTTCAGCTGCAGCTGGTGTCTCTTCCACTCTGCCTTTCTCTTTCCTGTCTCTGTCCTTGGATTTCCCTCCTGCCTCTAAGCTGCCTTGCCATAGGCCAAAGTAGCTTATTTATTAACCAATGGGAACAATATATATTCACAGTGTACAGAAAGACATCCCCCAGCACTTCCCCATTTCTATCTAATCATAAAGGAAGGTTTTAGTTTTAATATAGTAAAATTATGTATAACAAACAGTTATCAAGCAAGAATTACAGTTACAATATCTAGTCTATTCGTATTTGGCAAAATTAAAGAAAATATTTTATCATCTATCCTGTATTTGTGAATTCAAAGGATTGTATCTAATTCACTTTCTCTCCTAATTTGCATTACCAACCCAAAACTATCTTTTAATGTCTTTCAAACTTATATACTTTGCATCTCTTTAGTGAGTTTCTTTTCTGAATTTGTTGACAAGGAAAACTATATCTATAACTATCTAATCTTCAACTCTCTCAGAGACCTGAGAAAGAAATATTAACTGAGTAGGCAGGAAGTACAAACAAGTGACTTACAAAAAAAATGTGAGAAATTACAGAAACAGCTGGCTTCCTGGACAGTCACTCAAGGTTCCTCCGTAATGTTGGGGCATCCATCTTCAGCCTACAGGCCTAGCATACCTGACAGACTTTTCTGTGAATCAGGATTTTTCTGAAGGGCTGTCCTACTTTATCTTGGCAAGGATCAGCAGTCCTTTCTTTTGCGTCCTTCTTGTCCATTTTGGACAGCATACTGTCAGCAGTCAATGTAAGGGCGCTTTCTTGCTTAGTGGCTAACTTTTGCCACAAAGAAAGTAAACGTCATATGGAGTTTCTTCAATGCCTATTATCTTCTCTGAAGTAGATTGGTACTACCAGAAGCAGACATGTCTCACAGTCATAAAAAAAGAAAAAAAATATGTTATTAAAACATCTTAAAAGCCATATTCTATAGATCTCTGAAGTGTTTGAAGATGACCTGTCTATCTAAAATTTATTTCTGTTTAACCTTGAAAACATACCTAATATGACTACAAGTTTGATTGTAATGACTATTAACTTGCATTTCTTATATCCTAATTAGTTGGTAATAATAACTTTCAAGGACTAGCAATTTGTATTACATTGTTAGATGAACTGTATTGGTACAATACCTTGAACAATATTAGAAATATATGTACAGTATTTTCCAACAAAATCAATCTCAAATTTGTATCAATATACATAATTTGTATACAATATACAAACATCCAATCCATTGTAAAATATTAAAACTAGCAGTTGCTTTTTAAAAGTAGATTCAATAGTTTGTCCTTTATCTTATATATATCCTCCTTTTTTTTCTTTTCAGAGTACATTAAATAATCTACCCTTTTATCCTATTATTTCTATATCTTTTTTTTCAGAGTGGATTCAATAATCTACCTCTTATTTATATCCTCTTCTTTTCTTTTCTTTTTTTCCCTCAAGAACCCCAATTCTAATTTCCTTTGTTTAGCTTTTTCCCCAACCACTAACAATTAACAACTTGTGACAATGACAATTATCTATAATCCTTTGAATGACCAAAAACCACCTGCCCCACCTCTTGGGACTGTGGGCATCATGTTCTTAAAATTACTTCCTGTTGTCTGGGGGTGACGAGTGCTGGGGGATGTTTTTCTGTACACTGTGAATATATGTTGTTCTCAATGGTTAATAAATAAGCTGCTTTGGCTTATGGCAAGGCAGCTTAGAGGCAGGAGGGAAATCCAAGGACAGAGACAGGAAAGAGAAAGGCAGAGTGGAAGAGACACCAGCTGCAGCTGAAGAAGCAGCAAGATGCAAGCATATCAGCAATGCCAGGGCCACATGGCAACTTATAGATTAATAGAAATGGGTTAAGTTATAAGAGCAAGCTAGCACAAAGCCTGCCATAGGCCACACAATTGGTAATTAATACTAAACCTCTGAATGATTATTTTATAAGCAGCTGAGGGACTGTGGGGCTGGGTGGGACCTGAGAAAACTTGCAGCTACATTTGGTGCCCCATGTTGGGCACTGGATGTTAACATGAATCTTAAAATGTCTTATAATAAAAAACTCAGAGCCAGATATTAGGGTGAAAGCTGAAAGATCAGAGAAGCAGAATAGCCAGCCACTAGCTTACCTCTATGAAATCCTTAGCCTCAAGAGAGTGAGTTCCTTTTTACTCACACCTTATATACCTTTCTGTGTCCTGCCATATTACTTTCTGGGATTAAAGGTCACCAATGCCTGGTTCTGTTTGCTCATGTAGCCAAGTGTGGCCTTGAACTCACAGAGATCCAGACAGATCTCTGGCTCCCAAGTGATAGGATTAAAGGTATGTGCCACCACTGCCTGACTTCTACATCTAATTTAGTGCATGGCTCTGTCCTCTGATCCTTAGGTAAGTTTTATTGGGCTACACAATATATCACCACATACACATTGAATTTTTATAATAGGCGTAGGGACAGCATACAGACAGCATCAAACAGTTCACATTTTTATATTTTTATAGTTTCAGGTCATGTTATTAATGGGAACTTAGAATCTACCCACTTAATCAACCATGTCTCCAAGCTCCTTCAACCCCCACTCTTCACGCTATGGGGCCTAAGTGCTCCAGCACAGGGCCGAACTTTCATGCAGCCTCTTTCCTCCAAGATGGTTTCAAAGAAGGCAATGCCCTTGGGATGTGGATGGTTGAAGCCACATCATCTGGGGCTGGAGTTTCAGGAGGTGGCTTTTCTGTTGAAGATGATGAGTGATGAGTCATAGCCAGCCAGTGTGCAAAGGTGTGTTCCAGGCAGAAGGGTGGGCTGTGCACAGTTCTGAAGGCAGGAAAATGCTTGTGTGTTAGTGGAATCTAATGGCCAAAGCCTTTGGAGAGCTGGGATGGAAGATACAAAGGCGGGCCTGAGGTGTGTCTACCAGATCCTGCTGTGCAAGGTCATGTTGGTCACTTTAGGAAGCCAGACTTCCTATCAAATCAAATTATATTTCTATTTTTAACTATAATGAAAAAAACCCCAACAAATTTTACTGCCATAACCATTTCTATTAAATAATTTTTAAATTTTGTGTGTGTGTGTGTGTGTGTGTGTGTGTGTGTGTGTGTGTGTATGGTGTTTGCATGCACATGCTTAGCCATGTTGCACATGTAGATGTTTGAACAATTTGTGGGAGTCAGTTCTCTCCTTCTAACTAACATGTGGCTGAACTCAGGTCATCAGGCTTGGTGGCACGAACCCACCTTTATTGAGCCACCTTGTTGGATCTGGCATGGCCACCTTATGTGTATCAGTCAGCGGTGTTGACTATGTTGTGTCAACTGTAGAAAAAAAAATCTAGAGCATTTTTCACTTTTCAAAACCACTGAATCTTAACTTCTTATTTTAGTGAGACTGCATTGTCCCATAAGCACTGTGGCCACTGGAGCAAGGGAAATTGTGTGTGATCAGAGAGTGACACAGTTATGTCCTAGGTGCTGTGAGCCCAGGGAGGGCGTCATGACCCATTTTGTGTTGATATAAAAACATCTGAGACTGAGTATTTTATGAAGAAAGGAGGCTTTTATTTAGGTCACATTCTTGGAGGTTCATGACCTTGATGTTCCTCAGTTTCTGGTGAGGGATCTGTCTCGTGAGGCATGGCTGCTATAGAGAGAAATGGACTTCATAGTGAGAGTGCATGGGAGACAGGAGGAGCCCAGCCTTGTTTTTTTCTAGTAGCTTCTCTCACAGGACTGAAATAACTCCTGAGAGATCTAACCCATTCCACAGAACGAGCATTGATCCCTCCATAAAGGTAGCCAAGACTCAGTCACCTTCTAGCCCTTACCTCTTTAGAACCTATGAGCTCTCAGAGCTATTATGTTGGGGACCAAGTTTTTTTAAAATCCCCAATGAATTTATTGGGAACAAAGCCCTTGTAAATCATAGTAGAGGGCTGTACTTGACCCAGCCAAGAGAGTGAGGAGGGAGTAGGCATCTTCATACTTGAGATTGGTGTTGACGAAGCCTCTGCCTTGCTCTTGTTGAACACAAATGCTGGTCTCAAACTGGCTTAGAGAAAAATTTTAAGAGAGTGGGAGCATCTGTCGCTGCATGGTTAGGTTGTGTCTACTTGAACATCTGTTAATATGGAAGCAGAGATGAGGAAGGCAGGGCCTTCAAGGGAGAAGCCCTCACCTGACAGACCATGAGATGCAAGCTTCTGTGGAAAGGACAGGCACAGAGAGGTTGGTGGGTGGTAGTTGGCAAGGGTTTCCAGCCATTGGCTTTACTTGTATATTTCAAACTAGCTGCAGTATTGTTTTTGATGCTTTATTTATACAGAAACATCTCAGCAACTATCCTGACCCACTTGTACATGCAGATGACAGGTCTAGACTGAAAAACTCCTATAATTTGCTCTGTCTCTCATTCTAATGTGTAATTTTGGAATCCCTTATCTTTCAAGCTCTGACCAGATAGAGGGATGATAACGGTGATGATGATGATTTTGTGTGTATCTTTAACTTTATAGGAGGCTTTATATTCTCATTTACATATTGACCATCAGGAGAGTCTAATACACAGCTGTGTGTAGGTCACTGTTCTAGGTTCTTGTTGAACACAATGAATATGACAGGTGCCCTGCCCTTGGGGAGTCCTTGTCTAAGTGCAGCAAAGAAAGTAATAGGAATCTATTCATCCATCCATCCATCCATCCATCCATCCATCCATCCATCTACATACTCAACAAATATTGATCAACCATTCATATATTAGGTACTGTTCTGGGTATGAGCATTACAGTAGAGAAAAGACCAGAGTTTCTGTCTACAGCTCTACATGAGTCTTCTTTCCTGCAGAGGTGGCCAAGGATGATAAACAAGCATGGTAAACTAGTATTAACCTCATATATATGTTGTGATGGAAGTAAAAAGCAGCACACACACACACACACACACACACACACACACACACACACACAGGCAGGGGGCTCAGAATCACCAAACAACTTAGGGAGAGGGTTGGCTTTAAATAGGAATGTTGGTAAAAGCATCTCTGAAGATGTGATATTGGAACTGATAGCTAAAGGTAGGAGCCGGATGTGCAAAGAATATATTCTTGATGTACCTATAGTCTTATTGATGACTCTGTTAGACACTGTTCTACATCGTTTACATCCATTAACTGACTTCTGAAAGGGAGACATAATAGAAGCCCATTTTACAGGAGGGAAAACTGAGGCACAGAAAAGGAAATTAAAGGAATCAGTTGGTCAAGGCTAAATGTTCAGGTACTGGCAAAGTCAGGAATTGACCCAGGTTACTTTGCTCCAGAGCCCACATTCTCAGAACATCTGGGAAAAGTCCCTCAGATTCAGACAACTTTAAGGAGCATACAGATGTCCTTCGTTGAGTATGTGGTTGGATGGAAGTCTACAGAGCCTGGCATCCACAGGGAGGGTGGGTGTTCCAGAGGATTCCAGAAGAGCATGGCCATGCTTAGATCATGGGGAATCATTTAAGTCAGGACAAAGAATTAGGTTTTATTCACATTGCAGCAGGCAGCATTGTAGGCAGAATAATGGCCTGCCCCCAGCAAGAGATCACTTCATAATCTCCACAACCCAGGACGGTGTTACAGGACTCTGCAGAGCTGATTAAGGAACGGGAAGAAGGCATCCCATGCTAGGCTTTTCAGAGAGCCCCGGATAACAAGGGGCCTTATGAGATGGAAATAGGAAGTCAGAGAGAAAAGATGAGGCGGCAGAGGCAGAGAGGGATCATTAGAGACTGTGCTGTTGAAGACAGGGAGGGAGACACAGACCGCAGAAAGCTGGAAAGCACACAGAAATAGATTTCCCCAGAGATCCCAGAGGGATAACTACACTATCTAATCAGTTGCTTTTCTTGTTGTCAACTTCAGGGAAGAAGGGATTACTCTGCCTCAGAGTTTGCAAAGATACAGTCCATCATGGCAGGGATGACACGGCAGAGTTCATGACAGCCGGAGTATGTCTGTGACTCTGCACATCTAGATAGACAAGGAAGCAGAGAGCAGACAGAGAGCATGCTGGGCTGGAAAAACCCAAGGCCCTCCTCCAGGGACACATTTCATTCATTTAGGCTCCATGTTCTAAATGTTCCACAGCCCCACACAGCACCTATCAGCTGAGGACCAAATGTTCAAACACTTGCGGTAGTGGGTGGATCTCACATTCAGTCAACAGCACTATCTGAACCTTGGCTTTGTCTCTTAAGATCCCTGGGGCCCCAGAGCTTTGACGTCAAACAAGCATGTCCTCGTAAGCCAGTGTGTCAGTGGTTTCTTACAGCAGCTGCAAGAAGTTACTGCAGTCAGCTGTTTGAGGATTTGAGACGAGGGCTGAGGTGACTGAAAAGCACCGCTGTCTTGAATTCTCTGCTGTCCATGTGAGAAAGCAAGAAGAGAAGCAAGGATTCATAGAGGAGGGAGAAACTAGGAGAGAGGATGGAAAAAAGGTCCAAGAGAAAAGAGGCTGATGGTAGATAGCTGGTACCTAGCCTGTCTGTAGAGTCAGGGGTCACTGTGGCAACTGATGTAGAATCCAGGACTTGCTGATGGATGGGGCTTTCTGAGGTGTTCTGAGAATTAGTGACTAGGAAAAGCAAGATGTAATTAAGGAGCTTCAAGATGGCCCAGCCATGGAGGAAAACCAGAGAAGTGTAGAGCTCACTGGGTAGAGGTACCTAACAGAGGAGCTGAAGACAATTCTGGGCAGCTTCTGAGAGGCACCTAGAAGCCAGGTGGCCACCTGGCCACTGGTTTGTCAAGATGTGAGTGATATGATGTGTCCATTCAGCTGAAAGTACTGGCTGAAATGTGTCCTCTCGGGCGAATTCTGAAGTCTACAGAGCCTGGCACAGATAACTGGTACCACAGACCCCTATATGGGCAAACAAATGATTGTACTTAGAAGTTGAAAGGGAAAATCACCTTCAGCTGGGGTTCCAGAACCTTGGATTATTAGAGAAGCTTGATTGGACCTCAAAATGGTTGGGATTTGGACAGGGAATGGCTAGCATTCCAAGTGGGAGGAGGGTTGTCATACATATGCGTGGAGACTGCGAGTACTTCAGATACCTTTTCCTCCTTTCCACAGAGAGCTTCCTGGAGGTCCAATTGTGGATATAGGAGAATAAAATAACTACATTTTTTTTCAGTGCAGTTAGTAGGGAGCAGAAAGAAATGCCTGCTGCAAAGTCAGATCACATACAAGTAGAGATGATCCCTCGGGGACCTAACAGGCACCCTTTGAAATGAAGTAGGAAATTGAAGGGGAGTGGTCCATGGAACTTGGACACTTAGGACGGGCATGAACTAGGTTGTTTGCAATAATGATCAAAGACTAACCTTTGCTTCAATCCATATTTATTTATTTTGAAAATGCTTCAGTAAACAGGGCTTGTAGTTTCAGCTTCTGGTTGTGACTCTTGCTTGAAAGTGGGGAGAGGGGACATTGGCTAAATGGGATCCTTTGACCAGAATCACTGGCTTTGATCTCAAGAAGGAAACAACAGATGCATAGTTCATCTTAAGGGTGACATTGGTGTTTAATGTAGTTGGAATAAGATCAGTGAAAACAGCAAAAAGGAACACCCATTGCCCCCTTTCTGGAAAGATGCCCACATTACTCGGAGTTCCTCTTAGAAGCCTGGAGTGTCAGGTGGCCTATTTCTTGCCAGGAAAGCTTTCCTATCCCCGCTCACTCAGGTTAAAAGGCCAGTATTTCATGGTCCCCCCATACCACACACCCCCTGCGGTCAAGACACAGAGATAAATAGCGACGAGGACCGCTCCAGCAGTGCACCCAGAACTAATTAGCTAACAAGGCGTGTAATTGGATTAATACTCGGGAAGGAAGAGCTGATGATGCACTTTTTAGGACAGTAGAAATAAAAGAGCTGAAAGCAAGCATTACCTGGACGAGTTCCATTATTGCCCCTGTCACAAGTGAACCAGGTCCATGTTTTATGGCTAACTGGATGGGAGGAGTTGGAATTTCCACATGTAGCCTTGCTAAGGACACGGAAACTCTGGTTACCCTGATTAATTAGGACCTTGTGTGTGGGTATTGAAATACCGTGCCACATCCCATAAACAAGTTCAATTACTATGTTATTAAAATAGTTACATGTATTTGAGGAGACAGGGTTGCTAACTATTCTGACTTGATAATTGCACAGTGTATACATGAATGGAATTATCATTACATGGTATCCCGTGAGCACTGAAATACGAGGCCGGGCCTGGGGTGACAGTGAGGACAAAGGTGCCATTCCTTGGTGGCTGCCGAGCTGTGTGGGTTTCATGTCACTTCGTGATTCCTTATGTTGTGGAAAGGTTCCTTTGCTCTGCTTCTCCAGGCAAGGGAAGAGGTCTCCGCACTGTTTGCCAGGCTTGCCTGACTGGAACAGGCTAGTTTTCTCAGGAACTGTTCCCTCCAGCTTCCCTTCTCTTTCTCCATTAGCTAATTAGGAAAGACCCTCCCCCTGGTAAGGAGTCACACCCTTTACCTCTGACCTTGGACCTTGACTCTGCGGTTTGGTTTGACCTCTCACTCCCCACCCTTTCCATTATTTTTCTTTTCTTCATATCTATCAGAGGCAACACTGTCTTGTTGGTCCCAGAATAACAAATTTGTGTAGTTTTTGGGGTGAAATGTTGCTCTGGTCACCCAAGCCATTTCTTCTCGTCTCCCCAGCAGTTTGTTAATTACTATGGCTTTGGTCATTGCATCCTATATCGAAGTTGGAACAATTTCCCAGGAGTGGGAGGTCAGACATTAATCCACAGACTTACTTGTGTGTGAGACAGTTTCATCAGGGCCGTGTGCCTGTGGTGTGACACCTTGCTTTATAGGCTGTGAACTTTTGAAAGAGCTCTCTGGTTCAATGACAGGGGCATCTGGATTCTTGAGAGAAAGGGAAGTGGTCAAGAGCTCCCCAGTGGAGCCCATGCCCCGAGTTGTTAGTCTAGCGCTGAGAGGGGACTCAGCTTGTATTTTGAAGCTGGGCGAGGAAATCACCTGCTCTGTCTTCCATCCGTCAGATACAAGCATATCTCTCAGGGCTCAGTGTTTTGCTTATGTGTGTCACAACTGTCTTCTTGCCCCAGAGTCCCAGGAACTTACCTCTAAAACATGAGCTGTTCACCCTAGTAATTGTTCCATTCTCTAATTTAATGAAAACCCATTAAACCGAAACAATAATTAAAATGAGACATCATCTCTGTAGGAGGCTTGCATATTAAAATCATCCTGAATTTCAATGCAGGCAGATTTTTATTCTAAAAAAAAACAGCATTCGAAGCAACATGTAAAAAATGATTTATAATGAACAATCATGGATTGGAGAGCTTAGTTAGCTATTGGACACGGTGTCCTACTGTTTAATATTGACATTGAGAAGTTGTAGTGAGGTCAAGGCCAATGCAGTGTTTAAAAAGTCTCTTTCATGACTAAAATTAGGACTGTGCACAAATGGGGATTAATTATAATTAGATCAGCCACCGATCCAAACTTTTAATGCAAGCTCATGGGTTCACCCTCAGGACATGGTAGCTGAGGATCTCGGAGAAGGCTGACCCTGGCGTGGGTGTGGAGGGAGGTTTAATGACATGCAGTGGTCTGAGGTCAGGGAAGCTATGCACGGTAAGACCTCCTGATTTAGTCAGCACACACATCTTTGCTGCCTACTGGAGATGGGATCTTGATTAAGTCCTTTCGCTTCTTTGGGTCAGGCATTTGTTTTCTCTATAGTGAGTTTCTTATTGCTCATACAGTGGTTTTTACAGTTAGGGAATGTGTCGTGCATGTCTACAGAGACACTTGGGAAACTGTCCTGCTCGGGGCTAGGTGTGTAACTCTCCCATCCTCCTTTGTGCACACCTCAGAAACTTCCTTAGGGATGGCACTGCCTGTGGACTCATCCTTTCATTTCTTTATTACAGAAATCTGAAAGGCAGGTATGGTAGTTTGAATGTGATTGTTCCCATAATCTCATTGGAAGTGGCACTAATTAGGAGGTGTGGTTTTATTCAAGTGGGTATGGCCTTGTTGGAAGAAATGTGTCACCGTAGGGGTGGGCTTTGAGGTTTCCTATGCTCAAGTTACTGCCCAGTGTCTCAGTCAACTTCCTAAATCCTGCAAGATGTAGGATTCTCAGCTATTGAACCAGCACCATGTCTTCCTGCAGGCCACCATGCTCCCTGTCATGATGATAATAGACTGAACCTCTGAACTGTAAGCTAGCTACCCCAATTAAATGTTTTCTTTATAGGAGTTGCTGTAGTCATGGTTCCTCTTCAAAACAATAAATACCCCAAGACAGCAGGATATCACCATCCTGCCACACACAAGGCCACTTAAGAATGGAGAAAGGAAGCTGAGCTTTCTACAGTGTACAGGGTAGAGCTGGGAGCCAGATCCTGGTATGTCTGAGAAGATGGGCAATGGTCTCCTGAGGTTGGCCTGAAGTGGATCAGACTTTGAATTCTACCTACTCCACAAAAGGCTTCTGCATCTTGCTCTGCACCTCACCCGTGGGATGATACAAGAGTACTACCATCATTGGGATGCTTTGAAGAATTACTTGAATTCATGTAAAATCCTTAGCAAAAAGTAAAAATTCAAAACTGTCTGGGTGTTGGCTGGCTGGACCTAGACTACAGTGGCCAGAAATCCCATTCACTCTTCCCATTTTCTTGTAAGCAAATGAGAGCTGGAACAGGCTGTTAAACCATAGCCAGCAACACCTGTTCACCTGCCTTCTGCTCTCCCACTGGCCCACAGCCATACCCAGCTACAAGCGTGGTCTTTGCTTCAGCTCAGCAACAATTCTGGCTATGGATGTAGTTTGGAACTTTTCATAGCCTACAGGATCTGGACTTTCATCCCAGGTGTTCCAAACATGTGCTTTTTGTGGAGAGACTCTCTCTTGAGGGTTAAAATCAACTACTTAATTTAATTGTCAGAGTTGTACTGTCTCCATGGGGTACATGCAATTTACTCTTGTTGGGGGGATGAGGGGATCTGACGTACAGAGAGGTTAAACTGGCCCAAGGCTACACACCTGTTAGATAAACCTGGAATCTCAGCTGGGTCTGGTGGTCATAGCAGGCCTGTAATCCCTGCTGCTCAGGAGGCTAAAGCACAAGAATCACAAGTTCAAGGCCAGCACAGGAGATTTGATGATGAACCTGGTCTGAAAAGAAAATGGAAGAAAAGTTCTGTGGAGGTGCTTTGGTGATGAATTGTTTGTCTAGCATGTGTGCAGCCCTGGGTTTAATGTCCAAATCAAACACAATACACACACACACACACACATACACACACACACACACACACACACACACACACACACACACACACACACACATGCATGTGTGCCCACACACATGGGAGATCTCTAGCAGACAGTTGACCTAGCTCCTGAGCTGTTAGCCACTACCCTATATTGCCCCTGAAGGGCATGCACCACCGGGGTCAACCTTACACCTTGTGGAGATGCATATTATTCCACTTGCCCTGAGTCAGAGGAGTGTTCTATAAAGGTATTTAAATGGGGAGCAAGAGAGTGAATGGATGCATGGGGGGGGGGGCACTTCACAAAGCTCCGGGATGAAGATGTCTTTCTATCTTTTAAAGAATGCAGACAGCAAACCTCACAGGAGGCAGCATTCTTGCTCAAGTCCAGTGTCTTCCTGGGTGTGGAGCTACATATTTCCATGCAATGGGCACATCTGCTTGACACTTGGGCTCTTGACAGAACAGATTAAAACCATGTTTGATGGAGCTTGATGACAAATTATTGCTATTTTTCTTAACTATCTGATACAGGTGGACATAGGGTCTGGGTGTCAAGGGCTGAGTGCCCTATTTTAGTTTAAATATCCCATCAAGCTGTTTAGAGCTGACTGGTCCTTCCCTTCAAGGAGAGGAGGGTCTGCATAGAGATCAAGTCTGGGCTGAGCCTGGGGACTGCCTGCTGTTTCATGACTTAAGGATGCTCACGACTATGATGGACAGTAGAGGGACTAGTGTTTTTGGTTTTTTTCTTTTGTAGCATTCCTTTCCTGTTTTTCTCTTTTTATTTGATGTGTTTTTTTCTTACACTAACTTCCAGAGAAAGTTGAGAAATTCTGACACATGGAAAGAAAAAAACAGTTTACTTATCACCCCCAATTGCTAGTATTGCCTGACCATGCTACTGTCTATGTGAATAGCTGAATAGATTCTGTGTACATTTGATTTTACTTTGTGAATGTGATTATGTAGCATATACAGTTCTGGGAATTGTACCAAGGGCTTTGAACAGTCCAGCCAAGCATTCTAACATTAACAAAGATCCCCATCTCTTGGGAGTTTTGAGACAAGGTCTTATTATGACTCAACTTAGGCTGGCTTTGAACTTACTATGTAGTTTAGACTGGTCTCAAACTTGTGCAATCCTCCTGTCTCTACTTCAACTAAGTTCTGGTAATACAGACATGCCTCACCACACCTGGATCATTTTGGTAATTGTTGGACAGGATTGGTTAAACATTTTCTTTATTATCTCATCATCTCAGTATTATTTGATATTATCATATATAATTTTCCATCAGATTTCTATACCATAATTCATTCCCTAATGTAAGATAGTTTTTGTTACATAATAAAATCTTAATCATATTAAAGAAAGCTTCTGAGTCAGGATGGAGTGATGGGGATGAAAGGGCTGATTCAGGCAGTGTAGAGAGGCAGTCTAAAAAGTTAGTTGATGTCTTGCAATAGAGGTTGGGCTGGGTTGATATTTCTTACTGGTATCATCAAAGGTGTAAGGAGAGCTCAGCTGCCTCGCACATCCTCTCTCATTAGCGGAATTATGGGGGCACCGGGATGTCTTTTGATTGAGTCAAATAGTAATTATAAAAATTGATTAGTGTCATGTGTCATAGGGTTCCCCAGGCTCCATTCCCTAATGGAAGAGTTGGGACGCTCATCCAGATGTATTGTTCCTTTGGTAGCTTGCTATTGGAGTGCACTTCGTCTCAACAGTTTGGGGGTTATGTGTGTGTTGCTCACTCCCTTCCTTATGTTTTATTCAGGAGTTTGCCATCTAGATCACCCTTATTAATCAAGTGATTGGATCTCTATCAGGTGTGTGCCAGGCACTGTAGTAGTAGGTTTGGGTACACATTGGTTAACAGTTTCTCATGGGAGCTACAGTAGAGGAAGATAATATTTACTAAGTTAGTCACATGCAAAAAATGATTGCACTCATGAAACTGGTGATTGTGGTACGAGGACAGTGAGGACAGAATACAGGGACCCAGCTGGCCTGAGAGAGTCGGAGGTGGCTGGTTCCTGAAACAGCTGCTGCAGATGGGAACAGCAGCGTGGGAGTGCTGAGCCCTGGAGGAAGGGTGACGGGGCTTGGGGTACTCAGATGCAGGGGTAGTGGCAGAGTGGAAAAGAGAAAGGGTGACAGGTAAGTGGGGTAGGTGATTGCTAGAGAGCACGATGGTCATTGTTGATGACCACCATGCTGCTTATTCTTCTGTGCCTTGACTCTTGACCCTGGCTTACCCAGGGTATATCTATATGACTCAGTTTCTTTACTTGAGGGCATTTGCCTCATAAGGGATTCTTGCCTCATTCATTCTGTGTTTCCTGAGTGGTTGTAGAGTGCTCAGCTTTGGGCATGTGATGGGGACTTGTCTCTTTCCACTGACATAGACACTAAGGCCACAAGATGACAAACAGCAGATGTCACACAGTTAGGAATGTGTTCTGGGATAACACATTCTAGGATAAGCTGACTTGGCATCTTCATGCAATGGCCTTCTAGCCCAGTGTCCTTCATAACACTAATAGCTTTCTTTTTTAAAACACATTTTTACATTTAAACATATGTGGTATGTGTATGAATCCCCCCCCCCCCGTGTGTATGTGTGTGTGTGTGTATGTGTGTGTAAGTACATGTGAGTACAGTACCAGAAACCAGAAGAAGGCATCAGCTCTTCATTCCCCTTCTTGCCTGTGCTCAGCCCTTTCATTCTGTTTTTTTGGTCTATGACTGAAAATGTTTCACAGATCTCTCAGTTGATATCTGTGTTTCACGCTTCCTATGAACTTGATCCAACACATACATTTTTCTTGTTCCCTCTCATAGATGGAATTTTCTCAAGGAACACCGTGAACACGCATCAAAGTGGTAGAACATGGCAGTACAGAATTTGCTACAGGGTCTCACTAATTCATTTTCATTCATTGCTCTTTCAACTCTGGGAAGAAGTCGGCTTCTGCAGAGGAGGTGACACACCAGTATTTGAGGAACTGAAAACTTTAAATATTAATTTGGCAATTGAACAAAGAAGAACAATTATAAAATCTGGGTGCTTAGTAGATGGAAAATACCCTCTTTTGCTATATGTCTAGAGCAGAATAAATTAGTTAACAATAATGAGAAGATGTTGAGGCCAAGGCATCATAAAACTTGATCCCTTGATCTTCAGCACTTGATTATGGGGTTCAAAGAGAAGTGTCTTGTCCAAGGCCACCCAGCTAGTCATCTGCCAAACTCAGAGCAGCCTCAGTGATGTGACGTCAGCTCTGGTGTTCTGGCCTCTATGCTGTGGGAAACAGGGTCATTTTTGCTTGTTTTGTCTGAATTCTGGCAAGTGCTTACCTGACAGCGATGAGACTACATGTGATGTCTCCATGTATCCAACCGGGCATTTCTCATGTTTTCCTCTGGTAGGTGCTGCTGGGTCTTTTTACTTGTGAAGAGACATGAGAAATCTAGGATGTGAATTGTTCAACCTTCAAGGTTGGGTGAGCCAGGAAAGACTGGTAGAGCCAGTTTTGACAGTTCAGGGGTGTCCTCTGCAGAAGAGGGGGGTTGGCTCCAAATGCCATTTTTTAAAATCAGATATCCACTGGCATTTGAGAAAGATCAATTTACCTCCTGGTTTTGCATATTTTCTGAGTGCAGTAAATGTAGTTATTTAAAGTGAAAATATAAGTAAGGAAAATAAATGAAGCAATCAGTATATCTAAATTGGATGTCTTCTTTGTGTCAGGCATAAAGAATGGGGGTCAGACTATGAATAAATAGCTATCAAGGAGCCTGCAGTCTTTCAGGGAGAGAAAGTAAATAACACGGAGACTGTGGTTGTTACATAAGGAGATAATGAACTGATCATAATCTGTGTGATGACAAGTCATATGGAGGAGATACTCAGAGTGGTGGGAAGAGGGACATTCCTGGGGAGCCCTCACTCGTGGTTCAGGGGTTGCAGTGAGAGATCAAGGAGGAGGATCCAGGTGTGTACAGAGCTCCCTGGGAAGAGGGTAGAGGCAAAGATGTGAGGCAAGGGTGTGTTCCTCTAGTGGATGAAGACAGGTGAATGAGATCGGGTGAAAGGTGCCTCAGATCTGTCCATGGGTGAGGCATCGTAATGGAACTGGATTTTATCCCATGATCAGTGAGAAGCCTCTGCAGAATGTTAACAGGAGCCTATCATAATTCAAACGTTTTAAAAAGAGCATTTGGCTGCTGTGTGCAAGGTGGGGAAAAGAAGGTGGCCTGGAAATGTGGGGACTAGTTAGGGGTCAACTGAGAGTGTTTCAAGGGAGTATGAGAGTGACCTGGACATGAACTATGAGAGGGAACTTGGGGAACAGTGGGTAAATTCCAGACATGAGAGTCATGTGGTCTGCTCTAGGATTGGACCTGGAGAACTAAGGACATTTTCCAGTGTTTGGCTTGAGGAACTGGGTATCACATTTATGAAGACTGGAAATTAGGGTGTTTGAGGTCAAAGAATGAGAGTCTTGTAACTATGGAAGGTTAAAATAGTGACTAGACGTCTAGAAGGGTGTATTAAGTAAGGAATTGTGTATATGAATTTGTTGCTTAAGAAAAACTTTCAGTTGTGGGCTTTAATATGGAGGCCTTTGGTCAAGGGCTAGAGACCCAAAGGCAAGTGAGTGGGAGCTGAGCACACTATGGTCAGCATGACAGGGAGACGTGAGTGCTCTCTGCCCAGAGCAGGCAGTGCTGACTGACTACAGCCCTCTTTCCAATGGGCCCACACTTGGCTTCTGGAAGGAGCTCTCCAGGCAGCTACTCCCGATCTTCTGACTCCTAATTAATGAACAGAGAAGGACAAAAGAAAGCAGACAAGCTCATCTCAGGGATCTTTTATTTGTTCTGGCAATAAATCTAGGATTTTGCTTAGCACTAATGATAAAAAATAAAGTTAATAAAATCTTTCCAATATTCTCTAATTTGTAAAATAAATTGTTCCTATGTTAGTCAAATTAGAAGATGTCTCAGGAAGTGTTCAGGATAATTCTGTAGAAGACATAGAAGCACTTTTTCCTTTCTAAGACAGTATTTTTATTTTATGTGTATGGGTGTTTTGTCTACATGTATGTCTGTGCACTATGTGAACAAAGTATCCATGGAAGCCAGAAGCGGGCCTGGGATCCCCTGGACTTGGAATTACAGGCAGTTCTTAGCTGCCATGTGGGTGCTGCAAATCAAACCCAGGTCCTCTGGAAGAACAACAAATGCTCTTAACCACTGAGCCATCCACTCCAGACCCCATAGAAGCACTCTTTAAGTGGCTTTCTCTTGTCTCAGCCAGTACGGCACTTAGTGATAAAACATTGAAAACTGTTCGATGGGTTGAAAGGTGAGTGGCAAGCATGTGGGCTTTTGCTGGTGAACTGCCTCTCTGTGATGGGACTCCTTGCTTTCTACCATTCATATCCCAGGCTTCTTCAGCTGGAGAGACTGTCTTCTTCTTCTTCTTCTTCTTCTCCTCCTCCTCCTCCTCCTCCTCCTCCTCCTTCTTCTTCTCCTCCTCCTCCTCCTCCTCCTCCTCCTCCTCCTCCTTCCTCTTCCTCTTCCTCTTTTTTTTTTTTTTGATTTTTTGAGACAGGGTTCCTCTGTGTAGCTTTGCGCCTTTCCTGGGACTCACTTGGTAGCTCAGGCTGGCCTCGAACTCACAGAGATCCACTTGCCTCTGTCTCCCGAGTGCTGGGATTAAAGGCATGTGCCACAACTGTGCTCTTCTTATGTGCAACAGAGACTGGATGAATCAGAAGCTAAGCTGGGAAGGGCTGTGAGAGATCACCTGGTCCATTCCCTCCATGCACATGAAAAGACTGAGCTTTGGTCAACCGTTCCAGGGCTTTTCTTTTTAAATATCACAATTTAGTTTTTAATGTACATCAAGGTCATAAAATAAGTTTGTAATGTGGCTTACACAGATGTTGAAATTTTGTGATCTGTACTGGTCTCTTTTTACTTGGAGAAATAATCAAATAATTATCATATAGTCAGGAGAGCTGGGCAGGATACAAGAAGATACCACCAAATATACTGTTAAAATTATTTCTTCTTTTTTTTTTAAAAATTATAATATATTTGCATCATTTCCCCCTTCTCTTTCCTCACTCTAAACTCTCCCATGTACCCCTTCTTGCTATCTTTTAAATTCATGGCCTCTTTTTTCTTATTTTTTTTTTAAATCTAAATTTTTTTATTTTTGGGGGAATTTCATACATGAGTACTGTATTTACAGTTTTCCATGTTGCTCACATACCTTCTCAAATTCATGACTTCTTTAATTATTATTGCTGTTACACACACAGGCACATATATGTAGGTGTGTGTGTGTGTGTGTGTGTGTGTGTGTGTGTGTATCTACTGAGTCCATTTAGTGTTGCTCAATGTTCATGTGTTTAGGATTAACCACGTGGGATTGGGTAACCTATCAGGGGCCTCATCCCTCCAGAACATTGATTCTCCCTTTCTGGAGCTACTGAGTACTTATAGCTCTTCATCCAGGGGTGAGCCTTGTGAAACTTCCCCCAACCACACTGGCATGTCACACTGGTATTGTCATTATGCAGGTCTTGGTTAGGCAGCTATATTATTGAGATTTTATGGGTATAACTTCCCTGCCAGGTCTAGAAAACACTATCTAGTATCAGGCATCCTGGTCCTCTGGCTGAAGATTATTAGAGCTAAACAACTTTTAAAAAAGTTATTTATTTATTTATTTTATACCCCGACTGCAGTTTCCAGTCCCTCCTCTCCTCCCGGCCCCTCTCCACCATCTCCCCTGTGTCTCCCCATCCACTCCTCCTCTGTTTCTATTCAGAAAACGGCAAGCCTCCCATGGATTTTTGACAAAGAAGCCAAAATTATACAATGCCGTGTTTTGCCAAACAACTTTGGACACTTCCATGCCTTCCTCTGCAATGTCTCCCCCAGCTTTCGTCCTTTGGTGACCAGTTCTGATACTGGGGGATGAGTGTGACACAATGAGCGTTGTGATGAGGATGCCCCGCCTCCGTGTGCTGCTGTTGGAGATGGAGACTCCTCAGCAGGATTAACAGGGTTCATGAACCTCTAGGCCCTGCAGAGTGGGTCTCAACCTTAGTGAATATTTCATAAGGAATGTAATCCATCACGTTCACAGAGTTATTCCAAGCACAGTTACAGATCAACAGTATGTACTATCGTTATTCTTTAAGCAAAGGCGGAGTTGTCTGGCATTGTTATTACTTTATCTTTGTAGGTGCAAGGCAAGGACAGATGCATGTTGGATAGAAGGAAGCCAAGTCCCTGAGGAACACAGAATTGAGGGTTATCCTTGGGTTGTTAGTTATTCAGGTCTGAGATTCTCTGACTCTCAGGACCCCCTTACCTGACGACCTCCAACCTTATTTATAGCGACTTGATCGATTTTTTTTTTCAGAAGACCAAATTGCTCATTATCCCATCAAAATTTATGTCAGAAAACCTCTGTCTGGCCTATTGTGACTTGTTTAAGGCACAAGTGGGCCTGGTGACAGAGACAACATTTCTTGGGATTTTGTTGAATGACTGTAGCTGTGTGGGGTGATGAATGGTGCCAGATAGTGAAAGCTATTGACAGAAGAGGAGAGGAAAAGCAATCTGGATCCTTAAGTGTTCCACTTGTAACTTGACCCCTTTTTCTTTTTCTTCTTCCCATGCTCCCGTTTTCTGTATTTCTCCTCTTCACCTACCCCCTGCTTCTCCTGTGCCTCCTTTTTGACCCCTAGATGTACAGAGAGAGATCCACTCGGCCCCTCATGTGAGTGAGAAGCTGATCCAGTTGTTCCGGAATAAGAGTGAATTCACCTTTTTGGCCACTGTGCAGCAGAAGCCGTCCACCTCAGGGGTGATACTGTCCATCCGGGAGCTGGAACACAGGTAGGAAACACTGTTGTATTTTAATTAATTGTTTTTTTGAGAGAGTCTCATTATATACACTTTGCTGATTTGAAATTTGCTATATAGACTGGACTACCCTTGAATTTTTGGTGATCTGCCTGCCTCTGCCTTCTGTTCTGAAAATATAGGTGTGTGCCACCATGGCTGGTGAAGACAGCACTTTATACTTAAAAAAAATCTATTTGGAAGGAAAGGAAGCATATAAGATGCCTTGGAGTCTAGAGATGGGGACCACATGGAAACAGCCACCTGAGGTCTAGTTTCTGCTGAAGATATTAATGGCAGAATTTACTTCCCAGTAAGAATTTATTTTGGGCAAAATGATTGTGTACTTATTCTTCAAAGACCGCTCACTAGTCTGTCTTGTCTATCTTCTAGTTCACTTAATTTGTACAAAACCACAGTCTACCTAGCATATTTATGTCATCAAACATGTTAATCAGCTATATTTAACAACTTTCTGTAGAGCCTCTATTGTGTGTTTCCATGGAAACTGTCCTCGACATGGGGATGTTGAGGTGGCTATCTCCATGTTTACTCCGAGGCTTAGAGAAGCCAGTGGGAGCATGGACAGAGGAGCACAAAGGTGCTCTGTGGAGGCAGTGGTAGAAGCTTGTGTTGAAGGAATCAGGGCAGACAGGACTAGTCTTATACAGGGTTGCAGTAGCCAAGGAAGGCTCCAGAGAACAGGATGGTTATATAAAGAAAAACAGTGGATGTGGTGAGATGGCTCAGTGCACAGCTGCTGTCAGGCCTGATGGCTTCAGTTTGATCCTTGGTCCCACATGGTGGAAGGAGAAAACCAGCTCCCCACAAGCTGTTATCTGACTTCCTCATCTGCGCTGTGGCATGCACAGACCCACATACTTACACACATATAAATACATTTTAAAAAGTGAGGTACCGTTTGACAGTCTGAACAGGAAGGAGGTTCTTGGAATTTAAAAAGGATCAGGCTGATGGGTAAGGGTGGGGGTGTAACAGAATCCCCGGGCAAGGGAATGAGCATTTGTAGTATTCTGTGAGGTGTGTAATACAAAGGGAAGGAGAAGCTTGGTCACTGCAAGAACTGAATTCCATCTGAAGAACATACATGTGAGTCTGCAGATGTATGAGTTTTTAAGTTTAAGAACACTCAACTGGATGTCTCCATCAAATCCCTCCATCCAGGCTTCAGGGAACCCTGTGGAAGAGGAAGAGTGTAAGAGCCAGAAGGTATGGAGAATACCAGGGCAACAAGGCCTTCTAAATCAACATGATTGATGCCCATATCAAAGAATGAACAGAAACTGAGGCAGCATGCACAGGACCTGCAGATCTGCAACAAATGGGGTCCTAGAGCTGAAAGGAAAAGTGGACACATGCCCCCATCCCTAACCTCGAAACTCTCTCCAATTGATAAACACTTGCAAATGAAAAATTAATTTTTTCCAAGGAAGTCTCACTGGGAAAACACACCACTCTTAAGGTGAGGCTGCATGTCCACAGTAGTTGGCCAACAGAAAATGAACCCCACGCCACAACATATTTGGAGGCTCCTTGTCTCATGATCTCATGTCAGGGTTTTCAAAAACCTTACATATATATGTAATTACACACACACACACACACACACACACACACACACACACACACACACTATTTTCTCTCTTTTTTACCCCATAAGTCCTTTTTGTGTACAGTGTAGCTTCTAGTTTAGTGTTTCTATGGGATTCCTGAATGTGTGAACAAGTGGGTGTCTGTGTCTATATCTGTTTCTTGTACATTTTCTTGGACTCTTTTTTCCTCTGTTTGTTTTGTCCTATTCTGATATGTTAGTTTTGGTTTTATCTTATCATGTCTTATTTTATTATTATCCCTAAGAAACCTATTTGTTTTCTAATGAGAGACAGAAGGGGGTGTGAATCAAGATGTGTGGGGATGTGTGGAGGGCCTGGGCAGAGAAGAGGGAGGAGAAACCATGATCAGGATATATATGAGAAAACCCCCCTATATATAGTGAAGTGAGGAGAGAACACTCATTGCTTTCATGGCATTCAATTCCTTTCACAGAGGACTTTAAGTCTGAGAAAGTTCAAAGTTAAGCTGGCTAGGAAAACCAAACATTTAAAAATGTCAGTAGAAGCTTCATCTCTCTTGCCCCGTTGAAAGCATTTCTGGAGGGGCTTTTTTTTTCCAGAGATGGCAGCAATTTTTTTTGGATAATTAAAACAAAATAAACCAAGCATTTATGAATCCTTGAGATGTCAAAGCATGACCATACAAAAGCTAAAAAGTAGTTACTGCTAGTCAAATGGTGGCACCAAGCAGTGTGTGACTTTCATAATCCTGTTAAGTGCCAAGTGCACTGACCAGGCCCAGTAGTTAGGGAAAGCAGGTACAGGGATGGCCCTGTGCAGCAGAAACCAGCAGGGAAGGGAAAGGGTATCCTCAAGCAGGGGTGCTGTGTGTCAGGTCACAGAGGTGAGGAAATTAGGGCATGCAGCGTCTTTATTTCCATGGGGAGAGGAAGCCAGCATGAAAACTAGCTTGGCTGAAGCGTGTGGTGCTTTCTTGTGCACTTGCAGTAATTGTGAATCAGTAGTCTAACATCAAGAAATTTTTATTTACTTATTTATTTTTTAATAGTATGGAATTTTAATTTGATTAATTCTTTGAGAATTTCATATAGCATATCTTTGCCATATCTACCCCAGCTCCTCCTTATACCCACTTTGTATCCATATATGTATATGGATACAAAGTGGGTATATATATAATTTCTCCCTTCCTTTCCTTCCCTCTAATCCCCTCCCATGCTTCATCCACTTGTTCCCTTTTGAAATCATGACCTCTTTTCCTTTAATTGCTATTGTTACACACACACACACACACACACACACACACACACACACACACCTAAATATATAAACACAACCTGCTTAGTCCATTTAGTATTACTTGTATGTACTGGTATTAGATAACCAATTAGGGAACTCATACTTAGGAAAAATTATTTCTCCTGCTCTCAGCACTTTAAATTCTTCTTTTGAGAATTCTCTGTTCAGATCCATAGCCCATTTCTTTCTTTCTTTTTTATTATTAAGAATTTTTTTATTCATTTAACATAGCAGCCACAGATTCCCCCTCTCTTCTCTCCTCCCACACCCAGCCTCCTCCCAACCTCCCATTCCCTCTTCTGACAAGGTAAGGCCTCCTATGGGGAGTCAGCAGAGCCTGGTACATTCAGGTGAGGTAGGTCCAAGCCCCTCCCCCTGCATCGAGCTGTGCAAGGTGTCCCACCATAGGTAGTGGGCTCCAAAAAGTCAGCTCGTGTACCAGGGATGGATTCTATTGCCAGGGGGCCCCTTAAGCAGATCAAGCTACACAACCATCTGGCTTATGCAGAGGGCCTAGTCCAGTCCCATGGAGGCTCCATAGCTGTTGGTCTAAAGTTCTTGAGTTCCCACTAGTTTGGTTTGGTTGTCTCTGTTTCCCCATCATGATCATGATGCTCCTTGCTCATAGAACCCCTCTTCTCTTTCTTCGACTGAACTCCTGGAGTTTGGCCTGGTGCTTGGCTGTGGATCTCTGCATCTGCTTCCATCAGTTACTGGATGAAGGCTCTATGATGACAGTTAGGGTATTAACTGATGTGATTACTAGGGTAAGCCAGTTCAGGCACCATCTCTACTATTGTTAGTAGTCTATGTTGGGGTCATCCTTGTAGATTCCTGGGAACTTCCCTGGCACCCAGTTTCTCTCTATCCACATAATGTCTTCCTCTATCGTGATATCTTTCATTGTTCTCCCACTCCATCCCTGTTCCAGCTTGACTATCCCATTCCCTTGTGTTCTCATCCCCCATCCCCTACCCTCCATTGCCCTCCCTTATCCCCAGTTTACTCATGGAGATCTCATCTATTTCCCCTTCCCAGGGAGATCCATGTGTTCCTCTTAGAGTCCTCCTTATTAGCTAGCTTCTCTGGAGCTGTGAGTTGTAGTCTGGTTATCCTTTGCTTCACATCTAGTATCCACGTAGAGTGAGTATATGCCATGTTTGTCCTAACTCAGGATGATATTTTCTAGTTCCATCCACTTGCCTACAAATTTCATGATATCATTGTTTTTTACTGCTGAGTAGTACTCCATTGTGTATATGTACCACATTTTCTTTATCCATTCTTTGGTTGAAAGGCATCTAGGTTGTTTCCAGGTTCTGGCTATTACAAATAATGCTGCTATGAACATAATTGAACATGTGTCCTAGTGGTATGATTGAGCATCCCTTGGGTATATATCCAAGGGTGATATAGTTGGGTCTTGAGGTAGATTGATTGCCAATTTTCTGAGAAACTGACATACTGATCTCCAAAGTGGCTATACAAGTTTGCACTCCAACCAACAGTGGAGGAGTGTTCCCCTTGCTCTGCATCCTCTCCAACATAAGCTGCTATTAGTGTTTTTGATCTTAGCCATTCTGACAGGTGTAAGATGGTATCTCAGAGTCATTTTGATTTGCATTTCCCTGATGACTAAGGATGTTGAGCAATTCCTTAAATATGTTTTGGCCATTTGAGATTCTTCTGTTGAGAATTTTCTGTTTAGCTTGATATCCATTTTTTAATTGGATTGTTCAATATTTTGATGTCTAGATTCTTGAGTTCTTTATATATTTTGGACATCTGTCAGATGTGGGGTTGGTGAAGGTCTTTTCCCATTCGGTGGGCTGTCATTTTGTCTTATTTATTGGGTCCTTTGCCTTACAGAAGCTTCTTAGTTTCAGGAGGTCCCATTTATTAATTGTTGCTCACAGTGTCTGCGCTACTGGTGTTTTATTTAGGAAGTGGTCTCCTGTGCCAATGCATTCAAGACTACTTCCTACTTTCTCTTCTATCAGGTTCAATGTAACTGGATTTATGTTGAAGTCTTTGATCCACTTGGACTTGAGTTTTGTACATGGCAATAGATATGGATCTATTTGCAATCTTCTACATGTTGACATCCAGTTATGCCAGCACCATTTGTTGAAGATGCTTTCTTTTTTCCATGGTACAGTTTTGGCTTTTTTTTTTTTTTGACAAAAATCAGATGTTCATAGGTGTGTGGGTTAATGTCAGGGTCTTCAATTCAATTCCATTAATTCACATGTCGGTTATTGTGCTAATATCAAGCTGTTTTTCTTACTATAGCTCTATAGTAGAGCTTGAGATCAGGGATGGTGATGCCTCCAGAGGTGGTTTTATTGTACAGGATTGTTTTAGCTAGCCTAGAGGTTTTTTTTTTTTTTCATACGAAGTTGAGTATTTTTTTTTTTTTTCAGATCTGTGAAGAATTGTGTTGGGATTTTGGTGGGGATTGCATTGAATCTGTAGATTGCTTTTGGTAAGATTGCCATTTTAACTATGTTAATTCTACCTATCTGTGAGCATGGGAGATCTTTCCATTTTCTGACATCTTCTTCAATTTATTTCTTCAGAGACTTAAAGTTCTTGTCATACAGGTATTTCACTTGCTTGGTTAGAGTTACCCCAAAGTATTTTAACTTATTTGTGGCTATTGTAAAGGGTGATGTTTCTCTGATTTCTTTCTTAGCCCATTTATCATTTGTATACAGGAGAACTACTGGTTTTTTTTTTAAATTAATCTTGTATCTTGCCATATTACTGAAGGTGTTTATCAGCTGTAGGAGTTCCCTGGTAGAATTTTTGTGGTCACTTATGTATACTATCATATCATCTGCAAATAGCAAAAGTTTGACTTCTTCCTTTCCAATTTGTATCCCCTTGATCTCCTTTTGTTGTGTTATTGCTCTAGCTAGAACTTTGAGTACTATATTGAAGAGATGTGGCTAGAGTGGACAGCCCTATCTTGTTTCTGATTTTAGTGGAATTGCTTTGAGTTTCTCTCTATGTAATTTGATGTTGGCTGTGAGCTTGCTGTAAATTGCCTTTATTATGTTTAGGTATGTTCCTTATATTCCTGATCTCTCCAAGACCTTTATCATGAAGGAGTGTTGGATTTTGTCAAAGGTCTTTTCAGCATCTAATGAGATGACCATGTGGTTTTTTTTCTATTTCAGTTTGTTTTTATGGTGTATTACTTTGGGCAGATTTTCATATGCTGAACCATCCTTGCATCTCTGGGATGAAGCCTACTTGGTCACGGTAGATAATATTTTGATGTGTTCTTGGATTCGGTTTGCCAGTATTTTATTGAATATTTTTTCATCAATTTTCACGAGAGAGATTGGTCTGTGATTCTCTTTTTGTTGCATCTCTGTGTGGTTTGGATATCAGGGTAACTGTAGCCTCATAAAATGAGTTTAGTAATGTTCCTTTTGTTTTTATTGTGTGGAACAATTTGAAGAGTATTGGTAGTAGCTCTTCTTTGAAATTCTGGTAGAATTCTGTCTGAAACCATCTGACCCTGGTTGGGAGACTTTTAATGACTGATTTTTCATTCCTTAAGGATGATAGGTCTATTTAAATTGTTTATCTGGTCTTGATTTAATTTTGGTATGTGGTGCCTATTAAAAAAATTGTCCATTTATTTTAGATTTTCCAATTTTGTGGAGTACAAGTTTTTAAAGTATGACCTGATAATTCTCTGGATTTCCTTGTTGTTTGTTGTTATTTCTCCCTTTTCATTTTTGATTTTGTTGATTTGGTTGTTCTCTCTTTGCCATTTGGTTAGTGTGGATAAGGGCTTGTCTATCTTGTTGATTTTCTCAAAGAACCAAGTCTTTGTTTTATTGATTCTTTGTATTGTTCTCTTTGTTTCTATTTTATTTATTTTAGCCCTCAATTTGATTATTTCTTGGCATCTATTTTTCCTGGGTAAGTTTGCTTCCTTTTGTTCTAGAGCTTTAAGGTGTGCTGTTAAGTCACTAGTGTGAGTCAATAACTTTTTTATGTGGGCATTTAGTGCTATGAATTTTCCTCTTAGCACTACTTTCATTGTGTCCCATATGTTTGGATATGTTGTACATTCATTTTCATTGACTCTAGGTAGTCTTTAATTTCTTTATTTCTTCCTTGACTCATTGGTGATTCAGTTGAGCATTACTCAGTTTCTGTGAGATTGTAGGCTTTCTGTAATTTATGTTGTTGTTGAAATCTAACTTTAAGAGATGGTGATCTGATAAAATACAGGAGGTTATTCCATTTTTTTTGTATCTGATGAGATTAGCTTTGTGATTGATTATGTGGTTGATTTTAGTGAGGGTTCTATGGAGTGCTGAGAAGAAGGTATATTCTTTTGTGTTAGGGTGGAATGTTCTGTAGATATCTATTAAGTCCATTTGAGTCATAACATCTGTTAGATCCCTTATTTCTCTGTTAAGTTTCTGTCTGACAGACCTCTCCATTCCTGAGAGTGGGGTGTTGAAATTTCCCACTACTAGTATATGGGGTTTGATGTGTTATTTAAGCTTTAGAAATGTTTCTTTTAAATATGAGGGGGCCCTTGTATTTGGAGTATAAATGTTCAGAATTCAGACTTCATCTTGGTGGATTTTTCCAGTGATGAATATGTAATGTTTTTCCCAATTTCTTTTGATTGATTTTAGTTTGAAGTCTATTTTGTTAGATATTAGGATATTAGATATACCAGCTTGCTTCTTAAGTCCATTTGATTGGAAAGTCTTTTCTCAGCCTTTTACTCTGAGGTAGTATCTGTCTTTGAAGTTGAGGTGTGTTTCTTGTATGAGCAGAAGGATGGATCCTGTTTTTGTATCCATTCTGTTAGCTTGTATCTTTTTTTTTTGGCACTGAGGATCGAACCCAGGGCCTTGCTCTTGCCAGCCGAGTGTTCTACCACTGAGCTAAATCCCCAACCAAGCTTGTATTTTTTTTATAGATGAATTGAGTCCATTGATATTAAGGATATTAATGACCAGTGACTGTTCACTCCTGTTATCTTTTGGTGGTAGTGTGTGTGTATTTCCCTTCTTTGGGATTTTTTGCTGTGGGGTTATCTATTGCCTATGTTTTCATGGGTGCATCTAACTTCCTTAGGTTGGATTTTTTTCTTCTAGTGCTTTCTGTAGAACTGGATTTGTGGATAGGTATTGTTTAAATCTGGTTTTGTCTTGGAATGTCTTGTGCACTATGTCTATGGTGATTGAAAGTTTTTCTGGGTATAGTAGCCTGGGATGGCATCTGTGGTCTCTTAGTGTCTGCATTATGTCTCTCTGGGACCTTTTGGCTTTCAGAGTCTCCATTGAGAAGTCAGATGTTATTTTGATGGGTCATCCTTTATAAGTCACTTGGCCTTTTTTCCTTTGCTGCTCTTAATATTCTATCTTTATTCTGTATGTTTAGGGGTTTGATTATTATGTGGTTAGGAGACTTTTTTGGGTGGACTAGTCTATTTGGTGTTCTATAAGCTTCTTGTATCTTCATAGGCATTTCCTTCTTTAAATTGGAAAAGTTTTCTTCTATGATTTTGTTGAATATATTTTTTGTGTCTTTGAATTGGTATTCTTCTTCTTCTATCCCTATTATTCTTAGGTTTGGCCTTTTTGTGGTGGCCCAGATTCCCTGGATGTTTTGTGTTATGACTTTTTTGGCTTTGGTGTTTTCTTTGACTGACGAATCTATTTTTTTCTAATGTATCCTCCATCCAGAGATTCTCTATTCCATCTCTTGTATTCTGTTGGTTATGCTTGCATCTGTAGTTCCTGTTTGTTTACTCAGATTTTCTATTTCCAGCATTCCCTCAGTTTGTGTCTTCTTCATCGCTTCTATTTCAATTTTCAAGTCTTTAACTGTTTCCTTCACCTGTTTAATTGCTTTTTCTTGGATTTTTTTAAAGGGATTTATTGATTTCCTCCAATTTTTTTTTTGTTTGTCTTTTCCTCATTTCTTTAAGGGAATTTTTCATTTACTCTTTAAAGGCCTCTATCATCTTCATGAAGTTATTTTTAAGGTCACTTTCTTCTGCTTCCTCTACATTGTGATGGTCCGGTCTTGCTGTTGTAGAACCACTAGGTTCTGGTGGTGCCATATTATGTTGTTGTATGTAGTTTTGCACTGGCGCCTACCCATCTCTTCCTCCAGTAGGTGCAAGTGTTGTCTGTGTCTTAGGGAACTGTCCTTGGTCCAATCTGTGCTTGCTGTGTTTGTGTCTTAAGGGGCCACTCTTAGTCCAATTGTAGCTCTTGGTCTAATTGGTGCTAGTGGTTTCTCTCTCTCAGGGAGCTGCTGAGGTCACAGGGGGATGAGTAGGTTTGGGGTAGAGAGTGGGTCTTGTAGATTACAGAGTCTGTGTTGGGGAAGCCTACCCACAGGAGTATTCTCTGCTGACCTGCACCTAGGGTAGCAATGGATGGGGGTTGGGGGATGCACGTTGTTCCCCAGTGTCTAGGTTCTAGAGGCAGGACTCTCTGGTTGAGAGAATAGTTACTCACCTCTTGGTTCAATCAGAGCTGGCAGATTCTGTGTCTCAGGAAGCCGCTGAGGTCATAGGGGGATGGGTGGGTTGAGGGGGAGTGGGTCTTGTAGATTGCAGGGTCTGATGGAGGGGGTTGTTGGGGAAGCCTACCTGCAGGAATCTTCTCTGCTGGCCTGCAACTGGGGCAATGATAGGTGGGGGGTCCTTAGCTCATTTTTTTAGAGTATAATTTTTGCTTTTGCTGTTTTTTGAATTCTTTATATATTCAGCAATTATGTATATATATATATATATTGATAATTTCATATAATACCTTGATATATGTTATATGAACACAAAATATATTATATTATATTATATTTTCTACAATATTAATTCTATCAATCAATGAGCATGGGGTATTTTTCCATTTTCTCTTTATCTCTTTCCTCAGGTTTAAAGTTTCCATTGTAGAGGTCTTTCATCTCCTTGGCTAGGTTCATTCCTCAGTATTTTATTTTCTTTGAGGCTATTGTGAATGGGAGTGTGTCCATGATCTCTTTCTCAGTGTGTGTGTTGGTGCTGAATGGACATGCTATTGATTGCTGTAAGTTGGTTCTATATTCTGCCATCTTGCAGCAGCATCCTTGACCTCTGGCTCTCGCCATCTTTCTCTTCCCTCTTCTTTGATGTTTCTTGAGCCTACCCTGTTGTAGATATGTCAGCTGGGGACAGACACCCCATAGTCAATTGTTCTTTGTATTTTGATAAATTGTGATGGTCTCCATCTGCTGAAAAAAGAAGCTTCTTTGAGGAAGAGTCAGAGCTACACTTAGGCAAAGTTGCTTGTCAAGCCATATGTCTGGAGCTAGGCCTGAGGGACAGTTGGGCTATTTTTATTTTTAATTTTATATGTGTGTATCTGAGTGTGGAGTTTGTGTGAGTGATTACAGTGTCCAGGGTGCCAGAAGGTCATATTGGATTCTCTGGAGCTGTAGTTGTAGGCAGTTGGAAGCACCTGACGTGGGTGCTGGGAACTGAACTTGGGTCGTTTGAAGAGCAGCTGATCCAGTTGATCTGTCTGTTTTTAGTGGTTAAGTCTGTTCTCAGCCTCAAGAGGTTTGCAGTGTACTCTGGTTTCCTTTGGATGAATTTTGTCAATATTATGAACAATAGCTAAGGCCACACAAGGTGACTTGTGTGTCTGTGAGAGATGTTGGTAATTCCAAGTTGCACTGTATGCTGGAGTTTGGCTGTCAAACCAAGTCTCAGCTTTCTGAGCACAGAAAGGCTGGGTCCTTTCTTGTCTCTCTCTGACTTTATGGGGAGGGAATGAGAGAGTCTCCTTGGTAGCGGGGACAAACAAATCCTAAGACTAGGTCAAAGTCTTCAATTGCTTGTCAACAAACACAGAGCAGAACTTCCCAGCAGGCAAGATGCATGTGGGCTGGGGTTTCAGAGTTGGTCTGGCAGTGGCTGGTGTTCCAGCCCTGCGATGTCAGCCATTGTGTGCCTGGAGAGCTGTCGCCTTGTCCTTGTGATGCAGGCAAGAGTCTAGTCATACAATTGCTCTAGAACCACAAAGGACAGTACATGTTGAATTGTCATTCCTCAATAGATAAATCTTTCCTTTCTTGTTTATGTCTAGAAAATCTAGCTGCTTGTTTCTGCTTTTGGATTAAAATGCTTCTCTTTTAGGAAAGGTCTTAAAGAATAACTTGAACAGCCCCAGAGTTCTTCAATGCTGTGTTTCTTCTCCTATGTCCATGGCAGATCTCTAAAGAGCTGAGAGTCCACCATCATTTTTCACAGTAATAGAAAGCCTCAGGTATCAACTAAACAGAAGTGTGAAGGAATAGATAAGAGACCCCCTCTGGATTTTACGGTTTCCTTTTCCTCATTTGCTTAGTATATGTAAAGCAAACAGGGATGGATCCACAGGCAAGTTTCTATTGCAGTGGCCATGGGGAATATGGAAGACCTGGTTTCTACCCTTAAAAAGATTAGAATCTACCTGAGAGACTCAGCATATGATAAAACCAAGAAGAATATATAGTACTGAATATTTAGGAGTGGATGTCTCCCCCCATAGTAGTCTCCCCGAAGGATATAGTCTTTACCAAGTAATAATCTTTTATCATTTTTCCAGGTTGTTATCATTATGTATTAGAATGACAGTGTCTAGAGGGGCAATGTCCCTGTGGACATTGAACATGGACATTTTTTAATATTGTATTTTTAGAGATTTTTATACATGTATATAATGTATTTTGATCGTATTTACTCCCAATCCTCCTAATTTCCCCTAGATTCAAACAATACCCTCCCAACTTTGTGCCCTTTTTCCTTTTTGTACCTCACAGATTCTAATTTGTGTGCTCATGGATGTGGAAACATCTACTGGAGCATTGTCTACCTACCAGGGGCCTTGCCCTTAAAGAAAACTGACTCTTCCTCCCAGAGAAGCCACAAATCTCCAATAGCCCATTTGACCAGGTGTATAATAGTAGGAGCATGAACTTGGGGCTCTTCTTTTCCAGTAGCAAGGTGTCCAGGCATGTGATGCATGAATGGATTATTGGTGGGCAAGAAAGACACCACATTCCTTCTACAGTTCCTACTTATGTGATGCTAACGGTATCACTTATGAGGCTTAACTAGCTAGGTGGCTGAAGTTGGGATATAATGGGCATCATTAAATTCTTAGTTTTCATTTTCATCATGCAGCTTTAGTACATTCTCAAAGTTGTGTATTGATCATACAGTATTTCCAGAAACCCCCTTACCCCACACAGCAACCCTGCATCACTGAGCTGTGGTTCTCAATCCGCCCTGAAGCTCTCCCACACCTCTTGTCTACTTTCTATCTATAGATTTGCCTATTTAGGTCATTGCATAAAACAAAACCATATTCCACATGATCCCTAATTGGGTAGATTCACTTAGAACAATGTTTCTAAAGTTCATTCATGTGGTAGTTTGTGTCAGCAATTCATTCTTTTCTAGCACACTGTTTGAAGTTAGCAGTTTTCATTTATCCATTTATTGGGGGCATTTTAACCAGCCATTCTGAATGGTGCTGCTGTTAACATTCTCATGCAAGATTTTTGTTTCCATTGTCTTGGATTTAAATTGAAGAATGAACCTTCTGGCTTAGGTGGAGACTATGTTCAACTTCATGAGAAACTCATACACTGTGACTAAGAGCATCTAAGAGCACTGGCTGCTCTTCCAGAAAACCAGGATTTGATTCCCAGAACTCACACGGTGACTCATGACTGTCTGTAACTCCAGTTCCAGGGTCTAATGCCCACCCTTGGCATTGCACACACATGATGTGTGTGTGTGTGTGTGTGTGTGTGTGTGTGTGTGTGTGTGTGTGTGTGTGTATGCAAAACATTCACATATATAAAGTAAAATACCTTTTCAAAAAAGTGGCTGTACCTTTTACATTCCCACCAGAAGTGTATGACAGTTTTTCCATATCCTTGTCCAAACTGGTGATTACCCTTTTCTTTGATTGGAGCCATTTGAATGGGCATGACATGGTCTCTGTTATGTTTTAGGACCACATTTGCCTGATGGTAAATGATGTTGAGTTTCTTTTCATGTTCTGATTGGCCATTTGCGAATCTTTGGAGAGATGTCTGTTTGGATCACTCGCTCAGTTCTAATTGGGGCATTTGTTTTTTTGTAATTGATTTATAATAGGTCTTTATTGTTGTAGATACAAATCTCTAATCAGACATATGACACCCCCCCCCCACTCTGTGGGTTGTGTTTTTGATTCTGTGATGGTGTCTTTGAGGCACAGAATTTTAAGGTTTGATGATGACCAGTTTTTTATTGCTTGTGCTTTTGGTGTCATAGCTCAGAAAGCACAGCCTGAGCCAAGGGCACTTAGTCTCACTTTCAGGATTTCTTTTGAAGATTTTTGTAGGCTTGGCTCTTACATTTATCTCTTTGACGTTTTAAATGTTTTTATTAGTGTATGTTAATTATATGTAGCAATGAATTTAATTGAGATGTTTTTTTTTAATTTTTATCTTTTTATTTTTTTTTTTTTGGTTTTTTCGAGACAGGGTTTCTCTGTGTAGCTTTGCGCCTTTCCTGGGACTCACTTGGTAGCCCAGGCTGGCCTTGAACTCACAGAGCTCTGCCTGGCTCTGCCTCCCGAATGCTGGGATTAAAGGCGAGATGTTTTCATACACATACATAATGCATTTCAATCACATTTATCCCTTTTATCCTCCCTTGGCTTCCCCTTACTTCTGTTAACCCCTTCTTTTCCCAACCACCTGTACCTTGCATGTCCATCTTTAACTTTGTAACATAATAAATCAATTAGGATTTTCTTATAGGAGTGTGGGTGAAATTAACAGGATCATGTGCTCCTTACCTGTGGTTACAACACAAAAGTATTTCTTCCTGTTTCACTTCGGATATATTTTAGTTAATTTCTTTGGATGGTGGATGGTAGGGGTTTGCTTTGCTCAGGGACATCAGTTGTCCCAATGTCATTTGTGGCTCCCCCCCCCCAGTGAATTACTTTAGCATCCCTGTTGAAGATAAATTAAGCATAACTGTGAGGATTTATTTCTAGCCTCTCACCCCATTTCATTGATGTGTTGATCATCATGAGGATAATGTCCTGATAGTTGTAACTTTGCTGTAAGTTTGGTAGCTGGAAGGATGAAGAACCAACTTCATTCTTTTCAAGATTGTTTGGTTCTTCTACTCTCCTAGAATGTACACATGAGCATGAGGACTAGCCGAGACTTTCTACAAAAAAAAAAATCACCTGAGACTTTGATAGGGATTATGTTTGATTTAGGAGTCAACTTTGGGTTGTCTTACTATCCTGACAATATCAAACAATTGATTCAAGAATATGGGGTAGCTTTTTAGGTCTTCTTTGTTAACAAAGATTTCTTTCTTTCTTTCTTTTTTATAACTTTTAGAGAACTAGTTTTTTCCTGATTTAAAAAATTAATTCCTAAGTATTTTTTTTTTTTTAAGAAAAAGGGTTTGCTTATTTTTATTTAACACACTTGAATGTTTTGGCCGAATGTATGTTTCTGCACCACATTTGTTAGGTGCCTGTGGAGGCTAGAAGAGGGCATTGGATCCCCAGGAACTGAAGATACAGATGGTTGTTAGCTACCTCGTGGGTGCTGGGAACTGAACCCAGCGCTTTAACTGTTGAGCTAGCTCTCCTGCCCCTGAAGTATTTTTGATGCTACTGTAAATGGAGTTGGTTTTGGAATTTAATCTTATGGTTATTCATGGCCTTCATATAATAAAATTAATTTTATATAATAATCTTAAAAGATCATTCATTAGTTATGTTGATTTGTTTACAATTTCTCTATATGAGGTCATCTTGTATGCAAAGCATTCTGTTTTCTTCCTGTCCAATCCAGGTACCTATTATTCTACTCCCTTGCCTAGTTGCTTTGGCTGGAGCTTTCAGCCACAATATGAACTAGGAGTCCTGACACATTATTACTGTCTTCTTCCTGATCTTAGGGAGAAAGCTTTCTGTTTTCACCATGGAGTTTGATAAATACAGTGTTTGCAGAAGCTCTCAACTAGGTTGAAGGTTCTTCTGAGAGTGTTCTTGGTCAGGTTGAAACTTGCCTTCTGCCTCCTCATACAAAGTGCTTTTCATTGCAAAGGGGTGTTGATAGTTTTTACATTCTCTTTCTGTATCTATTGAGATGACTAGTAGTTTATGTTGAAGTGGTGAATTACATGAATTGGGTTGAACTTCTTACATATATCCTGGGCTGACCATTTGCCTTAGTGTTTTGTTTCTGTGAAGAGACAACATGACCACGATGACTCTTATTAAGGAAAGCATTTAACTGAGACTGACTTGAAGTTCAGGGGTTTAGTCCATTATCATCATGGCAGAGAGCATGGCAGCAGGCAGGCAGACATGGTGCTGGAGCAGTAGCTGAGAGTTCTACATCTGGAACCATGGGCAGCAGGTAGAAAGTGATACTGGGACTGGCTTGGGCTTTTGAAAACCCAAACCTCAGCCTCAGTGATGTACTTCCTTCAACAAGGCCACACCTGCCCCAACAAGGTCACACCACTAATCCATCTCAAGCAGTGCTACTTCCTGATGACCAAGCATTCAAATATATGAGCCTATGGGGCCATTACTATTCAAGCTACTACACCACTTGATTAGACAACCTGTGTGAGACCTTATATCAGAAGAAACTGATTCTCCCTCTCTCAACATTGACTATCAAGTGAAATTATTTTTGTACATATTAGCATGTCAAACTGGTAGTGTCATTTTGCCAATATTGTCTAGGTTAACACATTGTTAAGATTTCATAGGTGGTATTTATTATTTTTTCGTGTGTATGTATGTGTGTGTACATGTGCATACACATGCATGTGAGTATATTTGTGCACCTGCTATGGCACACACAGATGGAGGTCGGGGACAAATTGTGGGGGTTGGTTCTCTCCTTCTACCAGATGAGTTTTGCTATCAAACTCACGTTGTCAGGTTTGGCAGCACGTGCCTTTACCTGCTGAGCCATCTTGCCAGCCTCAGGCTGAATTTTGAATCCTTTCCCAGCTTGCATAGCTAGTCAGTCATGATGTAATCCATTTTCTATATAATTGGATGTGATTTGTTTGATTTGTTGGGTAAAGTGTTGAAGATTTTTTTATCCGTATTCATAAGAGAGACATTGTTCTGTAGTATTCTTTGAGTATTTTTGTTTTGGTTTTCAAAATAGACTTTTAGTTGACTTTTGAAGCTATTTGGAGTGTTTTCTAAAAAGATAGCATTCACTGATTGTAAGCCATATGTTAAGCATTTGATTTTTTTTTTTTTTTGTTTTTTTGAGACAGGGTTTCTCTGTGTAGCTTTGTGCCTTTCCTGGAACTCACTTGGTAGCCCAGGATCACAGAGATCCGCCTGCCTCTGCCTCCCGAGTGCTGGGATTAAAGGCGTGCGCCACCACCGCCCGGCAAGCATTTGATTTTTTAAAACAACTCCCTTTGATTTGTTTTGCTATAAGATTTTATAATTTTAAAATCCTTTATCTTACATTCCAATGTGTATTCTAGCATTTTTTAAAAAATAATATTGTTCTGAATTCACTACAGTGAGTGATAAATAAGTAGATTAAATGTCCCTATTAAAGTTAGGGAGAAGACAGAGGGCAACCTCTTTTCTTAGGATTTTATCATGTTCTTTTTATCTGCTTAATATAATTCCTAGTAATAGTTTCTAATATGGGTATCTATATAGTTAGGATATAAAGGAAATTTAATTTTATTTCTGATTTACTAAATGCCAAAAGCAATCATCCATAGCTGTTAAATTGTATTACAAATCTCCTCAGCATCTCTTTTGAAGTATTTTAATCTTTCCCCTGCTATCTATTAAGACAATGATACTTATTAATCCTTCTCTAAATTTATTTTTTCTTTTTTGTGTATGAGTGTTGCCTGCATGTGTGTCTGTGCGCCCCAGACATCATGCCCAATGTCCACAGAGGCTAGAGAGGACATCAGATCCCCTGGACCTAGAGTTACAAATGGTTGTGAGCTGCTATGTGGTGTATATAGTGTTGGAAGTCAAACCTGGGTCCTCTGGAACAGCAGCCCATGCTCTTAACTGCTGAGCCATCTCCCCAGCCATTGTTGAACTGTTCTTGAACCAACTCAATAAACTTATAGCGACTGGTATTTTAATTTTTGCATAATTTAATGGAATTAGCAGAAAAATCGATTAAAATAGCAAGTCATTACAATTATTGTCTTTTAAAAATTTATTTGTTTTTATTTTATGTGTATAGGTGTTTTGCCTCTATGAATGTCTGTGTACCATGTGTATATTAGGTGCCTGTGTAGGCCAGAAGAGGTTGTCAGATCCCTTGGAACTGAAGTTACAGATGGTTGTGAGCTACCATGTGTGTGCTGGGAACTGAACCCAGCTTCAAAGTTCCTCATGCTTTTAGATGCTTATCCATCTCTCCATCCCCCTTACAATTGTTTTAAGGTCCTGACTTTGAATTAGGTATTTCTCTAAACACTTTGGTCTAAATCCAGTAGCACAGCTATTTCTGTATAAGTGAATTAATTCAACTCTCTTTAAAGTTAATCTCCCAGACTCTGGAAGTTATTGTTTATTTAAAAAAAAAAATTGTGTGTATATGTGTGTTTGGGTATGTGCACGTGAGTGCAGTTAGTCTCAGGGGATCTAACACCCTCTGGTTAGATGGAGTTACAGGCAGTTGTGAGCAGCCCAGCATGAGTGCTGGCCCTAACCCTAACCCTAACCCTAACCCTAACCCTAACCCTAACCCTAACCCCTAACCCTAACCTTAACCCTAACCTTAATTTGTTTCCTTTGCAAGAGCAACAAGCACTCTTAACTGCTGAGCCATCTCTCCAGCCCCTAGATCAAACTTTTAGATTTTATGTACCAGTGAGGTCAGGTGGCATTCCTCTCCCTGTGCCTGGTTTATTTCACTTGACACCATGTCTTCTGTATTTATTCCCTGTTGTTGACAGTGATAGAATTTAATTTGTTTTTAAGTCTTGCTAGAATTTCATCTACTAGTGTTCCATTTATATTCCGCACAAGAGCAACAGTTTTTATTTTTACTTTTTTATCTACTCACTCACTGGTCGGTGGGCACTGTGATGGCTAATCTGGGTTGTCAACATGGCACATGTGAAGAGAGAACCTCAATTAAAGAACTGCTTTCATTACATTGGCATGTTGGTGTGGCATTTTCTTGATTGCAAATTGATGTCAGAGGGCCCAGTCCACTCTGGGTGGTGTCATCAATGGGCAGGTGGGCCTGGGCTGGATAAGAAAGTTAGCTGAATGTGAGCCTCACAGCAAGCCAACTGTGGCTTTTGATTCAAGTTCTTGCCCTGTGTGAGTTTCTGCCCTGACTTCCCTCAAGGAGGGACTGTAAACTGTCAGCCCAAACCCCTTTCTTCCCAAGTTGCTTTTGGTCATGTTTATGCCAACAGCAGAAGGCAAACCAGGATGGACACTAAGGTTGGTTGCTTATCTTTACCTGTGTGAATAATAATGCTGTAGAGACCAGGGGAGTGTAGGCAGCCTGTATTTTCTTCTGGTGTTCTCAGAGTTTCAGACATTTTTGTTTTTAACCCATTTTGAAATAATGCTTCTAATATTGTATAAGATAAGGTCTATGTGTGGATGTCTTGTCTTCAAAAAAAAAAAATACATTAAAGAGATTGTCCCTAACCTTTCCCCCTGACCCCGGGTATTCCCAGAATCTTTGTTGAATCAGTTGATAGTGGAAGAATGGATTTACCTGTGGGTTCCTTATCCTACCTTATTGGCCTATGTGTCTGTTTTTATGCCATTACTAGATTATTTTGGTTTTTGTAACTTTCCATTGTATTTTTGAAGTCAGTTGACATGAGGTCTCTTGTTTTGTTGTTTTTTTCATGAAGATTCCTGTGGTTCTTCTGGGTGTTGTCTGGGTCCCCATGAGGGTTCTTCTGTTTCATTGAGATTGAAATGGTGCTGATAATAGATTGGTTTGGGTAGTATATGTGTTTAAATGATGTTGGTTCTTCTGCTCCATGAACTTGAGGTGTATGCTCATCTGTTTTTGTCCTTTTCAATTTTTTTTAATTCATGTTTGGCAATTTTTAGAGTAGAGATTTTTCTTTCTTCTTGGTCAAATTTGTTGCTACATCTTTGGCTATCTGCTCTTTTTTTAAGTAAATAGAATTATTCTCTTGATTTCCATTTTCATATAATTTGCAGTTAAGTATATAGAATCAACCTAACTTTTACATGTAAATTTTGTGTCTTGCAGCTTTGCTGAGTTAGTTTTAACAGTTTTTTTTTTGTTTGTAGACTTTTTAGGTGGAATCCATGGTTTTCTATATATTATGATTGCACTATCTGAAAAAGGGACATGGAACATGTTTCTTTTCAATGTGAATATCTTTTATTTCATTTGAATGCCCAAAGATTGTGGCATTGAAGAACAGTGGCAAGAATGGGCATTTTTGCCTTGCTCTGAATCTTGGAGGCAAAGTTTCCAACTTAAGTATGATGTTAGGTGAGAGCTTATCTTGTGTTTTGTGTTTGGAAATTATTTTGTGTCCTAGAGTCACTTAAAAATATAGGAAATGCTTTTCTCATAAGTGTTTTTGATAGAATTAGCCTGAAAACATGCAAAATTAGATGTAAATGTAATTATAAAAGTACGGGGAAATTTTTTGTTTTCCTTTTGGCAGGTTTGGCTGTCCTGGATCTCACTCTGTAGACCAGGCTGGCCTAGAACTCACAGAGTTCCTCCTGCTTCTGCCTTCAAGTGCTGGGATCAAAGGTGTGCACCACCACCGACTGGCAAATTAAAGAATTTCCACTATATTTAGATACTCATTGAAGAGAGTCTTAATATCTTTGTGTTTTCTTTTCTTTCTTTCTTTTTCTTTTGTTTTATGGGGAGGAGATATTTTGTATAGAAAATATTTGATGTGAAAAGTAGGAAAATTATTTGAGTTGATATGTTCAGGGGAGACATGATGAGTCTTGTTATTGAGATGTTCATATTATAATTTCTATGACGGGCTCGAGAGATGGCTCAGCCATTAAAGGCTAGGCTCACAACCAAAAATATAATTTCTATGACATAGTTCTGTTTAATTAGTTTGAAATTCTTCTTTGGATCAGTTCACATCTTATAAAATCATTGATCTTATTAAGATATACATTTTTGGCAATGAACATTATATTCTTTTACTTAATAAACATTTTAATACTTATAGCATATCTTCTTTCATTTCTAATGTGAAAGAAATATTTTCATTTTTCTTTTTCTGTCTAGGCTCCACATGTGGTTATGTAATTTATTGGTCTTTTTAATGACACAGCTCTTAGTTTTATTGATCTAGTCAGCTCTTCCTCATTTCAAATTCATTGATTTCCCTATCTTATTTTCATTTGAATCTTCTTGTTGGTATTTTTAATGGCTCCTCACTGTTTCATGTAGTCGGCTTCAGTGGTCTGTGTTTACAGCACTGGTAGCTCACTGAAGACTTTACTTCTCATGGATATTGCTTGGATTATAACATACAGTTACATTGTGTTTTCATTTTCTGTACTTATTTTGTAGTTCTTAATTTCAGTTGGACCTCCTCTTTGACCCCAGTTGGAGGAGTGAAACATCCAAAGTGATTAAATAAAAAGTACTTAATGGGTAATTTCTGGCTTTATTGCTAATTGAGGACATAAAATATGTGCTGTATAGCTTTAAGCTTTTGAGATTTGCTGAAGTTATGTTTCTTTTTAAAAACAGCTTTGTAAAATCTTAACTAAATTTAGTTCTCAATTTCATATACATATATAATGCATTTAAAAAATTTTCTATTGAGATTGGATCTCATATTGTAGCACTAGTTGGCCTGGAACTCTGTGTAGACCAGGCTGGCCTCAAACTCACAGAGATCCTCCTGCCTTTGCCTCCTGAGTACTGGGATTAAGGGTATGCACCACCATGGCAGTTTATAATGCATTCTGAATACTCTGTTTATCCTCTTTTACCCCCTTCCCATTCCTTTCATTCTCACACCTACTAGTCCTTTTCTAAGATTCCTGTCCTTCGGTTTTGTTTTGTAAGGATATTGGTGATAGTGATATGATGATGGAGATGGTACTGATGCTACTGCTGTTCATGCTCCTGTTGGTGATGATGATGATGATGATGATGGTGATGCTGCTGCTGCTGATAGTTATGATGATGGTGATGACACTACTGCTGCTGGTGCTGGTGGTAAAGATAATGCTGCTGCTGGTGATGCTTCTGGTCGTGAAAATGATAATGATGATGATGATGATGATGACGACATGGTAGTGGTAGTGATAATGTTATTCAGATAGAGATAGAATGCAAAACAGTGTCCAAGACAACAGTCATTTTATTCTAGTTTAGTAGTTAAAGGAAAATGATGCCTGTAACCCAAAACTGACCAGTGGTGTTCAGTCTAAAGTTACCTTTGCTGATGAAGCACAATGAGGGGGCAGAGTTCTGGGTCTCAACGTTGGGCAGTCTTCCTGCACAGCACACAAAACATCAATCACTTGCTGTATGTAAGCTGTTCACCATAGAAACTTCATTTGCTACTGTGGAAATGAATGTTTCCACTGTCTGTGGAGGTTCTTGCGATGATCAGGCAAGTTCATTGCTGAATAAATGACAGAAATATTCATTCAGTGGCTCAGTTCTCTCTTTATCACAGGCACAACCTCCTCACTGATGGGGAGCCAGCAAACAGAGGGGAGTGTTTGGGAGACTGAGACTCTTTCCATCAGGAGTGAACTTCTTAGCAAAGTAATATCTGGAAACTCCCAAGGTAATTGAGTCAATTGAATCCCCACGGATAACTCAAGTGGGTAGATACAATGAGACAGAAAACTTAAAGATAAAGGCTATTGAAAATGCACCTGGAGAGTCACTGAGATAGGCTCCTTTATGTAATGAGATAGACATTCTTATAATTCTAACACGTGTTTCAAAGGTGATGGTTTTTTTCCCCTAAAGTACCAGTAGAGCATAATGTACAGCAACAGAGATGAATTTGTCTTGCTGAACTGTATTAGTGGCATTCAAGATCTAATTTTTTTCTAATTCAAATGTGTTAATATGGAGCTTTGTTAAAACAGAAAGTTTAATTGATGCAGATTAAACCTAATTGAACACTCTGCTTGTATATGAAACTCTATACAGTATAATGGTAAATCTTCTGTTTTTAATTTTATCTCTAAGTTGTAGATAAAATTACATTCAATTATAATTAGATAGGAAACAGAAATCTAGGCTGTAAGACAAAGATTTTTTGTGGGGTAGATACTGTGAGGGGAGTAAGAGGTCATGTTTAATTTCCCAGTTTTCTTCTTGTGGAAAGGGCTTTGCACAATAATGCCAGGCTTAGTTCCTGGCTCTGTCAGGTACTTGACAAGTGAATTTATGGAGTTGTCTTTAACTCATGACTACTGCAGAGTCCCTCCATCTAAAGGGAAGGTATGATAAATACAGCAAGGAGTTCCAGGGAGAATTTAAAAGAGCACCTGAGAACAATTCCTCCTATGTTTTGTACCCACGGGGCTCAACAGATGTAATTTCTTTCTCTTCCCTTGTGGCCTCTTTCACTATTTTCTAACCCCATGTTTTTCAGAAGGAAAGAAGATAGAGATGTCTCTTCTCACTAGCTGCAATTGTCTTTAGGTTTTTATAGGAGGTTTGCATGGATAATACAGAGCAGTGGATTTTCTGGACGGAATTTGCAGTGTTATGTCTGAGCAGCAGTGACCTTTCTTAATATAGATGATTTAGGAAAATAGATAAATTATTTTTCAGATAATTTATTGAAGAGTGTCAGATATAGTGTTTAGAAGAGAAAAGAGGAACTCTAGAGTGTGTTACAGTCCTTGATAAAACCAGCTCAGGGGAAGCCTTCCTGCTTGGCAGTTAATAGTACAAGTCTGTAAACTGAACTCCTTAAACTTAAACGTGGAGTTCTTGCAATGATATACAGCATAGGCTTATACTATTTAAAAGGTATATGCTTTCTATTGTTAAGTTACTTCCATTTGAGAAGGGAGAGAGAAGCCTGGATTATAGCTTTTTTTTTTCTTTTTCTTTTTTTTTTCAAGACAGGGTTTCTCTGTGTAGCTTTGCGCCTTTCCTGGAACTCACTTGGTAGCCCAGGCTGGCCTCGAACTCACAGAGATCCGCCTGGCTCTGCCTCCCGAGTGCTGGGATTAAAGGCGTGCGCCACCACCGCCCAGCTGGATTACAGCTTTTTGAAGCATACAAACTAGCCTCTGTATTTCGAACACACAGATTTTGGTGACCAGGGTACCTCAGGTTCAGAACTACACTCTGGATAGATCATAGTCTCTTCAACAGCATAACCAGGAGGTATCAGTGATATTAAGCAAAGCCAACGTAGTGATGAATTCCAAGCTATTAGTCCATTATAGAAACAATATGGTTAGAGAAGAAATACAGACAGCAGGGTACTCTGCTCAACCCAAAGGAGTTGTTGACTCACTCTAGTCTAGGAGTCATGTATCACAGCCTCATCGATAGGAGCCGTGTAGCACAGCATAACAGAGAACTCGGGATAAATCAGGCAGGAAGACAGGGATGGAAGGATGTTCTGGATGAAGCTTGAGTGAGAAAGCAAGAGATGAGTGTTTGTGGGACACTAGAAACAGATGACACATCTTGTGTTGTTGATGAGTGGGAAGAAGGGACAGAAACCAAGTGTCTGGAGGGGCAAGCAAGACACCTGATCATGAAGGATATGAAGAGCCCTAGTCGTCTTGCTGAAGCAATGGAGAAGGGACCTGAGTGGATGTGTGGCATGATTTGATGTGTGGTTATGAATGGTTACATGGGATGTTTAGGGGAGAATGACTTGGAGGATGCAAACTGGAGATAGAAATACAGTAAAGAGGTTGCTTATAGTTGTCTGGAATCTATACCCCAGACAAGAAGAGGGCATATTAGACCAGGCCAGCTATAGGGTATAGCTGCTGAGAAGATAAGCCTTCAAGAGGGGGCTGGATGTAGTTAAGGGTGATGCCCAGGATCCCTCCCTGGACCATTGTAAAGTTCTCTGACTTGAAGTGCTGGACATCCCCTCTCCCCAAGTCATCGATCTATGTGTATGCCACACAATCTTCTAGTGTTCATTTTGCTCAAGTTTTTAGTTGGACAAGGAATACAATCACAGAAAACAGGAAAAGTATAATAAAGAAAGGCATATAACATACCCTCCCCCAGTAAATGGGGCCATTTGCTTCCTGCTGGAAGCTTCTCACTGAAGGATATTAAAAGTCAGAAGATGAAAATGTGTATCATCTAGAGATGCTTCCAAATGTCAGGTGACCAGACACAGGGATGTCGAGCTTCCATTGTTCTTATTGCATGCTTGGCAGAGTGTAAGCTAAAGGGTATCTATTTGCAGAGCACGAGGAGGGGTGGTGAGGCCATGGTGTCTTGGGAAAGCAGCAATTTTCATGCAGAAATGCAGACGAACGGAAGGGGTTGCTGTCAAGAAAATGAGGTTTTCAGGAACACACTAATTAAGTCAAACTTAAATCTTTGTTGGAAGAAATGAAGCTGTTCAGATGACTTTTGACCTTAATTGAAGACAGGACGTAGCATAGCAATACAGTATAATGTCTCAGGCAGATTGCTCATGCTTGTATGTATGCATATTAGATTTTGGATTGCTTGGTGTTGAGAAATGGAAAAACAGCAAATGTAGCCATTAACCTTTACTTTTTTAGTATAAAAGTCACAATTTCATTAATATTTATGCACACAATCATTTAAGTTCAATGGAATTCTTGCAGAGAATTTTAAAAGCCATTTTTGAAGCCCTTTGGAATTAGTGGTTGTGAAACACTTGAATTACTGAGTGACATTCATTCACTCAATTGGTTCTGGGGATAGAAATTTGGGCAAGTGAGTCTGATCAGGGGTGAAATACAGATTAAATGTCTGGCTTGCTGAGCTTATGTGGAAGCTACCCCTGACACAGAACAGTGGTGAGGATGGTACAGAGACTGATGCCAAGAAGGAGACAGAATATATGGACCATCTCTCCCGAGTACCTGAAAAATTGGAATTCATTCATTACTCGTCAGATGCTGATCTGTTTCAGGCACTTGCTTATCTGTGGGCGAAGAACACAGATGATATATTTAAAGATGAGGAGGATGTGCAGAGGGCATGTCCTTGGGGGAGTTCTCACGGGGGGAGGGAGTCAGATGATAAATAGGGATGATTTTAAATCTCATGGTAAATGTGACAGGGAAGAAGGAAACTGCAGGACTGGAGAAAACAAATCAGAAAAGAGAAAGCAAAGAGGGAGAGAAGAAAGTAGAGAGGACTTTGAGAATAGGGCACATGCGAGGAGTCTAAAAGGGACAGCGATGAGGAAAATCAGAAAGATGAGGATCCTAGAGGAAGGAGATAACACCGAGTTCCCCAGTCAGAATCCAGTCTGGAGCTGAGAGCTGGACTATGTGGGGCTTTGGTGACCTAGTCTTGGTTGACTATGACTCAAGGTCATAATATTGAAGGAGAAGATGTTCATAGCAGATTCTGCCTTGGGCTCACAGTGGGAGATGCTTCATGAATTATAGTGTGATGTTCATATAGTGCTGTATTATTTCAGGTCAAAAATCACTTATAGAGCACCAGTGTGTGCAAAGTTTACCCACACATGAAACCTGTACCTGGCAAATAAAAATCCTTTCATAGTTTATGAAACTGTAATTATGTATACATATGTTAAAGCAAAGGAACTCAGTGTATTTTGTTATTTTTAGAATTTTTAAGTTTCCCCTTTCCCTTTTAGTTGATTGAGTTTCTTGTGAGCTAGATATAGCACTGTAAGAATGAGCTGGCCACTCACCATCTGATGGTTCTATGCAACAAGAGCCTTTCCTAAGAGATGGAGGGGCTCACCCCAAGCAAGGTGGCTGTGGCATGGTGGTGGTGGGTGTGGCGCATTGGTGGGCTGGCTAAGAGGTTGTAGGTACTCAGGGTGCGGGAGGCAGGTGCCTTGACAAGGCCCTGGTGTCTCGGGTGCCACCTTCAAGGCAAGACTGGCAAGGAGGAAGCGTTTGGAAGCTTCTACCCCTCCCGCTGGAGGGCAGCCTTGTAGGATTTGTTCAAAAGCAGAATCTTTAGCTTTGGGGATAAAGGTCAAAGCTGCCAGTTCTGGCGGCTTGCATGCTAATGACCACTGTGTTTTTTTTTTTTTAAATAATGAATTAAACATTATTACTTTAAAGATTGATAGTTGGTTGTAATAGCTCATGCCTGTAACCTGAGCACTTAAAAGTTCAAGGCTAAGAGGTGTAGAGGACACCATGAGAACACGGCTCACAGAGTCAACTAAGCAGTGCTCATAGGGGCTCCCAGAGACTGAAGTGACAACTGTATGGGTCTGAGCTAGGTCCCCTGCATATGCCTTACTTAAGATTGCATAGCTCGCTGTTCTTGTGGGACTCCCAACAATGGGAGTGGAAGGTGTCTCTGACTCTGTCGCCCATCCTTAGGACCCTTTTCCTCCTATGGGTTGCCTTGCCCAGCCTTGATATGAGGGTTTGTGCCCAGTCTTATTCTATCTTGTTAGGCCATATTCGGTGGATATCTCTGGGAGCCTGCTCTCTCTCTCTCTCTCTCTCTCTCTCTCTCTCTCTCTCTCTCTCTCTCTCTCTCTTTTAAAGGGAAATGGAGGAGGAGTTGATCTGAGGGAGAGGGGAAGTTGGGGGATGGACTGGGAGGAGAGGAGGGAGGGGGGAGGAGAGAAGGGAGGGGGAACTGCAGTCCAGATGTAATGTATTTGAGAAGAATAAAAGTTAAAAAGTTCAAAGCTAGCATTGGCTACATAATGAGTTCAAGGCCAGCCTCATCTACAAGTGAGAACCTGTCCAACACACAAGCCCCCAAACCTCCTGGTTTCCCCTGGAATGGTGAAGGTATTCCTCAGCTTGCCCAGCTCCCACCTCTCTTCTCTCTCCTTTGCCTCCCTATCACTGCCCAGTCATCACAAGTTGATGTGATTTTTTAAAAATTTTAATTGATGTATTTAGAAGTAAAGTTAAAGTCTTGTGCTATTGTCTTTATTTAGAAGGAAGTGAAAGAACCTTAAAGGACTATTTATTTCAAAAAAAGTGCTGCAGGCTCCTAGGCTGCTTCAGCGGTGTAAGGGCTCACCTAGGCTCCTAGGGTCCTCGGTGGAGGTGGGATGGCTGGTGAAGTGTTTTGCAAACCAGAGGTGGCGTGTGGAGATGGCTGATGTGACAGAGTCTCTCAGGCAGCTCCGCAGAGGATGAGATGCCGAGGGGGTAGTTGTTTGCTTGCAATGAAAGGAAGAATCTAGTTCCAGAGTCCTTGTTTGGGATAGATGCTCTTCAAACTGAGAAAGGAGGAAAGAAACGCAGGAGCCAAGACATGTTGCTTGCTGCAGCGGGTCCCATACATATCTGGGCATTTAAAGCTTCATGGATGGTTTCCCACAGTCCCCAGGCACACATTGTCCCTCCACCTGGCTGTATTTTCTCTGGGTGGAGTTTGAGAAATGGAGAGTCTGACAGGGAAATATGGGCTGATTTCCGGGCAATCTTTAGTCCGGGAGGTAAGGTTTCATTCCTTCTAGATGTGGTAGTTTAAATGTAATTGGCCCCCATAAGCTTGTAGGGAGTGGCATTTTTGGAGGTGTGGCTTTGTTGGAGTAGGTGTGGCCTCGTTGGAAGAAGTGTGTCAACGTGGGGGTGGGCTTTGAGGTCTCTTATATGCTCAAGCCATGCCCAATGTTCAGACCACTTCCTATTGCCTGTTAAGATGTAGGACTCTCAGCACCATCTCCAACACCATGTCTGCCTGTACACCACCATTTCACACCATGATGATAATGGACTAAGCCTCTGTAAATGTAAGTCAACCCAATTAGATGTTTTTCCTTTATAAGAGTTGCTGTGGTCATAGTGTCTCTTCACAGCAATAGAAACCCTAAGACACTGGAGCTGATGGGTTTGGTGGGGTATGTTGGGAAATACTGAGCCCATTGCAAAGTCTCTCCTTACCTGGTTGCAGCAGTGTTGGGCCAGTAGAACCAGCACAGGATCCCACTGAAGGGTTATGGAAATTGCCATCGTGGGCCCATGTGTTGTAGTTGTGCAGGGGTTGATGCCGAATGCTCCTGTCTCAGCTTGAGGATGTGGAATAGTGGATCACACTCAGTTCTGTGAGGAGGGACAATCCAGCATCCCTCTTTGCTCTCGGAAAGGTGAGCTTATTTGGTGCTTTTTGACTTGGTTTGACCTAGGCCCTGGGATTCAGGGGCACATCCTGAAGGGTCAATCTGTACCTCTTTTGGGGCCAGTGAAAAGAGACTCAAAGCTGATGAATATCTAAACTGAGGCAGCTGTTTTAGCCACATTTTCTCAGTCACAGCGTGGTAACTGCTTCCGTCCCTGCTCAGAGAAGGGGAGGGATTGCAAAACCAGAGGGCCATTCTAAGTCTGAAGACTTTGAAATAAGACCTGCAGTACATCTACCGAGTGTGACCCATGAGCCTACCTTAAAGTAGTAAATGCCACCCTTTACCTCTGGATTCTTTCAGTAGAGCAATTAAGTTTTTAAACACTAATAAATTTGTCCTTGAGCTCTTAAAAAAGAAACTAGAGGGTAAGCTAGGGGACCTTGCTAAAGGTCAATGTAGAGCTCAGTTTCCAGCAACAGGCGGTCATGTGGCTGCAAGTGGTATAGCAGTGTGAGGTGGGCAAACGGCATACTATACTCACTGAAGGCATGAACTATGACCTACCCACATTTTTTTTTTTCTGGAGATCAATAGTTGTTTCTCACATCTTCCAAAAGCAAACCCAATTCCTTCTGGCAGCCTAGTGTTATTAGTTACACTAAAGTTTTAAATATTATTTGAGAATTTCATATATGAGTACTGTAGTCACACTGTTCATGCCTCTCCCCCTTACCTCTTATTCTTCCGTGTTCTCCCCTCTGTCAAATCAATGGTTTCTTTACAACCTACTAGGTCCCTACAGTGTTACGTGTGTGTGTGTGTGTGTGTGTGTGTGTGTTTTCAGGGTAGACCACTTGGTGTTGATTGGATAACCAATCTGGGGACTCTTCCCTGGGGAAGACTGTTCTTCCCACTCCCACCACGCCATTGTGTCTTAGTCTTTATAGACATGTCCTTAGCATGTCATTGGCATTATCCTTGTTCGGGTCTTGTTTAAGCAGCCATGTTGGTGAGACTTCAAGGGGGTCACTTCTCTGACATTTCTAGGAGGAGACACAATCTCACAGGAAACTTCCTATCTTCGGCTCTTGAAATCTTTCTGCCTCTTCTTCTATGATGATCCCTGAGCCTTAGGAACAGGAGTTGTGTTTTTGTATCAGCCGGATTGGGCTCCACAACTCTTCATTTTGATCAATTGTGGTTTTCTGTAGTGGTGGATAATCAGTTTTACTGGGTAAGAACATTTTGTGATCACAGTAATTCCACTTCACTTAGTGCAGAAGTCACTTATTATCAGGGTCTCTATCTGAGGTTTACCCTTGGAAAACAAGAGTTTTAACCTTCAATAAACATCAGAAACCCGATACGTATTTTCCCTCATTTTTGGAGAATCACAATAAGTGTTAGCATATCTCAGACTTTTTACATTTATATCAGAACAGGGGACTCAGGAGACAGCTCAGTGGGTCAGGTGCTGGGTGAGCATGAAATCTTCATCCAGATCCTTAGCACCCACATAAAGAAGTCAGCCATGGCAGCACAGGTCGGCATCCAAGAGGTGGAATCAGAGAGTAAGCATTCTGGGGCCTTTCTGGCCAGCCAGTCCAGCCAATCAGTGAGCCCCACGGTTAATTAGAGACCTTGTTTAAAAAAAAATAGAGAGTGTTAGAGGAAGACATTGATTCAGACTGCTTGCCAACACACGTGAAGGGATAAGCACACACACATACACATACATACAACACCACGTAAGAACATACTGGGCCTATGCTATGAATTTGCAATGCATGATGGTATTTAATCTTTACGATGCAGCAGGCTCAGTTTTTATTTCTGCTTCCAGGATGAAGAAAGTATAGCACAGATTGTTATCTGCTTTGCCATGGGTCACCTTGCTAGAAAAAGGATGGTGCTGAGCACCAGACCCAGGAGTCTGACTCCTTGACAGACTTTCTCTGCCTGTGTCCTGCACTGCTCTTTAATCCCTTTTTTTACATTATCGAGCTTATTTTTATGGTGCAGTGTATTAGGGGTGGTTATACTCTCTGCCTTGTCACTGAATTTACATGCTAGCAAACACTGAGAGGTGCTACAAATATGACATGGGTTCATGGACCCAGGAGGCTTTAGTCCAGAATCAGTCTTGGAAGAGTCTAGAAGCCTGGATCTCATGGAGTAGGTGAGCTTGTTGGAGAACTTGCTGGATCTAGTTAAGTGTTTCCTTGGTGATTGGTGCTTGTCTGTTGAAATGTTACTCAGGTGTCCTGCATCCGACCCAGCCTCATGGTCCACAAAGGGCAGCACTTGTTAAGCCTACTTGCTAAGGTTTAGAGGCATGGAGACCTGGGCAACACCAATGTCTGTGTGTGTGTTGCTGGAGGAGACTTCAACTTGTCTAAAAGTTCTAATGAGATACATCATTCCTGAGCTGCCCACTCTGTGAATATAACTTACACATAAAAAAATGTTTACCTCTTTGAAGCCAGTTTGTCCCCTAGGAATGGATGGGTTGGCCAGTGTGATAGTTTGAAGGAGAAATGTCACCCATAGAAGCAGCCATTTAAACACTTTGTCCCCAGTTGGTAGCGCTGCTTGGGGTGGTTAAGGGGAGGTGTAGCCTTGCTGGAGGAAGTGTGTCCCTGGGGGTGGGCCTTGAGAGTTCATCATACTGAAGCATGAAGAAAGCTCCATGAAGTTTTAGGAATCTTTTCTTCCTCTTGCAAAGGATTTGAAATATGATAAGTACAATAACTGCAGGGCTCATCATAACCTCAGTTTTCATCTTTGAGAGTCCCTTGGGGACACTCCTTTAACTATATGATACCTAGGGGACAAAGAATTGACCTGACTGAGCTCCTTTCTGGAGGTGTGTAGGGAGACTGGGAGTAGCATTTCTGGAGGATGAGATAAGTTCCCAGTGCAGACCAGGGCAGCAATGGACCTCAGAATCCTAGGCCGGTTTTTGATGCTTCAGGAATTCTGGCCATAGAGATTTTGAACAGACTTTTTCAGTGATGGCCCTGTGGATGACTAGACTGACTGGTTGTTCCTATGCTTGGAGAATAGCTGTTTTTGATATTACTTGTGTGGGTAAGTGTAGGCGGAGTTAGAATTTAGGAGGCTGACCTTTTCCCAGGAATGACTCGTGAGTCACAGATGGTCCTGCGTGCTGTGTGTGCCTGTGGCCAGGTCAGGGCTTTCTGTTTGTTTTCTTCTCATTGTCCCTTCGCTGAAAAATTATTAAACACCTTTTATAAATTGGGTGCCGTGCTAGGAGCTGGAGATACTGAGATGTGCCCTCGAGGGAGACAACCGTCAACAATTACAGCAGTGGGGTACGCTTTATAGAGGGATGGGCTATAGCAGGTGGCTTCCCCACTGACTCAGTATAAACCCAACTATCCGATCTTGGCTCTGAGCCTCTGTGTGAGCTGGGCCCTGCCTACACTTCTTGCACTGTCTCTCAGCTCAGCTCCACTGGCTAGCCTGCTGTGCTGGTTTGTTCTTTCTTCTCTTCCTTTTCCTCTTCCTCTTCCTTCTTATCCCCCTCTTCCTCTACTTCCTATTCTATTATTATTACGATTACTATTACTATTATTAACAGAAGGTAGAATTATTCTACATTATGGGTTAATGTACAATGCATTTTTCATCAGTTTTTTAGAACTGCAGGCTAACATTTTTTACTTGATTTTTTGAGAATTTCATATGTGAGAACTGTATTTACATCATTTCCCCCTCCCTCTTTTCTCTCTAACACCTCCTGATTCCTACCCCCCTTTATTCTGATTCCGATTATCAGATGAAGAGCTACAGGCGCTTAGCTGATGCAGAGTGAGAGCCTTCTCCAGGGTCAAGCTCCCCAATAGGTTATCCAACCCCAAGTGGCAGAACCTAAACACACACACATATGAGCAACACTGATGGGCCTCAGCAGGCTGTATGTACAAATTCATATGCCTGTATCTTTTATATAAAAATTAAAGATTAAGAGCCTTATTAATAAAGAATAGTGGTTCACAAGCGTGACCAGCTATGTCTTGTCTCTGCGGCAAGACTTTTGTACTGCCTTTCCTTGCCCAGCCTCGCAATGTCCTTCATGGACATCTCTTTGCATGTGTTCATAGCTCCTTCAGGACCTCTGCCCCTACCCCACCTGACAGAACTGTGTGTACAGTTCCTTTTCTGCTCCGGCATGCTTTACCCTCTCAAGCTCCTTCATGCCACCTTATCATCATCTAACACAAGGAACACTTATTGTTTCCCCCTGTCTTCAATTAGATAGGAAATGCAAGCATAGAAACTTCATTTGTTTTGTTCACGGCTGTATCACAAGCACTCTGGACATCATTTTGGTGTCCTGTTAATATTTATTAAATAAATACACAAGAGGGAAATTCTATTGGAATGAGAAGGAAGCCAATAACTGTTGTAGGGAAAGTCAAGGGAGGTTTACAGTCCAAGTAGCATTTAAACTTTAACTCAAAGCGTGAGTAAGAGTTTTGGGGGCTGGCGACATGGCTCAGTGGTTCAGAGTACTGGCTGCGCTTTCAGAGGACCTAGGTTCAGTTCTCAGCACCCACATGGTGGCTCACAACTATTTGTAACTTCAGTTCCAGGGGATCTGACACCTTCTTCTGGCCTCTGTGGGCTACAGACATCCACATGGTGCATAGATATACATACAGGCAAAACACCAGTATACATAAAATAAAAACAAATAAAATCTAAAAACATTTCCCAGGTGGATACTGTGGGAGCCACAAGAGGAGACGAGGGCAGGCAGAGGGTGCTTCTAGGCAAAGTGTGAGGCACTGTTTCATTCCCCTGTCTGCCTTGTCCGTGTTGCTGCATAGTGTGGAATACAGATTGCTCCCAGCATCCTTTGGGAGGCACATACTACAGAATCCCTCGTTCTCAGGCTTACAGTGTAGCGCTATGTGTCAAGTGCCTGATTGAGCTTGAGTGTGATGTGATGAGTTTGGGGGAAGGGGTGGTGGTTTCGCTCCTCTGTACTATTATCAGCTCATAACCAGCTTCTCTGAAGTACGTGGGGGGTTTCACATGCTGGCAGAGGGATAGTAAAACATCTTGAGTTGATTGTAGGGTAATAATGTCCATCTCCAAAAGGACTTGTTATGGTTGTAAAATGTCCAACTGTTTTCATATACTTAAGACCCAGGGTGGAGCTGGGCCTCCACTTGGGGCTTTTTCTTCACTCTGACACTTTGGCATTTTAATTGAGCCTTAGTAACTAGATCTTTAAAATGAGATAATGTTCAAACACTGTAATTAAAGTTTTTTTAAAGGGCAGTGATAACTTATCAACAGGCTCAGCCTGGGTTTTTCAATGATTCATGCATTGCTCAGTTTGAATATCTGGGCCGTTCTCTTGTGTGTTATTGGGGAATTATTATTGTTATTTGCTAAACATTGTTTAGGAAAAGGCATATCGAACTCTTACTTGCCCCAAAGCAAGGAGCAGAGTACTGCTCACTAGCTTCCACTAGGTAGTCAATCAGTAGTAATAGGGCAAGTGTTTTTTTATCTTCCTCCTTTTTTTTTTTCTAACACATTTCTTCAAAGGATCTTAAAATGCTTAATCAGGCCACTGTGCTCAGTCAGGTCCAAATGGGTCAATGGTTGTCCCCAAGTCAGGAAAGAGAGAAGTAAGTCAGTCTGGGAATGATGGAACCCACAGAGGAGGTAGCAAAGGAGGACAGCCTGGGGCACAGAGAGCAGCAGTGAGTTGAGTTATTAAGCAACGTAATGGGCAGAGAGACTGCAGAGGATCTGCAAATGTTAAAGAGACAAGCTTAGAGACTGGCTGGATACAATAGTCAGGACCTGCGGGGCACCTGGGTCATCAGCATCATGTCCTCCCAGGGAGAGACCAAACATGGAGAGTACAGCTGTAGAAGTCACCAGCAACAAGGCTGCAGGCCCTGGCAGGACATGGCATGGCATAGATACTTAGCACAAACATTCATGGAGCTAATGAGACAAGTTTTCTGTTCTGGAGATGAGAAGCCTTTTGCCAGAGCAAGAGTCACTCCCAGGTTAGGTGTGCCAGGGGTCTGAGGGTGTGGGCAGCTTCAGAGAAGTGCTGGTGGATTCTTGGGTATCATGAGGATGACAGGGCTGGATCTTCAGGTAGATTGTCATAATTCCCACTGTTATGGCAGTATGTTGTTTTCAGCTACTTGAGTGGATGCTGAAACAGAGTCTTGAAGGTGGGCATGAATAACTAGGGGCCCAGGAATGAGAGAACCTGTCAAGCTTAGGGAACAGCTCTTATAAATGCTGAGGGAGAGGAAGCTCCGAGACAAAGCAGGGATGCTCAGAGGTGGTCCAAACCTTACAAGCCCCCTGTCTGTGCTTTGCCTAAAGAGCTTGACATTGTTGAAGCAATGAACTTGGTGAATGAATGAGAGACCCTTTCAGGTGGATGATGAAGAAAGTTTGAAGTCTACAGTGTGTATATTGGCCCCTGGAGGAACATCTAAAGGCTTGACCTGGGAAGTTGGAGGGGACACTTTTGATCTTGAAATGGAGGCAGAGAAAGGGTTGTGAAGACACATCTGGAGCTACGTGGAGGAGATGCTGCAACAGGATGTCTGTGAGGACCCTGGAAACACTGAGGCCCTTTCTCCACAGGACCCTTATCCTCATGGACCACAGCCATAAAAGGCAGAGCCAAGTGCTCTAAGATGGCGATTTAGGGAAACTCTTTACAAACATCTACATATGAACCCTTGAGAATTTGGTCCATGGATTTAGTGTTGAAATAAGTGCCTAGGTGACTGTAACAAAAACATTCTATGGACATATATGAGAATCAAGGCAAAGCAACTATGCTATATACACTTTTTTCGAAAAAAAAAGGAGAAATATCCCAGACACAGAAGGACAAAATGTGCATGATTTTTTCCCATTTGTTTTCCAATAATTTTTTATGTATGTATGTATGTATGTATCCATTCAATTATCTACCTACCATTTATATATTTATCATCTTACCCATCATCTATCTATACATATCAAACTGGATGTATATCTATCTATCTATCTATCTATCTATCTATCTATCTATCTATCTATCTATCATCTATCTATCTATCTATCTATCTATCTATCTATCTATCTATCTATCTATCTATCTATCTATCCTTGTATCTATCAGCTATACCCATCTATATATTGGTGTATCTATCTGTCCTCCCCCTCCTCTATCTCTGTGTGTGTGTGTGTGTGTGTGTGTGTGTGTGTGTATGTGTGTATAATTAAAGGGGCCCATGTGATGGAACAGTAGAGTCTTTTTTTTTATTTTAAGTAAATTTATTTTACAACATCATTCAGTTCAACATAATAGCCACAGATTCCCCTGTTCTCCCACTCTCACCCCCCTCCCCTCCCCCACCCCACCCCCATTCCCACCTCCTCCAGATCAAGGTCTCCCCGAGGACCGGGATCGACCTGGTAGTCTCAGTCCAGCCAGGTCCAGTCCCCCCCTCCCAGACCGAGCCAAGTGTCCCTGCATAGGTCCCAGGATTCAAACAGCCAACTCATGCAACAAGCCCAGGACCCGGCACCAACACATGGCTGCCTCCCAAACAGATCAAGCCAAATGACTGTCTCACCCGTTCAGGGGGCCTGATCCAGTTGGGGGCCCCTCAACCTTTGGTTCATAGATCCTGTGCTTCCATTCATTTGGTTATTTGTCCCTGTGCTTTATCCAACCCTGGCTTCAACAATTCTCGTTCATATAAACCCTCTTCTTTCTCACTAATTAGACTCCCAGTGCTCCACCAGGGGCCCAGCCGTGGATGTCTGCATCCAGATTCCTCAGACCTTCCTTGGATGGGGTTTATGGCACAACTAACAGGGTGTCTGGCCATCCCATCCCGGAGTAGGTCAGTTCCTGCCGTCTCTCGACCATTGCCAGCAGTCTTTTGTGGGGGTATCTTTGTGGATCTCCGTGGGCCTCCCTAGCTCTCTGCTTCCTGCCTTCTCATGTGGTCTTCATTTACCATGGTCTCCTATTCGTTGTTCTCCCTCTCTTTTCTTGATCCAGCTAGGATCTCCCACTCTCTTTCCCTCGACCGTCGCTCTTCATTGTTCCCACTCATGACCAGGCTGTTCATGTAGATCTCATCCATTTCTCCGTGTCTTTTTTGGGGTCCCGTTTTCCAGGTAGCCTCACTGGTGATGTGAGTAGCAGTCCAGTCATCCTTGTTCCACATCTAGCATCTTCCTATGAGTGAGTACATACCATATTTGTCTTTCTGAGTCTGGGTCACCTCACTCAGGATGATTTTTTCTAGATCAATCCATTTGTCTGCAAACCGTATGATGTCATTGTTTTTCTCTGCTGAGTAGTATTCCATTGTGTATATGTGCCACAATTTATTTATCCATTCTTCAGTTGAAGGGCATCTAGGTTGTTTCCAGGATTTGGCTATTACAAACAATGCTGATATGAACATAGCTGAGCAAGTGCTCTTGTGGTATGATTGAGCATTTCTTGGGTATATGCCCAAAAGTGGTATAGCTGGATCTTGGGGGAGATTGATTCCCAATTTTCTAAGAAAGCGCCATATTGATTTCCAAAGTGGTTGTACAAGCTTGCATTCCCACCAGCAGTGGAGGAGAGTTCCTCTAGTTCCACAACCTCTCCAGCATAAAGTGTCTTCAGTGTTTTTGATCTTAGCCATTCTGACAGGCGTAAGGTGGTATCTCAGAGTTGTTTTGATTTGCATTTCCCTGATGATTAGGGATGTTGAGCAATTCCTTAAATGTCTTTCAGCCATTTGGGTTTCCTCTGTTGAGAATTCTCTGTTTAATTCTAAAGCCCATTTCTCAATTGGACTGTTGGTTGTTTTGATGTCTAATTTCTTGAGTTCCTTATATATTCTGGATATAAGTCCTCTGTCACCTGTGGGGTTGGTGAAGATCTTTTCCCATTCTGTAGGCTGTCGCTTTGCCTTGTTGACCGTATCCTTTGCTCTACAAAAGCTTCTCAGTTTCAGGAGGTCCCATTGATTGATTGTTTGTCTCAGTGTCTGCACTACTGGTGTTATATTTAGGAAGTGATCTCCTATGCCAATGCGTTCAAGATTACTTCCTACTTTCTCTTCTAGCAGGTTTAGAGTAGCTGGATTTATGTTGAGGTCTTTGATCCACTTGGACTTAAGTTTTGTGCACGGTGACAGATATGGATCTATTTGCAGCCTTCTACACGTTGATATCCAGTTATGCCAGCACCATTTGTTGAAGATGCTTTCTTTTTTCCATTGTACACTTTTGGCTTCTTTGTCAAAAATTATATGTCCATAGGTGTGTGGGTTAATGTCAGGGTCTTCAATTCGATTCCATTGGTCCACATGTTGGTTTTTATGCCAATACCAAGCTGTTTTTATTACTGTAGCTCTATAGTAGAGCTTGAAGTTAGGGATTGTGATGCCTCCAGAAGTTGTTTTATTGTACAGGTTTCTTTTAGCTATACTGGGTTTTTTGTTTTTCCATATGAAGTTGAGTATTATTCTTTCCAGGTCTGTGAAGAATTGTGTTGGTATTTTGATGGGGATTGCATTGAATCTGTAGATTGCTTTTGGTAAGATTGCCATTTTTACTATGTTAACCCTGCCTATCCATGAACATGGGAGATCTTTCCATTTTCTGACATCTTCTTCAATTTCTTTTTTCAGGGACTTAAAGTTCTTGTCATATAGGTCCTTCACTTGCTTGGTTAGTGTTACCACAAGGTATTTTATGTCATTTTTGGCTATTGTAAAAGGGTGATGTATCTCTAATTGCCTTCTCAGCTTCTTTGTCCATTGTATATAGGAAGGCTACTGATTTTTTTGAGTTGATCTTGTATCCTGCTATGTTGCTGAAGGTGTTTATAAGCTTTATCAATTCCTGAGTGGAATCTTTGGGGTCACTCAAGTATATTATCATGTCATCTGCAAATAGGGAAAGCTTGACTTCTTCCTTTCCAATGTGTAGCCCCTTAATCTCCTTATGTTGTCTTATTGCTCTGGCTAGAACTTCAAGTACTATATTGAATAAGTATGGGGAGAGTGGACAGCCTTGCCTCGTTCCTGACTTTAGTGGAATTGCTTTGAGTTTCTCTCCATTTAATTTGATGTTGGCTGTTGGTTTGCTATATATTGCCTTTATTATGTTTAGGTATGTTCCCTGTATTCCTGATGGCTCCAAGACTTTTATCATGGAGGGGTGTTGGATTTTGTCAAATGCCTTTTCTGCATCTAGTGAGATGATCATGTGGTTTTTTTCTTTGAGTTTGTTTATATGGTGTATTACGTTGATGGACTTTCGTATGTTGAACCACCCTTGCATCCCTGGGATGAAGCCTACTTGATCATGGTGGATAATTGTTCTGATGTGTTCTTGGAGTCTGTTTGCCAATATTTTATTGAGTATTTTTGCATCAATGTTCATGAGGGAGATCGGTCTGTAGTTCTCTTTCTTTGTTGTATCCTTGTTTGCTTTAGGAATCAGGGTAATTGTAGCCTCATAAAAGGAGTTTGGTAATGTTCCTTCTGTTTCTATTATGTGGAACAATTTAGAGAGTATTGGTATTAACTCTTCTTTGAAGATCTGGTAGAATTCTGCGCTGAAACCATCTGGTCCTGGGCTTTTTTTGGTTGGGAGACTTTTAATGACTGTTTCTAGTTCCTTAGGGGTTATTGGGCTATTTAAATAGTTTATCTGGTCTTGATTTAACTTAGGTATGCGGTACTTATCCAGAAAAATGTCCATTTCTTTTAGGTTTTCCAGTTTTGTGGAGTAGAGGTTTTTGAAATATGACCTTATAATTCTCTGGATTTCCTCAATGTCTGTTGTTATGTCCCCCTTTTCATTTCTGATTTTGTTGATTTGGATACTCTCTCTCTGTCTTTTGGTTAGTTTGGATAAGGGCTTGTCTATCTTGTTGATTTTCTCAAAGAACCAACTCTTTGTTTCATTAATTTTTTGTATTATTCTCTTAGTTTCTAATTTATTAATTTCACCTCTCACTTTGATAATTTCCTGGCGTCTATTCTTCCTGGGAGACTTTGCTTCTTCTTGTTCTAGAGCTTTCAGGTGTGCTGTTAAGTCACTAGTGTGAGATTTCTCCAACTTCTTTATGTGGGCATCTAGTGCTATGAATTTCCCTCTTAACACTGTTTTCATAGTGTCCCATAAGTTTGGGTATGTGGTGTCTTCATTTTCGTTGATCTCTAGGAAGTCTTTAATTTCTTTCTTTATTTCTTCCTTAACCCATTGGTGATTCAGTTGAGCATTATTCAGTTTCCATGAGATTGTAGGTTTTCTGTAGTTTTTGTTGTTGTTGAGATCTAACTTTAACCCATGGTGGTCTGATAGAACACAGGAGGTTATTCTAATTGTTTTGTATCTGTTGAGATTTGCTTTGTGGCCAAGTATGTGGTCGATTTTAGAGAAAGTTCCATGGGGTGCTGAGAAGAATGTATATTCTTTCTTGTTAGGATGGAATGTTCTGTAGATATCTATTAGGTCCAATTGGGTCATGACATCAGTTAAGTCCTTTATTTCTCTGTTAAGTTTCGATTTGGGAGATCTGTCCAGTGGTGAAAGTGGGGTGTTGAGATCTCCCACTATTAATGTGTGGGGTTTTATATGTGGTTTAAGCTTTAGTAATGTTTCTTTTACATATGTGGGTGCCCTTGTGTTTGGGGCATAAATGTTCAGAATTGAAACTTCATCTTGGTGGATCTTTCCTGTGATGAATATGTAATGTCCTTCTTTATCTCTTTTGATTGATTTTAGTTTGAAGTCTATTTTGTTGGATATCAGGATGGCTACCCCTGCTTGTTTCTTAAGACCATTTGATTGGAAAGTCTTTTCCCAGCCTTTTATTCTTAGGTAGTGTCTGTCTTTGAATTTGAGATATGTTTCTTGTATGCAGCAGAAAGTTGGGTTCTGCTTTCGTATCCATTCTGTAAGTCTATGTCTTTTTATAGGTGAATTAAGTCCGTTGATATTAAGGGATATTAACGACCAGTGATTGTTCATCCCTGTTATTTTTGGTGGTAGTGTGTGTGTACTTCCCTTCTTTGGGGTTTACTGTTGTGGCTTTATCTATTGCCTGTGTTTTCGAGTGTGTATCTGACTTCTTTCAGTTGGAATTTTCCTTCTAGTGCTTTCTGTAGGGCTGGGTTTGTGGATAGGTATTGTTTAAATCTGGCTTTGTCTTCGAATGTCTTGTTCCTTCCGTCTATGATGATTGAAAGTTTTGCTGGGTATATTAGTCTGGGCTGACATCCATGGTTTCTTAGTGTCTGCATTACATCTGTCCAGGTCCTTCTGGCTTTCAAAGTCTCCATTGAGAAATTGGGTGTTATTCTGATGGGTTTACCTTTATAGGTCACTTGGCCTTTTTCCTTGGCTGCTCTTAATATTCTTTCTTTATTCTGTACATTTAGTTGTTTAATTATTATGTGTCGAGGGGACTTTTTTTGGGGGTCTAGTCTGTTTGGTGTTCTATAGGCTTCTTGTATCTTCATAGGCATTTCCTTCTTTAAGTTGGGAAAGTTTTCTTCTATAATTTTGTTGAATATATTTTCTGTGCCTTTGAGTTGGTATTCTTCACCTTCTTCTATCCCTATAATTCGTAGGTTTGGTCTTTTCATGGTGTCCCAGATTTCTTGGACATTTTGGTTCATGACTTTGTTGGCTTTAGTGTTTCCTTCGACTGATGAAACTATTTCTTCTACTGTATCTTCAATGCCAGAAATCCTCTCTTCCACCTCTTGCATTCTGTTGGTTATACTTGCATCCGAAGTTCCTGATCTTTTACTCAGGTTTTCTATTTCCAGCATTCCCTCTGTTTGTGTCTTCTTTATTTTTTCAATTTCCCTTTTCAGTTCTTGGACTGTTTCCTTTGTTTGTTTCATTGCTTTTTCATGATTTTCTTTCAGTGCTTTATTGTTTTCTTCCAGGACTTTAATGTTTTCTTCCAGGACTTTATTGTTTTCTTGGAGGGCTTTATTGTTTTCTTCGAATTTGTTTGCCCTTTCCTCTAGTTGTTTACAGCGTTCTTCCAATTTTCTTGTCTTTTCCTCTACACAAGCCTCTACCTTCTTCATGAAGTTACTCATAAGGCTGCTTTCTTCTGCTTCTTCCAATTTTTGGTGTTCAGGTCTAGATGTTGGAGGCGGGCTAGGTTCTGGTGATGCTGTATTGCTCTTCATTTTGCTGTATGTACTTCTGCCTTGACGTCTGCCCATCTCCTTGTGGTTCCTTCTTCGTCTTATCAGTGTACTTGTTTCAGAAAGAGCTGACAGATTCAGGAAGACTCTCTCTCTTGTCCAAAAGGGAGTTCTCTTGTCCAACTCTCTGGTCCAGAAGGGAAGTCGGGGGCAGGCTCTGGTCCAGAATGGCAATCGGGGGCAGGCTGGGAGCTAGGGGCCAGTCTCTAAGTCTCAGGAAGTGGCTGGAGTCTCGGGCAGATGGGCGTGGGGGCAGGGCGCGGAGATGCAGGGGCTGCCAGGGGGCTTGGAAAAGGGGATCCCTCCCGGTGGGGCTAGAAGGGGAGCTGTCCGGTGGCCAGGACCTGGTGCCAAGTTGGGCAGGTCTTCCCGGAGTGGCTGGTGCCCAGGGATGGGGTCCGGGTTGGACCCGGGTACTCACCTCTGGACCAGAAGGGAAGTCGGGGGCAGGCTGGGAGCTGGGGGCCGGTCTCTAAGTCTCAGGAAGTGGCTGGAGTCTCGGGCAGATGGGCGTGGGTGCAGGGCGCGGAGATTGCAGGGGCTGCCGGGGGGCTTGGAAAAGGGGATCCTTCCCGGTGGGGCTAGAAGGGGAGCTCTGGACCAGAAGGGAAGTCGGGGGCAGGCTGGGCGGAACAGTAGAGTCTTAAGGAAGAGTTGGAGACAGATAAAAAGAAATCAATAGACTATATGTGACATGTAACCAGAAGGGATACAGTGGAGCCAGTAAAAGGAGGGAAAGGAGATGAGGGGGGAGTGGGAAGAGGAACAAGCAAAACAGAGTACATGTGAAAATGCCATAATGAAAACCTTTAATTCAAGTGCTAATTTAACAAAAGTAAATACAAAGTAAAATGAAACAAGACTGTAGAGGTACACAGTCATGGCTCATGCAAATTCACTACCTTTTTCTTGTGATTATTAGATACGGGATTAACTGCTGGAGTGAGGGCCAAAGTAATAGGGCTTTAAAAAAGATGAACATGTAACTTGCTCTTGTGAGGCAGTTGGGATGCAGGTGGTCTAGAGTTCGTGAGACAGTTTCACAGGGTTGAGGTTTGGGCTCACGTGCAGTTTCTGGTGTGGTACATTCTGCCCCCCGAGTCACCCTGGTTCACTCTCATACATCTCTTAAGCCCCCCTGAAGGAGAACCACTGAGTAGAGATTGCTCCTCGCACATGTGACTTTTATTTTTGTCTTATTGGCTGAAACGTGGTCACATGACCACACATGGTTGCAAAGCCATAGGGGTAATGTAGTTTTCACTTTGGGTGGCAATGCACTTTACTGTGACTTCAATGCTAGAGGAAGGAAAGAAAGCAGGTATACCTTGAGGCAGTCAACCTTTTCTGCTTTCTCAGTCTTTCAGGTGTTCACTAAGGAGGTCCTGGGCCCCTCTCTGCATGTGAATGTGAATTCTTAGAGGAATTAATTTTCATTGCAGAAGTCTGGATGAAAAACTCTTTGGAAAATGGAGACCCATCCAGCAAAATTATCTGAAGGCAGACTCAGAAGTTAGCCTTCCTTTAAGTTCTCACTATGAAATACTTCCCAGCAAGAAAGAGCTTTGATGGGAAAGAGCTCTATCTGTGTGTTTGGCAGATACAGCTTAATTTCTTGTGCCTGTCATCTTGACATTTGCATAGAGGAGAGAGACAGTAGGGACCAGTAGAGACTGGAGAGTGTGCTTTTGGATGCTGATGCTTTTTAAAAGTTAACATGTTTTAATTACATACATTAGTGTGTTTGTTTGCTATTTTCATATATGTGCAAGTATACAGCCACCATATTTGCACATACCTACACATTCTTCCTGATTTCTATCGTTCACCATTCTGTGCTTTCAGAATAGCACCACAGTAGGCACGGCCATGCAAGTCTCTAGTTTGCTGACTCTGTTTCCTTGAAATGCACCCTTTGAGGGAGGGTAGTTGATAGGCTTTCTTTTAGTGTGTGTGGGAGGAAGCTCGGGTCTTGCTGTCTTTCCCAAGATTGCTATGTTGAGCTGAAATGATCAAATATTGCCCAACCATAAAAATGGACTTAAAATTTTTTCACATTAGACAGAGACAGAGAGAGAGAGAGAGAGAGAGAGAGAGAGAGAGAGAGAGAGAGAGAAAGGAGAAGAGAGAGAAAGAGGAAGCATGTTTCTTTCTCTCTTCACCCCCTTTTTTTTCCTGAGGGCGTTGGATCCTCTGGAACTGGAGGTACAGACAACCGTGAGCTGCCACATGGGCACTGGGAATTGAACCTGGGTCCTCTGGAAGACCAGCCAGTGCTCTAAACCACTGAGCCATCTTCTTCAGCCCTTTCTTTTTCTATCTGGCTTATTTCACTTAAAGTAATTTCTCCAGTTAAATTGGTTTTGCTACAAATGGTAGAATTTTACTTTTCTTTTGTGGGCAAATAACAGTTGAGCATGCCAGGCCAATGTAGCAAGATAGCAAGGCACTGTCCCCTCCCCTGCAGCTACCTAACCTTTGGATAGGTACCAAAGGAAGCAAAGTCAGCATGCCACAGACTGACTTGCACTGGCTTGCTATGGCATGGCTCATAGGAGTTGAGATATGATGTCATTCTGGTTGCATAGCAACATGGGAGTTGTATCGGTGATGGATGTATCGGTGACTTTTTTCCCTGCTGTGATGAAATACCTGGCAATTTAAGGTTGGAAGGGGCTCATTTTATCATGGCAAGGAAGACATGGCAGCAGGGACAGAAGGCCACAGTGGTCACACTGTATCCCCAGTCAGGAAGAAGGGAGCAATAGATGATAGTGCTCAACTCTTTGTTCCTTTTCATTCACATCAAGAACTTGAATAACATATATATAGAGGCCGGGGAATGAGTCCAGCTTGATGTTGATAATACAAGTGAGTGTAACTGGTGATAAACTAGCAAGCAGCCTTCCCAAACATCATGCATTTCTTACTTTTGAGAACACGGGTCCCTTCCCAGGCAGAGTATTGAGGTTCTGAGAAGTTCTGGATCAGTTACACACATGGGCTGCGACAGGCATTGCACAGTGAAAGCACCTGTGTCCCCAGGTAGGCTTATAGCACCCTTGTCTGTGCTGCAGTGACGTCAGCAGCCCCAGCCTCTCCTGCTGTCGGCAGCTCCATGGTTCACACCATTTCTTAGGCACACTGCTGTGGAGCAGAAGAGCAAGTGTAGTGTTAGGTCAGTGTGGCTCCATTCTGCATCTGCCATCAGCCAGAGGTGTTATAGAAAGTTAGTCACTTTATATCTTTGAACTTTGGTTCCTGTATCCATGAAGTAGGTATATTTCCTGCCTAACTGTCATAGTCAGAGATCTTGGGACAATATATGACATACAGTTGGCACTCAATAATTGTTAATTACTATCATTAATGGAGCTATTAGGAGACACTATGCTTTCTGTCTTCACAGTGGGCATTGCTTAATTTTCTGTTTTTGAGAATTTTGTTTATCCTCCCTTTCTGTTTTTGGAATGTCTATTGAAATCAGTCATATTTGACGTCTGGTCTTTACTTTGCACTTGCAAACACCAGAGAATAAAGAAAGAATTAACAGTGAAATAGCTCTGAGTGATGTTGCTACCACGGTGACTGATATAAAGAGCCATCTCTCCGGCCACTTTTTGAGGGTAAATCCAGGGGATTTGTGCCTCTGAAATATGTCCTAAGCTGGGTGGAGGGGGGTGTAATTGTCTTTGGTTCATCTTCCATAGTAACTGATGATGTAATGAATTCTGTCCTCACATGACTTGTGACTCCTGACACCCACCAATTTTATGTAGGATGAGAGAACCTTTAATTTCTGTCTCTTGCTGTGCTTTGTCTTTATAAATAATTCTTTTCTTTCCAGGCTCTTATAAGCTGGCATATTACTTAACTGTTCTTTTCTTGGTGTGTGTTTGTCTGTCTATGGTGTGTGTGGAGTGTGAGTGCATGTGTTTATGAGCACAGAAGTGCATACACCAGGAAGCCTGAGGAAGAGTCTTGCTTTATCACTCTCCACCTTATCCTTCGAGACAGGGCCTCTGCTAAACGTGGGTCTAGGACTCCAGCCAGCAGACGCCAGCAACCGTCCATTGCTACCCGCCACAGTACAGGTACCACAGGCACATGTGAGCGTAGCTGGCTTCTTACATCAGTGCTGGGGGTTCACACTCAGGTCCCAGGCTGTGTAGCCAGTGCCCGTACCACTGAGTTGTCTCCCCAGCCCCTACTACTGTCCTTCTTGAGGTTCACGTTCCCATAAGCACATGGCAGGTGGATAGTACAGCGGGAGCCCAGGTGAGCTGTCTTCTCTTAGGTGTGAGAAAATCCAGATCGAAGAGAACGTACAGAGTGCCCAGCCTTTCCCTTTGCCACAACATCTCCCATGGGACATGGCTTCCGGGGCTCTGTCTCCGAGGCAGGAAGCAGTAATTTACTTTTTTAGCCTTTTCCTTGGTATTATTTTAGATTTAGAGGGAAGTTTCAGAAATGTACAGATCATCCGAGTGTCTCCCACACCGAGCTTAACTCCAATAATAACATCTTATGTAACCAAGAAAATTGTAAAAACCAGGAAGCTAGCCGGATAGCATGACAATTCACTGCACTGTGAAGTTTATTTTAATTTCCCCCTTTCCACTGAGTTCTTTCCTCTGTCATCTGAGAACAGCCCCCCCCATCCCACGTTACATTTAGTCACTGTTTCTCAATGTTCAGGATGTGACAATCTCTTAGACATTCTTGTCTTTCAAGACTTGACACTTCTAAAGCATATGGCCAGTTACTTTGTAGCAAAAGCTCATTTTGAGATTTTGACATTTTCTTGTGATTAAGCCATTCTCTTTTGGCAAGAATGTTGTAGAAGTGGAGATGCTTTTCCTCTTGTATTATGTCAAAGGACTCCTGGGGTCTGTGTAGAGAGTCTTAAAGCCATCACGAATCCCCACACTTGGGTAAGGTGGGTGCCACCTTCCTTTACTGAGATGTTTCTGCCTTTCCTTTGGAATTAGAGGAAACAGTGTATTGCAGAGGTCTTTCTAGGCCACTGCTCATTGATGAAGGAATGCTCCTGTGGCCTGTCTGTGGCAGAGGAGATTCAGATGGGGAGCGACAGCTCAGCAGCATCGGGGCTGTCTCTAACCCACTGCTTTTCCTTTTAACCATACCTTCACCTCCTACCCTTCCTCAATGTATTCCTCCCTCCTCTTCTCCTCCTCTTCCTCCCTTTCTCTTCCTCCTCCCCTCTTAACACTATTTAACTTCTTGGGGGTTAAGGAGGGCAGCAGGACTTCTTTCTATACTGTAAGGTTAGGTCTTCTGTGAATAGACATTTGTAACAGGAAACACTTGTCTGATCATTACAGTTTTCCTAAGGGTGTAGATGGAGCAGCCCTCATCAAAGATGCTCAGAACCCGAAGGGTTTTAGATGTGGGGTTTCTTTTCCATTTATATTTCATACATACTTTATACCTACAGTCTGAAGATAATTTCATGTAATATTTTTAGTGCATTTGCATGCAATTGTGACCTGTCACATGAGGTCAGGTATAGAATCTGAAAACATCTTTTCACTGTGTGTGTGTGTTCACTGTACAGAGAAGAACACTTTCATTTAAGTATATATTCCACATCAAGTTTTCCCCTCCACACTTTTTGCCCTCTGCCTCCCCCTCCTGCTAACTTCCTTTTGCTCCTAGACATGGCTCTCCTATCATGCATACATACTACATACACGGTGTTACATATATATATATAAAATCTATAAACCAGATGTGGAAATTTTGACTTGTAGTATCATTCTAGTGCTCAAGAAGTTTTGCATTTTGGAACTCTTAGGCTTTCAAAAAATTTTTTTTTTTTGCATTGGGGGTATCAACTTACGTTTCTAATGTAGCCAAAACGTATTTTATATGATCGTGGATGGAAACATATACCTTGCCATCTCTTTGGGAGGCTAGGAAAACTCAGTGCTTGGAAACCACTGCCTAGCGAATTCTTCCCAGAGCAGAGAAGATGTTAGTCATATTTTCAAGCTCTGTAAATTCTGATATTATTTTTGTGTTCTTATACTGAAGGCCAGAGAGTAACTTAGATACACAGTGAGTTTCTTCTCCAGTCCACCAAAGACATGAGAACAAGCTACGGATTGTGTGACTGTAGATGAGCAGTATTGCCACCTCTAGACTACACGAGGGATACATATCATCCCCAGCATGGACCAATTGAGTCAGAGTGTTCAGTGTGCATTATAGTGGGTGTACAGTTGTTTTATATATATGTGTGTGTGTGGGTACAGTGTGATGTTGATTTTATTTTTAAATAGTTTTTGGGTACACTCCTGTATTTGTGTGTGTGTGTGTGTGTGTGTGTGTGTGTGTGTGTGTGTGGTGTATGTATGAGTATGTGTGTTTGATGTGATGAGTATGTGTGTATGAGTTTGTGTGTGTGTGTGTGATGGGTATGTGTGTGGTGTGTGTTTGGTGTGGTGTGTGGTGTGTATGTATGAGTTGGTGTGTATGTGTGTGGTGTGTGTTTGGTGTGGTGTGTGTGATGTGTATGTGTGTGTATGAGTTTGTAAGTGTGTGTGATGTGTGATGTTTGGTGTGGTGGTGTGTGTGTGATGTGTGTGTGTGTGGTGTGATGTTTATGTTTATGAGTGTGTGTGGTTGGTGTTTGTATATATGAGTGTGTATATGTGGTGTGTGATGTGTATATATGTGGTATGTGTATATGAGTGTGTGTGGTGTGGTGTGGTGTGTGTGTGTGTGTGTGTGTGATTATATGTGAGTAGTGTGACATTTATGTGTATGAGTGTGTGTGTGGTGTGATGTGTATATGTGTTGTGTGTGTATGAGTATATGTGTGGTATGTATATGGTGGTGGTGGTGTGTGTGTGTGTATGTGTGTGGTGTGTATATGGTGGTGTGTGTGTGTGTGTGCACACGCACATTGTAGGTTGAATCGGGGTGCCCTTCTCTACCCCTCTTCACCTTAGGTTTTTGAGAAGGCATCTCTCATTGAACCTAGAGCTTACTGATTGGTTAGACTGGATGGCCAGTAAGTTCCGGGGCTCTGCCTGGCTTCGTTTCCCAGTACTGGGCCACAGGTGCATATCCCCTTGCCTGCCTGGCTTTTTCCTTACCTCAGGGCTTCAGATCCAAACTCAGGTCCTCATGGGTGTGTGGTAAGCACTTAACCAACTGAGCTATCTCTCCAGTCTCAGTGTGATACTTCAATGCCTGTACATGATATGTAAAGGTGCGTCTATTTCCTTATATATTTATTATTTCCTTGTATTGAGAGCATGCACAATCTTTTTGACAGGCTATTTTAAAATAGCCTGTTAACTGAAATCTACCACAGTAACTTTATTGTGCCATAGGTTATTGAAAGTTCCTCCTTCTTTGAGCTTGCTTTTACTAAGATGATTGGTGTGTACCCTGAAGTACAGGAATACTTTAAAAACATTACTCTGTTCTCAAGGGAACTCTGTCTCCTAGATGCTTGCACAGCTTCAGCTGTTTGGGACCAGACAAAGGTGGCCCCACTGGGATGGTGGCAGGAAGCCACTTCAGCCCTTGGAGGTGTGATGGTGGTAGAGGACACCACAGGGGCCCTCACAGCACAGGATGATGGGTCAACCTCAAAGCATCCTGATGCTTTTGCAGGGTGTGAGTGCTCTGGGCATGACAGCTTTCTCAAGTTTTGTTGACTCTGAGAGAAAGCCCTGCGACTAGATTCCCTTATGTACCTTTCAGTCTGCTGGAGATGCAGGGTGTACGTGCCCTATTACCCCAGATGAGTGATTCTAAGATCAATTTACCTAATGGTCAGTTTACTTAATAACAGTTTCTTCCAATTCACATGCAACAGGAAGTTAAATAGGTTAAGTCATACTTGGTTTTAGAGAAAGATATTTTAGGCAAAATTTCACTTACATATATTAACCCTTGGCAATCTGAGTTCATGTGGTTTGACCTGATCTGAGTGTTGGCTGCTAGGACAGGAGGTGGTGGCCTTCTCCACGGGATTGGCTGGCTGTAGAACTTTCTGAGAACAAGAAGCTGGGTGGACATCTGCCCCACTTGTCTTCTTACAGGCTCCTGAGAGGTTCTTCACACAGATCCTTACTGCTCTGGTGACTATAATATTGACAAGCACCTTTGCTTAGCTGGTCCCCGCTTGCTAGGCTAGGTCCCCGCCTTAGAGCAGTTCTCAGTGACTTGCACATTCTGGAGATATGCCTTATGATGCTCATGCTCGGCCAGTGCTTGCCATCACCCTGGACACCACCATCCCAGTGTGATTTAAACTAATCCCAGCTTTATCATCAAGCCACCGGCCTTTCCCTAACAGTGCTTACCTGGTTCCAAGTTTATATTCGTGATGTGATTATTTTGTTAACATCTGTCCTCCCCCTGGATGGCAAGCTCAGTGAACATGTGGGCCTTGTCTGTTTTGTCTCATCATGGCTCCTTCAGAGACTAGAGTAGGATGTAGCATAGCAGATGGGAGATGTGGTAAATATTTTTGGATTGAATGAACACATTAGCAAACCTCTGGCTTGTATTAACAGTAATCAATTACATATGGCACATCTCACAGATAACTGCCATATATCAGCGCACTCTGACATTGAAGCTGAGAATCATTATTATAGAAGATAAAAAGTTTCTCATCAAGAAAGCAGTTCAATAAAATCAACATTTAAGTAATGATAGTCATCACTGACATTTATTGAGTTCTTACAGCATATCAGTCATCACAAAGATCTGACAATATAACATGCCTCTCTACATTTTCATGGAAGCTTATCTTCCTAACATGCAGTGAGAGGACCACTGGACCCTGTTTACCAAGGTGGCTGCTCCCAGCTTCTAATGGTGTGCAGCATTTAATACCCCAGACAGGCAGTGGACCCAGGCTCAGATCAACCTGTCAGTTTGCTTCCAGCTCCCAGCTCGCAGTGGTTGGTGGCACACTCTGGTTAACTCTCTGCCCAGGAGCTCAGCCTTCTTGATGACTCTCTTGGGTGGCTGGATGTTCAGTTAACATGGCCTGTGTCAACACTGATGCTTCTGTCATCCAAGAGTGTCCAGTATAGGCTTTAATGTCTCAACCTTGTGCCTTTGGTCAAGGCACTGACTTCCACTTGGATTGCATTCCAGTTAAGTGGAGATAATGATCTGTCTCCCCACAGAGTTGACACAAGAACTCACTGATGTTTGTAAAGAACTCATCAAGCAGGTGCGTGGTAAGGTGCAGCAACTGCTATTGACTATTGTGCATTTTACCATCGTATTGATGGAGCTTTTAAGGAATTACCTCTTCAATGAACTTTTATTTGCTATCACAGTGATTGTCAGCTTCAGAGCTACAATTCATTGGTGTAGCATAGTCGCCTCTTCATGTGCACACTAAGTTCACTATTGTAACTGCAAACAGAAGATCTGCTCCTCTAGCCATTCATCATCCATCCATCCATCCATCCATCCATCCATCCATCCATCCATCCATCCATTCATCCATCCATTCGTGCAATCTACAGTAAGTCTCTCCAATATGCTAGGCTCCACAGACAGGATGGTGAGTGACAACAGGCAATGTCCATGCCTTCCTCGAGCTCATAGTCCAGTGTCACATATTGAGACTTTGGAAATGGAAACAAAGATAATGAGGGAAACTGGAAGCAAACTGACAAGATTCATCAGAACCTCGGTCCACTGCCTCTGTCTAGGGTGTTGAATGCTTCACATTCTTGGAAACTGAGAGTGGCCATCTTGGTAAACAGGATCTAGTACCCCTGACTGCTTGTAAGGAAGATGAGCTTCCATGAAAATATAGTGAGGTTATATGTTATATTGTCAGATACTCACAATAATTGACACACTGTAAGAACTCAATGAATAGCATTGATTAATATCGTTATTTAAATGTTGATTTTATTTACACTGCCAGAAGAAGACTTGATTGGGAGGAGTGAGTGCCAGCAGTGTCTTGTCCAGGTGGTGACAGGCAAGGTGAGGAGGGATTAAAGGGTGAAGAAAGTGGGTAACAGCTGTATCACTCCTGGACTACACCCAAAGGACTCTATGTCCTAATTAAAAAATGATTAAAGAAAAGAAAAAAGCAAGAGGATAAGGCCTTCTGCAGAGTGGAGGCAAGTGTACTGTGGTGGATGGGAGCCTGGCACATTTGGAGACCTGGCAGAAGGCCAGCATGCAGAAAGCAAGCTGGAGCACGATGTGGAGAAGACGTACAAATGCCAGCACATATGAGTCCTTGAATAGCAATTCTAGACTTAAGCGCATCAGCAGTGGAAGTCAGTGATGGAGTTTTAAATTTGGGAATGGGAGTATTTGGCAATTTAATTGGATTTTGTTGTTGTTTTGAGGCAAGCTCTTATTGTGTAGGCCTGGCTGGTCTGGTCTTAAGCTCATAGTGATCCGCCTGACTCATCTCTTGATTAGATTTTTACTTTCAAAAGATGGCTATGGCTTTAGAATGGGTTGGAAAGGGCCAAAATGGATTCATCAAGATCTTAGAAGATGCTGCGGAGTTTCCAGGAAGAGGTGATGATGGCCCAAAAAAGACAGCAGAAACAGAAGAAATGAGTGATGGGCGTGGCAGACACACCTAGAATAGATGCAGTGGATTAGGGAATAGTTCACATATTGGGCACAGGGAAGGGAAGCTATCAGAGTTGGGTTTCAGGCTTCAGCCTTCATTCTTGGAGAGACTCTCCCCCTGCAGGTGCCAGGTTTATGAGGAACAATGGGACTATGTGTTTGTTTACTGAGCCGGAGGGACACAAGTTGAGTTACTACATAGACAGTTGGCTACCCAAGCAAATAGCTCAGAAAGCAGACCTGGATTGGAAATACAAATTTGTTATTCACTAATGTAAAACAAACAAACAAACAACAGCAACAAAAACTACTGGACAAAGTCAGAGTCCATACAGAGCCCTGGACTTGATCTTTAAACTCTCAGAGGTACAAGGGCTGGAGCTGAGAATTCATGCCAGAAAGTTTGCTGACACTGTGGGGGTATACTAACTCACGAATGTAATCTGTTTGTTTTTCTCATGGCAGAAAACAGCTCAGATACTGCCACGCAGGAACAGAGTCACAGGTCAGAGGATGGCTCTGTGAACAAAGTCCTGCTTTGCAAATGTGGCTTCTTCACAACTCTTTTGTTTGCTGACACCTTTGATGCTGTCCGTAGCTGTTCTCTCTCTCTGGTCTCTGTATTCCAAACATGTTTATCCCTCTGCTTTTACACTCTCTCTCCTGCCCCAAAGCATATTCCTCATCTCTCCCTGTCCATTTGTTTTCACCCCCAAAGCTTTCTGGCTTCTCCATTTCAGAGTGGATTTCCTCCCTCCCTCATTATTGGTCAGGCTATGTTGTCTGGTTTTCTGTAAGTTTTTATTTCACCTTATCATACGGCATTACATCCCATGGAGAAGCATGTCTCTGTGTCACCTGCTGCCTATCTTAACACTTTGTGCCATTCTACCCTCGGGATTTTCTGCCATACTTTACAAATGATTTCCTATCTTGCTTTTAGACTATGTGAGCTCCTCTTAGCTGTGGGTCTTTCTTGAGCTGTAATCTGGGTTTGTGCTATAAGTAGTAGGTGATTTCAACTTTGCAGGGGAGAATATGTATTACATTGAAAATAAGAAGAATGAAGAACCAGCCCTATATGTGAGGAAGATCTTGTTATATCAAGTGAAAAGAGCGTGGAAGAGTGAGTGTAATGTGCTGCCGTTAGCATTAAAGAGGTGGGCTGGATAATGTATTCATGTTTGCTTTCTCAGATTGAGAACCTTGGAAAGAAAGAATAGTCTTTTTAGCAAATGATGCAGGAAAATTGGCCATTTGTATGCAAAAACTGGACCTTGACACAGACTTTACACTTTACATGAAAATTAACTCAAAGGGACCATACAACGTAAGGTAAAAGGTAACAGTGAAACACAGGGAAACTATGTGGCCTTGGGTTTAGTGTTATGTTTTTAGTGATATTGAGAACGTGAGCAATGAAAAGTGTTAGATTTTGTTTAAATCAAAACCTCTGCTCTGCTAAAGACATCGACAAGAGATTGAAAGATCAAATCAGACTAGGGAAAAAATAACCAAGCCTGAAGTTGGTACCAGAAGTGAGTGAGGTTAAGCCCCACTTACAGTGTTCACCTGCTTTCCTAGACAAAGTCCCCAAAGCTTCCACATTCCTCCAAAAACCCACATGGTCAGGTCTGTCACAGCAATAGCCCATTCCCTGGTACCAACTTCTGTCTTAGTTGTTTTTCTATGATATGTCAAAACACCATTACCAAGACAACTTAGAATAGAAAGCATTTAATTTGGCTGATGGTTTCAGAGGGCTAGAGTCCACGATGTGGAGTGCAGGAATGTTGAGAGTTTACGTCTTGATTCACAACCACAAGGCAGAGAGGAAACACTGGGAATGGTGCAAATCTTTTGACACTTCAAAGCTTGCCCCTGGTGACACACCTTCTCCAGCAAGGCCACACTCTTAATCCTTCCCAAACAATTCCACCAACTGGCCAGCAAGTGGTAGAATACATGAGCCCGTAGGAGCCATTCTCATTCAAATGACCACAGTGTATGACTATTGGGCTGCATGTGTCATGCATGTAGGTAGCTTTCTTCGCTGGAGTGAAGTATGAAGTGAAATATGGGGCAGGAGGAGAAAGTCAGCAAGAACTACTTGAGCCTGGTAGGTGGACACCAGAACCAACGTCAATAGGGATGCTGGTGATGCAGCATTCACTCCTGATAAGCTGAGAGGAGGATGGTACCTGACCTCTGTTGTCTTCCCTTGCTAAATTCACAACTCAGAAGTAACTAGGGCAGACATTGCAGAAGTCTAAATTGAAGAAAAACACCTGAGAAATACTCAGATATGTCAGGGTCATGAAAAAAAGACAAATCTGAATTGACATCGCCACCTGGAGCCTCAGGAGACAGGTTGATTAAATCTATGTTGTATCTTGGATAAGATAGTAAGGCAGAAGGGGAATACAAGGTAAACAAAACAAAACAAAAAAAACCTAAAGAACTCCTATGGAAGAGGAGGAGGAAAGAGTGTGAGAGCCTCGGGGGAAGGTGGCTACAAAGAAACAACATTTTCCAGACACAGCAGCCAGCCACAAATATGAACTCATGAACTCATGGCAGCACACAGGAGCTGGGTGAGCTCAAGCCAGAGAAGATGGCAGCATGGCGATGGGAGGTTGGCAGAGAGTCCCACCCCAAGCTAAGAACATTCTGGCCTTTGATAGCTGCTTGGAGAGGGAGAGTCATTTTTAAGGGTGTGGCCCCTGGTAGGTTGACGCTTCAGTGGACAGCCCCACGTCCAAGAGTATTTGAGTGGCACAAATTGTACTTGATGATTTTAAAGTTGAAAAGAGAGGATACACAGTTGAGTGGTTAGAGAAGTGAGTATGATCCTAAACACTGAATGAAATTCTCCAAAAATGAATAAAATAGATTAAAAAACTAAGAAAATATGAAGAAATATAGGTTTTACTCAATAACCGTGTATTTATATTGGTTCATTGTTTATGTAAGATGCCAATACTACAGGAAGCTAGTGTGGGGCAGATAGACTCAGAGCTATATTGCAGTTTTCTATCAATCTAAAGCTATCCTAAAGAACTTATAAGAGCAATCCTTTTAACAAGACACAAGACCCAGCAGAGATTTCTTAGGACAAACCTGGGATTCTGGGCGTGCTATGTACAGGATGGGAGGGGATATTTTCGCCTTTCTTTCTCCTTCCTTCCTTCCTCCCTCCCTCCCTCCCTCCCTCCCTCCCTCCCTCCCTCCCTCCCTCCCTCCCTCCTCCCTCCCTCCCTCTTTCTTTCTTTCTTTCTTTCTTTCTTTCTTTCTTTCTTTCTTTCTTTCTTTCTTTCTTTCTTCCTTCCTTCCTTCCTTCCTTCCTTCCTTCCTTCCTTTCTTTCTTTCTTTCTTTCTTCTTTTTTCCAGACAGGGTTTCTCTGTGTAGCCCTGGCTGTCCTAGAACTCATTCTAGGGACAGAGCTGGCCTTGAACTCAGAGATCCCTCTGCCTCTGCCTCCAGGGTACTGGGATTAAAGGTGTATTCCACCACCACCTGGCTAGAGGGTAGATTTTCATTGAATGCTTTTATGGAGATATTAATTTATTTATGCTTTCTTTTATTGGAAAGAGATTTTTTATACAATATTTCTGATTAAAGTTCCTCTTTCTAGGTTCTCCAAGATCTGCTCTCCCTCTTCTCCCATCTGAACCCTTTTTGCCTCGTGTTAGAAAAAAGTCAGGAATCTAAGGAATAATAATAATCAAACAAGATAAATAAAAAAAAATCAGAATGTGACAGAACAGCAGAACATTAAAAAGAACCAAAGAAAAGCACAAGAAACACATATAAAAGCAGAGATACACCTTTGCACATACAGGAATCCTATAAAAACCCAAAACTGGAAACCAGAATACATTTGCAAAGGACTTGTAAATTCAAAAATAAAAGCCATTATTTAACATTATAAGACAAAGAACCATCAAAGATGTCACTGAATTCATTTTGTGTTGGCCATCTAGTGCTGGGCATTTGGGGGTTTGTTTCCCCGGTGAGACTTCCTTGGAGAAAACGAATTGTTTATTTGCAAGTGACTATCTACTGGAGACAGCTTCTGGGTTAGGAATGGCACATGTGTCCACTTCTCCTTTCAGCTCTAGGGCCCCATCTGGTGCAGACCCGTGCGAGCCCTGGGCATGGTGTCACGGTCTCTGTGAGTTCTTCTCTGCACCAGCCACACCAGCCTGGTTGTATAATGACTTCATTCCTGGGTATCCTCCATCCTCTCTGGCTCTTACACTCTTTCTGCCTCCTTTCCCACAGGGTTCCCTGAGTTCTGAAGGGAGGGATCTGATGGAGACTTCATTTTTAGGGCTGAATGTTCCAGAGTCTCTCAGTTTCTGCACATTGTCTGGCTGTGGGTCTGTGTATTTGTTTTCATCTGCTGCAGGAGGAAACTTCTCTGATGATGATTGAATGAGGCATGGATCTATGAATAAAGCAGAATGTCATTAGGAGTCGTTTTATTGGTATGTTCCTTTAGCACAGTGGTAGTATTGGGTTTTCTTCTATGCCCCTGGCCTTAGTCTTAGGTTCTTGGCCAGGCAAGCAGTGTTGAGTGATGGTTCCATCTCATGGAGTGGGCCTTAACTCAGATCAGATTCTGATTGGTTCCTCCCACAAGCTTTGTGCACTATTGTACCAGCACATGTTGCAGGCAGGTTACTCTTACAGATGGAAGTGTTTGAAGGTGGGTTAATGTTTACCTTTCTCCTTTGGTAGCATACAGAGAACCTTTGAGTACTAGTGGGGGGGGGGAGGAGGTTCTTGGTATGCACCTCCTTGATTGCTCCATTTTTCATGACTTGTAGAGGTGTTATCTTCAGCAACAGGACCTTACTGTCAGTTTGTGAAAGATCACCAATAGCCTTGGCAATTGGTTGGGTTGTTTTGGGGTTCCCATGAACCCCCTTTGGCCAAGAACTTGATTAGATATAACCCATTCCCTGTACTGGAAGCTTCATTTGATGATGAGAGATGTCCAGTTGGAACTCGGTCTCCCCCATTATTTGGTGATTTCATTTAGCTCCCCATTATATATGTATATATTATGGGAAGCTTCTACTGTGTTAGGTTTCCATACAAACCCTCAAATGGCCCTTTGTTTTAGCTGCCAATCCCTGCATTCCCTCCCTCATCTCTCTGCCCTCTCCCTCCCTGCTTGATCCTCCCGTTCCAGGCCCACCTCGCTAACCTTGTCCATCCTTAACTATCTTAACTATCTATTTTATTTCCCCTTCCTAGGGAGATCCATCCCTCCTAGTCCCTTACTTTTTACCTTACCTCTGAGGTTTTATGAATTATTGCTTGCTTACCAATGACTTAAACAGCCAACATCCACATATAAGTAATATATTGTTTTTCTGGGTCAGAGTTACCTCCCACAGGATGATTTTTTTTCTAGTTACATCTATTTGCCTGTGAATTTTTTTTAAACCATGAAAATAAAGATGAAAATAAATTAAACAATCAGAGAGTATTGTTTGAGAACAATAATATTCCTTCTGTTTAAAAATCTAAAAATTTTATTATCATTATCGTGTGAGGGTATATGATGTATGTGTGTATGTATTATGTATGTATGTATGTATGGTGTGTGTGTGTGTGTAGGCACACGTATGTCACAGTGCATGTATGAAGGTCAGAGGACAACTTGCAGGGGTAGGTTAGTGCTCACCTCCACCACAGGTTCTGAGATTGTCAGGGTTTCTCAGCAAGGGCTTTGACCTGTGAAGCCATCTCACTGGCTCTTCTTCTCATTCAGTCTTCAGTAAATGGTGTAGAGAAAACATATATATGTGTGGGTCTTACTACACTTTCAACTATGCCAACCCCTACTACAATTTGTTTTAATAGTTGTGTCTCAAATTATAACCATTTGATCTTGAGTTCAGGAGGTTCGCAGCTATACCTTAGCCTAATGCAATTGCAATAGTGAGATTCTATGCTCTGTACTTTGGATTTGGCCACTTAAACATTTTAAATTTGGTTTTCTTTACAAACTTTCACCACTAAAAAGAAAACCATGTCTCCGCCCATTGCCACTGGAGATGTTCTCATTGGTTGTTTCCATTTTAAATTTCTTTTTGTAAGATTTGTTCTGTGTTACCTTCCTAATGGTCAGTCTTCTCTAGGTCTCTATTTTGGGGGAGGTACAAGTACAAGCTAGCCTTCACTTTAGAAAGAACAGCCTGGTTAATTCCACACCGATTCTGAAGTCTCTGATAGAGCCATTTTGACTCTATGTAAAGAGCTCACTTTACATTTCATATAGCAGTGAATGTTTTGTTTTCAGTAACAGATGCTATGTCCTTGTCACTGTTAATCTCCTGCTAGCTGTTTGCTAAGCTCATTGAGTACAAAATTAATATGGGACTTTACAAAACAAATAAAATGACCAGGTCATAGCTAAACAAGACGGGAAAAGCATACAAGGGTCCCTCCTGTAAAATGGAGTGTGTGTATTCCTCGTTCTGCCTCTCTGAGCTGCTTGTTTCTATGGACATAGACAGAGATAAGAAATTGTAAGCAGTGTTGGACACCTTGTAAAGTGGCTTCAAGACTGATGTCGTTTTGTCCTGAGCAAACTGTGAAGTGAATGTTTACTCTTCTACTGAATGAAGACACAGGAGAGGGAAGCATGTGGACCCGGTAAGGGAGGGGCTTGCTGCCCTGTGTCTGGCTCGAGTTTTCTGGTGTTGACTCTTATTCTATAGCACATTGCTGTACTTAGAGGGAGTGGAAGCCCCAGAAGTTTGTCTGTGTATCTACAGCCTGTCCTGTAACTCAGACAAACACTTTGGGAGTATTTAACTTAGACAAATACCAAGGAAGGCACTTGGGACTGAATCCAGGGAACACATCTTGTTTTTGAAGAGACCACCAATGTGGCCACTCACTCTAGCAAACTTGAAGCTTGAAACCATGATGTGGAAACTTGGAAAAGTGACAGTTAAAAAGATAGATAGGCAAGAATTCCTTATTTACTTATTTCATATCTGCTGGAAAGCATGTATTCAAAAACAATACAAAGGTAGTATTGATACTAAGTTAAATTTTAGAGCTGAATACCATTTTAAAAACTTCTCGATAATTTATTTTTTAATTTTAATTGACAACCTATCACACTTATGGGGTATAGAGTGATGTCATACTTTGTGAATATAGTGCATAATGATTAGATGAGTGTACCAACTAACTGGTACTATACTATTGCCCCAAAACCTAATGTGTTTTGGGTAAGGACAGTTGAAATTTTCATCAAAAAGACAATTTTGGAATGCATACCATTTAATCATTAACAGGTCATCTGAAATGCAAGAAAACTGAAGAATAATCTTGTTCCTCCATCTGAGATTTAGAACCCTTGTCATCTCCCCATTTCAGTCAACCCCCACCCTCTACAAACACTGCTCTACTCTCTCCTTCTGATATGTGTGGAAAAGCAGTGTTTGTCTTTCTGTCTCACTAGTATTATATTCTCCATTTCTTTATACAGTATTGAATATGACAGAAATTTTCTTTTCCTAAGGTGGTTACTGTTTGCTAATGACATGCTCTTTTACTGAGAAGAGCATAAAGACCCCACCAAAAATGTTACAATAAATAGATTTAATAACTAACTCACAAAAGATCAGTGGTTTATCTGTATACTGAAAACAGATGATCTGTTTTACTTTTATAAGTTAGAAGAAAGTGCACAGCTATAAATCTGTGGGATTACTTATAAGCAGAGAATTGCCACTTTGAGACTTGATTATCTGGCCAGAGACCCCAGGCATTTAAAAAAGACATACTTAAATTATAGTTTCAATTTTTAAAGGTCAAAAATATGTATACTTGAAGCCATAGTGTTCCAATTTCTGTTAACGTCTGAAAAATGGTCCCCAAGCTTTTAATGCTTGCAGGTTCTTTGGGTCAAGAATGTGAGCATAGCCCAGAGGAGAATGCTTATCTGTGCTTCATGATATTTGTGGCTTCAACTGCGGAGATTAGGCAGTGGGGGAAGCCATCAGAGGAGTTTCCATGCTGCTTTATACTGGCTATTGGCTGATGTCCCAGTTTCTGTGTCACTAAGAGCATCTGCCTGCTGTCTCTTGGATGTGGCTTGGACTTCCTCCCAGCATGGTGCCCTCAGGATCCTCAGGCCTCTTAGGAGGTGACTGGGGGCTTCAAGCACAAACATTCTGGTACACGGGATTGAAAATGGACTCACGTGTTTGTGACCCAGCCTTGGAGGTTGCCACGCATCACAAGGTCACCCAGATCATGTGGGACCCATTCTCTTTCTGAGAGAGGGATGTTAAGATCACTTTATAGATGGGCATATTATAGGAGGGATATTGTAGTTGCCCTTCCCCGTCACCTGTCCTGTGGACAAGAAGGGGCCGTCCCTCCTGCCTGCCCTGTCAGACAGAGTACCAGCTCTATGGATTGGCTCCTCCACACTTTTTTGCCTTCCTCTTCAGATCCATGGTCTTGTGTTTCTCTTTACTCTGAAAATGACTAAGCATGTTTATTATGTCTGAGTATGTTTATCATGTTTATGCCTCAGCTGAGCATTGCTTTCTGTGAGGAATGGTATTTCCCATCCACACAGTCATTTTTAGATTCACTCCATCTAACAGTGCCACTGGGTCCGCCATTGAACCCCCTACAACTAGCATGGACTAGGCGCACGGCATCGCCTAGACTTAGCCTTTATTGAGGCTTTACAACAGCATTATTCAGACCATTCTGAGAAACTATTTTCTTTTTATCCCTTTGGACTCTTTTTAAGAATTTAGGAGTGGTCCACTCAGGTGCTCTGTCTACATATGAGGTGGCTTGTTTCCTCATACACAAAGCAGATTAGTGACTGTGAGCCCTTAGCCTTCTGCTTGCCTTGAGCATCTTGCCAGAGGTAAACATGGCTGGGGTGTAGCCTTGTTTTTAAGGTCTCTCCTTGATCTTTTACTCTGAGCCCCACAGTGCAGTGGCATGTCCAGCCGCAGAGAGGCTGCTGTTGGAATGTGGGCAGACTCAGAGCACGGCGCCAAGGCTCTCTTTGGTAGATTTCTAGCTAGGCAATGTATGTGTCTCATAGAGAGGAAAAGACACCTTTCTTAACTATTTCTTATCTTTCCCAATGAAGAAAATGGACACAGGCCACTTAAAATGAGTCTCTCCCACTATTTCCCACTCTCCCTCAGCAAGTGGTCTCTAACAGTTTGAAAATGTCTACCTTTGTGGTCTCTGATAATGAACTAGTTGCTTTTGTGTATGAGTCTGAGAGAGGGTCTCATTGTGTATGCAGACCTTCCTGGCCTCGAACTCACAGAGGTCCTCTTCCCTCCTGTGCTGGAATTGAAGGAGTGTGCCACTAAACCAGGGTTTAGTTACTTTTGTTGTTGCTTCTGTGAGAACATGCCTGTCAGAGACACCTTAAGGAAGGGAGACAGGCTCACAGGTGGAGGGGGCAGCCCTCCAGGACAGGGAAGGTGTGGCAGCAGGAGTGTCTCTGGGCACTTGAGGCAGCTGGTCGTATATAATCAGAAGCAGAGATGTGAGTGATGGCGCTCAGCTGGCCTCTCCTTCTCCTTCATATTCAGTCCAGAACCCCAGCCCATGAGGTGAAGTCACCTACATTCCGAGTGGGTTACCCTACCCCCTTAGCTATGCCTCTCTGGGTACACCCTCACAGACACTCCCAGAGGTGCATTTTCTGGTGCTCCTAACTACGGCCAGGATCACAGGAAGATCAACCATCACAAATTACTGATTAAAAAAAAAACAACACCTCAAATAGGGTAGATTGGTATTGCTATGCCTGCATCATGAGCCCCCGCAGAGATCACTGGGAGTCTGAGGTTGTATGCAAAAGCCAAGAGCCTTTATTGCAAGCTGAGCTTGGGCTTCCCACCCATTCTGGCATAGCAGTTGGATCAGGGATAGCATTGAGCTCAGTTGAGGCAGGGCTTTTAAGGAGTAAAGGATGAGGGATAGGACTTCTGGATTCAGATGGGGGTTGAACTCCTGATTGGGCAAGAGTGAGGTAACAGAAGTCTTGTCAAACAGGGATTGGTACTGGTGTTGCTGCAAGGAAATTGGCAACCTATATATAAATGATGTAAGCTACCGTTTATGTTCTAGAGCATTTAGTAATTGTCTGTCTCAATTCTGATTGGTCCCCTGCAGGGTACAGTTTGTGGCTTTTCCTGATTATTGTAATGGTGAGGCCTAGTCCCAGTACTGTTGTTAGTCTGCAGCCTGTCATGGCTGCACTGATGTTAAGTTAGGCCTCTTCAGTATCAAACTTGGAAAAAATGATAAACATTTCAGTAAAAACATCTTGGGTGACCTTGATCAACCTATACTTTTTGGAATTATTCTTCTTGAATTTTATTTCCAAACATAGCATGAAATTCATATGGTTCCATGAAATTGAACTTCTGTTCACAGTGAACTGTTGTGCCTAATACCACAGGGTGGACCTTAGGGAACTATTCAGATGCAGCCTAGCAGTTAAGCAAAACTTCTATTTTAAAATTCATCTATGGAAATAGAGAGTGGGAAAGATTTGTCTTCATAGAGTTTGGCATGAAAGGACTCAGGGTTTTAGTCGATGAGAAAGTCAGTGTAAACATTAGGGTGCAATCACAGCCACACATGGCCCAGAGCAAGGCAGGGATAATGTCACCATTCTGTGCATTTGAAGACATTTGCACCAATTCCTGTTTCTGTGTTGGTGATACACCAAGTGGATTCATTTGATCACACCTGAAGCATCAGGACCAGCATGCTAGTGTGTCTAGAAAGAAGAATAAAGAAGAGTCATTTTTCTAGAAAGGGTAATAGTCTAGGTGGTAGGCAGGAATATACAGGAGATTACTTGGGAATGTTATCATTGTTTGCAAATATCTATAAGGTGAATGGGCTGTTCTGAGAGTGTTGCTCCTTGGAACAGCACCCTTGAGTGAGGTCCAAGGCTAGGGAAGTGCTGCCCACAGCCCTGCTTGGTGATCCGTTATTACTACAGTGCTGGTGTCCTTTCCAGGCTGTCAGGAAGTATGTCTGCAGGAGGAGTAAGGCTTTCGGGTTTGGGCTGCTCACATGACACTCGTTCACACCACCCTTCCTCTCCTACAGCAGCATATGGCTGCTGGTCGCCACTCACCATGTAATCTCAGACTTCCGACACCCCTGTGGTGAGAAGCTGGCCAGCAAGTACACCCAGTGCGCTCTGCTGTATAGCGTCTTAAACTTCTAGGAGCTCAAAAATCCTCTGGGGTCCTGCTGTAATGCAGGGTCTGACTCAGTAGGTCTTGGGGTGGGGAAGGCAGTGATCTGGTGCTGCTGGGCTAGGGACCACATGTGTCGGTCCACCTTCTCATCATTTCGACCAAATGACAGGAAGAAGGGGGATGGGTTTGTTTGGGCTCGGTGTTTCAGATGTTTCAATCCGTGTCAGCTGATGCCTTTGCTGTGGCCTACAGTGAGACAGTGGAATCAGGTAACAAAGGAATCTGACTGCTTATGGTGGCTGGGAAAGGGTGAGGATGAGAGAAGAGGGGAGAGATGGAGAGACATAGAGTCATCTGAGAGAAAGCGATACAGAGAGGGGCAGATAGAGTCATAGAGATAGAAAATCAGAGAGAAAAACACATAAAGAGATACAGAGATACACACAGACAGAGATACAGAGAGAGACAGGGAGGCACACACATACACACACATGTGCACACACACACACACACACACACACAGAGAGAGAGAGAGAGAGAGAGAGAGAGAGAGAGAGAGAGAGAGAGAGAGAGAACAAACTTCCTTCAACTAGGTCCTACAGCAATAATACCACCGTATTATAAATCTATCAAGGGATTGATACACTGCCTTGGCCAGAGCTCTGTGTTGGATCCAAGAACAGGGTACCAAGCCTGCAACACCTGAGCCCTCTGGGAGCATAGTTCATGGTGCGCCCTTCCCATGCCACAGCCTTCAGATCTGTGACTGCCTCCTGCAGGTTGCTGTTAGGACTACGCCACCTGTCCCTGTGAGTAGAGAGTTACTGTCTGGACTGTACTGCTGCGTTTCCCTCAGCTTTTATGAAAGTTTGACCCCGGTGCCCCTTAGCAGTCCAGGGATTTTGTCATCCCTAATATAACTCTTCAAGCACGCGCCATCTTGAATTGTATTCGAGTAGTTTGAGGTGCATGTGGTGCTATCAGAAAAGTCACCCCAGGGTACAAGTGGCCATTGCAAAGCACTAGAGTAGGGCTCCTTCCTCGTAGCTACATCTCTGTGATTACTACAGGGTAATCACTCACTCCAGCTTTGTAAAGAGATCTTTAAACAATCTATTTATAACACATTAAGCGCTTGCTCAATGAGGCCGTAACCCCAGAAACAGTGATTGAATCTGCTTAAATGCGTTCACCCCCATCTTAATGATCCCAGCAGCCACCTTGGTGAACATTTGCAGTTGTCATTGACTGAAGTCATTTCAAGGTCAGGTCCCTTCTCCCAGGAGTCTCTTATTGGTCAAAATAATTGAGAGATTTCTTGTGATGTGTGGATCTTGATGAGGTGCTTTTCTGTGCTGGAGCTGTGTCCTCCCAGGGTGAGGGATGCTCTGTGTCTGATCACATGAGAACTCAGTGCAAAGTGGTGATAAAAACGCACTTGGCAGGTTCACGGCATCAGGTGTTTGCTTGTATCATGACAGCCTCCCTCAACTCGTCCTGGGCCATTTCTAGGCTACTTTCTACTTTATTTGGAGATGGACACATTTTATTGCATTCTTTACTAGTCTCAGATATCTTGATAGAGGGATCTATATTTCAGATCCTTTTCATCTCTTTCCTACATGTTCATTCAAGACATGCTGAGTTAATGAGTTGATGGATGACCAAGTATCTGCAGTGCCTTGACTTGAATTCTTCAGTTTGGTTCTTCTAGAATATGTTTGATGTTTAGAAGAAATTTAAGGATTTCTTTAAGATAAATATTAAGGGATTTCTTCTTTTTGAAAAGATGTTTTATATTAATTATTCCTAATTAGCATGAACCTGGGCACTGGAGATGGCTTCTGTGGTAGGAACAATCTCTTAGGGCTAATTCCTTGTGCTGCTGGAGATGAGGTGGTTGCAAGCTGCACTCCATGCTTCTCTTGGGAATAATCCTTGTGAATGATGAGCAAGAAATGCTCATTACTTCTCTGGCAAAGTTTGGGTCATGTCCAAAAAGCTGATTTTCATGATGGCTCCATCTAGTCCTCAACCGGTGACGAATTTTGTGTTTTAGATTTAACACAGTAAAGCTAAGGTTTGGCCAGCTCAGTGGATTATAGGAAACCTGTAGCTACTTCCAACTACAAGGATTACACTGGTTTCCTGTCTAGGTGAATGTTTCTAGAGCTTCATGCATTGCTGGAGGTGAATGCTAGCTGAGTTTATGCCTTGTATGACTTAAGGGCATTTTCTGGTGCCTAAGAGATGCCAACAGCCTGAGGCACAGGGGTATGTTTATAACCCTTAAGTATCAGCTTATTTTTTTATTAATTTTTTTCTTTTATTTTACAATACTATTCAGTTCTACATAACAGCCACAGATTCCCTTGTTCTCCCCCTTCCTGCCCCCCTCCCCTTCCCCCCAGCCCACCCCCCATTCCTACCACCTCCAGATCAAGGCCACCCCCGAGGACTGAGATCGACCTGATAGACTCAGTCCAGGCAGGTCCAGTCCCCTCCTCCCAGATTGAGCCAAGCGTCCCTGTATAAGTCCCAGGTTTCAAACAGCTATCTCATGCAGCAAGCCCAGGACCTGGTACCACTGCCTAGATGCCTCCCAAACAGATCAAGCCAATCAACTGTCTCACCTATTCAGAGGGCCTGATCCAGTTGGGGGCCCCTCAGCCTTTGGTTCATAGTTCATGTGTTTTCATTCATTTGGCTATTTGTCCCTGTGCTTTATCCAACCTTGGTTTCAACAATTCTCGCTCATATAAACCCTCCTCTTTCTCGCTAATTAGATCCCAGCGCTCCACCTGGGGGCCTAGCTGTGGATGTCTGCATCCCGATTCCTCAGTCCTTGGATGGGGTTTCTGACATGACTATTAGGGTGTTTGGCCATCCCATCACCAGAGTAGGTCAGTCCCGGCTGTCTCTCGGCCATTGATGCCAGCAGTCTTTTGTGGGGGTATCTTTGTGGATTTCTGTGGGCCTCTTTAGCACTTTGTTTCTTCCTTTTCTCATATGGTCTTCATTTACCATGGTCTCCTATTCCTTGTTCTCCCTCTCTGGTCTTGATCCAGGTGGGATCTCCCGCTCTCTTTCCCTCGACCCTCACCGTTCATTGCTCCCACTCATGTCCATGCTGTTCATGTAGATCTCATCCATTTCTCCATCATTGGGTGATCCCCGTGTCTTTCTTGGAAGTATCAGTTTTTTTCCTACTTACTCCCCTTTATTCCTCCCTCCTTCCCTTCCTCCTCTTTTTTCCTTCCCTTTCCAGTATTTCCTTACCTGATATAGCTGCATGTAGCCAAGGCTAGCCTCAAACTTACTATGTATTGTCAAGAATGACCATAAGTTGTTCTGATTCTCTGGTTTCTACCTTCATAGTGATAGAATTACAAGTGTGTGTGTGCTACACCTGATTTATTCAGTGCTAGGGAATGAACCCAGGGCATCACACATGCTAGACAAACACTATCAACAGGACCACACCATCAGTCAGAATCTCAGTTTTTCAATCTTTAAAAGGGGATAGCAATGCAAGTATTTTAGGGTACAATGGGAGAGAAATTAGAATGTGTGTGTAACATGCTAGTGCACAGTTGACAGGTCAGGCACATGCCACTGACAGTGGTGATAACTGGAAGTTGTAGGAGACAAAATCTCCAGTAACCCATGGCAGTGCCAGCCCTAGCACATAAGACCAAAGAATTTCAAAAGGATCTGAAAAAAACATGAGGACAATCTTAGGAAAGAAAACTCAAGCCATGTGCTTTACACCTTGATAATCACAAGTCATGATTCATGTGTGAGTGGCTGTAACTCTTCTGTGTCCCACCACCTGGAGATCACCTACCCAGGGGAAGAACAGAAAAAGACAAGGCTTGTATCTTCACTCTTGCATGGATTTTTAATCCCAGATGCCCAATTCAACTTTTTTTTCTTGTTAATTCTTGGAAAAGTTTAAATGGCACTTCTAAAAACAAACATCAGTAAAGCCTCTTCACACGAATGACCTCTTTCAGTCAATAGAAAGAGGCTGCTGAGCTGTAGTTCCAAGTATTTAGGAAGCACAACTCCAAGCTCTGCTAACTAGCTAGCGAGTTTTGCCTCACCGTGGATCAATTGATCTCCATGTCGGAAGCTCGGGATGCTATAGAAGGGCTCTCAGACGGTAGATAGAGTGGGCTCCATACTGTACACTTGATTTCAGGTCATGGCCCTGTGTGCTGTGTTTCGATAATTTTCAAGAAACCTGGTAGTGAGGATGTGGGACTGATGAGGGCCACGATGCCCAGAACTAAAGCCTTTGTTCTTTCCGTGCAGCTATTTTGAACTGGAGAGCAGTGGCCCAAGGGAAGAAATACGCTACCATTACATCCATGGAGGGAAGCCCCGGACTGAGGCCCTTCCCTACCGCATGGCTGATGGACAGTGGCACAAGGTCGCGCTGTCAGTGAGTGCCTCCCACCTCCTGCTCCATGTCGACTGCAATAGGTATGTTTGCCGTTGATCTTCTGTGACCCTACCCTTCAAATCTCATTCTGTAGGGGAAGGGGGAAAGTGTTAAACCGTTCCCTCCCCCTTCACCAAACCAGGGGACCTTAATTGTCATTTAACCTACCGAATGGGCCATTAGGCATGCTGAAATGACCAACTGTAATACGCTAAGAAAACAGTTCATTAAGATGAAAGTGTATTCTGTGATTAGGAACAAATGTAAAAAAGGTTGATTACAGATTGGGGACTATTAACTGCCCCTCAGTGAGCTCTCAGCACTGGCTGAAGTTCCATGGAGCTGTGACCACAGTTAACTGTGATATATTGTTGAGTTCATTCCACTTGGAAGTGAAAAAGCCAGTCTCCGTTAGGATGACTCTGAGAAGCTTTGTTGCTAATGTGAGAGATTCTATTTTATTTCATCAAGTGCAGTTTTGATTAAGTTAAACAGAGACATCTTAAAGAGGTTTTCTTTGAGTCTTTTACAGTTGAGGCCTTCCATGCTCTGCAGGGGAAGGAGTGTGCTGGCTTATCCGTGGGGGGCAGTGTCACCTGGGTGGGTGGATCTTCATAGGAGGTTGTTGGCTGTGGTGAGGAAGAAGTACTACTACCTCCCATGTCTGTCTGTCTCTGCAGGCAGAATCACTGATAGCTGAGGAGGGGAAGGGACCATTGGTCTCTACTGTATCATTTGTGGATGGACAGCTGGATAATGGTGGTCAATGTCTTGATCTTTCCACACCCACTGAAAATTCTTTTGGATAGTGACCCAAGACTAATGATAGAGTTTTTTTTTTCTCTAGGCAGTGTCCTTGCATTATTACTTTCAGCAATGATGCTACCACAAGGCATGCTCCCTGGGGCCCAGTGTATAGGACAGTCATGATAAGATAGCCTCTCTTCTAAAGACCACTGAGATGTGAGTGTTCCAAGGGCACTCTGCAGTAGACTGTCAATCTGATGAGAAGATGCTGCAGTGTGCTTACTACCTCAGTACGATAGTCTCTTCTAGAAGACTGGAGGACAGGGGAGTGTGTCAGGATCCAGGCAAGGTCTACCAAATTGAATGGGGTTTGATCTTTCTGGATATGATTTTTTGAAGATGCTTTCCAGACATTTGAGGTATTGATGTTTCCCATGGATATAATGTGTATGCCCGGGAAGAAACACTGGTTCTTTTAGCCCACAGACCTAGGCTGCACAGCTTGAATGAAGGCATCCCTTAGCTGCCCTCTTCATGTCTACCTTGATGAGCACATTGTATCCTCCACTTTGATAGAACCAAAGTGCCTCCTGTCCCCATGATCCCCTGACTACTCAGGTGCTTCCCCCATGGGATTGCAGAGGGGGGAACTGCAAGCTTTCTGACTCCATTGGCAGGTTTTGGAATTTCCACCAGAGAAGCCCCAAGATTCTGACCCTATTCATGCATTGTTGCATTTGTGTACATCTTTATTCCCAACACTTTATGATTCCTGGACATTGTTCACTTTGAAGAAGAGAAAGGTAACCGAGTGTGTCTGCTAGGTTAGTGTCTCACACTCAAATTCTCTGTTTTCAGTTCAGTATTCTCTTCCTCTCCTCAGCCACTTGCTGCTTGCATGAGTTCAAACAGCTTAATTTCTTTGCATCTTAGTTTCATTTTCTTTTAAATGGTATTATTCACATTCACACATAGTACTTCTAAGTGTGCATTGCATAAATGACATTTTAGCCAATGGCAAGTAGCAGACAAAATGGTGGTCTCCTTTGATGGGTCCCCAGGAGATGATGTAACCTTTGTGTAAGCTTACTTGGTCATGTCCCCAGAGTGATGGAATTGTCTCACCATACATTTGTTGTCACATACTGTCCTGAGGCACCATAGATCCGCATGTGTTCATGGACAGAAATGGAAAATATTCTGAGCCTTAGACCTTAGTACTCAGTTCACATCTATCTTTGCTGCTGTCACTTATTCCGCACACCTATGGTATCTTTGACCTTGCCTCAAACCACTCCATGGCCTGTCCATCAGAAGAGTGACAGGGAGGAGGACAGGAGCGCTGTAGCTTTGGGCTTGGCCTCATTTTGGCAAATGAGTGTAGAGGTTCCTATATATTCCCTCCCCCCTCCCCCGATGTGTTTCACTCTCTGGCTTGTGGCTAACATGCAAGATCTTAGGGGATGTTCGAGTTTGCCATTGACATAATAAACACCACGACCAAAAGCAGCTTAAGGTGGAAAGTGTTCATTTCCACATAACAGTACACTATCAAGGGAAATCAGAGCAGGAGCTCAAGTCAGGAATCTGGATGCAGGAACTAAACAGAGACTATGGAGGGACTGCTACTTACTGGCAGTCCACTGGCTGGGCTCTTCCACATCAACTGGCCTACAAGCCAGTCTGATGCAGGCATTTTCTCTAATGGGGCTTCCTTCTTCCCTGATGACACTAGCTTGTGTCATGTTGACATCAAATTAGCCAGCACAGGAGAGAAACATATAAAGCTATTGATAATTAGTGAGTGAAGGGCCCCAAACATAAACACACCTTTTAGATAAGTTGGTGAATAACAGACCTAGAAAGGAAAGACACATTTTGATTCTTGTAGAGGAAAAATCTAGAAGCATGGGTTCCAGAACAGTGGAGTACATGCATAATGTTACCTGGGGAACTTACTCAAAACATAGGCAGGCAGGGCCCTATCTGACCTATTGAGGGTAGAACTGAAGATGCTTTTATTTTTAGAAAATACCTAATATTTGTACACATTTAGGGGAACCACATGAGAATTCAGTGCAATATACAATGTATTATGAAGTTTGGGCAATTAACTATTATCTCCTCACATGTTTATCATTCCTATGTGTCTGAGAATGTTTGGATTCTTCTAGCTATTCTGAGATATAAACTGTTGCAGACAAATTTAGCCCACTGAGCTGTAGGATTTCAGAACCATTTCCTCCTATCTTTTTGTTATCTAACCCTTAATTCCTACCCTCTAGGGATCACTACTCTATCTCTCATTCTGTTTTAATGTTTTAAGCTTCTACAAATGAGTGAGAATGTGAGCTCTTTGTTCTAATATGGCTGGATTATTTGACTTGACATCATAGTCTCTACTTCCAGCCACATTGTCACAAACAGCAGGCTTTTGTTCTTACTGGTGATGGATATCTCACTGCGTATATTTTATAAAGCTCTCCCTATTGGTTTTGTATAGAAAATTTAGTCTTGGTGCATGGACTGGCATCCCAGAGCTACTGATTGAGCAGAGGGGAGGGTGATGAAGAGGATGGATGCTTATGAGAAACCTGGGCTTGGAAAATCCAGCACTGGAAGTGCAGCCCTGGGGAGGAGGAGGAGGAGAGGATGGGGGACAAAGTAGAATACAGGGCAAAAGGCAGACCTGTTTTCTTCACAAGTTGCTGTCCAGCAAGCATATGCTGGGCCTAGAGTGACAGTGGCTGTGCCACTTGTACCAGCATACTGGTCTACCCCTTGTTGTCCAGAGTGAATGTCACAGAGACTTACTACCTTTCTAGCTGTGCCTTTAATTCCACCTTGAGATCATTTCTATTTTGTTTTGTCTTTCTTATCCTGTCTCATGGAGTCCTGCTGGTTAGGTGGAGCTGGAGATAATGGAGTTAAAATTGACTGAGTGTTGACTGTACTTAGCCATTTACTATAAGATTTTATTTTTAGGATGAGGGAACCTAAGATTACATGATGTGTCAGCAATGTGGTGTTAATGAATTACTGCACTAGGGTTTGGACCCAGGTCTGACTGGGAGTGTCTGCTGTGACTGCTCAGGTCTGACTGGGAGTATCTGTTGTGACTGTTCAGCCACACAGTGAGGATGGCTACCACTAGATTTACAACATAAGGAAAGTCAAGGATGGCTCAGGAGCAGAAATTTGCCCCTTTCTCATATTTTCCTTTCCAACATTCATATGTGGAATTTAATGAACTTGTGTCAGGAAATAGACCTGTGTTACTGAACATCTACTACTGGCTTGGTAATGTGCTAAGCTAAGCTAGTTCTTAAGATAAAATTTAGTGACTGCTTTATTAGGCTTATAGATTCAAAAATTAAAAGGGCCCAGAGAAGATAGATGACTAAGTTTAAGTCACATAAGCATAAAAACAAAACCTTGAGCTGGGAATCACTTGCCAAACCTTAGCCATACCATATCTCCAAGTCACCTTTATAGTGTGCTAGCATTGCATGCTGCTTGAGACAAAGTCACAGTACCAGAGAGTCTTCCCAGGACAGAGATGTTATAGAAGGTGTGAAGATCATCTGAGATCAAAGAGCCTACAGAGTAGGAGGGAATCTTAGTTATACTTCAGTCAAGGGTTTAGTGCCTGGTGGTTTGAATAAGAAATGCCTCCTATGGGCTCATATATGTGAACACTTGGTCCCCAGTTAGTTGGAGAGATTATGGAACCTTTAGGAGATAGAGCCTTGCTGATGGAAGCATGTCAGTGGTGGGAATGGGGTTGAGACTTTGTAGCCTGGCTCTACTTTTAGTGTGCAGGTGAAATGTAACCTCTTGGCTTCCCACCCCTGCATCCATGCCTTCTCTGCTATTATGGACACCTAACCATCTGGAACCCTAAGCCCAAATAAATGCTTCCTCAGGTAGCTTTTGATCATTTTATCACAGCAACAGAAAACAACCAATTTAGTATCTATGCAATGAACTACAAAAATTAAACATCAAACATCAGTGACCAGGCCAGTGAAATGAAGACAGTTCTCAAAAGACATACAAATGACCCTAAGTATTTTTTAAAGTGTCTAACATCTTTAGCCCTCAGAAAATGCAAATTAAAATTGAATTGATAATTCCATCTCATGCCTGTCAGAATGGTCACCACTGAGGAAACAAATAATAATGATAAATGTTGGTGAGGATGTGGAGAAAGAGGAATCCTTACCCACTCTTGGTAAAAGTATTACTGGTATTGCCACTATGGGAATAAGTGTGGTTGTTTCTCATGAAACTCAAAATATAACTACCATATTAGCCAGCTGTACCACTCATAGACACACCCAAAGAACAACATCCTACCACAGAGATACTTACATATCCATGTTTACAGATGCTCAATTCACAATAGCAAGGAAACAGAATCAGCCTAGATGTCTGTCCATCAGCTGATTGATACATAATTAAAATGTGCCACACATGTACAACAAGGTTGTATTCAGCTGGGAAAGAAAAATGAAATTATGAAACTGTCAGGAAAAATGAGTGGAGCTGGAAAATATCTTAAGTGAAATAACCCAGTCTCCTAAAAATCCAAACCAACAGGTTCTAGAGGTGAGGATACTGGAAGGGGACTCATGAGAAAGGAGAGAAGGCTTTAAGGAACACAGACGATGCAAATGTGGAAAGGGGAGTGTGAAGGCTGGGTTGGGACAGGAAGATGGGCAAGGGAATAGGTAGGGAAGGGTCAGTTTAAATCAAGCCTGAGTGAAATGACATCAAGAACCCTGTTACTTTGTCTACCAACTAAATAATAAAATGATTTTTTTCCCTCTAAAAGATGAAACAATTTCCCAGGCAATCACATTATTCTGAAGCATTTTAGCCTAGAAGGATTTCTTCCCCTCCCTTTTTTAAGGTTAGAATTGAGAAATGGAGCTAATTGCACAAATTATCACCAGGAAAACAGCTGCTATTTTAGTCAGTAGACAACACTCTCTGTCGGTTGCTGAAGCTCACACTTTTCCAATAGCTTTGGCTCTTCCACTGGGCCTGCTTAGCAGCTCCAGGTAACATAGCTGGAGATCTCGAGTGAGAAACCAGAGGACCAGTTCATTGGTTAGCTAGGCTGGTTATCTCCATTGCCTTAGTTTTTAATTTTTTTCCTTGCTGCCCTTTATGTTAATAGCTTCCAGTAAATTTAGAGGCAGTTAATGGTTACTAGGTGGAGGAAGGGTTTATGTAGCTACACCCCTTCCTAGGAGTCATTGGTGGTTAATGGTTGCTGGGATAGGGAAGACATTTTCTTCAATAGTGTAGCCACTGGTAAGTTTCTCATGTTCCTGTAAATAACCTTTTACCTATGCTCATGTCATTGGATCACCAAAACAAAACAAATAGGAAGATACAGCATAGAAAGGTGGGATTAGTTTTGAGGAGAAGATGTGTCAGCAGGAGTGGGGGTAGGGTGAGACAGGGCAGTAGCAGGTTTTACGTACATTATGTACATGTGTAAGTGTCATAGTGAAATCTATTATTATGTGTTATTAATAGGTACTGGCCACGCTGAAAATGAGACCTCTGGTCTAACCCTCTGCATTCTCAGCTCATGTGGTAGCATTGGCCCATGACAAAGGGCATCAGTATGGGATACAGATATGTGGCTTTTGATCTTCCTTATTAACCATAAAACAGATTTTCTTTCTATTATTTTGGTTAGTCTGTTAGCCCATCAAATTAATTTATTGGTTATACTGTTTCTGCCAGGCCAAGTAGGGCTGAAAAAACAAGAGCCCTAGCCACCAGTAAGTTTATGGCTTTTGAAATTAGTTATTCAAAGTCCACTCTAAAATCACCCCACCCTCAACGACTGGTCCATGTCCTGATATCAGAGGCAGTCTGGCCCTAGACCTGTGAACTGGCTGATATGACAGGGCAGCTGATCTTTGGAGAGAATTGAAAATAATCATCTTCTGATTTCCTTTCTATTGCTGTGGTAAACATGATCAAAATCAATTTAGTGAGGAAGGGGCTTATTTTATCTTATAGTGTGTAGCCCACCATGAAGGGAAGTCAGGGCAGGAGTTCAAGGCAGGAAACTGGGAGTAGGAAATGAAGCAGAGGCTGTGGGGAAATGCTGCTTGCTGGCTCAATCTCCATGACTTGCTCAGCCTGCTTTCTAATACAACCCATGCATGCCCAGGGTGGCACCACCCACAGTGAGTTGGGCCCTTACATGACAATCATTAGTCAAGAAGATGTTCCACAGACTTCTACAAGCCACTCTGGTGGAGGCATTTTCTTCTTTGAGGGTTCCCTCTCCCTCATGACCTGAGCTCATGTCAAGTGGACAAAACCTAAGCAGCCCAAGTCACGTCTGTTGTATCAGCCTTTGATTGTCAGTGGCAGTGGACTTGTTGGCAGTGGGGGGGCAGGCTTTGCAGAGCTCTCCATTCAGTTGTATTCTCTGGGGACTCTGGCTAATACCTTTTGTTTCTACTTTCAATCTACATCCTTCTTCCCCTTCTGCTAGAAAGATCATCTCCAAAGGACAATTGGTCACAGCAAAGTATTGGAGAAATTATTTTGGCCACTCCACGTAGTTAAAAGGATATTTATTTAATGGCATAACTCACAAATTAAGTAATGGGTAGGTCGCAGGGTCTGGGGAAGGTATAACGCAGTCCAGCGGTGTTCTCCGGAGCTCTGCACAGTCAATCTTCACCAGTCAGCGTCCCGGCACCAAGAGAGCGCCCAGAGAGAGCACTGGCCCATCCAGCTCTCGGGTCCCCAGGCGCCTCCCCTCGCCCCGCCTCATAGGCGTGACAGTTGCCAGAGTCTCAATGGGGGTTGGAACTTCCAGAACCAAGCTGGAATGGCTATCCACTACATCTCCCCCTTTTTGTCTAAATAAGAAGGTTCTAAACTAATACAAGACTATATACAAAGGAATGGTTATCAAATATTGTCCAGAAATAATGAGAGATAATGACCTAGATAAGATGTAACTACAACCAATGCAAACAATATCAAGCAAGAAACACATGCTAAAATCCAGAGAAGTATAGAGCATAGGTAAACAGCATGTTATAAAGATCATTCAAAGGTGTCCTATCCTAAAGAACCTGAATCTAATACTTAATATGTTCTATCTAAGATATTATATATACTAAGTTGTAACTATAACTGCTAGTCTTCAATCCCATCAAAGACCTGAGAAGGAACATAATGGTACCTGAGAAATGGTAGATGGATGCAAGCAACTTTCAGGAATCTTGCAAGAGTAGACCAAGACAGCTGGCAGCCTGGACAGTCACCTAATGTTTCTCAGCATTGTTGGTGCATTCAAATTGGCTACAGGCCTAGAGTATCTGACAGACCATTTTCAGAAGCAGGATTTCTGAAAGACCATCTTACCCTGTCTTGGCAGAGTACAGTGGTCGCTTTCCTTGTGTCCCACTTGTCCAGAAAGGAGAGCATTGCATTTGTACTGTCAGCCATCAAGGCAAGGGCAGTTCTTTGCCCTGTAGGCCATTTTGTGCCAAAAGACAAACTTCCAAATGGAAATGTCTTAGAAGCCCAACATTCTCTCGGGATCAATTGGTGCAGCCAGGAGCAATTGTGTCTCACGTCAACAGAATTCTAAGTTATTTAAATGCCATATTCTCCAGGTCTATGAAGTGTTTGAAGATTACCTGCCCATCTGACCTATGTATCTGTAAATCTGGATAACCTAACTAACATAACTATAGAGACGACAGGCATAGGCGACTATAAATCTATAAATCTTATCTATCGAAATAACCTAAGGACTAAGGCTTCATGTAAAAAGGTAAACAGTCTATAAGCAAATGTATGGTGAAGAACGATGACTTCAAAATTGTGACAATACACAAGATATTTATAACAGAGGTAGGAATATATAGTGCGATATGCAATATGACAATAATATTAAATATATATCAATATACCGAATATCCTAAACAGAAGTAGAACATATATAAAGTATGACAGATATAAATTTACATTTGTATCAATATAAAAATGTTTCAAATAAGAGTAGAAATATATGTACATTATAACAAATATAGTTCTGTATTTGTATCAATATATAAATTATCTTAAACAGGAGTATAAAAATAGTTTACATTTGTATCAACATATAAGATTCTATAACAGTACAAATTACAGTGCAAATTATCTAAGGTTGCTATTTTACTAAGTTTGTTTACTAGTATATACAATGATTTACCATCATATCTTATACCTATCCGTTCCATTTCTTCTCCCCCCACCCCCACCCCCCCCCCCCCTTTTTTTTTTTTACAATCCTGAGTTAATATTTTCTTCCACCCCCAACCCTATAACCATCATCCATAACCCTGAGAATTATGAAACCTAAGGGAGAAGGGGCGTCGTTTTCTTAGAATTGCTTCCTGCCGTTTAGGGGGTGATGTTATCTCTGTTGGGTACTGTGAGAAAGCTCAGATAGTTAAATCTCAGTTAGACTAACTGTAGGTTCTGGGCGCCAGATATTGGAGAAATTATTTTGGCCACTCCACGTAGTTAAAAGGATATTTATTTAATGGCATAACTCACAAATTAAGTAATGGGTAGGTCGCAGGGTCTGGGGAAAATGTAACGCAGTCCAGCAGTGTTCTCCGGAGCTCTGCACAGTCAATCTCCACCGGTCAGCGTCCCGGCACCAAGAGAGCACCCAGAGAGAGCGCTGGCCCATCCAGCTCTCGGGTCCCCAGGTGCCTCCCCTCGCCCCGCCTCGTAGGCGTGACAGTTGCCAGAGTCTCAATGGGGGTTGGAACTTCCAGAACCAAGCTGGAATGGCTACCCACTACAGCAAAGCATAACTCTGAATTCTTTATTTTAGAAAGTTGGTTGCAATTTAGTTTGTGTGTGTGTGTGTGTGTGTGTGTGTGTGTGTGTGTGTGTGTACTTGAGGGTACACATATACTGCGGTGTGTATGTGGACATCAGAGGACAGCTTGTGGGAGTTTGTTCTCTCTTTCCACTAGGTGGATCTTGGGGACTGAACTCAGGTCATTAAGCCTAGCCACCCATGAAGCTCTGCATACTTGTTCAGACTTTAAAAAAGCATATTTGGTCCATGCAGGTGCATGTGTGTACACTGCACCCACCTCCACCCCATGCATGCAACCTGATTGTCACTGAAAGTTGGCTCAGTGATTCTATTCTATTTTATTTATTTTATGTGCATTTGTGCTTGCTGCACATGTATCTGTATGTGCATTTGGTGGCTGCAGAAACCAGAAAAGGGTGTTAGATCCTGTGGGACTGGAGTAATAGGTGGTTATGAGCCTCTAAATAGATGTTGGGAATTGGATCCTGGTCCACCAGGAGAGCACCCAGTGCTCATAACTGCCGAGAGATCTCTACAGCCCCTCAATGGTTATACCCTAGTTAATAAATATATTAGATTCTTATTTTAACACTTCCTTACACAGAGCCCATCCAAACTTTGCACCCAGCTGATTTTGTAATGCACATAGGATTGGAAACTGAGCTCATTATGAATCACAGGAAAAGCCAGTAATTCAAGGTTTCTGCCCAATATTCTTCAGTACTTTCAAGATTCAAGCATCTGCTTACATATGTAGATTTTTTTCATAATGGAATGTGTTGATATGGCATCTTCCACAGAACTGCTGAAGTATCTACAAATATTGTTTTATTGTTTTATTAGGCCTCACATTCCTCCAAGTAGTTAGGCTATTTGTGTGATGAACTCTATGAGTTTTATACAAACACTGCTGCAGTATGATAGGGCCATGAAAAGATGACTGGCAAAGGCTAGGCATCCCCAGAGAGCAGCCAAGACTCTCTAATTCATTAGCTCTGGCTTCCCTGCTTGATACATTCTTTATACAGGAAACAGAAATGCATACCACATCTCATTAGCAAATCTCATTAAAATAAAGCCAGGTAGCTAGCATATGTCTCATTCTAACTAAGACAACAGTTTTAAATTCTCAGTCTATGAAGAATCACAAGCAAGCTGGGAAGATAAGCCGTACCCATGCTCAAATTTAAGAAATAGTCCTGTGCAGTAGTTCAAGAGGTACTACAAGACAAGGCATGATGAATTGCTGCATTTCTGGTACAGACAACCAGACCTGAGGATCCCAGGCAGCAGAGCTCCCAGGATCTTCAGGGGGATGTGCAATAGCCTGTTTCTCACTATCTCAGGTAAAATGAATGGAGGTTTCTACAGCTTCACAGGATGCTATGTGAGCTGTCAGCCATGTGTGAGTGGGACATGAAGCACACTGTTCATGCTGCAGAGATTGCAAAGCCAATCATAGTCTGGAAGAGTAGAATGTGTGTAAAGGAGAGAAATCCTACAGAAAGGCAGAGGAGGAAGCATGGGAGAGGGAGAAAGGCAAGGGAAGAGAATTCTTCCATGTTTCATATTCCAGACGGGAGCTCTGCTATTTAACACAGGCTGAAATGAATTCTTAAACTCTCATCTTGGGTTTTGCCATTTGTAAAATGTGATTTCACGCAGTTGTGTAGGAGTGTGAAAGGCAATCAGGGCCTCGTTTTCTCATTCTTTCATTGGCCAAGAACTGTGCTTGCGTTTGTAAAATAGGAGCCATTGTGACTCTTCTCCCACAGAGTTGTGGGAATGTAGCTGGAGGGTGCATGTTAAAGTGGAATATTTCAAGCTGTAGTCATTAAGTCTTGTGGCATGGAGATGACTTTAAAGTATGAGGCTGGAACAAATGCAGTTCAGTCAGACTTTCAGTTTGCTGGCAAGAGTGGCTTATGTTCCAGATTCATGGTCCAGCATAAGGCTTGAGGCCAGTCAGGTCCCTGGAGTTATTATGATTGACAGCTCCCAGGAATGGCTCTCCAGTAGTTTGCTTTTGTTTCCGAGTCTTAGTACATCATGGTAGGGCATGGTTTTTATGATAGCAGAATCACTTAAAAATGTGTGACTGAGGCAAAGCAGGGAAGAAGATCCTTGGGGTGAGGAAGTCATTGCTGGTCCTCACAGAGTTTTAAAGATGTAGTGTAGCATCTTTCTCTCTTTTTTCCCATTATTAGTGGGGGCAGAATTTACATCTCCCAATGGGAGCCAAAATTATGGTTTATGAGAGAATGTAAAACTTTACTACGTAAGGGAAATCATCCATTGCAGTTTTCTGGGTCTTCTAAAGACCTCATGGATGAACAAAACATTGTTCTGCCTTGAAAACTTGCCATGTTAGCCAGAAATATTCTGGACTGAATTGATCTGAAATAAATACTAAATTATATGACTCAGAGCAAGTTGTTTACTGTCTCTGGACTTTAGCTTTCCTATGCTTTGATTTTTCCTTAAGATTTATTTTTATTTGTGTGTGTGTGTGTGTGTATGTGTGTGTGAATGCCACATATGTGCAAGTGCCCATGGAACTCAGAAGAGGGCACCAGATACCCTGTAGCTGGAGCTACAGGTGGTTGTGAGTTTCTTGACATGTGAGTGCTGGGAATTGAACTCATGTCCTCTGGAAAAGCAAGAAGTGCTCTTAACTCACCCAGCCCCCTCTCTATCCCCTGGGATTTACCTTTCTAAGTATATAGTGAGGAGTTAAAAGGATACAACTTTTAACTCTATTTCCAGTTTTTGCCTTCTGGGCATCTCTGATTTTATTTTACCCAGATGTAGATGGGTCTTACATTTTCCCTTCAGAACTCTGGACAGTTCCATGGCCCAACACACTCCAGACCAAGGCACTTCCTTAATGGACCAGCAGGGGCTCTACAGTCCTGTGAGGTTTGCATGTAGGTGCAAAGACTGGAATTCACTTTCCATAAATGCTTGCTCTTTCTTTCTAACTAGTTGTCTCTCACTTTGTTGAAGTAGCTGCTATCCATGCAGTTTGGATTGAGAGGGATGTTGAGACGGTGGACAGCCTTGTGGGTGGAGGTGAAAGCTGGTCTGGGCACGTAGGCTTTGATAGTGTGCTGACCTACAAGAACAGCAGTGTACTGTAGCAAGTGAATGTCACATAGTTGTGCTGTTGAAATAGCACAACACGCTCTGAATACTGAAAGGGAAAAAAGCTCTTGAATTCCGTTTGGTTCCCAAGATTGGAATAATAATAAGAGCAAAGGGAAAGAGTGAGGTGGCCAATGGGATACATTCAAAGTTGTAGCAGGATGGCAGGGGTCTTCTAATTGTTAGGGCATGCTAGATATTAGAGAGTACAATACCTCTTTCCAACTGGGCTCCTCATCCTCTTGTTTCTGGACCCTATGGCTTATTCATTTCAACCTCATTAGGTGGACTCCAGGCTTAACTTTCCTCTATATTCATCTGCATCACTAGCAGACCTATTTCTAATTTTGTCTGTTTGGGAACCTTCCTCTTTTTCTCATGTACCCTGATGGGTTTAAATATGTCTTTAGTTAACTGTGGCCTCAGTGGCATTGAGAGGTAGGAGGTGGAAAGAGTAATTGAAACAGGCATTAAGAGTGCCTTCATCATCCGTCCATCTGCCTGTGTGCCTAGGCTTCTGAAGGTGCAATGTAAAGAGGACAAAGTACACAATAGTCTTCCCTTTAACTAATGGTTTATTGGCTGAAGCTACCAATCGATCAATGGGAAGCTATTTTATTACATACACAAGGCTTAAGGTGTATTAGAATTGAGAGAAAAATAAGCTCCTTTTGTAGCCCAGTGACTTCATGAATGGCCTTTTGACATATCATGTAATGTCACAGTGGTGGCTTTGCAGAAAGGGCATGGGAGGGCAATGGCCACAAGAGAAACAAATGTTTTCTCACAGAGAGTGTAGATGCTTGCATCTTTATCATTATGATTTTACTTGTTCTGTGGATGGATATGCATAGGTGTCTTTTTAAAGGAAACAACAGAGAGAAGATAGACAGCCAGATGAGGATACACCTAATGGGATTCTATTTGAAGAGATGCACATTTATGTATTAGTTTTCTCTATTTCTTTTGTGCTCACACTTGTTGGCTAGAGGAGTGCTGAGGAATAAAAATTGCATGTGCCATGAGGACATTTTAATTGAAAAAAAATTCCAATTGCTGCATTTGTTTTCCAGTTACACCAGAGGTGCCGATGTTGTCATTGAAAAGAACTGATTTTCTCCACCAAGAAATTAATTTATCTCCCTGGAAGCTTTAATTAAACTAATGTTATAAATATGAGCAGCTGGATATGCTGGATGCCAGAGAACAGATTCATGGCTGTTGGTGTTTAGCTGCTTTTCTTCTTAGGGGTGTGCTGGGGGTAGATGTGAAGAGGAAGGTAGGAAGGGAAAAGTGTCTGTACACACTTCCCTGAATTGACCCTGAAGACAGCTGACTTGTGAGCCCAGTACAGCCATTTAAACTTCTGGAGTGTCTCTCCCAACAAGGGTTTCAGATGTACTTAGCCAGGTCATGTACTGGGGCCCTCCCTCACTTCAGTGTTTTCCTTGGCAATTAGAGTGGAAATAATTCCTCTTCTCCTTAAAGGGCCTGCGTGATGCTGTCTTGAGTTTTCCCCAGGAATGTCTAGATGCATCCCTGCTCATTAGAGCCGATTAGCTTGAGTGTGTCACTTTCCTGACAGTAAATCTCACACATGTGCACTTAGAGGCTTTGAGTGGGGAACCATCAGTAGGCTTTTTGGGGACACTTAGAATGCCTGTATTACCCTGAATGGAATTTTATTTGATTGGAGGTAAACAGCTCCAGGCACTCAGCTAAGACACTTGGTGCGCTCTTGCTAATACCTGCTTCCCAGGTCGGATGCTGTCTTTGGCTGAGGGAGAAGCAAGGAGAGGACTAAGAAATACATAACTCAAGTTGTTGAATCCTTTGGCATTTTAGCCTTGGAGGCCCAGCGCCATTCTGATTGAAACTTGGAGTTTTTGCTCAGTTACTCTGAGCCAAGGTGAATGTTGAAACGTTTTTAAGAAATGGGTATCATTGTCACTTGGGACTCACTGTGGCTCTCTGTGACAGATGCTCCTGCATCTTACAGATGGGGGCTTTTGGGACCTGGGAAAAGCAGTCGTTTATTTAAGGCTTCACAGAGGGTCAGCAGCAGAGCAAACTCAGAGCCCAGGTTTAGAAAGTCTGGTCTCTGCTCCTAGCCCATGCTGCACCTGGAGCTATTCAAGAGAGCCCAATGGCTTTATCTGGGCTGGATGTCAAGACTTAGCTTTTTTCCTCTCCCTCTCTCCCTCTCCTTTTCTGATTTCCTCCCTATGCTCTTTCTTCCCCTTGCTTCTTTCCATGTGGCAGGATAGCACTTCCCATTTCTCATGGAAAAAGAGTTACCTTGTCCTGGTAGAATCCTTACAAATGGAAGAAAAGCCAAGTGTCACATGTTACTTAGACAAGGAGCTGACTTCTTGGGAGGGAATTTCTGGGTTGGACCAAGACCTGCCTTGCTAGAAAGCAATCTATTCCAGGTCAGTAGGTATTCAGACTCCAGGTCATCTGAGTGTTGTTGTCTTCAAGTCTGAAGACTCCTCTCTTCTTGGAATCAGATTGTGAGGGTCACAATTTCAATATCACAGTGATGTGGCCTGTCACCCTTGTCAGATTTGTATGCCTTGCATGTGGCTCAGTGAGGATGGGTAATGGCCAGGGGCCTAATCTGCAATGACGACTGCAAATGAGCCATTTGGCCATTTCTTCGAGTGTGGAGTGAGTGGACCACACCATTCTCCTCGGTTACATATGTGGTTTTATATTCTTCCAATATAAATTTTGATACTTTCTGTTTCAAGGTGATAAACTCTATTTTTTGAGGTGACATTGTAATTGCTATGTCTCATTAAAAACTACTGGCAGTGAAATAATGTGTTGGGCAGTGGAGGACCCACATTTAGGAGGACATTAGTCGTTATTGCTTCTTTTATTGGTACCTAATTAGATATGTACTAGAGCCTGCAGGAGCTAATCAGAGAGATAGGTGAGCACACTGAATTCTGAGTGGTTTTCACAGATGGAAACTTATGAATGCTATGTGGGTGCATAAAGGCTTTACATTGAAAATTGATTGGGTCGCCATATTCCCTCCATGACAGAAGCTCCTTGCTGGTGGAATCTTACACATTTTGGATCCCTAACACAGCTAATGCAGGAATGTGAAGTCTGGCTCATGGTCTCCTCTCTAGTTTCGTCTTGTGCTTCCCTTCTTGATTCTCCAGTCTTAAGTTCCTCTGCTACATTGGATGTATATAGTTGTTTAGGCCACTGGATCCTTGCACATGACAATTCTGAAGTGCCAACTTCACTCCTGCTCATTCTTAATTTTCAAGATAGTCTCTTGTGTTTTACATAGAGTTCATTTTCTACCAACTATTTTTTGCATATCCTTCCATCCATCCATCCATCCATCCATCCATCCATCCATCCATCCATCCGTCCATCCATCTATATATTGATCATCTAGCATCCATCCATATATCTGTGATCGTGTGTGTGTGTGTGTGTGTGTGTGTGTGTGTTGTGTTGTGTGTGTGTGTGTGTGTGTGTGTGTGTGTGTGTGTGTGTGTACATGCCACAGTACAGATGCAGAGGATAGAGAACGGTTATTGAAGTCAGTTCTCTCCTAGGACATGGGTCCTAGGAGTTGTAGGAGCCTGACTCAGGTTATCAGACTTGGTGGCAGGTACTTTTATCCTCTGCGCCACCTTGGTTTTTTTTTTTGCTCGCTTGATTGGTCTTTGTCCAGGTAGTAAGCACATTGAAGGCTCACTTTTGTGTCAACTAAGACCTTTCACAGAGTAGTCACACCAGAGCTACTCAGACATGTTCACAGATATTAGGATAGATGAGTAGCTGGAAGGAATGCTCCTGGTGCCTGTATTCTTGGCATCTAGTCTATGCCCCTAGTCTTCTAGATAGTTCTAGTAGTCAGTCTCCTTTTCTTTATTACACTCTCCTTGTCTGTTCAGCAGGTTACTTGTTCTGGGTTGTGCTGAGGACCAAGTGAGAACCTGGATGTGAATATGTGCTGTAAATTTAGGTGTGCAGAACACTCTTGTGTATAAACACAAGGAAAAGTGGAGATGAATGGATCCCAGCCTTTCTGCTTTGGCATTTGGGTGCCAAAGGGGGCAGTTAATTAACATACAGCCTGTGGTGCTTTCTGGGCCTGATTCAAAGCACATGTTGAGCCACGGTGCCCTGCTCTGCAGTTGAATTTACACATGTCCTGTGTTGGTGGGATTTCTGACAGGCGTGAAGGAAGTAATTTATAGATGGGACACAAACATAAACCAATCATAGGTAAGCCTAAGGAATATGTGTCCCCATGGTGGAGTGCAGACAGAGTTGGGGTCAGTTCTTTTCATATGGCAGACATGTCAGCGCCAAAGATCCTGAGCCTGTTTCTTAAAACTGCAGCAGATGCACACAGGCAGAGCTTCCTGTGAACCTGAGAATAACCCTTTGTGCATGGTTTCATCAACATTGCATGCAATTTTATAGAATATTGTTGTGAAGCTTGATGGATGTGCTCTTTAGTTTTTTTTTAATGATAAAAGGCATAAGGTATTTAAAGCTATCAACTATGCCTTTAATCCCACCATGGAGAAGTGGTTATTTTTGAATAGTTATGTTTTTCCTTTCTCCAGGTTTCCTTTTTCCTTGAAGTATGCAAACACATTTTTTTTTTCAATAGCGAGATAGCATTGTGCATATGGTTCTTCAACTGGCCTTTTTGTTTAGCAGAATAGTAACCTGATAGCCTTCTGATCTGGTGCATGTTCAGGGGGAATGGGGCTTCTCATAGGATGGTCTGGGCAGATTTGCCCCCTGGCAGCCTGTAAAGCAGCATTCACTTGCAAGCTTGCAGCTTCCTGATTTGGGCTTCAGACACCCCTCTTGCCTGTCACACACAGCAGTGACTATAGAAACAGGTCAGGATGCCAGGAGCCCTAGTTCTTGGATCAGAATGTCCTATTTTGGCCATGGCAGGTAGCTGAGATGGGATCAGTGAGGTGGAAATGGGGTGTCCCGAAGCCTGTGTACTTTGAGTACAGGTGCTATGCTAGACATTATGTTGTATGGAGAAGTTGAGCTGGTGCTGTCCAAGGTGAGCTGTCAGGTGAGCAGCAAAGTGTTGTTTAGTTTAGAGGTTAAGAGCATGCATGCTTGGAGTCGGATGGAAACGAGTAAATTCTGGCTGTACCACAAGCCACAAGGTATTTAATAGAACTGCATTTGTGGGAGATGGGTAACAATAGCACCTCTTTTGTGGGGTTTTAAGAATTAAACATGGTAGCTTATGTGGACCAGAAAGGCCAGTCTAGGATGCTAACAACACTGTCTTAAATAGAGTGTGCAACACACAATAGATTTAGGTGAGGCTGTGCCAGGGATGTTTGTAGCCTAGATATGACAGCTGGGCATAGGTCCTTTGTGTTCTTTGACTCTGCCATCCTAGCATTGTGTCTAGACGTTTATCCTGGCAAAAGGGACAAGGCTTGCCATGCTGTCCCGGGCCAGTCATCTTCCCTTCCATGGTGCTGGCAGACTGCTGAACCAACAAAACTGAGTGGTTTTCTCCTTTGACCTTTTTTTTTTTTTTTGAGTGAAGAAGTGTGTGTGTGTGTGTGTGTGTGTGTGTGTGTGTGTGTGTATGAACAGTCATATCAATAGCTTAACTCCATTCCCAGAAAGACCTAATACATGTTCCGGTGCCGATGCTTAGTCCCACCAGGGAGAGCTTGCCTGTCTGAGCGAAGCAGAGGTGACCAAGAGAACAAACGGTGCAGGTGCCTGGTTAATCAGAGGTCGATTTCATGCATGGCTGTTGCTGCTGTACAGGCATCTTTGAAAGGCCATGGGCCAACCCCATCAGCCAGGGTACCATTTGTTAGGCCTTCTCTTTGGAAACCTGGCTTTGTTTTTCCTGTCTGTGACACCTACCTTCTCAGAGGCCACTGGGACACAGATGTGTATTCCTTATAAGTACCGTGGTGGGTGGACCTTGGCCAGGGGCCACCTGGAGCTTTCTGTGTTTACTCTCATTTCCTGATGCTCTTCCCTTCTTGGCGCATCACTCTCTGGCTGGCTTCTGAAAACTTCCTCTCTGCCTGCTCACCTTGTTTGGGCAGTTTCTCTATTTGCCGGCCCCAGAACGCCAGCTGCACTCCTTAGCATCCTTGCTGACAGGGAAGAGCATGACCTTTGCTGTGCTGCACTCTCTCATCTTGACTCCCTGAAAAACCTCGGCATTTTTAGTCTCCTGCCATACGTTACCTGTGTGTTGGATCCTGGCCAGTGTGGTGGGATCCTGCTTTGCCAGCCTCAAGTCAGGGCAGCCGAGCAGTGGAATTGGACATCTCAGATAGGCTTAGAGTTTCACTCAGCTAAAAACTAGAGTAGTAAATGAATGCAACCTTTACAGTTTTCACAAATTTTAAACATGCAAATGATGTGACAGAGCCTTGCTCTAAAGCTCATTTCTGCTGAGCACCTCATGGGAAAGATGACGCAGTGTTTGCAAGATGAACGGTCACTTGGATTAACCAAAATGCCACTTCTTTCAAAGCAGAACATGTCCAAGTTTCAGCTGCAGTCATCCCACCAGGGGAAGGGGATTGGGTGGAGGAAGTGATCTGGGAGTCTGTGCCGACTGTCTTACGTTTGCTTCTCCAGAAATACCCTCTGCCCTCTCATCTTCCCTCGGCCGTATCCTGGCAGGCTGTCTGGATTTCTCGTGAAATCCTGCATTAGCAGGGAGGATAGACATTAGCTGGGAGGGATGGAGAGATCATTTATTTGCCTAACTCCTCTGCAGCATCACTGTTAGCTGCCTGTGTCCCTTGTTAAAGGCCACAGGCTCTAATCAAGTTTCTTGACCTTTTATACCCAGGAAGATAAGAGGTCATGCAATGCCCTTAACATTTTATGAGTGGCAGGGCACCACGCCATCCTTTCACACTTACATAACCCTGTGCTTAGTTGTGTAAACAATCTTCTTAATATATATATATTTATTATATTAATAACCCCGTTATTATATATTAACCATTTTTATTATCATATCTTCATTATACCTATGTACCGGGATCCATAAAGATTACCCCTGGGAATTTGTTCAGGAGACTCTTAAGCCAATCTTCTCACAGAGGTACTTGTACATCCATTTTCACTGATGCACTATTTACAACAATTAAGTTATAGAATCAGCTCAGGTGTCTGCCAAGAGAAGAGTGTATATCATTGTCTTTTCAAATGATCAACTCTCAGCCTATAACTTTTTCCAGCTGGGACACTACTTGTTATAGACCATGCTCTGGCTTCTCCACTCTCTATCTGTGTGCCTTTGGGTGTGTTTTTTATCCCTTCCCTTGAGTATTGGGCTTATCATCAGGACTCGGGGGTAGTTATGCTTGCTTGTGTTTACCCCACCAGCAGGGAACTCACTGAACTGTAATAGACTGTGCACAAGGGAGGACTTTATATCACTCTGTCAGGTCAGGAGCTTGAAGTAGACACTGGGGAAGGTGCAAGGTTGGAGCATGAAATGGCTCTGCATTCTCCACATCTCCTCAGCACTGTGGAGGAAAAGCACCTTTGACAGGAGGATGAGCCCACAGATATTTTTCCAAAGCCGATCCCACAGGATCTCTGATTTCATTTATTGGAGCCTACAGGGAACATGGACAAGTTATTCTGTGATGAGATTACCCTCTGTTGGGGTGGATTCCATGACAAGGCCTTTGGGAAATAGAGCTGTGTGGCCAGAAAAGGAGAATGTGTTAAAATAGTACCAAGGAATAGGAGCTGAAAGTCTGACCCTTGAGCTTCTGTTGCTCATAGTCAGAGTGCACAGCATTTGATGGCAATAAACTGTACTGTTTGTGTCTGTTGTCACCTGGCACTTGTTCCCAAAGAGAAAGGACAGTAGCACCTTACACTACATGTCTTGATGACTGGACTGCAGAAAGGCTGTGACCACCTTTTAAGGGTTACTCTTTATCACACCTTCCAGATACTGCCTTTCAAGGACTCAGTGTCAGGTGAAATGGCCTTCATCACTTACTCACCCATTACAGTTTCCTTGTATGTCTCCCCCTCACTTCAAGACTCTAGTGGAGAATGTTAGTCCCTTCAGCTTGTTTTGCTTAAATGATGATTACCTGGCACATCCTTGCCATGGAGTGGGTACTCAGTGATGTTTATTAATTGGATAAATGAATTAATAAAAGTAATTTTGGATGAGATGGACATAAACCCACAATTCCAAGATGCACAATACTCAAGGTTATTATAAGGAAAGAAACTGATCACCCATTGAAAGATGAAGAATGAAACCATTGGTGGGAGGCAGAATGACCATGGCTGCAGAGAGTACCTTTACAGGGGAGCTCTTATGCAGTTTCCAGTATTCTCTGATTGCCCAAGTTACTTACACAATGGTCTCATTTCTTTTCTTTGTAAAAGGAGGGCCAAGGTCATAGCTCAGTGGCAGAGTACTTGCCTAGTGTCTGCAAGGCCCTGGCTTTGATCTCTAGCGACACCAAAAAATAATTTTAAAAAAGGTAGTAAGTGACTCTGGTGATTTGAATACGAATGGCCCTCATATGCTCATCTATTTGACTGCTTAGTCACCAGGGAGTGGAACTATTTGAGGATTAGAAGGATTAGAAGGTGTGGCCTTGTTGGAGGAAGGTTATTACTGCAGGTAAGCTTTGATGTTTCAAAAGGCCTTGCCAGGCCCTAGTCTCCACCACCTCCCTTTCCTGTAGATCAAGATGTAGCTCTAAGCTACCGCTCTAGCATCATGCATGAATACCCATGGGCCCTGCCATGACAATAGACTAGAATTCTGAAACTGTAAGTAAGCCCTAATTAAATGCTTTCTTTTATAAGAGTTGCCTTGGCCATGGTGTCTATTCCCAGCAATAGAACAGTGTCTAAGACAGTGATGCTATGTCAAGAGTTCAATTAAGGCACTGTGTGGATTTTTCTGGCACATGGCACGTGCTCAGAAAACATTTGTCAATAGTTATTATCGTTGCTAGCAAGAGAAAGGGGATGTGGAGGAGGAAGAAAGGGAGAAGGAAAGTCTATTGAATAAGACTGAGTGTGAATCTTGGCAAATGGATGAGAAGACCTGGGTTCTTCCTGTGGTCTCAGTCCTGTAGGACCTCTGTCAGGAACCTTCTGTTTCTAGGAATCATGTGCAAAGGGAAGGCTTTGAACTTGATGATTTCCATGCCATTGAGTTATGATTAGTGTGCACAGAGATGGTTTTGGGGGAAGCACAGTATTGCATGTAAGACAATAAGACAATGTGCTGTGTGTGTGAGAGAGAGATTGCTCTGTTTCATCCCGCCCCCCCCATACCAACAGGCTATTAAGAGAAAATAATAGCATATTTCCCATGATACTTCTACCCTGATACACACATACTTTGGATACCAGGAGACTCAAATGTCCATATGTTTTCTTAACTGATTGATTTGTTTGGATGCTAGCATTTGAAAGATTCCAAAGACGTTCAGAAGAGAAGGACAAAACAAAGAATAACTCCTCTTTCAAAATCTAAATTGTCTTGGACATGTTTTTTGCCCTCATCTATATATCCTTCAGGAAAGAAAGGTTGAAAACAGGCCTGGAGAGACAGTTCAGTTGGTCAAATGCTGTCTGTGCAAGCATGGAGACCCAAGTTTGATGTCAGAGCCCACAAAAAGCCGAGCACAGTGAGGTCACACTTGTAATGCCAGTGCTGAGGAAGAGGAGTCAGGCAGATAATTGGAGCTTGCTAGTCAGATGGCTTAGCCCATGTGGTTAGCTCTAGGCCATGAGTGATTCTGTCTCCAAACAAAATGTATGGCACCGGAACAGCATCCAAGGTTCTTCTTTGGCCTCTGCATGTATGCATATGCATGTGCATGAAACACACACACACACACACACACACACACACAGGAGGTAGGGGGGAGGGAGAAGGGATGATAGAAGATAATGAAGAAAAAATAGTGAAGAACAAAAATACTATTTATTTGCATTTCCTTTGGACTGGGATATATATATATATATATTTTTTTTAAGCTTCAGAAAATCCTTGAGACATGGCAGCTGATTTATTTATTTATTTATTTATTTATTTATTTATTTATTTATTTGGTTTTTTCGAGACAGGGTTTCTCTTGTGTAGCTTTGCGCCTTTCCTGGAACTCACTTGGTAGCCCAGTCTGGCCTCGAACTCACAGAGATCCGCCTGCCTCTGCCTCCCGAGTGCTGGGATTAAAGGCGTGCACCACCACCGCCCCGGCGGCAGCTGATATTTTTAAAGAACCTCCATTTCCACCTTGATTGTGAAGTGGTAGGATCAGGAAAGGGTAACCTGGTTGAGGACTGAAAGTTGAAGGCAGGTTGATGTGGGATGACAGCCTGGGCCTGCGTGACTCTAAACCATTATAATGTTTTGTGATCCTTTGAGAGGTCATTTTTCCACACTTCTTCACACCTCCTTCTTCATACCTGCAACACTTCATCTGCTCTCCTTGTACTCCATTGATAACCTTACTTCTTGCATTACCCAGAAAACACATAACCAGAGCCAGCCTGTGCCTGTGCCATGGGCTTCTGCTTCATGTACTTTCCATGCTTCTGTGTAGAACTCATTTTCCCTTGACCCAGGAATCATTTTTACACACTCTCTCAAGCATTCTCTCTCCCTCCTGAGTTCTGTTCACAGGTGCATCTTAGGCAGTGTGTTTACGTTTGATCTTGAATTGTATGTGAACAAAATCCTCTCAGCTTGGTCCCCCTCTCTATCCAATGTTACCATTTCTCTGCTTCTCTGTAAAGCACCCCCCCAAGGCTTCTAAACACTGTCTTCACTTCTTCCTGTCTTGTTTCCTCTTGAGTTCCTCCTCTTCAGGTTTCTATAATTGCACCAAGGCAATTTTCGAAGGTCACCAAAGAGCTCCACATCACCAATTCTCAGTGTTAATTTTTTATCTTCTTGGGTTTTTCCATTCTTTTCATTGCAACTGGAAACCCCTCTCTTCAGAATTCCTCCATGGGTTACTGGGCTCCAAATCCAAACTCAGAGAATTCTCTTACTTCTTACTCTTATGCTCCAAATTAACAGTAAAGTCTATTAATTTTAGCTTTGTAGTATGTCAAGAATCTGATGACTTTCACACTTCCCCAGCTGCGAGCCTGCTCCCAGTTCTCACCCATGCCATTTGATGGTCTACAGCAGGCTTCCCCATTCTGCCCAAGTCCATTCTTAACCCTACTAACCAGGGTCATCCATTTGAATTAGATAGCACCAGTCCTCCACTCAAAATTCCCTGGAGCTTTCCATCTCACTTCAAGTAAAAGGCTGAGCCATGGGCTGATCTGTTGACCTAAGATGACCTAGCTCCTTGATGCTATGCCCCAAACTACACCTATACTGCCTTTCTGACTGCTATACTCCAGACTCGTCTGATCTTAGAGCCTTAGTGTACCCTGAGCACTCTGCAATCCTACCCTCAGTCCTTTATATGTGCCACTTCTTTCTCTCAATCTCTTTGTGTATGTGTGTATACCCATGGCTTGGCTCTTCACCTCCTTTGAGTCTTTATTCAAATGCCCGTTTATCCATTAAACTACCCAGTGCAGACCTCCCCTCATCCTGCTCTTACTCCTGTGTTTCCTTCTTGCACTTTTCATGTTGCCTATATTTTTAATCTCTCCTTGTTGATGCTTCCCTAAGAGTTCAGCAGTTACTTAGAATGTATCACCATGCTAAACCATCATAAATACTTGTAGAGGGGAAGGAGGGATCATAATACTGTCAGTCTAAACCAAACCAGACAACATTAGAGCCAAGGTTACAATGATGATCTGGCTTTCTGAGGACCACAAAGTGGTGAAGATGGAGAATCCTTTGTATTGACACAATTAGGTGAGGACAGCAATAGCTGTTGTGCTGACAGGAAGTGCTGCTGGATCTTCCCTTGGTTGGTTTTGGCCCATGGTGAAGAAAGGAGAATTACTGGGAAGAGCATTAAGCTGTCCTTCCATGAACAGCTGCTACGATCCAGCCTTCATGACTGAAAAACATTATTTCAGTATCACATAAAACCCAGGAAGCATGATTTGCCTCATTTTTCTGAGAAGTTAAATTTCTATATCAGGCTCTATGGCTCAGAAGTGGGTTTTGTTTGCACTGAAATTTCATTGATGGGTAGGAAAAGGCAAGGTATGGGAGAGCTGCTCTAGACTTCTCCTTAGATCCATCTTCTGAAGTGCAGAATATTTAGATGATAGTTCATATATTTATTGTTTCAAAAAAAATCTTTGCCAAGTATCCACCTCTTGAGCCAACATAGTGCCCAAAGGGCTATAGAAGCAAAAACACACCCTATGACCCAAGAATCTTACAGTCCTATTTGGAACATAAAGCCAATATGGTGGCCAGTAGACTGTAGTGCACAATAGGATCTGATTCAATGCTAAACTGTCTGTCAAATGTGTTTTGAGTAACATTATGATGGAGAAGATAGAAATACACACTCTTATTCCATTTAGAACTTTTGAGTATGTTTCATGCTAGGTCATATCCTAGTTTCTGAGAAGAGATGAAGGAGGTGAAGGAGAAAGAAGAGGAGTAAGAAAAGGAGGATGAGGAGGGAAAGAAGAAGAAGGAGCAGCAGCAGGAGGAAGAGCAGGAGAAAGAGGAGCAGGAGGAAAGGAGGATAAATTGTTGATGAGGAAGCATTATTTTACTTAAAGGAAACCTGTAGAATTAGCAGATCCATAGAGAAGTTGAAAGTCAGACAGCGGAGCAGAGGTTCAGGGCTGGTGGCTAAGAGAATGGAGTACTGCTTTACGGTGTCAGAGCTTCTGTTTTAAAAGGGTGAAGATACAGTGGCAATGGTCATACAATACAGGGAATGTAATTAATGTCACTAAATCTTACAACTAAGCACAGATAAAGTGGCAATTTTTTGTTATATATATTTCATAATAGTTAGAAGTTAATGATGTAATATAACAAAATATGTCAAAGTGTACACATCCAATATGTGAATTGTGGCATATGTGAACTGTATCTCACAAAAGGTATTGGACTTAGCAAGAAAATGAAAGGACTATGGATACAAAGCAGCCTATCACAAAGCTAGGAAAACTCACTTAGCAGGTGAGTTTAAGCTAATGAAAATTATTTAAATAAGAGAAAAAAAACACAAAATAAAAACCATGATACTTAGAGGTAAAAAAATACTTAAAAAGTTAAAAAAAGTCAAGTTGGCATAAGACATTTTGATAGCGACATAAAATAAGGCAAAAGTAGCATTTTTGGTAAAACTTAGATATAGTGTGTGTGGGGGGGCTTTGCAGTTGACAGCCTTGCTGAGTCTTGGATTATTATGCAGCAATTGACATGCTAACAAGGTGTCTGGAATCAAGAAACCAACATGCAGGAAGAATGTAAGCCAGAGAGCATGAACAACTTACAGAAGTTGCAAATATCTAAGCACACAGGATAATTCAAGCATTAGTATTAAGCGCCTGGTGATTCCCAACCACTGTGTGCTGTGGCGAGAGAGTTGTTTTTGAGTCTGTATGAAGAGTTGAAGGAAGGTCAAAGCAGCCAGGGCGACGTGGATGTAACTTTCTCTTGCTCGGGGGGAGATATACCACGGAGTAACTAACTCTTCAGAGGTCCCAGACATCCTCTTTCAAACAACAACCTACGTTTCAACTTTTCCATCAACATAGTTTGAAAATGCTGACATATCATTTTCAACATTTTATTTTATTTTTTAAAACATAATAATTGTACTTATTGGTAAAGTAAAAGATAACATTTCAATACATTCATATGTAACATGCACTGATTCAATCAAGGTGCTTCTGATGATTAATTTTTAAAAAATGATGTGTGTGTGTGTGTGTGTGTGTGTGTGTGTATGTGCGCGCTCACAGGCACTTTTATACAATGAGGTGTATATGGAGGTTAGAGGATGACTTGCAAGGTCTGTTCCCTCCTCATACTATGTAGGTCCTAGAGACTGAACTCAGGTTTGTCTGGCTTGGTGTCAAGCACCCTTATCCACTGAGCCGTATTGCTGACCCCATTTCTTTACTTTAGAACCTTTGAGCTCCTCACTTTTAGTTTTTTATAAAATATAAAAATAAAATGTTTAAAGTATAAAATATATGTTCATATAAAAATATGTGTACAATAGTGATATATGGGGACAGTGGAACCTTTTCATCTTGTGCTCTGGTACTCATTCTCCAAATTTTTGCTCCTTGCTCTCTGGCTCCCCTTCTGAGAATCTAGTAATGACTCCTTTAGTCTCTTTTACATTAAATTTATTTATTTATTTATTTTGCTTTCACATATAAGGATAAACATGTGGCATTTGTATTTCCTGTTTCTGGCTTTCTCCATTCCCACAGTGTTCTTCAGTTCCAAACATTTGAATGATGAATGACTGATCTATGCATGAGGCAGAAGGAATAAACCAGTTTATTCACTGGGTACCACTGTATAGTCATAGGGAGAGGACTGTATATAGAAACTGCTTAGAATAACATAGGGGGAGTGCCAAGTGCAAAAATAAGTGGAAAGGAAACCACTGTCCTTGAGCATGCATTCGGTTGCAAGAACTGGGTTAGGTCCTGGCGTATAAGAACCGAGTTCTATTATCCAGTTGTCCACAAGCTTCTGGTTATGTCACAAGGTGCATGTGAGGTATGCATAGAAATCAAGGGAGGATGGTACCTTCTATCCCATGGGCATTGCAAGTGAGTTCCATGTTTTATTGCAGGAGCTTTATTGGAGTGCCGAATGTTTGACATATGATCTGTTTTCCTACACATTCTTGTGTTACTTAAAACATTCTGATTGTAAGCGACAGAGATCAACTTGAGTAACTTCAACTTGTTACATTCCCCCCTCTTTCTTTCCCTCTGTGTGTGTGTGTGTGTGTGTGTGTGTGTGTGTATCTGGTATAACTTATGTAACGAGCTGGCATGGTTTATTCAAGACTGCACCACACATGGGTTAAGTCTAGAATTTGTAGCAGAGCCCTTCTGCCTCTTGGATCTACTTTATCTATAACCCTCCTTCAGAACCTTCTTCTCTTACCTAGTATTTTTTTTTCTTTCTCTCACCTTCTTAATTTTTCTTTTATCGCTCAGCTTGGTCTTGGGAACTAAAGCAGTCACTTGTGTGTCCCTAATGATAGGCTTATTTGAGGCATGTCTGAACACACTTTTAGTTTGTACCCTGTAGTCTGAACATAAAGGGGCCAACAAGACAGGGGGCAATTGAAACGAGGAGTAGAGACATAGTCATCTCAGTGATTTTCTTGTTATTATCTGTGAATGCCTTATCAGAGATGGGCCATTATAGTTTAAATGGTGAGAAGAGTTTGAAAGGGGTTTGAAACTTCATCAGACACTTCCTGCTTCAAGTTGTAGCCCATTGTTTTCCAGATTCCAATTTCTTCCTCTACAATGAACAATAACTTTTTGATTAAACAGCTGGCAGTTACTATTGAATGCCTCACATTTAATAACAAAGTCTTCCTTCAGAACAGGAAATTTTATCTAAATTGCTTTGCTCTTCTTGGTGACTGAACTTCTAAAGTCTGACAGGACTGATAGGATGAAAAAACAAAAATTTCATTCAAGAAGACGATGATTACTTTTTAAAAGAAACAGCCTCGAACTAAATGAATAATTCAGAGTACATGCTGCAAAGCAGAAGTCAAGGCATATGCGTTGTCCTCTCTGTAAACATTATTAAAAAACAATCAAGTTTGTATTGACACATTTATATTGGGAAGACTGTAGACAGCAGCCAAGAGAGGAAGAGACCACGAGAAGCGCTATAGGAAGGACCTTCTTCATTGTATTCTGTCTTTCATGGGGCATCTACCATTATCCGGTTAGTACTGTGTGCTTTGCACCAGGCTACCACAATAAGCCCCTTATCTATTAGCCTCCACCCCAGCCTCAGTTCTTCCTTCTCTCCTGATGGTAGTTGAGCTTTGGTTGACTCACTTAGGACCTTGGCAGAGAGGAACTGACAGACACCCAAGAGTCATTTTCCCGAGCTGCTAAGCAAGGCTAGGAGAGATCAGAATGTACCCGGAGGAACAAACGGAGACCACCCATCTCACTAGAGTTTATCCTTCTTTTTATTAAAATTTTGAAGTTCAAAGTATGATTGCATCATTCCCCCTTCTTCCCATTCCTTCCTCTAAATCCTACAACACACTGCCTCAACCAGGTCTCTTTCACATCATTGCCTCTTTATCTATCTATCTATCTATCTATCTATCTATCTATCTATCTATCTATCTACTCACCTGTCATCAATGTTTCCATTTGCCATCTTTGTAACAGTTGCTAGTGGGTACAGTCAGGGCAACTCTTAGATTTCTTTGTATACTTCATAAAAGATATGATGAGGAAAGATTTTTTTCCTTTGTATTGCTTTCCTATTCTCCCCCACCCCCATCATTCAAGTAGAAAAATATTTAGAAGTGGTCTTAGAGGAGGGGAAAAACCTACTTGCATATTTCAAATTCCACCTTGGAAATGGCTTTTCACCAAGCTCTAACTACTGAGTTACAAACTTTCTTGGCTGAAATACAGCTGTATCAGTGATGTATCAGGGTCTCCATGCAGATCTGACTGTTGTGTGGGGGCAGACAAGCCAGATAGCCACCAGAAATTCTTGACTACAGGAGACCAAGCTGGCACCTATAAGTCTGATTTCTGAGTGGCCCAGAAATTGGCATCTTTAATAAACTCAAGAAGTTCTCTCATAGCCTAGCCAAGTATGGACATTACCAAGAAGCCATACATTCAAAGTACTTCAAAGTCTACAAATCCAGTCTCAGCAAGAATCCCCAAAAGAGCCAAAGAATATGGATTATGTGTTAGTTTTTAGAGAAACCAGCATTTGGGACCAGTGTGTAGGCATGTAGGCTGTGGCTGTGTGGAGAGAGAGAGAGAGAGAGAGAGAGAGAGAGAGAGAGAGAGAGAGAGAGAGAGAGAGAGAGAGAGAGAGAACTATTTTCTTTGTTCCTTACCATAGCTAGTAGACCCTGACATATTCCAAACAACATGGGTTGTTTGAAAATGTCAGTCACCAGGTCTTTGGGGAGCTCTGCTTTGCTCTGGGAAGCTTCAAGCTGTTGTATGAGGAAATATATTCTCTCACTGCTGACAGATGGCTTTTGGATGCTTGTATATTAATGTAACAAGTAGCAGATGGAGGTGGGATTAGAAGACATTCAATGTCCTTTCTGACCTAAGAGTCCCTGCTACCCAAGTATGTCCTATATGAGCAGCAGGCTTTTGATCATAAGAAGACCATTTAAATCTTCATCTCAGGGAATAGTAAGACAGGTAACATGAGCAGCTAGCTAGGCTATCATTAAGCACTGTGCACAGCATATTTTGTCCGGACCCCTGGAAAAGATGGGAGCAATGTCTGTGACCCCAAAATGTCACTGGTGGCACTGCTGACAGAGTGGTTTAGGGGCTCAAACTCAATTCTCCTTCACATTGTGACTTCTGAGCTGCTCGCTTATAAAGACTGAGAGCTGAAGTGGGAAGTGTGCTTTTCCAGTAAAGCCAAGTGGCTTCCATGAGGATTTTGGCAGTTTGTCTGAAAATATTTGAAACTAAAGTATCTTTTAGGTTATTTGGTGAAGATAAGAACATCTCTTTTCCTTAATAACACTAATAACATTGCACTTGTAAAAAGCATTTATGACTTCATGAAATACTTTACAGACTATTATCTGGGTGTTTACAGAAAATCTGTATAAGACAGACTGCTATTAAAAGCACCTAGGCATGGTGGTATGCCTGTAATTCCAAGACTTAGGAGATGGAGGCAGGCAGACTAGAAGTTCGATGTCATCCTAAGTTACACAGTGAGTTTGAGGTTAGCCTGGACTACATAAAACCATATTTAAAACAAAAGGTGCATGGTTGAAAAATCTGAGATATGGTAACTTTCCCCAGGTCTCAATGTGTGAACAAGAGTGGCAAGACATAATCAGAGGCTTGCTAACTCTAGCCCAGGTGCTCCCTCTCAGTCTCACAGTTTCTGTAATCTACTGGCTGGGTATTTTACTCTGCATGAGCAGAATCCGCTGCAGGGCAGAAAGGCAGCGCTGTGTGGTAAAGGTTTGCAACTGGGTTTGAATTTCGTTTATGCCATTCTATTCAGGAAAGTCGCTTCACCTTTGTGGGCATGAGTCAGTTGAGCATACCAAGTGCCTGTTATTAAGATTATTGCAAGGATGATAAAGTATGTACACTCATGTACTATAGTTGGAGCTCACTCAAAGTTTGCTCCTGTGACTTTGGAGGCAAGGACTCGGTCTCTCTGAGTTTGACATTAACATGCTCTGCCACCCCATCAGCTGCAGCGCTCTGCAGAGACAGGTGGTTCATGGATGCCAGCCTGCCTTTCTCTGTGCGTGTTGCTCTGACTGCTAGAAAATTCATCTTAACTTGAGCCCAAAGTTCACTGTCATTGTTTCAACCTACTAGCATACGTATTAGTTGCTTGTCTTGTTGCTGTTAGAAAATGCCCAACAAAAGCAACTCAACAAAGGAAAGGATTGTTTGACTCACAGTTTGAGGGAACAGACTATATTATGTTGGGGCATGCATGGTGGCGGGAGTGTGAGGCAGCTGGTCTTATTGGAGCCACCATCAGGAAGCAGGGAGAGGTGACCACTGGTAATTGGTGGCTCTCTCTCTCCCTTTTTTTTCAGTCTCAGACCCTAGCCCATGGGCTATGCTACCCAGAATCAGGTTGGGTCTTCCCCTCTCAGTCTATCTCGAAGGTCCCTCACAGATAATGCAGAGTTTGTCTTCCAGGTAGTTGTAGATCCTTTCAAGCTGACCACCATGCATGTTTCTCTCCCTTGAGCTACTGGAGCAAATTTAACTCCTCTCCAGGGCGTCTTCCTCATCTTTGAAGACTTTACTGTGATCACCCATCAGCCTTCTTCAGACTAAGCCTCTCTCCTTCAGCCGTTCATTTCTTTACATGGCTCCTAGGTCCTTCACATTCTCGATTCCTTCTGAAGAGTGTCTGTTTATTTGGGAAATTCCGATTATCTGAGCAGATTAACTCTGATTGGAATATTTACCTTCTCATAGTCCAGTTTAAACTTTTAATCTTCTTTTGACAGTCTTGTCTTTACTCACTGTTAGTGAAAAAGTGCTCTGACCTGCCCCTGCCCCACATGTTTCTGCCTACTCCTAGGTCTCACACGTTACGTTTAAGAGGCTTGTGTTCACTAAGCATGGAAGCTCTCAGTTTTTTTTTTTTCAATGTTCAATTTCATCTTGAATTGGCCTTGATTCCTGCCTGTTATGTCACCTTTAATCAAGATGGTGTCACATCAAGTCTCTTATGACTAAAACCATAACACCAACTTCGTAGTTTCCCACAGATTCAAGACACACTGGTACTGCCAAGTCACAGATAAAATATTATGTATGACAGAATTACATGACTTTGCTATTTGACATTGATCCACAAATCTGAAGCATTTTAGGTTGACTGTGGATTTTGAACTCAGGAAGAAAAAAAACATTGGGAAGAAGTAGTGGAAGGTGAAATGGCCTAGTTTGTAAAGTGCTTTCAGGATCTGAGTTTGAGCCCTACAACTCACAATAAAAACAAAGCCAGGTGTGATGGTTTATACTGGTGATCCCAGAGCTGGTGAGGTATTGACAGAGGTTTTCTGGGGGCTCCCTGGCCAGCCAGCCCAGCCTAATCAGCCAGCCTCTGGCCAGTGAGAGACACTGTCTCAGAAAACAAGGTGAATGACTCCCAAGGAGGGACATTTGAGGTTGTCTCCACACTTGTCTCCACACATGCACAGAGTAGTGGAAGACATTTAGATACATAAGAACTGTCAAGGAGGGGCAGCATTGTTGACATGGAGGTTCCAGTGAGGAGAAGAAGAGGACACATGGTAAGGTTGAGTTGCTAGGGAAGAAAAACATGGGTTTGATGAGTGTTTTGTAAGTCAGGAGAGCAGGTCACATGCTGCCCGATCTTGGAGAAGACTCCTCTTTGGGGGTGTTTGCATGCAGCTCTGTGGTCTTCCTGGTGGGGTTTGATCAATCCCTTGTGAACACTGTTGCAGCCTCTGCTTCACACCAACAAAGACATCGCCTCACCATTTCAACTGTGCCCCCTTCTTTGTGTTTGCCTTTGTGTTGATTTTACAGCCAGCGGAAGAGAAGCATTTTGGAAGCTTGCCCAGTTTCCCGCTTTACTGCGGCCCTCTCTCCTGTGCCCTGCATGGCTTTAGCAGGGAGTCCAGTTTGTACGTGTAGGATGCATGCAGCATTGACCAGCACAGCTCCTCTTCCTGTGACATTCTGTTTCTCCATTCTAATGCCAGAGGTGCATTTTAAAAATATTATTGTTTGTTGTGTGTCATCTGGATTTGTTAAGCAGATTGGTAGGCGGGGACTGCATAACTGCTCGTTGGGCATCCTCTCATGTCCTTCTGGTACAAGTGCTGTGGGCTGTGTGTTCCATGTTAGAAAATAATTAACAGCAGCCAGGCAACCTGATGGAAACTTAACAAGCAGCTCACTGGGTGCACAGTTGGTGACATGCCCTGTCACAGTAAAGAAACTTTGAGGAACCTCTGGGTGTAGTGTAGACCTCTGGACTGAACACTCAACATTTGTGGGTATCAAGAATAATGCTAATGACATCAGATGGATGTCCTTTGTTTCTCTTGTTGCTCTCCAAAACTCGTTACTCTCACACTTGCCCTGTGAGGCTGTCAGGAAAAAGTGTGTGCATATTTTTCATAGCCTAAGGCAGAAGAAGGGCTTAGTGTGTGCAAGGTCTCCCATCACCACAGCAGCGGGACATCTGAGGGAAGTGATCTTGTGTACATCAGAGGAAGCTCTTGGAGTGCCTTGACATTCTTCTGGGAAGAGGCTGCTCCACACAGCAAAGCAAGGTTGTTGTAACTTCTCTCCTCAGGAGTTCATGGAAGCTTTTCTTCTGTTGGAGCAAAGCTCAAGATAAATGTCTTCATTCAATGCCTTATTAGGGCTTCATTGTGTCTTAGTAAACAGGGATGTAGTACGGGTCAATCCATTTGCTTTACATTGGAAATTTATTCTTCTGTGTAATTAGGAAAGGTACTTGGAGATCTCTTCAGAGGTCTCTCTTTATCCTGGTTAAAAAAAAATCCAGTATCTCTTCATATGTTGTGTCATCCGATCCTTACATTGTGTAGTGTTGAGCCCCAATGGCTTTGGCTTTAAAACAGGAAGTGCAAGTTTTCCATAGAATGTGGATTGATCCTTTAAGCAGGAGAATGTTCCTTTTCAAAGTCACACAAAGAAGGCTTACTCCTTCCTGGTATGAGTCCTAGATCCAATGGCTGATTTTGTCCAGACTGTCAGTTATCCTCAGCTGCTCGCTCTTCTAAGGCAGGTTTTATGTTTGACTGGATATCTAATTTCGCATGGTGTTGTATTAGAAATGAGATGCTTATGCTTTACTCTCTTGATAGATGCTAATGGCGTGCACAATTCCCATAACTCCCCAATACCACTTAATAGTCAGCACCATGTTTAATGGCTCAAGTGAGCTCAAAGCCTCAGATATAGGACTAAATGGGAATTAGGTTTTTCTCCAGTTAAAAGAAGGGATAGATTTCAGATGGGTGTAGAGTAATGCATTATTTGTGTCAGACAGACTATGAGGGTGTGATAAATTTGGTAAAAGCAAAAAGATGTATATGATCTGAAGAGAGAGTACAGCATTGTTTGGGATGATGATAATGTAGCCAACTGAAGCTGTAAGTCACTGCTTATCAGGAGGTGGCTGCTGATCTAATTAATTTTCAAGTTGCCCACTGTTTCTCCTTTTTCCTGAAATACAGCTATCTGGCTTCTCTGTTAGCAACGTGTCTGCCTGACAGAGTTAAATTTGCTACCCCCTCTCTTTTCTGGGTGGAAAACAATGAGACATGTTTGTCTTGCTTCTTTCTAGCTCTGTGTGTAAATCTCACGAGGTGGAGATGGCAGAGGGAGATAGGAGGAAGGGACGACCATTTTTCACTCAGCTCACTGGCTTTATTTATTTCCATGAGGGTTATCTGCATGATGCAAAGTACCTCTTCTGATGAGCTGTTTTCTCAGTCTGAATTATCCAGTTTTATAAATTTCTTATCATGAAGTTTTGCCTTGGTGGGCTTTTATAACTATCTGACTACCATCCTCCAATTTTGAAGATGCAGGAAGCTTTCATTCAGTCAGTCATTCAGTGTAGACATCTACTTTGGCTAGGCATTCTTCTTGACACTGGAAATGCTGACTTGAAAATGACAAGGTCTCTGCTTGAAGGTGTCCCGTAGGAGGACAGGGTCAAAGAGCAAAGCACCCATTTTGGAGCTATCTGTTTTGATGAGTGTAAGACAAGCTAAATGCTGGAGAGTGACCAGGTGGTTGGGGAGTGCTTTGTAGAAGACTATCAGGGAGGATCTCTCAGTAAAGGGCACAATGGAGCAGACACAGGGCTGGGTCCTGAGGTTGAGGCTCCATTCCATCCAGAGGATGGGAGCAATGGCAGTCAGGACATGCAGAAACAGCTTGAGGGTGAACACTTACATTGTGTAGTGTTGAGCCCCAATGGCTTTGGCTTTAAAACAGGAAGTGCAAGTTTTCCATAGAATGTGGATTGATCCTTTAAGCAGGAGAATGTTCCTTTTCAAAGTCACACAAAGAAGGCTTACTCCTTCCTGGTATGAGTCCTAGATCCAATGGCTGATTTTCTCCAGACTGTCAGTTATCCTCAGCTGCTCGCTCTTCTAAGGCAGGTTTTATGGTTTAAAAAACCTTCTAAGGCAGGTTTAAAAAAAAAACATTTTTTTAAATTTTATTTTACAACACCATTCAGTTCAATATTCAGTAGGATAGTCAAGTTCCTTCTTCCTCAGCTGGGAGGTTTGCAAAGGCAAGCCCAGACAGGACCAGAGTCTTAGAGACACTAGTGTGCTGTGGAGGTCCAATGTTATCAGTCAAAAGGTTAGAGAGAGATTCAACGGGTTACTCTAGTGTATATTCCCAGAGATCAGTAAGGAACCAACAAAGAAGGCAGTAAAAAGACCTAAAAACAATATATGGAATGTGTTTCAGGCCACCCTGATAAAGTAGCACAGAACAGAGACATCAGACACACTTGTCTTCTGAAAACTTTTCTCTGCAAATTGTCTCAATCTAGCAATGGTCTGTCTCAGTGAGGCTATGGCGTGTCCCTGGGGCAGTCACAGGAACTTGCTTCCTCCCTCCTTCTAGATAAGTCAGTCAAGTTAGGACTTGAAATTTATTTGGATGAACTGTACTTTCATATTGTGATTGTAGAAAAAGATATTGGCTGACTTGTGACGTAAACATGCACTAGGAAATGCAGCCCCCCTCCCCTTAGGAGTTTAGATACTTCATGAATTATCTAAGGGTGACCTCGTCCTGCGCTTCAGTATTTTCTCTGTAAATATTTACAGACTCTGTTTTCTGTAGTCGAACTTTCTGGAAAGCAATAGCTTAGCTATGGCTTCTGTAATGGCATCTCTTCATTGAATATACAAACAGGCAGTGCAGGAGAGTGGACACAACATAGAGCTCAAAGCCCAGCACTTACAAGCTGATGCACCATGCATGCCCTGGCTGTTAGTTAGTCTGGCTGATGTCCTTTATGCAGTTTTTTTTTTTAATTTTATTTTACAACACCATTCAGTTCAACATAATAGCCACAGATTCCCCTGTTCTCCCCCTCTCGCCCCCTTCCCCTCCCCCCAGCCCACCCCCCATTCCCACCTCCTCCAGATCAAGGTCTCCCCGAGGACCGGGATCGACCTGTTAGACTCAGTCCAGGCAGGTCCATTCCCCCCTCTCAGACCGAGCCAAGTGTCCCTGCATAAGTCCCAGGATTCAAACAGCCAACTCATGCAACGAGCCCAGGACCCGGCACCAACGCACAGCTGCCTCCCAAACAGTTCAAGCCAAATGACTGTCTCACCCATTCAGGGGGCCTTATCCAGTTGGGGGCCCCTCAGCCTTTGGTTCATAGATCCTGTGCTTCCATTCATTTGGTTATTTGTCCCTGTGCTTTATCCAACCTTGGCTTCAACAATTCTCGCTCATATAAACCCTCTTCTTTCTCACTAATTAGACTCCCAGTGCTCCACCAGGGGCCCAGCCGTGGATGTCTGCATCCAGATTCCTCAGTCCTTGGATGGGGTTTATGGCACAACTATCAGGGTGTCTGGCCATCCCATCACCAGAGTAGGTCAGTTCCTGCCATCTCTCGACCATTGCCAGCAGTCTTTTGCGGGGGTATCTTTGTGGATCTCCGTGGGCCTCCCTAGCTCTCTGCTTCCTCCCCTTCTCATGTGGTCTTCATTTACCATGGTCTCCTATTCCTTGTTCTCCCTCTCTTTTCTTGATCCAGCTACGATCTCCCACTTAGCTCAGCCGTTAAAGGCTAGGCTCACAACCAAAAATATGCAGTTTTTTTTTTTTTTAATAGTGCGCCTTTAACCTCCTCAGTGTTGCTACGCATGCATTCAATTTGCTGATTCTGCCTACTGCACCAATTCTCCAGTGAGTCCTGCCTTTCCGAAGACATTGGTTGCCAGGGAGGCAGCATCTTGCATTTCTCCTTGGCTGGAAGAGGAGACCCTGGTGGGTACTGGGAGTACAACATTGGAGCACCAGTGTGGTACACATATCCTGTGGGTCACAGGTCCTAGATGGTAGTGACAGACCTCAAATATTTGCTTCCTCCCATTTTTAAGGCACAAGGAGTTGCCATGGTCAGAAGATGGGTGGGATGGGAGGTTGGTCTTTTTTATTGTTCCATCCTCCATTCACTCATACACTCTGCCCACTTGGTTAAGGGCCCACCCCGCTCAGTGGAGATGGGCTAGGAGTATAGTGAATACAGGGAAGAAAGCGTCTGCACCCGGAACTCCTCTCACCCTGACAGAGGTGAACGCTTGAAAATGCAGGCTAAGGTAAACGGTTTGACAGCATTTTCAATTTATTAGGCAAACAGCCTTGTAGAAAATTGTTTCTGCCTCTTCCTCTAAACACAGTGGTCTCCATTTCTCTCTAGCCTTTTTCATATCCACCAAAGTCAAACATAATTTTTCCATCGTTATCTCCATACTGCATAAATAACTTTATATTTTATGTCCTCTAGTGAAAATTATTTTGTATATATTTTTCCATTTTCACAATCTGCATATTTATCATTTTTAATGACTATAGTAAATTCTTAGAAGCTGATATATTTTATAACTTGCACTTTTTTTTTCTCTTTTGCTGTTATTTGGCTTGTTTCTAGTTTTTCCACTATATTGAAGTTGGGAACTCTTTAAGAGGAAGGATATAATATACTGTTGCACTAAAGCAGCTTTGACAAATTGTTTCATCCAAAAAGATTCATTCAACACACAGAAAAGATTGAATTCCTGTGAAGAAAACATAGCCTATCTTCTTAAGGGAAATGTATATCTCCTTAATTATGTTTTGAGTTTCCATTTATAATGCAGAGATAATAAGTGGAAAAAGCCCTGATGTGTTTCATGTTCCTAACAAGGGTTTGCACGCAGTTTTCCAAATTGCAGTTCTGGAGATGCAGTTATGAGCTGCATAGCTTGGATAAAAGGCTGTAGTATGACAGCCCCAACTACAACATGTTTCGTCATCTTTCGCTTTCCTTGTACAACTGGAAGTCTTCAGTTCTTCCACATTTTCCTTCTGAGAACCTTCTAGAGAAACACTTTGCCCTCTGCCATCTAGCAAGGGGCAGTCAGCTCCATCATGGTGTGGAGGTCCTGACATACATGAGGAATGACCCAAGTAAAGAGTGTGGAACACAGGAGTAGATAGGGCTCTCACTTGGAATTGAAATGTACGGTTCTCTCCATCTCACCCCATTGAGAGTCATCTGGACTTCCAACGCTGTGATGCTAATCTTGGCAGTCAACCTGACACATCTGAAAAGAGAGAACCACAGTTGAGGAATTGCCTCTATCAGATTGGCCTTATGGACATGCCAGTGGGGGCATTTCCTTGATTAGTGATTGATGTGGGCCATTGTGGGTGGTACTATCCCTGGGCGAGTAGGTCTGGGTTGTATAAGAAAGGAAGCAGACTGTGAGCCTGTGAGCAAGCCAGTAAGCACCATTCCTCCATGGTTTCTGTTTCCAGCTTATGCAAGTTGAATAAATCCTTTCCACCCAAGTTGATTTTTGTCATGGTGTTTGTCACAGCAAATTAGAACAGGTACTGAGTGGTGTTTGCCATGTGGAAAATGGAGGCTTGTGATCAGCTGGTCTCAAGAAATCATAGATTTTAAGATCTCACTGATTAGCTGGTGTTGGCAGGGCAGAACCAAGGCAGAGAGTTGTTCCTGAAATCCCATCTTCTGTGTGAGTATGCCTGGGATATGTTAGGTGATCCAGGATGCTGTCTTCAGTTTCATGTACAGGACTGTACGTGTCCATCTGTCCAAACCTCATTGCTTTATTTTTCCTATTGCCCATTGCGTTTGGAGCATAAGACATGTTTAATCAACCTTGTGATTGAGTATCGATGTGATGTCTTAATGGGCAGTTTCTGTCCAATCATTTATAGGGTTCTTTTGGGTGTTGTAGAAGTGAGCAGTGGCTACATCCCCAAAACTAGAGTATAACTGATACTTAGATTATCTGGGCATTGGAGCCAGAGAGATGAGGGCTTTACCACAGTGCTGGACACATACTTTATCCCTGCTGGCTGCACTCGGTGGACATGCTTACATTCTCTCTACCTTAGCTCTTCTACCTATAACATTTGGATAAAATCACTGTCATTTAAAATATGCCACATATTAACCTCTTCAAAGTAGCAGCTATATACAAATATGCAACCAGAATGGCACCTCTGGGTTCTGCTTCAAGTCCCTCTATTAGCAACTATGTTCTTTGTTCCTACAGGATCTACGAACGTGTGATAGACCCTCCAGAGACCAACCTTCCTCCAGGAAGCAACCTGTGGCTTGGGCAACGCAACCAAAAGCATGGCTTTTTCAAAGTAAGCTCTGATTTTCATGTATATTGAGAAATGCTCAGTTTTTTTCTATAATTTTAATATGAATATAATTAAATCATTTCTTCCTTTCATCTTTAGCCTCTCTTACATCTCCCCGACCCTTCCTATCAAAATCATGTCTTTTTTTTATTATTATTATTGTGGTGGTTTGAATGAGAGTGGCCCCCATAGGCTCCTATATTTGAAAGTTAGTCCTCAGTTGGTGGAACTGTTTGGGGAGTATTAAAGGTGTGGTTTGTTGGAGGAGGTGTGTCACTAGGGGTGGATTTTGAAGTTTCAGAAGCCCATGCCATGTACAGTAAGTTCTCTCAGCAAGTTGCCTCGTGTTTGTTGTCTCACCATGTAAGCTGCCACCTACTGCTCAGTACCATGCATGCCTGCTGCTGCCATGTTTCCTGGGATAATGATCATGGACTCTACTGCCCCCTGTAAGCATGAGCCCTAAATTAAATGCTCTTTTGTAAGTTGCCTTGGTCATGGTGTCTCTTCACAGCAATAGAAAAGTAACTAAGACAGTTATTAGTGTTATACATACATGCATAAGTTATAAATATAACATGCTGAGTCCATTTGGTGTCATTTGTATGAGTATAATCTCGGCATTAGCTCCTTGGCGTTGGATAATCAATTAGGGGGAGTTCATTCCTGGGAAAGTAATTCTCCCTCTCTCAGCAGTGGCTAGTTGCCCATAGTTCTTTGTCAGTGATGGGGTCCCTTGAGAGTTCTTCCTTCCACATTTGCATGCTTATTGGTGTTGTCATTGTTTGGGGGCTTGTTTGGGAGCCACATTGTTGTGGTATCACGGGTAAAGCTTCTCTGTGGTGTCTAGGAAACACAAACTCACAGTGACTTCCCGAGCCTCTGGTTCTTACAATCTTTCCACCTCCTCTTCTGTGATGTCCTCTATGCTTTAGGTGCTGGCAATGTTGCTGGTTGTATGTGCACAACTATACCAGTGGAAGGGCATGGTAATGACTATTGAACACTTATAGAATACACATGGTTTTAACTCCCTTAATGGCATAATGATTCTATAAAGTTAATATTTTGAAACTAGACAGAAAGCTAAGTGGTTTATCTAGAGACCTCACTGTATTGCATGCCCCTTGGATAAACCACTCAGCTCTCTGTCCTAGGTGATCCAGAGCATAAATGACTCTTTGGATGTATCTTATTAAACTCTTAATTCTGGGAGATTCAAATAACTGGTGTTTTGAATGGAATGACCCTTTTATATTTACATGTTTGAATACTTGATTCCCAGTTGGTGGAACTGTTTGGGAAGAGCTAGGGGGTGTGGCCTTGTTGGAGGAGGTATGTTACTGGGGCCTGGTTCTGAGGTTGCCAAAGACTATGGCTAGAACCACTGGAGCTAGCTTTCTTGGCTGGCTTCCTGTTTGTGGATTGAGATGTGGGCTCTCAGCTGCTGATCTAGCTGCCTGCCACAGTACTTTCACTCACTGTCATAGAGTCTAATCCTCTAGAATTTTAAGCATGAGTAAACTCTTTCTTTTTTATAAGTTGCCTTTGTCCTGGTGTTTTTTCACAGCAATAGAAAAGATTGGGTCTATCATCAGCATACATGTTAATTGAATCTGGGACAAGTACCTATTCATACACACCTATTCAGAATCTCAGCTTCTTTGAGTTTGGTTTTCTTGGCTATGAAGACAACATAGTAACTGCATTGTTGTGTTTTTTATTTTTTCTTTTGTGGAAACATGAAGGTACTGTGATAAAATGAGCTGAAAACTTAACACCATGAAATTTTAAAATACTCTTGTTCTGTAAAGAATGACAGATTTTGCCTCTGGCAATAGGACAGACTTGATATTTTAAAAGTCCTCCTGATTTGAAATACTTATAAATGCCTGATAAAATACAGGTGAAATCTTTTAAAATTCATCATTGTACTTACAGAAAAATCCCTAGGGACTAAATAATATGGAGAAGAGAGAAGAACGAGGAGAATACATTCCAAACTAGAAACATAGCACCTTGTTTTTTCCTTTAAAAATTAAGATATAATTTACACGTAGTAAAAGTTGCCTCTCATAATGTACAGGTTTGTGATTTTGAGAAAATTTAGTTCATCCATGCAAATGATATGAAGATAAAGAATTACCCCCAACATCTCTAGGTTTTTTCCTCCTGTTCTTCTTATCCCAAACCACTTATCTCTTCTGACTCTTTAATTTTGCTTTTCCAGAATGTTCTATAAATGAAATCAGTTGTTCATGTAGACATTTGTATAATTATGCACATTGGAATTCACCCAGGTTTTTATGTTTATGGGTGGTTTACTTTTTTCTATTGTTGAACAATGTCCTAGTTTTCCAGTATGAATAAACTACAGTATATAACTTTACTTTTTGTTGCTATGATAAATATCATGACTGAGCAATTTAGGGGAAGAAAAGATTTATGTGGCTTCTACTCTATATTATAGTCCATCATTGATGGGAGTTGGGGCAGAAACTCCAGCAGGAACTTGAATCAGAAACTATAGAGGAGTTCTGCTTGCTGGTTTGTGCTCAGACTTATGATTAGGTAGCTTTATTATATAGACCACGACTACCTGTGAGGGAATGGCATGACCCACAGCAGGCTGGACACCCCCAACCCCAATGTCACTTAACAGTTAAGAACATCTCCCATAGACATGCCCACATACCAGTCTCATCTGAGTGACCCCTTCATTGAGACTCTCATCTCAGGTGACTCTGGGATATATCAAGTTGATAATAAAAGCTAGTAAAGACATACACACTTGTTAAGCCATTTCTCAACTGATATATAATTGAGTGCTTTTCAATTTTTAGCACTTATAAATAAAGCCATTGTCTATTTGCAGATAGATTTTTGTGTGAGTAAAAGGTTTTGTTCACTTATGTAAATATGTAGGCGTGAGATCACCAAGTCAGAAATCAATGTTCAAATTTATAGGAAACTTCCAAATTATTTTATAAGCTGTGTGAGCTATTTTGTACCCCTATTACCAGTGTATGAAAACTCTAGTTGGAACAGCGAATTCCAACAGTCTATAAAGTGTGACCCACGCATGTTGGAGAATTGGATGGAAACTTCTGAACTAAAGCTAGGGCTCAGAGGAGGGGAGGCAGAGGAAATCTATTACTCAGCAAGCCAGATGGTCCAGAAACCAACCTGATCCCCCCTCCTCTCCAGATGATAAAAGAGGAATCTTTATGAGAGTTTAACCCCTGCCCTGTCATCATGTGGGTGCCAACCTATGTTTAATGCATCCTTGAATATTAATAAATGATCTTCAGGTGGTCCTTGGTTGGTACCTTGTGGTTCTGATGAATAATGCAAATTAACTTTGGAGAAGTCACCCTCCAAGTATTCCACTGATTAATTGTTGAAAGTAGGGGTTTATGGGTTACAATGGGAAAGAATGAGATATTGTTCGATTAGTCCTTCAAGGACTACAGAAATGAAATTAGCATTTTTTTTAATCCCTAGTTTTGAGACAGGTAGAGAAGCACAACATTAAAGAATGTGTTCTAGCTGGAGATGATAAATTTGACTGGGAGTGACTGAACTGAAAACATTTTTAGAAATGAAAACTCTAGTTGTTGGGTGAGATGAGACTTGAGAGTTTGCTAAAGTGAGTCTGCTAAACATTAGCTGAGACACAGGTGGGGAGAGCATCCACACAAGGGCACTTATTGCAAAGGTCATCCCTCTGATAGCTCTGCAGAGGTAAGGAAGGAAAGAAGAAGTTAAAATGCAGAAAGTAAAGATAAATATAAATTTTATATACCTGTTTAATGTGTGTTCATAGATACGGATACATGTATGGGACCTACTATACATTCAAGTAGATATCCAATACATCCATTTATATAGATGCATGCTACATATTTATTTGCATACCTTTGTGAAAAATTAGGAATACAGAATGTTTAATTAATTTCCAAGTTAAATTTAGAGAATTTAAGAGAGAAAAATGTTACAGGAGCTATTATAAATATAATTGTTAAGATTTTTCTGTATTGTCAAAACATGTTGAATATTGTTACTGAAAGTCAAAGGAATGCACACTGTGTTACCTGTCACAGGGCACCGAGGCACTTAGAAAATTAAGAATAGTGTTACTTAGCTCTGAGGGCCTGTAACATTTCTGTTTTTGATTGGCTAGCCTTGTGCCTGCTGGGCTCCCTGGAGAGCCTGTGGCCAACTGGCCCCTCAGCAAGTGGCAAGGTGAGCCAAGATGCCCCTCCATTCTCCTTCCTCTGGCATCTCACTCTCCAATGGCAGAGCTCAGGCATCTTCACATGGTAGCCTTAGGACTCTGAGCATTGGAGAAAGCAAGACCCAGTATTTGTGCTTTTAAAGGCTCTGTTGATTAATCCCATGGCTAATGGGTCATTGTCCAAAACAAGTCACGTGGTAGAATCTGGAGTCCAGGGGTAAAGAAATAGAGTTCCTCTCTTGAAGGGCTGCTTTGCCATAGTACATTGCAAACCTCGAATGTAAAGAGGAACGGACTCATTGGAAGATTTTTAATAATGTATTATACAAAGAAGATATTAGAAGTAGCAAATGAAAAAGGCAAAATTTTAAAGCAAAAGAATGGCTTGGATGAAAAAGATAGATTCTAAATAGCAAAAGCAGAAGCCAAAAGACAGGATGGAACTATTTTCAAATTTTGGGGAGGAAATAACTATTCAAAGTAACTGTGCAGACACAGATTAATGTGTAGCTGAGGATGATGGTAAGATAAAAACATCCGAAGACAAACAAAACTCTTAGTTTATGACCAATAGGTTTTCATTTAAAAAAAAAATCTCAGAAGAAAGCATATATTGTTAAGTAGGTGAAGAATCAGTAGAGATGGATTGGAGAGATGGCACAGTGGTTAATGGTGTTTGTCGTTCTTTGAGAGGACCCAGGTTTGGTTCATAGCTTATAATCATGTGTAACCCCAGGTCCAGGTGACATCCTCTCCTAGACTCTGTAGACATCTTCCCTTGTGTGTTCATACCCACACACAAACACATACCACACACACACACACACACACACACACACACACACACACACACACACACAATTTAAAACAACCTTAAAAAAGAATTGGCTAAGAAATATTGAGAGCATTCACAAACATGGATAATTATTATTTGATTAATAATAATGTTACCTAATTTTAGAAAAATAAGATTAGAAATATCACCAGAATTACAGTAAGGATTATTTGAAGCACAAAAAGAATGGAGGAATTGACTCACTTTTGTAAATGTTAAGTTTATATGTGAAAAATGTAAACCAAGGCCAAATAATAGAAATCATGTTAAATGCCAAAGTTAAGTGTAAGAGAAAGCGGGGATTAAGACAAACAATCAACCAAACAACCTCTCCATCAGTCTGGGTCTAGTGGCATGTCCCTGAGGCCCCAGCTCCTTGGGAGGCTGAGGCATGAGAATCACTTAAGCCCATGAATTTGAGAACAGTCTGAATGGCAGAGGTGAAGCCCAGTTCCAAAACCTCCATTGGCCAGAACTTAGGCGGGAGGAGAGAAATATTTAATATAGGCTAGTAGGTAAAACACATTAGTTCTGAATAGTCACAGTTTAAAGGAATTGGCGGTCACTGCCATCAGTTGAGCAACTATTGGTGAGCCTGCCAGGCTCCAGTGGAGAGTCCCAAACCCAGGGTCACACAGAAGGTTCTGGTTGAAAGCAATGGTTCTCAGAAGAAGACAAGAAGACATGAATGTGGGGGATCTGTAGGGAGAAGAGGTGGCTGATGGGGGGAGGGAGGTGACTGATGAGGGGAGGGAGGCGAGGGAGGATTTAGGGAAGAGGGTAATCACAATGCACTGTTAACGTGTGTGTGTGTGTGTGTGTGTGTGTGTGTGTGTGTGTGTGTGTGTGTGTGAAAACGACAGGTGACATTTTAAATAAGAAAACCTTTATTTATTTGTTTTTTTGAAAAATACAGAAAAGGTGCTCAGATGCAGGATTAGAACTGTGGGTTCAAATGGAGTCCTAAGATTCAGTTCTTGCTGTGCCTTCTTAATGCAGCAGCTATTTGAAACGTTAACAGGAGAGCAGCGTTTTACAAAGGAAAATGGGTCAAAAGTAGCTCGAGGAGGCTGGGGAAGTACTGAGGACATCAATTTCAAAGCCCAGAGGTCACTGCACATCCATAAACAACTCGACAAACGCACAGGCTTAATGAGGGACCCTCAAAATGTACACATCAGCAGGGTAACGTGGAGGGGAAGGATAACCGTGGTGGGTAGGATAGGGTGCTTCATCATCGGAGGTTCCCAGGAGGAACAGCTAACTTTGACTCTTACTTTGCCCCATGTGTGAAACCAATTTCAATTCAAAAGTCTAACCCAAACCAGGAGTGAAAGTTACCATAGAAGAATATTTTTTCTGCCTTGCTGTGGAAAAGGAAGCTTTAAAGAAAACATAGTAACCACAAAGAAGTAGGTGACTACAGTAGAATTTATTAAAATAATGAAGTGGATTCTTTTTAGTAAAAACACATTACTAAGAGCAAAAAAAGGCACATGATAACACAGTTGGAGCTGTTACTACCAGTTACATTCTCCAAAGAACTTTGATCCACACCATGTAGAGAAGCCCTTCAAGTCAATGAAACATCCGTCCAACTAAAGAGCAGACACACATGCTTGCAGGCACATCACAGAAGGGAATACCCAAAAGACTGGTAAATACAGGAAAAGGAATCCATCTGATTAGTAATCAGGGTGAGAAAACCATATCGGGATGCTACTGAATTCTGATCAGAAAGCGAACCTTAACAAGACTGACATGAGCAGGTGTTTTGCTGGAATGTGGAACAACTAGATTCTTCATTCACTGTAGGTGTGAGTGCAAAATGGCTTAAATGCCATGGAAAGATGTTTTGTATATGCATGTGTGCATTAATGAAATAGACATATGTCTGTTTATGACCAAACAAGATTAATATTCCTTAGTATAAGCCCATCACACATGCCTGCATGCATGCACTCACACAGACAAAAATGTTTTTGTAATGATTTATTTATATTTGTTTTATGTTTATGAGTGTTTTGCCTGCATGTATGTATGTGTATCATACATACATATCAGAGGTTCTGGGAATAGAACCCCAGTCCTCTGAAAGAGCAGCAAGTGCTCTTTAGAGTCATCTTTCTAGTCCTATAAAATGTTTTTAACAGCAATATCCTTAACAGAAAAATAAAGAAACCCGTTGGAAGTATGAGCTGTGTGAATTGTAGCATTATTAAGAAGTATATTCCATGCTGCGGTTAATACTGTGTAGTGGCCATGTGGTTGAACCTCACAGGTAGTGAGTCCACAACAGAGTGGACAGAGTGCTCACTGTTCTGCTAAAGTGATGCTCAGGAAGGGACCTGATGTGTAGTGCTAACACCCAGACTCTTGCTGGGAAGGTAGGAGTGAGGGCTAGGATGGAGAGAAGGGACCTGTGAAGTATCGTCCAGGCCTTGACTGTCAAATTAGGTAGCAATTCCATAATACGTTCAGGCCAGGTTAACTCATCAGTGGTACCTTTATGATTTATGTATTTTAATGTGCACATTATTCTTTGATGAAGATACTAAATGCATATACCTATATGCGTAATAGGTAATGTAAGGAAAATGAGTAAATCTATCAACTGAGTGATTTTTAGTGTATTCCAATTAGTAATCTATGGATGAAGCAGGCAAAAGATGAACAACACAACATACGTATCATATCTGTGTCACACTGTGTATAATTTCAGTAACTAACACATAACACAATTAGCAAATTACATCTCTATAAAAACCGATACACGGGATCACTGACAACACAAAAGCCACAGATGAGTCTTCACAGGATTCATGGGGATGATTCATGGATCACGCTCTATGAGGACAGTGAAATTTCATTAAGGCAGTAGTGAATCTGGAGGAAGTAATTGACACCTCATTTTTAATCATGTAGGGATGTGGAGACCTTTTTGAATGTCAGTCTGGTATGCTGTGGTGGTGCACATCTTTAATCCCAGCACTTGGGAAGCAGAAACAGGCAGATTCTGGGAGTTCGAGTCCAGCCTGATCTACAGAGTGAGATTGAGGACAACCAGAGCTACATAGAAAACCCTTGTCTCACAAAACCAAAACCAACCAACCAAACAAACAAACAAAAGTCATAGTCTGACTTTGGTTTAAGGCAAGAGAAGTGTGCACTAGAGTGAAAAGAGAAAGGTGAGAAAGATTCATTCTCAGAGGAAATGGATTAGGAAGTCGGACAAAAGCTATAAAGTTGGTCCAAAGATAGTAAGAGACATGAAATAATGAGCATATAGAGCAGAAATTAAAACAATGATCAGGCAAAGTAAAAATCCACCAAACTTGGTTTTTAAAATAGATAAATCTAGAAGTTGGAGCAAGAAAAACATGGTGATGTTGGAAGCCTGAGACTGAGAGCACCCACTGTTCCTGTCAAGGACTGAGGATTTGTTTCCCAGCCTCACACAGTGCCTCACAACTACCTGGGACTCCCGTTCCGAGGGTCTGATGCCCTCTTCTGGCCTCTGCAGGCAGCACACACAGGTAGTGCACAAACAACGCAGGCCAAGACCCATACCCATGAACTGAAAACAAATAAATCTTTAAAAAAAGAGAAAGTGAGAGAAAGGAATGAAAACAAGGGTTGTGAAAAGACACACGCCAATAAGTAATATTAAAATTAAAATAATAATCACATATTAACTTTATGATAATAAAGTGGAAATTGAGAAGAAAACATTACCATTAAAAAATACGAATCACCCCAGTGAACACAGGCAGTCTTATTCTCATTAGAACAAGTAAGTTTATGACTCAGTATCTGCGGCCTCGGGTTTTGATGTCAGGAAATCACACACAGTCCACCCCTGGAAGCAGGGCCCTGTGGAGCTTTCTGCCTGTGACCAGGGCTGTGTCTGACTGAGAACTCATAAGGTTCACCTGAGAAACTCACACCAGTTGCTGGGTTTTCTGACTCTTGTGCCATGGCCTTGGTTGGGACAGCTCATCTCTCTTGGATATCTCTCATTTTCTGGAATGCTGGTCCGGCTTTTATACCTGACAGCTGAGTAGAGTTTCCAGAGCTAAAGCAGAAATGTGCTGGGCCCATTGAGACCCAGGCTTGAAACTTTTATGGTGTTTATTTAGCAGCATCACAGTGTCCTAAACAGTTACAAGTCCATTTTTGTCTTGAGAGCATGACAAATAGATGCCATCTTTTGTGGGAACATCTATGAGAGGCAACATTTTGGGATATTTTTGTCATCTACTGTGTCTACCAAACAACCCTGTAGCTAAGAAGCCCTGTGACATTCAGTTGCAGCACATTCAAACAATAACCCAATTCTATATCATCCTTTCTGTAGAAGAGTGTACATGAGAGTACTTCCTGTCTGACTCATGAGGGTATGTGGTCGTGATTTTCCAGCTCATTTAAAACTGCTTAAAGAAGAATTGCACAAGCTGGCTTACATTTGAACAGATAATGTTAAAAGATCTAAAGAAAGTGTGTGTGTGTGTGTGTGTGTGTGTGTGTGTGTGTGTGTGTGTGTGTGTGTAAAACAGAGAGAGAGAGAGAGAGAGAGAGAGAGAGAGAAAGAGAGAGAAAGAGAGCGCACAAAATGGTTATTTCAACAATGCAAATTTGTTTTTAATATATTACTGTGTTAATATAACCTTCCATATTAAACAGACAAAAGTAGAGGTTTTGGGGTCATCTCAAGAGGCAGAGAAGGAGAGCATTGATGATATTCAATATTGACTCTTGGTAAAAGATTCTTAGCAAACTAGCAATGGAAGGAAACTTCACTGAACTAATAGGGTATATAAAATAAACACATGTAAAATATCAGGCTTGCCGTTAAACATGGAGTGCTCCTACCAAAGCCAGTAACTACATGGTCTTTATCATCCTGCCTCTGTGTTGCCTGTGGACTAGAGGCCACCAGCAAAGCAAGACATCTTTAAAAGAAGTGAAATTATTCACAAATTTTTAAATTGTCCATGTAAAAGGAGCATTCTCAAATTATTAATACTGACAAGAGAATATAGAAAGTTATAGGTAAAAAATCAGAGAGATAGCCAGTTGTATTGCTGCAGCAAAAACTACAAGTTGTGGATAAATCAAAAGTACCATTTACAGTGTCAACAGATCACCAAATCAAACACAATATGAATACTAAGCACATTTACCATTTCACTTTTAAAAATCACTCTAAATAGGACATCTGTGTCTCTCCAGCCTCCCAAGGCTAAGGAATTATCACAGGAGAGGGGGCCAGGGCCGGTAGATGATTACAGTGCAGTTGTGTTTTCCGGGCACAACAGAAGCTGCACACATGAACTCTAGTGGCAGACAGCATGCACAAGACCCGTGAGAGCTCCAGCCAGACAAAACCCAAGCAAGGAGAGTCGATGTGAGTATGAAGCCTCACCCCTAGATGAGAAGCTATTAGCAGTTGCTCAATGCTGAGAGGGGAGAGTCAATTTTCTTTAAAGGTGTGACCCCTGGTAGGTAGACCAACACTCACACCCAGACTCACACCAATGCCCCCACACCCATACTCACACTCATATCCACACTCATACTCAGACTCACAAAACGCCCCCCACTCACACCCACACCAGCATTCACACCAGACTCAAACTAACACCCACACTAACATGAACACCCACACCTACATCCACACCAATATCTACACCAACCCCACATACACACACTCACATCAATGCCCCACACCCACACCCATACTAACACTCATATCCACACCAACACTCATATTAAGACACACACTAACACTTACACCTATACTCACATCCACACCAACCCCCACATCCACACCAACCCCCCACACCCACACCAACCCCCCATACCCACACTCACACCCTTACTAACACATGTACTCACACCTACACCTATATCCACAGTAACACCCACACCAGCACCCACACTAATACCCATACTAACACCCACACCAACACCTACACTAACACCCACACCCACACTAATACAGACACCAACATCCACACTAATACCCACACCCACACTCACACCTACAGCCATACCAACCCCCCCACACCTACATCCACACCTATATCCACACCAACCCCTCATACCCACACTGACACTCAAACTCATACACACATTTACACTAACACCCACACCCATACTAACACCCATACCCACACTAACACTCACATCCACACCTACACACTGGTAGGTCACCTGTGCCCTGGTATGTCACATACACTCAGGAATTAAGTGGATAACACAAATTGGACTCAATGGGTTTAATGAAAAATAGTGGTCGCAGCACTGGATGTGAGAAAGCAGGAATGGAGTTAGATCTCAGAGGAGTTAGGGAAGGGGTGAATATAATCAAAATATACTGCATGAAATTCCCAAAGAGTTAAAATCTTTTAAGAAATCACTGGAGAATATCTACATAGGAAGAAATGGCATTATATTACTGGAGAAGAAACCTTGACATAGTTAAAATGTCACAAATTTCCACAGTGATCTCTAGCTTCAGTGAACTTGTAATAATTCCACAATGGAATTGTGTATGTGTGCGTGTGATGGAATCTATAAGTGGATTCTAGAATCCTAACGGAAGACCAGAAGCGAAGAATAATGAAGACATTTTCTGAAGAAGAAAAAGGAAGAATTTGTTCTTTCGGGTCTGAGAGCTTATTATAAAGTTATTGCAAAGCCATGGAGCATGCTATCACTGCAAAGAGCAGCCTGTAAACCAAGAAAGCAGAGAGGAGGCTGCAAAAGGCTGTGTCAGATGATGCAGCAGCTTGGGAGGCTCGCTGCATGACTGCGGTGTGGTTTCCGAACAATGAGGAAAGGGGGCCTTATCAATAACAAGTTATGGGTTTCAGTCATTTAAAAATGTGTACATATCACAGGAATGAATGATCAACACACATTAATATTCTGTGTTTAGTGTCAGGAAATACTTTTGGTATACACCTGCATTTTGTACAGGATCAATTGCAATTATAATTGAATTCTATTCTTTGTGATCTCAGAGTAGAAAAGTTGTATTTTAAAATATATTTTAGTTTTTTAAACTGACATAGATTCTTCTCTCATACAATACATTCCTCCTCATGCTCCCTCTTCTCTCTCCCCCAGATCCATCCCCCTCTGTTTCCCTTGAGAAAAGGGCAGGTCTCCAAGGGACAATGACCATTGTCATAGTAGCTGTACATATTTGAATGCTTAAGATAAAAATGCAAGCTAATGGACCCCACAGAAAAAGAGGCAGAAAGAGAGTAAGAGCCAGAGGGATGGAGGACACCAGGAGAACAAGGTCCTCTAAATCAACATGAGCAGAGCTCATGTGAACTCACAGCAACTGAGGCAGCCTGCACAGGGCATGCACAGGGCATGCATGGGTCTGTACCAGGTCCTTTGCATGTATTATGGCTTCCAGTTGTTTTGGGTTGTGAGCCTAACCTTTAACAGTTGAGCTGACTCTCCCACCCAGCTTCCAGTTGTTTTTATGGATTCCTGAGTGAGCAAACACATAAGTCTCTGTTTCTTGGGCTCTTTTCCTTCTGTTTGTTTGTTTGGTCCAATTCCAATGTGTTTGGTTTTGTTTTTTATCTTATTATATTTTATTTTGTTATTTTCCCTACAATCTCATTTTGCTTTCTAATGAGAGACAGAAAGGGGGTGGATCTGTATGGAAGGGGAGGTCGGGAGAAACTGGAAGGAGTAGAGGGAGGGGAACCATAATTAGGATATATTATATGAGAAAAAAATATTTTCAATAAAGGGAAAATAAATTTTTTAAAAAATGTAAGCTCATTAAAGAAAATATTGATGGTTCTACTACTACTGCTACTATATAAGATTTAAAATTCTATTAAAGAAGGTCTTAGGAATAGGTTCAAACAGAAAAAAAAAGCATCCCTTAAAGTCACATTATAAATCAGTAAGATTCACATTGTCATCAGGACCATGGACAGAAGATGAGCGAGGCCATTTTCCCAGAGGAGGAAAGGGAATAGCTGGCGAGTGTAGTCAAAGGCTGCATGGGAATTCAAACTCAGACAACTAATGTGATAACATTTCTTCACCTATCAGGCTGCTAAAAGGGGGGGCATGTGGGGGATGGAGCCATTGTGGGAACTTTAATCGATAGAGCCAAAAAGGAGAGTGATTTAGATTTTTTTTTTTTTTTGGTAATATGTAAACCTTATTATACAGGACTTCAGCTCCTCAATATAATTATGAAAGAAGCTCTTGGTAATATACCAAGAGACCGATGTGTAAACATAGCTATAGGAGGTCTGGGTTGTTGTCATCTCAAAAAACTGAAAAACCACACAACTAATTGTCCATCAAAAGGAGAATGTTCAAATGAACTATAATAGAACCTTACAAGGAGATTAAGTCAGTGATGTGTTGAATGAATAGAAAGTACTGTAAGAAAATTTATTGTATTAAATCATCTCCATATTTAAAAATGCAATACATTCCAACATATTGCTTATTGATTCAGTTCCATATGAACAGACAATTGCACAGAATTATAAGCATCAACTATGGAATAGTTTGCTTCTTCAGAGGGAGGGATGGAGGATCTCATTGATGGTGCACACAGAAGCCTGCAATCATATTAACAGCACTAAGGCTGAGTAGACATGCACACGCTATATTTTGTTTTCTACTCTTTCATACATGATATATAGTAAAAATATAAGCATCTTAGAGGTAATAATTCATATATTTGAGTACATATGTGTTTAAATATCATCTCCCTATGCTTCATAGAATCAGGTGTTCACCCAATTCATTTAATGCAGTGCTGATTCTTGTCTTGTAGAGAGTGATTTTCTGGTAAAGCTAGACTTTTCTTTGGATTCTTGAGTCTATAATGAAGGGCAATGACTGGTTCCCCATCCTGGAAAACATAAACATCCCATGAAAAGGCTTTAAAACTCAGATTATGTGTACACCTAGATATACTTGTTGAGAATCTGAACTGTAGAATTTAAGAATTTTCATTATAAGTCTTAACAATTGGTTTGGATTTAACAGGCTTGAAAGCTTGAACTTTAGGTCACTGATGTAGAGATTGGTGTGTTGACTAGAGTTTTGCCTTGCTTTGTAGAAATTTTCAACAGCATGTGAGATGTAAGTAATTATCTTCTGATAATTACTGGGGTATCTCCTTGAAATGCAGGTAGATGGACATCAGTAATACAGTGGTGTGGCCAGCTACCAGGACATTGCACGTCTGGTTTACAGACATATATGCAGACAAATACTCATATTTTTAAAATATTTAAAACAAGCAAATAAAAAATAGGCTCTGACTAAGCATAGTGGCATGCACCTTTAATCCTAGCACTCAGAAGACAGAGGCATGTAGATGTCTGAGAGTTTGGGGTCAGGCTGGGTCTATGTAGTGAGACATTTTCTCAAAACAACCAAAACCAAAACAACAACAATAAAAAACATTAGAAAGCAAGCAGAAAGGAACAGCAATAAATTTGGTGAAATTTTGAAAACAAAAATTTATAGTAACTCATGCCTCAGGACAAAGAAACATGGACATGGTGGGGACAGCCCACAGATTCCTTGCTGATTTTCGCCTCACACTTCTATGGTCTTTAAAGTGTCAGTTCACTGAAAGTCTTAAAGACATAACTCTCTGTTCTTAGTGCAGGAAAGGAGTACCCAGATTGTGGAGCTGGTAGAGACCTTGCTCATTAGTTATTTTTGTGTCTGTTCTAAATGTCAGGGACTTGAGGAACTGACATTGGTTTCAATCTCAATTATTTCAGAACTCTTCAGCGTGAGAAAAGTGGCAGATAGTAATCGAAATATCAAGGCTAATAACCTGTAGCTGTATGGGGCAAGAGGGTAAAAGTATGACACATACTAGGTCACCCAACATAAACATGAAACTGAGGAGAGAGTTTCTTCCAGTGATTTAAAAACACCTGTGTATTTAAAGTATATAGAAAGTGGCATGTACCAGATTAAATGCATGGTTAGAAATGATCTGACAATGTCCCTAGCTTTTCCTCAGGCTAATCCCCAGGATCAGTGCATGCTAACCTGCCAAGACTTGGGCATTCTGGCACATTCACCCTTCTCCCATGCCCCTGCAACGGTTCAAGATGTCCAAGGAAGTTTCTAGCACGAACAGAGCAGGGACTGCAGTGAGCACACAGGACAAGGAAGACTGTCTTGGCAAATACATCCAATAACTACCAACGAAGCAGACAAGATCACCACTCATCGGCTAGCAGCCAGAAACAAGAAGGACCAGAAAACTCAGAAGCACCTGGAGACTCTGCCATCCAGAGTCCCTGCACTTTAGTGTTCACATGCTCACAAAATGTTCAAATAAAACTACAGGGCAAGAAATTAACGAGGGAAATATTATTATTCAATGAAGCAAAAATATCTCTGAGGAAGCTCAAATTAAGCAAAAGCTTTTTTTTTAAATTTGAAGGTCTTAAATATGTTCCAGAGTTTAGGAACTGGGAAACCAGGGAAGTGATGTAGAAACAAAACAAGAATATTAATAGCAATAGGAAGTATAAAAATGAATCAGATATTCCATAGCTAAAAAGACAATTAAAAATTTAAAAATTCACCAGAGGGATTCCACAACAGATTTGAGCAGGCTGGAGAAAGACTTACTGAGCTTGAAAATGAGATGATTAAAATTAACAAGTCTGGGAAGCAAGAAGAAAAATAAACGAAGAAAAATGAGCCCAAGGGCCTGGAATTTATCATGAAATAGATGGATGTGCCCACTCGGGATCTCAGAACAGAAAGGGCAAGGCAGAACGTATGAAGAGCAGTGGCTGAAATTGTCGAAGTTCCATGAGATGCAGGAATCTAATCTTCCAAGTTCAACTCCAAGTAGGACGAACACAGAGAACTCCCACACCAAGATTTGACGAAAGAGCAAAATAGAGCTGGGACAATGGCTCAGCTGGTTAAGTGTTCGCTGTATAAGAACCTATGTTTAATCCTCAAACTCTCCTACAAAAGCAGGTGTATTGGCATGTTCTTGTAATCTCAGCTGGGGAGGCAGAGACAGGAGGACTTCTGGGTCTTTTGGCAGCCAGGCTAGCCTACTCAGTGAACCCTGGGCCAATGACAGACTCTGTCTCAAAAAGCAAAGTGTGTAATTTCTGAGGAATGACACCCAAGGTTGACCTTTGGCCTCTACACATGCATGTATACACATGGACATGCATCTCTATCCACACATATGGGCAAGTACATACATGTACACAAAGAAGAAACACTTGACAGGAGAAGAAACATTGTCATATTGAATTGGTAGCTAGTTCCTCATCAGAAGGCATGGAGGCCAGAGGCAGTAAGTCAACATATTTCAAGGGAAGATAATACTCCAACTTTACAGAAAACATGAATCCAAAAAGCCACATAAGGATATCAAAGTCAAGGAAATTATGGATCATTATTTCTTAATATAGATGTAACATCCTTCACAACACACGAGAAAACTGAATACAGTAACATGTTCAAAGGCAGTGTAACATGCCCAAGATGCAGATTTAATATGAAAAATCAGAATTTGTAGAATGGAAGTTAAAAAAAATCTAAAAAAACAAAAATCAACCAACCAAACAAATCCACAAGGCCATGCCAACACCAAAGACACACCTGACAAAATCCAGTGCCTGTTCCTCGTTCCTAACAGTGTAGACAGTCAGCTGGCTGGGGTCCTTGCTGGACCCAGCTTCAAACATCCAGTGGATGAAGTAATTATTCTAGTATTGGTCATCCTGGGTCCTTGTGTGCTGAAGGCTTTTGGGTTTGTCTGACAGACTCAGAGGCTTCTAGTTCTAGGCCTTGAGAACTAGAAGATTTAGAAGTCAAAGACTCTAGGTACTCCAGTCAGAGGCACATTGTTCTGAGATCTGTCTGCCCATGACCTGACACTCGACAGATAGTGTGACCCTTGGCTTTTAGCGGCAACCAATGAAGGAGTAGTTGGCATCAGCTAGCATTACAGCTTCTGCATCTTGGATGTCAGTACCCTGGCTCTTACCAGAAGCTAATATTACAGTTCTGAGCATGGGCTGTAGGAACTCTCAGTCCTTAACCCACTAGAGCTCTTCTGGCAATCAGGGTTCATAATCCCTGCAGTTTCAGCTCCTGGTTCCGCTCCTTGCAACCCCTCATCTCTTGTAGCACTTGTCTTTTGCCTTCTCAATACTTCTGCCACCCTTTCCCGCTTCTTGCAATTTCTGCCCCTGTTCCTTGTCTTCATCTCTTAAGCTATCTTTTCATGGCTCCTGCTATTGTATCACTTCCTGGGTAGCTCTGCCTATCTGCTCTTCGTGTTACTGGCCCAGCCTGCTCTGCTCACAATAAAGTGTGCATGTAGATAAAGGAAGCAACTCACAGAATGCCTTTTATTGGGCTTAATTCTGCAATACCAGGAGGCAGCATGGTATAAGCCTTGCAAAAATAAAATAAAATAAAGAACAGAAGAGTCTGGCTATGTAGTCAGGAGGGGTTTATGGTGTGAGTATGGCATGCAAATGCAAGGTTTTATTTTGTTTTAATCATAATAGAGCTTTCAATTCCATCCATCATAAACTTATATAAAGACCAGCCACAGCCTTTTGCTGAGTCATTGGAGTAAGTGCTCTGCCACTTGTCCTGAGTGAGAACAGCAGCTCAGAGAGTAGGCACATTCAGAGTACATCGAAGGTGGTGCAGACCGTCTGGAGCAGTCAGGGATGGAGCAGAGGTGCTGTCTGCAGCTGTGTTACTTATTGCATCCAGAGTGCAGTTTTTCCAATGTATCACTAGAGTGTTCAATACAGCCAGGCCGCCATAATGGCTGTTTGGCTGGTCACAGAGTCAATTTACCTGGCTCCCAACAACTTAGCTTATTTCAAGCAAAAATGAACATCCAAAGGCTGTTTATGTTCAATATTTTTTATTGACATTCTTAACAGTAGTCTTATCAACTTTTAAGCTAATACACTTATGAGAATTGGGGCATTTTCTCTGTCTTGAGAACACTCAGAATCCTAGCATCAGGAGGAAACTTACCCAAGATAATAAGGGCATAAGTGAAAAATCTACAGCATGCATTGTCCTCAACAGAGAAGGACTGACCTCTTTCCTCTGAAGATCAAGAGCAAGGCAAGGAAAACACCAATGCTGTACAGCATCCTATGAGAGTTTCCAACTAGTGCAAATGAAGGAGTAACAGAATTTTTTCAAATCAGAAAGAAAGAGGCAAAACCAGCTCTGTTTGCAGAAATGATGGAAGCTATAGACCATTCTAAAAATCTGTAAGAAAGCTGCTAAAGCTCTCAGAAGACTTCAGAAGTCTCAGGTTACACATTAAACTCACAAGTGTCCAGGATGATTTGTAAACCACAAGAAGTAATCTGAAGACAGATGAAAAGAATAGTCCATATACAGGACTATCTAAATGAGTGAAACACCTAGCAATACTTTTAACAAGGAAAGAGAGGCTTGTATTTCTACAACTATAAAACTCTGTAAAAAAGAAATTAAATAAATCTACATAAACAGACCAGCATTTTCTTTTCATTAATTGGGAAATTAATATTATCAAAATTCTAACATGGAAAATCTGATCCCCAGATTCATATGGATCTGCTATCAATACTTACTGTCTAAAACAACCTTGAGAAGAAAGATATTTGGAAAACTTAATTTCCCCATTTTGAAACTTCACTCAAAGCTTTAGCCATCAGGTCATTAGTATAAGGATGATATGTATTTCAATAGAATAAACCTGAGAGTATAGAAATAAAATCATGTATTTTATGGCTATTTTGATTTTTAACAAGACATGTTTGGCCTGCATGTATATTTATATACTATGTGCATGACTTTTGCATAGCCTGCAAAAAATCAGACTGGTGTCTGGTCCCCTGGAGCAGGAGTTGCAGACTGTTGTGAGCTGCCATGTATATGTTGGGATTGAAATCTGGTCCTCTGCAAGAGCAGCATGTGCTACCAACAGCTGAGCCACCTTTCCAGGGAATTGGCTAATTTTTGAAAAGAATGTTACGACCACTGAGGGGAAATAATAGTTTCTTCAACAAATGTTGCTGGATTTCTACATACAAAAGACTAAAACTAGGTTTATTATTTACAGCATATAAAAAATTAATCTCAAAGGGACCAACAATCTAAATATGAGTTAACTCCATGAGACAATAGAAACGGGCAAAGCTATGATCTTTCATTTTGCAGTAGAGTCTTAGCTATGACACCAAAAAGCATGAGCAGCAAAGGAAAAAGCAGGTCAGTTAGATTTCATCAATGGATATTATTAAGCATATGAAAATAAATCCCATATAATAAGAGAAAATATTTTCTAACTATGTGTCTTATAAGGATCTAACATCCAGTACATGAAATAAACCAACTAAAACTGTGCTAATAGAGAGGTTGGAGTGGTTTGAAGGTGGATATAATCATATATGAAATGACTGAAGAGCAAATAAAAATTTAAAAATGTTAAAGTGATCTGAATAGACATTTCTCCAAAGAAGATGACCAGGGAGCCCATGAAAGGATGGTCAGCAATATCAATTAGGAAAAGCTAATAAAAACCAAGATGATGTAATCACCTGTACTACAATCACACAACTATAACATTTTAAAAGTGGAAAACGAAGTGGGAACGAGGGCATGGGTTCCTGTAGCCTATACCTTGCTGGGTGTGAATATAAGATGATAGAGATACTGGAAATGTTTGTTTCTCAAAATTGCAACATATGATTATCATGTGACCCCTAGGTTGATACTCAAAGGACTGAAAACCAAGACCCGCTTTTGTATGCCAGTGTCCTTTGTAGTGTTAGTCACAGTTTCCAAAATATGGAAACAACTAGTATGTCCACTCATGGAGGAAGGAATAATCAAAGCATGGTGTGTGCAGGTAGCAAGCCTCTAGTTATCTACAGGTGTGTAGTTGAGATGAGCCTTCAAAACTCACATGAGATACACTGGGCACAAAGACAAATACTGTGTGATTATACTTGTCCTAGTTTCTTTTTCCGTTACCGTGATTTAAACACCCCAACAAAAGCAAACTACGAGATAAAGGGTTTATGGTGGCTCACAGTTCAGGGGTATAGTCTATAATTCTGGGGCAGTCAAGGCAGTAGAGGACTTGTAACAGCTAGTAACAGAGTCCACAGCAGGAAGCAGATAGTGTTACATGTATGTGTTCAGCTCATTTTCTCTTTTTCATATAATCCAGGGCCACACCCAGGGAATGGTGCCATCCACAGTGGGTGAGTCTTCCCATTGCATTTAATATAGTTCTCCATAGGCAGGCCCAGCTGTTTATATGTAAGTTTCTCAGTCCATGCCCCCCTCACCTTGTCCAGACTAATCTCTCCCATCTGTAGTCCCACAGCTGTTTATAAAATAATCATTCAGAGGCCTATATTAATTACAAACTGTATAGCCTATGGTTCAGGCTTCTTACTAGCTAGCTCATAACTTCGTTAAGCCCATTTCTATTAATGTATGTACCACCACGTGTTCTGTGGCTTTACCTGTGTCCCATTACATGTTGTTCCTTAGATGGCGGGTTGGCATCTCCCCTCTCTGCCTTTCTTCTTTCATTTTCTCTTTTGGATTTTCCTGCCTGGCTCCATCCTGCCCTACCATAGGCCAATGCAGCTTTATTTATTATCCAGTGGGAGCCACACATATTCACAGCATACAGAAATAAACCAACTAAAACTGTTGGTTTTAGAAACCCCACAGCATCCAGCTATCTCCCAGGTGATTCCTGATTTTATCAAACTGACAGTTGACATTAACTACCACATCATTTGCATGCAGTCTCATGAATTAACAAACTTATTGGGTCAGGAAGGTCAGAGATTACAGGTGCTAGGGGCAGATGATAATGAGAATGGTTACAAAACATTTATTTGGAGTGATAAGTCATATAACATTGTGAGTGAACTTGATGCTTTTGAATTGTGCATTTAAAATAGCTAAAATGGCAAATGAATGATCTCAGCTGCATTTCCAAAGTCATAATCAGTAGTCCTGGAATAGAACCTGACACTGTTCACTTCTGACACATTACCAAGAAATGGTGATTAGTGATTCTGGTGTCCTGAGACATCATTTGGGGATCAGTGCATTAGACAGACATAATGACAGCCATGTAAGAGAGCTTTGGAGACACAGTGATACATATCTGAGTTTGATTACTGGACTTGCCCTCTCAAAGCTGCTGAACTTACACCTGCTTTTGAGACTAATGGATTTATATTCTTTTTAAAATTCTATGTGCACACCTGTGTTAGTGTGTATGTATGTATGTATGTATGTATGTATGTATGTATGTAGGTGCATGCACACATGTTTGCACAGGTGTGTGTGTGCCTCTGTACATATGTGGAGGCCAGAGGAATATACTGAGTGTCATCTTCTATCTCCTTCCTCTCTGGTTTATTACTATGAGTCAAGGTATCTTCCTGAACCCAAGACTGTGTCTTTCCACTTGGCTACCAGCCAGCAATCTCTGGATCTTCCTGACTCCACTCCACTTAGTGCTAGGGCAATAGGCATGTGCAGGTCCATGCTTAGCTTGTTACATGGGTGCTGGGATCTGAACTCTGGTCCTCATGATTGACCTGGAAGTGCTCCAAACTGACAAGCCTTTTCTCCAGACCCTGAGGTGACTGCATTGCATGACACACCGGTGTAAGATCTGGTTCCTGCCTTTCTGCAACCTGATCTCATGTCACTGTCTCTCATCTGTCCACAATATAACTGCAGCTCCAGCAATGTCTGAGTCCCCTGAACATGCCAGGGTTTCAGAATGGTTTTTACCTCTCTCTCTATCCCTCCCCCTTCTTCCTTCCCTCCCCCTCTCCATTTCTTTTCCTCTCTTTCAAAACTCTGGGGCTTCAGTCATGAAGTTCACATGTCAGTTGGAAGATTTTGTAAGGATCAGCCTTGGCTGTTCCCTCCTACATTTATTTACTCATGTACCTGCAGCAGGCTGGTGAAACTAGATGAAGTCTGATTTATCTTGGGTAGTTTCAGTCACATGATTGGCTGGGATAATGTTTGAACCACATGTCTCTTATTATCCAGCAGGCTAGTTTGGACTTGTTTCTGTGGTGATTGGGGATGGTTGAGGAGAGGGACTAGACATGCTTCTTGAGGCCTGGCCTTAGTACTGGCACAGAGCAACTTCTAGCATGTCCTACTGACCAAAATGAATCATAAGGCCAACCCTGTGTTCAAAGCTGGAAAGCAGGCGCCTCTTCTAGATGTGAGGTCTATACTGTGGCTCTGGATGTGTGGGTGCAGAAAGACGAGCCCCTACACTGAAGTCATTTTCTCATACTTTCTCACTGAAGCATCTCTGTTTTATCATATTCACTGGTTTGAATGTATAGAGAAGGCTGGCTTCATAAACAGCTGACACATGTAGTCCTACTACATGATGCTGCACTTAGTAGGGCTCCATGATTGATTTAAGGCTTGTTGTTGCTGTCTTTGAAGACTTGGTAATTTTTAAAGTAGGAGACTTAAAAATTGTGTAATTCTTCCTTGCTATCATTTATATGTTTACTTTTTTGTTCTTGCTTTCCAGGCTAAGAACCTGTCTCTATTTTATTTAGAAAGTATTTAAACTAGTACCTAGCTCTGAATGATTGTAACCTATTATAAGTTGAAAATATATTAAGTCAAAAATTCATTTAGCTCCTGGAGCATGGTGGTATATCCCTGTAATCCTAAGACTTGGGAGGTGGAGGCAAGAGGATCATGAGTTCAAGGCTAGTCTTAGCTACATAGCAAGTTCAAATCCAGCCTGGGATACATGAGGCCCTGACTAAAACTAACTAACTAACTAACTAACTAACTAACTAACTTCATTTAGTATGAGTAGCATATCAAAGCCATCTCCATTTCGCATTGTAGGATCTTTCTCCTCTTGATCTTGTGGCCACTGGTCTGTTGTGGCTGTGGCTCTCTGAGGAAGACTGTCAACATGAATGAATGGCCGAGACCAGTCCTCCACAATGAAGAGTTCATTCACAAATGACATGGGGCTTCAGTCAGGAGATGAGTGTCATGGCTGGCCATGCTCATATCCATGAGGAAAGAAGAAATGGGATTTTAAAAATTAAAATGAAGAAGTGACACAAATAGTTTGAAAATGACTATGTTTGACTGTAAGGCTCAATTATATGGGTGTGGTTAGTTCCATTCCAGTGAATGGCTGCTCAGAGGAGTATTGCTTTAATAGTATTTATTCATTCATGTTTGTTGAGAGGATAATAGTATCCATTCATTCATAGTTTTTGAGAGGATGCATTTTTGGGTGAGTCTTTTGTGGTAGTTCTGTTATCAGGAAGTATGCATGCATCCCATCTATGTCTTGTCCTGACTTCATTTCAATCAGAGTTTGATAAGAGTCTCTTTTAATTCTGTCATTTTTGACATTGTTTTACCATATACCCAGAGCCCATAAAAAGACAAAAACTCAAAATTTTAAATACAGTTTCTATTGAATATGTATTGCTTTCATACTGTTGCAAATTTGAAAAATTAAAAGCTAAACTATCAAAAGCTAGGGACTTCCTGTAGTCTTAAAAATGAGTAAATGTAGAGATAGGAATTAGACAGTGGATTATCCAGATTTCTCTAGAGGTACAGCACTTATAGAATGAATATGCATAAATGAGGAGTTATTAAATTGGCTCACAGCATGTAGTCTGGGCAGTTTAACAATGTCTGATTCACACTGGAGATGCCAAGAATCTGGTAGCTTCTCATTCCTGAAGGCTGGGTGTCTCCACAGTCCCAATCTGCCACTGAAGGCCTGGAGGATTCCTGGGGAGCTGTTGGTCTTCAGTCTATGTGGTAATCCTGAAGAAGTTGGTTCCAAAAATGGTGATGGAAAGCTGCAGCAACCGAATAGATGGGTTTGCCAGTGAGAGTGAAAGGAAGCAGGCTAAAAGGAAAATTTCTTTTCTCCATGCCCTTGTGTCTGGGTTGCCACCAGAAGGTGCCATTCAGAATTAGGATGGGTTACTGTGCTTCAGATATTCTGATTAAGGAAATCCCACTCAGGAGTGCTCAACACCTTGGGTTTTCATTGATTCCAGATGCAGTCCAGGCTGACATAGAAAATTAGCCATTGTAGACATCTTACTTGTAAAGTGATAAATAAGTTTGTCACAGAGGTAATTCAGATTGAATATGTATATGTGTTAAAGCCACTTGGCATGTAAGAGGCTGCACTGCACACAGTCCATCTTGTCTCTCTTGTGTACTTTATGCTGTGCTTCTCTCCATACCGTAGAAGTGAAACACACTTTCGTATTGAGAGGAACCTCTACTTTAGTTACGAGGATACGACTGAGAGAACAGTTGTCCCCATCTGTTGTAGCCTTGGAAAGTATGACTTTCTAGGCACGAGGGGTCTTGGGCATCCATGCTTATGTGCACAGAGAGGACATGAAGAGAACATGTAGAGAACACAGAGAAGACATGGAGAGGATACAGGAAAGTCGTGGAGAGTACACAGAAAGACATAGAGAGGATGTGGAGAGGACAGGACACAGAGAGAACAACCTGGAGGATGGGAAAAGTTCTGAGCCTGGACAGTTGTTTTGCTGCAGATGTAGGTGGGGGGATGTGGACAAGAGAATTAATAACTTAGTACTTTTGAGGCTTCAGACTCTTCATCATTACCTAAGCTAATTATACCTCACATTCAGAGGATCCTAATGAGCTAGTGATTATTATCTCCATTGTACAGCTAAGTCAATGGGACTCAGAGAGATTAAGCGATCTGCCAACCCCACACAACCCATAAGTGATGGAAATGATGCTTAAGCCTGCCCCCCCAGTCTGATCATTCATCCAACAGGTATTTATTAAAAGCTTCATAGGGGTAGGGGAGCACACACATGCTTCATTCTTGATTAGAGAAACATCTCATGTGTCATGGATGTGACCAAACCTATTATTTATTTTGAATTTCCAGAGCTAGAGAACAGTTGATTCTTGGGGAAAGAGATAGAGAAGAGGCTGCCTGTTCCACACAGCCTATTTCCCTGGGCAGCAGGATAGTTCTTGCCTTCCAGCAGTAGTATGAATAGTTATTCAGGGGGATGCTCACAGGGATCTCAAATATCATCTCCTCAGAATTCTGGGCACCAGACAATGCTCCTGGCTATCCGTTGGTGAGATATGATGACTTGGGTACAGGGAATATGTCAGCGTCTTATTACAGAAATTATCTCCTGATTAATTCAGTGCTGCAAAACTCTGCCTGAAGAGGAGGCAGTCACATCTTGAGAGTCAGCACATCTTAGGGCTTTGCACATTCATCCTTGGGATTCTGCCTCCTGGGCCAAGGCACACACCTGCTTTATCGCTCTGCAGTTAAATGCATATGATGTGTTTCAGGCTAAAATAATATTATTCTCTATTTTTAAATATTAATGTGTGGCTTCCTAGGCAAAGTAAAGCAAGAGCATCTCACATGTCAAGCCCTGGTGGACTGTCACAGACAGCTGATAACAGCCATGCAGATTGAGGAGCACAGAATGAGGCATGGCCTTGGTGAGGGGTACACAAGCCTCTCTACCACTGGAGTCCCCTGTGAAACATGCACACAATCTGAGAGTTTCTGTACCTCAGAACAGCATCTTTCTCAGGAACTAGCTATCCAGTGGAGAGAGACATGATTGTCACAGATTTTCATTACTGGGATGGTTGGTTACCCACTCATTTTCCCTGTCATGCATTTTAGCTGTTTGTGCTCTTATTTCAGAGTATTAAAAATGAATAAACCGCTGGATGGCGGTAGTGCACGCCTTTAATTCCAGCACTCAGGAGGCAGAACCAGGTGGATCTCTGTGAGTTCAAGGCCAGCTTGGTCTACAGAGCGAGATCTAGGACAGGCACCAAAACTACACAGAGAAACCCTGTCTCAAAAAACCATAGATAGATAGATAGATAGATAGATAGATGAAAAATTAAAAAAAAAATAAACCTAGAGGAACTGCAGTGAGTTTGGGATGCTTCAGGGGTTGATTGTAGGGGCTGAGGATATAGCCTAATAGGTAGGGTGCTTGCCTCATATACACAGGGCCCTGGACTCAATCTCTAGTACTGCATAGACCTGGATTGGTGGCACACACTTGTAAGGGGTAGATGCAGGAGGATCAGAATTTCAAGATCATACTCAGTTGGCTATAGGGAACCTAAAGCCAGCCTGGTCTACCTTGTCTCAAAAGATCTAAAGGGAGTAAGGGTAAAGAGACGAGGGACTCGATGTTCTGACAGCTTCTAAACATATATATATATACACACACACACATATATATATATATACACACATATATATATACATACATGTATGTATGTATATCTCTCTCTGTCTCCTGAAAGTCTTTCCTTTCCCCTTTGTTTTGTTTAACCCCATCAAGGGTCTCATGTAATCCAAGCTGGGTGACACTGAACCTCTGACCCTCCCACCTGCAATCCTAAATTCTGCCATTACCCTTTGTTAATGTGGTGCTGGGGATTCCACCCAGGGCTTCAAGCATGCTAGGCAAACACTCTACCGAGGACAGCCCCAGCCCCGAACGCTTTCTCTCACCTGGTCATCTCTCTCTCCTTTAACGGCTGAGCTGTCGCTGCAAAGTAAAATTGATTACAACTTTCCCTTAATACGGCAGCTGTTGTTTTCTCACCTCAGCTGCTTCCCATAATCCCGCAGATGGTAAACATATGTTTATGGGCACAAAGCAAAAGAAGCTATATTGGGTTCCTCCCGTTCTTAATTCCTATTTTCCCTTTCATGCAGAAAGCTGGAATCGCAGCACTGGAAAGTGTATACATTTACAGATTAATATTTCTCTGCGTTAAGACTTTGGAAACAGCAGGGCAGCTAATGATATGCTAATGAGCTGACAGTTTTTATGGATCATAATGAAAGTCGACAAGTGTCTTTCTTGGCTTTTATGCAAGCTGGGATATTTTATTCACTGTCTTCAGGGCAGAGCTAGGCGATGGGTTGCATCTTGAAAATGCTCCTCACCAGCCCTTCCTTCCCATGATCCTGTTGTCAGAGCTTGGGTGTCTGCCAGCTTATAAATGGAACACATCTTCATCCATATATTTACATGCCTGGCAGGAAACGCTCCCACCACTTTGCCTCTCCCTTTCAAAGCAATTTGTTTCAGTGTTTTTAGCATACAAAAAAACCCAGAACCAGTTTCTTCAATGTAAACAGAGATCTGCAGGGAAATAAGAGCGTTAAAAAAGAATTAGCATTTGTTTGGCCTTAAAGCATCTTTCATTTGTGTGAGAGAGTGCTGAGTGTCTAGGAGGGTTTGCTAATCTCAGTTATCTTATATGTAAGAGGGTCTTAATGGCATCATTTTCTGATTTTTTTTTATTATATCTTTCTATTTTTCTTACCGAACAACAAAAAATGTTGGAAATAATAGGAGTTAGTTTCACAAACATTAAAAACCCCAAATGTACCACCTATTAGTGGGAATTTATTTTTCAATTTCATGGCAAGCCGTCTGCAGGAGCTAGAGCTGGCAACAGGTGGATTAGAGGAAAGGAAGAGAATGGGTTCCTCCTCTGCCTTCCATCCTGACCAACAGCAAACGTGTGGGTTCTTCACTTGAGGTGTTCCCTGGGGTTTCACATCCTCCTGAGATGTAGCTCCACAGACAAAGAGCAAATTAGTAAAATAAATGAGAGGGTGGTGTGTGGATGACATCAGGCTACCTAGAAGCAGCTCTTCGCTTCAGTGTTTAAAACTGCTTCAGCAAATGGCTGGCATCAAATGTAAATGACTTGGTGCACTGGGCAATGAAGACAAGCTGCAGTCATTTCAGTAAGAAGAGCTCTTTACTTCCGTGTTTGGCACTGTGGGACTCCTGCAAGTTATCGCCTTAGTTGGGGTTTCTATTGCTGTGAAGAGATGACACGACTACAGCAACTCTTATAAAGGGAAACCTTTAATTGGGGTGGCTTATATTTTTCAGAGGTTTAGTCCATTATCATCGTGGTGGGACATGGCAGCAAGCAGGCAGACATGGTGCTGGAGAAGGAGCTGAGACCTGCAGGCAACAGGAAGTAGTCTGAGTGTCACACTGAGTGAAGCTTGAGCAAAGGAGACCTCAAAGCCCACCCCACAGTGAGACACTTTCTCCAACAAGGCCACACTTTTCTCCAACAAAACCACACCTCCTAATAATGCCACTCTCTATGAGCTTATGAGGGCCAATCACATTCACACTACCACAGTTATGCATTTTAAGCTTTGGCATCATGTGGCACCCTAGTGCCTGCTTGGGGTCAGAAGACCTGTACTGTTTGGTTTAGGATGTAGGTGCACAGCAGGAAAACTATTAAAAGTATCAAAGCCTTAAGTTACTTACAGGTCAAAGGTTATTTGGCCCCAGCTCAGTTCTCATTTTGAGTAACAAAACCACTGCAGAAGCTTTTCCAAAATGTTCTTGGTTGTCCATTCCCCATAGTCTTGAGACTTCTGGTATGTGTCCTTAGGTGAAAAAAGAATGCTCTGTATGATCAAAACTTCTCAGAAAAATATGGTCCAATACTGTGCAACAGGCTTCAGGAATTTGGTGCTCTTAGACTATTTACTGTGTAGATAATACAAACTCTAAGACCCAGGAAGAACAGAGGATACTGGGATGTATACTCTTGATCCTGAGTTTGTGTATCTAGCAACCCAACCAGCTTCCATTCAGTACCAAGACAGTGAACTGCACATATGGGAGGGGTTAGATGCTACTCTCCCAACACTGAACTTTTAGCAAATAAACCTTCTTGTTCTGAAAGAAAATAATTGACAGCAGACCAAGCTATTCTAGGTTGGTCTGGAGCAGCTTTTGAAAATGCAGAGTCCTGGGTCCATTCCAACTCCACTGAAATGCAGATTTCTGGCTCCTTTCCAACCCAACTAAACTGGAGTCTAGCAGGGTTGGTCCAGGACCAAACGTGTTTAATAGATAATCAAGGTATTTCAGAATTATGGAGCTTGAAATTTGAGGAAGTCTGACAGGATAAATGATATGAAATAAAACATAGGTAATGAAGCTAACAGAGGCCAGCTAACACAGGCCCAGAATGCTGCTGAAAAGAACATAGGCCCATCATGCTGTGTTAGATACAGTCCAAGTACTTCAGATGAGTATGGATGCATTTAGAAATAAATGAGGAGGGGTAAGGAAACTCACTCAGTCTTTTACCTTTTATGACTTCTTTTTTGAGAGGAGTTGCAGTACCAGAAGACTCCTTTTTGTCTATGGAAATCCTCACAGGTGAATTTTTGTGTGGAGGAAAAAGGTTGAGCGAGATATTTTGTAGCCTACCTTTATATTTATAAAATTAGTGGTTTAAACTCTTAAAGTTAATTTAATTATTTTTAGCATGACAAATGTTCATCTTCCCATCATGTCATTTCTCTTGTTATTGTTCAGCTAGATACAATAGAGTTACCTGGGAAGAGGAAACTTCAGTGAGGGAATTGCCTCCATCTGACTGGCCCGTGGGCATGTCTGTGGGGGCATTTTCTTAATCAAGAATTGATGTCAGAGGGTCCAGCCCACTGTGGGTGGTGCCATGCCTAGGCAGGTGGTCCTGGACTGTATAAGAAAAGCAGCTGAGCAAGCCAGGGAAACAGCATTTCTCCATGGTCTTTATTTTAGTTCCTGCCTAGGGTTCCTGCCTTGGCTTCACTTCACTGTAACATGTAAGCCAAATGACCCATTTTCTTCCCAAGGTGTTTGTGCTCTCTGTTTTATCGCTGCAACAGAAAGCAAAGTAGGACTGAAACTGGTGCCAGAGAGCAGGCTATTGTTGTGGTGGACCTGATCGTGTTGGTATGGGAAAGGATTGTGAAAGGCTTTTGATGCTTTGGGCTAGAAAATCTATTGAGCAAATCTTGATAGCAAATCTATCAAGCTTAATAGGCTTTTCTGTGGAAGCCTGATAGATAAGAATGTTGACATAAATGCAGACAATGGAGGTCTGGCTTGTGAAATTGCAGAGGAACGTTTGAGAGACCCTCACAGACTCTATCAGGGCTGTTTTTGTGTTAAGTTTGACTTAAGAAAAAGAGGTCATCAATTTGAGAAAGAGATAAGAAGGGGGCACAGGAGAGGTTGGATGGAAGAAAGGGAAGGTGATGAACCAGCCTGACTCCATCTTAGGCTTGAAAGTTATCTTATGGTAAAGACAAACTAGGTTTATTCCTGTTTATGATTAAACTTCTGTTTCTCAAGGATTGGGCTACACTCTACCTGTAGCCTTAACTACAAATGGTTCTATACTGCCTGTTCTAAGAAACGGCAACCATGTCTTTGCTTCAAGAAGTTTTGCAACCCTTCCTTTGTTTCAAAAGGTTGTTATGACTACCTTATTGTGACTATCTGTTGTTATGACCACCTTTCAACATGTCTTTGTTTCAGGAGGCCATTATGACTAACTTGTTATGGTTATGTTCTGCTCCTATAACCCTGCCTATTTTGCATGCCAAACCCCACATTTGGAAACCTCTTACCTCTGAGCTTTAAAAACTCTATCTTCTTCACATCCATGGCTGACCTATTGAATCTCATCTTAGTGGGGAGGCAGCTCATGTACAGAAATAAAAAAGCTTGCTTTAATTAATTAGGCCATGATGATTTAGGTTAGTGGTTTTTCTCTTCACATATTTGAGATTAACAAAGAGGGAAATGATATAATTATTTTCTAAGTAAATTATATTTAAAATGAGTGTTTATAAACTATAACCACAATAAATTTTGAAAGGAAAAAAATTTTTGAAAGGATATGAAACCTTTGCTTTGTTGGGACAAAAGATGCTGGTTAACTGGGGCTGAAAAATCAGCTGTGATTATCAAGGGGTGAGCATCATTGAGTAGGAATCTTCTGAGAATTTTGGAGTAATTCCTCAAGGTCAGAACATAGGAGGTGTAGTTAAGAGGGGGCCAAGGCTTTGTCACAAGCTGGCAGCTGAACTTGGTGATTTTGGTGGCAGGAAAGCTGTTGGATTGAAGGGTCATGGAAAGCTGCTGAAGCTTGGTACTCTGGGGCAGCACTGGAATGTCTATGAAGAGAGGCCATCTGGCAAGGTATAACTCACTTGCAGTGGAGATACAAAGACTGAGTGAATCATGGAGAGAAACTGAGGCTTGTCACTATGAAAGGACAGGAAAGGTTGTCAGTGAAGACACAGCTTCACTTACAGTGGAGACCCTAGCATATTGCTAATGACAAGACCATGGGACAATCACTAAGGACAGCATAGGTGTGGTGTGGAATCAGCCTACAAGACAAGCTGTGTATGCTGTGGATGGCAGAACTGGAGAATCTGAGCCACCAAGGCCCTTTGGAGGCCAGAAAATTGTGAGTGAGTTTCAGATGTCAGACAGGATTTGGAGCTACAATACTGGACATTGGTTTTACTTAAGAGTGCTTGTTTTTATGTCCCTGTTTTTCAATTTTGGAAGAAAGCATTCAACTTACATTTTATTTTACCAAAATCTACAGCTAAGAGTCTTTGGCCTTTGAAAGTCATTGAACTTTTAAACTGATGAAAATTTTAAAGACTTGTGGAATTCTTGAAGTTGGAATGTGTTTTCTGCTGGGGACACACAAGAAAGCAAAGGTTGTAGTGTCATGGTGGTATGTTTGTGTGTAAAGTTAAAAAGAAATCAGTTGTGCTGGTTTGTAGCTAGAGTTTTTCTGCCTTGCCCACAGTCAGGACAAATCTGTATCTTATGGGGACACAAAGAAAATTTTAGGATTGTGGAGTAGTCCATGAGGCTGTATCGTCTGAGCCAGTTGCCTTGAAACGATTCTAGATGTTGGATCATCTGGGCCATGGTGTCATCAGAGACCTTTCAGGTGGTCTTGGCTGGTAAAACCTGATGCATCTTAATCTGGAACAAATCCATAGCCTCTGGCTTTCTGTGGAAACAAAAGCAGAACCTCCTTTCCAAAGCAACATGTCCTTACATCCAAATTTTGAAGTCAAGGTACCTTTAAAGTATACATTTTGGCATAACTCAACAGTTTTTGCAATCAAATGTTTTTCTTCAGTTATGAATATCAAAGAGAACATAATCCAGATTCTCTGTGTGGTAGCCATCTTTACGTGGCTTATTTTTTGTATTACCTTGAGCCTATTGCTTTAAACTGCAGCCTTCTAAGCCTGAAATGGCACTGTGGCTGCTGGCTCCACCCACTTCAGCTTCCCAACATGGCAGTGGTACATTTTCCATCAGCTCTGGGAGCCATCAACTCTCAGAAATAGTGGGTCTATGCTTCTATCAAAGCAGCGTGTAGCCCAGAAATCTCTTTTTGTTTTGTACTACCAAAGGCTAAATCTACTACGAAGCTTTATGTGCCACTTGCAGAGGCCTCATTCCTGCCATACTACAGGTCAAGTGCACACACCAGGAACCCGCCATAGTAGCTCAAACACACAGGCTGCCACTAGCTTGAAAGAGACAACTAGGAACTGTTTTTAGCTCCGTTTTAGAATCTTTTTGTTGTTGTTGTTGTTTGTTTGTTTTGTTTTTCGAGACAGGGTTTCTCTGTGTAGCTTTGCACCTTTCCTGGAACTCACTTGGTAGCCCAGGCTGGCCTCAAACTCACAGAGATCCGCCTGGCTCTGCCTCCCGAGTGCTGGGATTAAAGGCATGCGCCACCACCGCCCAGCTAGAATCTTTTTAATAAGGTTTTAAGTGGAAACTCTTGCCAATATGTTGGGCACCATTTGTAGCTAGAGTTTTCCTGCCTTGCCCACAGTCAGGACAAATCTCTATCACCTGCCAGTCCCACAGCCGCTCAGACTCGACCAAGTAAACACAGAGACTTATATTGCTTACAAACTGTATGGCTGTGGCAGGCTTCTTGCTAACTGTTCTTATAGCTTAAATTAATCCATTTCCATAAATCTATACCTTGCCACATGGCTTATGGCTTACTGGCATCTTCGCATGCTTCTTGTCATGGCGGTGGCTGGCAGTGTCTCCCTCCACCTTCCTGTTATCTCTTTTCTCCTCTCTGTTAGTCCTGCCTATACTTCCTGCCTGGCCACTGGCCAATCAGTGTTTTATTTATTGACCAATCAGAACAATTTAACATACAGCCCATCCCACAACACTGGTTAGTTTTCTTCACCTTGATACAAACTAGAGTCACCTGGGAAAATGCAATCTCAGTTGAGGAATTACCTGTCAGATTGTGCTGTTGGGCATGTATGTGAGACTTTTTAAATTTGCTTACTGATTAATGTCAGAGGGTCCAGTCCATGGGGACTGTACCACCACCATGCAGGTGGACCTGGGTTATATGAGAAAGCAGTCTGAGCAAGATGGGGAAACAGGCCAGGAAGCAGCTTTCCTCCATGGTCTCTGCTTCAATTCTTGCCTCCAGGTTCCTGCTCTGGCTTCCCTTGATGATGGGCATTTAAGACAAATAAACCCTTTCCTCCTTCAGAATGTTTATCACAGCACCAAAAAGCAAAGTAAGATAGTCCAGTCCCATGTCACCAATGTCTAGTCACTGCATGATCAACATGGTGAGTCAATGCAAGAACTTCTGGTCCTTATTTTGGGGAGGATGTGGGATGCCAGCATTCTTTGGGTCCCAAGTATGTACATTTACACCAAGATTTCTGTCAGTTACACACACATAGTATACTCACACTTCTGTGGGCACAATTACACTTACACACACACTTCTGTGGTGTGTTATTTGCATGTTTATAGCAATACTTTGGTAGGGCACCTGCACATTTATACCTGCACTTTTGTGGGCCATATGTACATTTATACCATATTTCTCTCAGTTACACATATACACACATTTCTATGGTTCACACGCACATTCACATCCACTCTTCTGTGAGCTATGCACACAATCACACTCCTCTTCTGTGGATTATACACACAATTATACCCACTCTTCTGTGGGTTATGCACATAATCACATCCCTCTTCTGTGGGTTATACACACAATCACATCCACTCCTCTGTGGGTTATGTACACAGTCACACCCCTCTTCTGTGGTTGTGCACACAATCACACCCCTCTTCTGTGGGTTATGCACATAGTTACACCCACTCTTGTATGGGTTGTGCACGTTTACATCCACCTTTTTGTGAGTTTCAGTTGGTATTGCTGTCCTGTCTCCAGCATTCTTTCAACCCAGCATCGATTTGTATCCATTCTGCATCAAGTTAACATCTTGATTTATGTGGCAAGAACAAGTTTTCATGCCCACGTGTGGGCTGACCCCTATGACTTTTTCTCAGAAAAAATACCAAGTGCTTTGGGTTTTTGTGTTAATGAGCATTGGGAAGCTGTCAGCCCTTCTTTCAGTTCTTTTTCAAGTCAACATCATTGACCTTCACCTAATGATCTATGACACACACACAATACAACACACACATACACCCCACAAACACATACACCACACACACCACACACATCATACACATCACATACACACACATACCCTACACCCCCCGACACATACACCACACACACCATACACACCACACACACCACACACACCTACACACACACATACCCCACACCACACACACACACACACACAAAAATACCACACACACCACACATGCAAACACACATACCACACACACACCACACATACACACCACACACACATATACACACACACATTGCACACAAACACTCACATACACACACACATACACACACACACACACACACACACACACACACACACACACACACACACACCAGAGATCAAAGGAGGAAAAAGAGAAGCAAGGAAAAGTAGTAGGAAGTGATTTGTACCTTATTTTTTAATCTGAAATGAGTCAGGTCTCTTCAAAGAAGGCCACGGAAGGCTATCATGCCCTAGATTGTTATTAGGCCAATAGATGTCTCATCTTTTCAAGGTGATTTTCCATTTTTGTGGGAAAGAGATAATTTATATAAAACACATACATTTCTTAGAACTCTTCCCATTCCACATCTTCTGACAGGAATAGATGGCCTGGTCCTCTCCTGGCACATGTGTGTCTTCTGCACACTTCTGTATCACTAAGATTGACCAGTACTCTGTTTTGGTTTGCCTGGGAGTTTCTCAGTTTTAGCAATAAGATTGTTATAGAAAACCTCTACATATTGGGCAAACCAGGGTGGCTGGTTATTCTAAATCTATCTAAAATCTACTTGATTACATAGGTATTTTCTTTTTAAAGAAGAAATAAATTTAATATTATATTTTTGCTTCATAATTTAAATTATATTGTACTTTCTACATATGAAATGTTTTATAGATTTTAGTAAATGTACACAATAATGGGCTCTTTGTGAATTTTTACCTAAGTATCCTGTTTTGTTCATGTTTACCCCATCTCTCCCTATTGTCTCCCTACTGCTCTCTTTTCTCCCACAATTTTCCTTCTTCACCACAGATGTAGCCCTCTTCTGCTATTACATCTCTCTCTCTCTCTCATAGACAGAGTTCCTACGCATGACAGAATGCTCAACACTTTGTCTTTTCTTTCCTTCCCATTTTCCTTTGTGGTCCTATCCTCCACGGAGACTCTTTCTTCCTCCCCTACACAGTCCTGCTCAGGTTTCTTATAGACAGATGATTTCTAGCATGGCATTTAATTTTCTGTGGTGGTTTGTTCTCTAATGGAAATCAATAGTTTTGTCTATATAAGCATATATTTCTACACACACTATATACATACACAAATGGAAAAGCAATTAAAAAACAAGAGGACTCACAGGTGACAGTGCAGATTCAGATGCCTGTTAAATTGACCCAAATCTTGTGTTAGAAGGATTGTTAGCTTTTGGATGCAGCATCTCCCGTCCAGGTGACTGATGCTCATAGAAGGTGGCTCTCTTCTTGTGCAGTCCACACAGTAAGCTAAAGTCAGGGTCTAGAACTTGGCTTCACCTGACTTCTAAACATAGATTCTATCTATCTGTCTGTCTGTCTGTCTTTCTATATCTCTATCTGTTCATCTATCTATCTATCTATCTATCTATCTATCTGTCTGTCTGTCTGTCTGTCTGTCTGTCTGTCTATCTATCATCTATCTACCTATCTATCTAGTTTTTCAAGACAGGGTGTCTCTGTGTAACAGCTCTGACTGTCCTGGAACTCAGTCTTTAGCCTAGGTGGCCTCCAACTCACAAAGATCTGCCTCTCTCTGCCTGCTGAGTGCTGGGATTAAAAGTGTGCACCACCACTGCTTGACAAATTTTCTTTTCTTTTCAAGTGCCAATGTGTTTGAAAGTTGACCTGCCTTTTGAAGTAATTGTTTGGCTCTGAAAGATGGAACATTTTTGTATCTGAGAAAAGCTGATTTAGGTTGTGTTAATCGCTGCATGAGCTTATGAATTAATAGTGGGGAGAAGTGGCAGATTCCTCTCCCATGGTGAAGCCAGCTCCTCTTGTGATCATAAGCACTGCTTCCTGCCCAAAGACAATGAGGTTCAAAAAAGTGCACAGTTGTGCTGTTGATCTGCCCTGATCCTGTTATTTCTATTAATATTTCCAATTAAATTTTATATCAGAAATAATAAGAGAGCAACACATGCTGACTGCTTGTTTAGAAGGCATGCACATAAATGTTAAATGTTAGTGTCTCTAAAGACTTGCACACTATCTTAAGCCTATATTTTACTTATAGATGAAGCTCAATATTCTGAACCAGTGTCCGCATCTTCCATCTGTTCTCTTCTATCTCTTCCAATAGATCTAAGAAAAAAATCCCTCTAAAAACAGAATCTTAACTATAACTTGAAAAATCCCAAAGCCAAGCCAATGTTTTCGTTGAGAGATCAGCACCTGATGACCATCTTAAATTTGGTCTTTTCTTCCAGACTGAGCTGTAGTAAAGCAGTTCTTTCTCCTCAGAGATGTTGATCAAGTTTTAAGACTCCAGAAGACTCAGTGTTGTTCAATTGGTTAAAGAGTGAAAATTGTTGCTTAGTTTTTCTTTGATGTCTCATTTTATTTCCTTAACTAAACGAGTCCACAGAAGTGTTTATTGGGGTTGGGAGTATGACTCCATGGGTAAAGCACTTGCCATGCAAACCTGTGGACAGGAGTTTGGAACTCCAGAACCTAGTAAATGCTGAGTGGGAATGGACACCTACCTGTCATCCTAGCACATAAGAGGCAGAGACGGGATGCCAAGAGCCAGTTGGGTAGCTAGAGTATCTAGATGGCTTTAGGTTCAAGTGAGGAACCTGCCTCAATATATACCAACTGAAGAAGATGTCTGACTGCTACATTCATGTGGACACATGTGCATGCATGTATAGCCTAACACTCGGGCCCACACTCATATAGACAGCATACACATATGCACACACACTATACACAGATATATGCAAAGATGAGAAATCTTTAATGTATTTCTTTCCCATTTAAAAAATAAGCCTTGTAAATCATCATTAATCAATATTCCAGGTTGAGTAGGACATAAAGGAGTTTATATTCCACAGTGGCTTTGTAATTTGATAGTTTATGAATGCAGACACTTTCTAATGCACCCTTGGTGTTTGTTGCTCTTGCTGGCATTGACCAGAAGGAGTTAACCATGGCCTTCTGAAGATAAATGTACAAACGATTTCTAGACAGGGGTGATTTGGAGCAGTGGAATGGTCCTGGCCAAGGCTGACTTGCCTTTGGAGTGAACTAGTCTTGCTAAACACCATCTGGCTTGCATGGATGTGGGCTGCACAGGGCCACTGGCAACTGTCATTCATTGTTACTTCTCTCTTCCTTGTCAGGGGATCATCCAAGATGGCAAGATCATCTTCATGCCGAACGGGTTCATCACACAGTGTCCTAACCTAAATCGCAGTAAGTGGTACTTAGGCACATCTGAATGTAATATTATATGACTTGTTCCTAGTGTTGGACAAAAACATCTGGAAGGATATCCACAAATTATATAAGATTGACTTTGGAGAGGGTGGAAACAGTAAAAGGAGTATCTGTTGTAGATATTACTGTGTCTTTCAAGCTAGCAAAAAGATTTTGTGTTCTTTACAAAATTAAAGTCTGAGGGTAAGAAAGGATTAGACAGTAAGTTCTGTACATTAGAACAAAAATATATTTAATATAATTATATAAATATATGTTTAAGGTAACAATATGTATCTCACAAAGCAATTTTTTAAAATTTTTGATCCGGGTGTGAGTTACTTCTTGGAAGGTTTCTCTTTTTATCAGTTACCTTTCAATTCATATGAGGATTTAGTTTAAAAATCATGTTCTTTTCAGTTAACTGCCTCTTCTTTTCCATTTTTTTATTATTAATAAAAGTGAGGCAAACAGCATCAGGACCAGAAATCCCATCATTTCCTGCAAATTTTAATCCCAAGAAAACAAACTCCTTGTATAGTTAAATAACTCATTTCAAGTTTCTCTTTCTTGTGTGAGCACATGATCAACACATACCTTCTGTTTTCTTTATTGAGCTTGTCCAACATGCAGTGATTTCCTGAGCCTGGTTCAAGGAATAATGGATTTGCAAGAGCTTTTGGCCAAGATGACTGCAAAAGTAGGTGTCTAAATTCATTGCGATATTCTGTCTCTAGGTCCTGTCTAGAATTCAGAGCGATCTGTTTTAATGGAAATACTTTTAGCTTGGCATGTATAAAGTGCTACTACAAAATGTTTTATTTTTGCTTGAAATGGGACTACCTGTAGTAAGCACAATGACTGAGGTCTTTGATAAGATTAGGCTGTATCACAATGGTTTTCTTGAGAAGTATTGGGAAGCAGAACGCAGTCTATATCACTGTAGCTTCCTTTTGAATAAAAAAAAGAATTTACCCAGTGGCTATGAAGGCAGTAACAATGAGAGATGATATATGGGCAGAATCACTGCAGCTTGTGAGCTAATGTATTCTGGATTTAAGAATAATTGATAATAATCAGGAGGGTAAAACAGCTATCGTGGGCAGATTTCTGTCATTGGAAGGCATTACATCAAGCTTCTAATATGTGGCTCATTTTCAGATTGGTTCTGAGTTAAGTGAAGGGGCAAAGATACCTTTAGTTGTATCATGCAGAATACGTCTTCGTCATTTATCCAGCAAACATTGTGTATGGCTCTGGTATTTTCCTGGGACCCTGTTAGACATAAAGAGGCAATGATGAGCAACACAATCCTTCATGTTCATATTGAGTTGCTGAGATCCAAATGTAAATAATTAGGAGCTTTCATATGTATTCATGAAGTGTGGCTTTACACGAAACTCCAAAGCCTTGTGGAAAAGGGCACAGAAATGAAAACAAAACAAAAGGGAAAATGCTGCTGTTGTGGCAGTGATCAGCCCTGGATGTGGACTCTGGCCTAGGGCAAAGGAAGAATTAGGTTGGGCCTAAGAGACATTAAACTCTGCAAAAGTAAGAATTTTAATAATGGTGAAAATGATCCATTAGTCCCATTCTACCTGTGGCTGACTGCTGCTGGCCTCAGCTGTGGCAAGTGGAAATGTAGGGGGAGGTGGGTAAGTGATTGGGAGCCATCGATCATGCCATGGCTGACAGCCTTTTTAGCTCACACTAGATTTTTAGCCATGGCATCTTCTTCAAGTTTGTGTGTGTGTGTGTGTGTGTGTGTGTGTGTGTGTGTGTGTGTGTGTACATGTGGTGGGTGCATCCGTGCCTAAGTGCTAAGGGCAGAAGTCAATATTGCTGTCTATCTGAGTCTTTTCCCACCTTAGTTTTTGAGTTTCTCTCTATATCTGGAGCTCACCAATTGACTGTATTGGTTGGCCAGTGAGCCCCAGAAATGCTCCTGTCTCTGCAACCTCATTGCTGATATTATAAGCATGCCAGCACACATGGCTTTTTACCCAGGTAAATGGGGATATGAAAATGGGTCCTCAAGCTTGCACAGCAAACATGTAAGCCACCAAGCTGTCTTCCCAGTGCCCCAAGCTAAATCTTCTTTTGTCTGGAAAAGAGAGACAGAATACTTTTTCTAAAGAGAAAGATGGAGACTGAGGCTGGAGTCCTAAAGCATTAGCTTTTCACCTTGAGAGTTTGGAGGAAATTGGAATCGTGGGCAATTATTCACCTTCCCAGCTTGTGGCACATAGAAGCTTTTATGTCACATTGTCTGTAGCAGCTTGATCTCAATACTGGTAATTATATTTTAGCATGCTAGCAGATTTTTAGAACAAGACACATGCCACTCAGCCTCAGGTGATGACTGGCCTCCATTCTCAGCTCACAGGATGCTCTTTTCTTTCCCATTCTCCCCCATGCAGCAATGCCATTTTTCTCTTTTGAGCTGTGCACTGTCTAGGAGCCACAAGGAACTCTACCCTTTGAATAGTATTATGTAAAATGGGCATTTGTGAAATGGAAGACATTTAATTGTGGGAAATTGCAAGCTGAAAATGGTTTCATTCACCTTCTAAACCCACTCCCTTGGTGCTTTGCAGTTTTGTAAGTCTGTTCCTTCTAAACTAGAAAGATGTGTGATTCTGCAGGGGAGTTGTTCTTCCATTTCCACTGCATTGTTTGGAATCTATCTATGGTCATCTAGAATCTCGACAGTATATATATATATATATATATATATATATATATATATATAATCTTCTCACATTAGTTTTTGAGACAGAGTTTCTCACTATACCTGAAGCTCACCAATTGACTGTATTGGTTGGCCAGTGAGCCCCAGAAATGCTCCTGTCTCTGCATCCCCATAGCTGATATTATAAGCATGCCAGCACACATGGCTTTTTACGCGGACAATGGAGATAGGAAGTCATGTCCTCAAACTTACACAGCAGACATGCACACACATGCACACAACTAGCTAATTGTGGACTTTGCCAGGCCAAGAGGCAAAATTTAAGATACTGTATATATACTTTATTTATTTATTTATTTATTTATTTATTTATTATTATTATTTTTTTTTTTGGTTTTTCGAGAAAGGGTTTCTCTGTGTAGCTTTGCGCCTTTCCTGGAGCTCACTTGGTAGCCCAGGCTGGCCTCGAACTCACAGCGATCCGCCTGGCTCTGCCTCCCGAGTGCTGGGATTAAAGGCGTGCGCCACCACCGCCCGGCAAAGTTAATTCTTATTTGTTTTTTTTTTTTTTTTTGGTTTTTCGAGACAGGGTTTCTCTGTGTAGCTTTGCGCCTTTCCTGGAACTCACTTGGTAGCCCAGGCTGGCCTCGAACTCACAGAGATCCGCCTGGCTCTGCCTCCCGAGTGCTGGGATTAAAGGCGAAATTTAAGATACTGTATATATACTTTATTTAAAACATAATTGTATATAACCTAAAATATAACAATTGAAAAGTGTGAAGACCATTCGTAGGCTGTATAAAAATAAATGGTAGACAAAATTTGGCCTGTGGAATTTAACCATCGGTGTAGAAGAAACTGGAAACTCATTCATTAGCTAAACTTGTTGGACAGTTTCTACGTGTTTGGTCCAGTGCTTATCTTTTATGTGTGCTAACCCTTCAATTCTCCAAATAGTTCTGAGAGCTTAGTTTTATTTGTTAATTCGTTAGCATACTTCACAGAGGAGAAGACTGAGGGTCAGAATGGGTAGACAGCTCTTCCTGAGATAACAAAAGGCAGACCCAGGACCAAAACTCAGGTTCTTGGATCTTGAAAGGCCAGCCATATCCCAGAAAGTTTATGGTTGGAGAAAAAAAAAGGATTATAAAGAGAAACAAAATAAAATGTGAAGAGGGGAAGAGGTGGGTGTTAATAAGTGGAGATCAAGAGGATGGAGGCATCAGAAAGGAGAAGGAAGAGGAAATAAAAAATAGAGCCATATTGCCGAGCCATGCCTAAGTTCTCAGATTCGCTGTAGGGGTAAATGTAGGAGCCTGCAGCCACCAGTGCAGAGGAAGTTCAGGGCAGGAAGAAGACCTTTCATCTCACCCTTTGCCTCTGAACTGCTTCTTTTCTGTCTTTGAGCCCTGGGTTGACATTGTGCATGCTTCTGCAAAGATGATGAGGCTTTGTGTTTCTGTCACCTCACTTCACAGATTCACTCTCCCAGCCCAAACCAGGCCATGTGAAGTCTGAGAGGAGAATTTTCCAAGGACAATTTTTTCTCCCTCCTGCCAGTGGTAGGATCTGAACAAGAAGGCTTTTCTGTGCTGTGGGAGGCTTGCTTTTTCTGTACTATGTATAAGGCTTACTTCCTTTTCATTCACCTTCAATGAGGGTCTAGCCTTCCAGAGCCTTACCTGTACACAGGAGTTTTTTTTTTAAGGGCCACATCTTAGACTATACTGTCTGTCTCTTGTACTTTCCCCATGTCACCATCAAGATGGGAGCCCAAGGGCTCTGTACTTCAGCAGGATACAGGTGGGCCTTGGTGTTTGCTGGTCACCTGGGATCCCTTCTGTCCGTCTGCCCTGGCCTCTGTGACTTTATTTTGAGTTGCATCTGTGGTGACTTTTGAGATTTTTACTTATATGTTGCCTGCAGGATTTTAGGTCATTCAAGCAGTGAAGTCCTTTAGGGCATCTGATCTACCATCTTGGTGGAAACAAAGCATCACTGATCCTTTTGGCAGATTGAGGGATATGGAGTCTGTAGCTGTGAGGCCAACTGGAAATTAAAGACAGTCAGTTCCAAGATGCAAAGAGAATTCAATGGCATCAAGTCTACTTGTCATCAGGATTTATCTCCAATTAAATAAACCTAGTGTGACAAGTGTTAGTGGATGGGATTGGGCTGGGTTTGGGTTGTCCAGTAGCTGTGATTAAGACAGAAATTTATCAGAGAGCCCAAGGCAGAGCTAGAGACAGGGATTTGGAATGCTAATGATCTGACCCTGAGTATCCCTTTGACATTGTTTTAGATGTTCCTAGTCTTGAACAAGCCACTGGACTTTTCTGGCTCCCAAATTCCCATCTGTAGAGATCATTATTCCTTTATCAGCCTATGAGCTTTGGTGCAAGATAGAGGGTGCACATTCCGTGAGCATTGCTGTTATTCATACTAGTAAACCAGGAAGGACCAGTAGTCTCTAAGGAAATGCACAACTTCCTCAGTGGCTAGATATCTCAAATACTGATAGCATCTCCTAGATGATGTCAGGACTTGCATCTGCAGCAGGAAAAGAGAGGACCTGAAAAGGCAGTTCATATATGGGTTTTCATACTCTGGGAAACCTCAGAGTCCTTTTAGAGAGCAAGTCCAGGACATGGGTGGTGCCAACCCTTGGTATGTGGTCCTGGGTTGTATAAGAAAGAAAACTGAGCAAGTCGTGAGAGCAAGGAAGTGAGCAATTCTCCATGGACTCTGCATCAGTTCCTGCCTTCAGGTTCCCACTTTGAATTTGACTGGGCTTTCCCTCCTGATAGACAATAAATTGTAAGCTGAAATAAACCCTTCCTTCTCAAATTGCTTTTGGTTGTAGTCTTTATCACAGCCTATGTAAAGTAACTATACCGTTGTCTGTCTGAGACTGATAAGTTCCTTTTGTGACTGTCTCCAGTTGCATCAATTTTTCTGCAAACAACATAACCTCATTCTTCCCGATGGCTGAAGAGCATCGCGTTGTATGTGTGTGCACATTTTGTTTATCCATTCCTCTGTTGCTGAGCACCTCGGTTTGTTTCACAACTTAGCTTTGTGAACAATGATACAATCAACACTGATGTGCAAGTATCTCTGTGACATGTTGTTCTGGGGCCTTTGGGTAAATTCTGAGAAGTGGCCTAGCTGGGTCACATAGTGGCTCTATTTTGATGAACTTCCACACTGATTTTGATAGTGTCTGGTCTGGCGTATGTTCCTACTCAGTGTACAGGGTTCCTTTTGTCCTCACCTGCAGCGGCAGTTGCTTTTATTCGTTTTCTTGCTGACTGCCATTCTGACTGTGGTGAGATGGGATCTCAGTGTGGTTTCTCTTCACATTTCTTAGATGGCTAATGTCTTAGTTTTGTTCCTTGCTGCTGTGATAAGAGACCCTGACAAAAGCAACTTGAGGGAGATAGGACTTATTTGGCTCTTTGTTCCAGGTTACAGTCCATCCTTAACAGGGAAGTCAAGGCACCAGGGACTTGAAACAACTAGTCAGATTATATCCAGTCAAGAAGAGAGAGCCTTGAATGGATGCCTATGCTCAGTGCTTTGCATTTAGCTCACCGTCCAGCACATGCAATGGTGCTGTCCACATTCAGGGTGGTATTTTTTCACCTCAATTAACCAAATTAAGGAAATCCCTCACAGGCATGCCTACAGGCAAACCTAATCTAGACAGATCCTCACTGAGACTCTCTTTCCAGGAAAGTCTCGGTTATGATAAATTGACAATTAAAACCAACCCTCACAATGAGGGCAAGCATTTCTCAAATGCATATTGGCCATTTGTTCATTTCTTGAGAACTGTCTTTTCCTTTCATTAATCCCATTAGTTGGTATTTCTGATGTTTAGTTTTTGGAGTTCTGTGATACTGAATTTGAAGATATTAATTAGAGATAGCTAGATTATTCAAGACTGGGAATTCCTTTTTTAAAATTGCGTTTATTTGCTTGTTTATGTTTGCATGTACACATGTGCACATGGCACAATGTACATGTGTTGGTCAGATAACTGCCTCCATGAGATGGTTCTCTCCTTCTGTCACGTGTTTTCTGTGATGGAATTCAGTTCTTTATGCTTGGCAACAAGCAGCTTTACTTGTTGTAACAACCTGCCAGCTCCTAGACTTGGAATTTCTGCATTTCTTTTTTTTTTTTAAATCGCTGAAATTTGTGTGGAAAAATCAATTCCCAGTTAGAGTGTCATTTCAAGCTGTGACATATTTAATTTTGAGACCTTTCTTGTTTTGAGGAACTCAGTGATAATTTTTCAATTAAGAGTAAAGGTTTAACAATGATTTACATTTTCTCCCATCCACATAACAAACACCAAAACAGTACTTCAAAGCGAAAAGGCAATCTATTGTAGGACTAATGTACTCCCATCCATTCATTGACATCTTCTTGTGAAAAAGCTCTCCACGGTCTGTCTTCGAGTGTGTAGAGCTAGGAATAAATAATTCAGTTCATGGTTGCTTAGATAAGTGCAAGAACAAAGGTAAAACACAACAGAGATGCAGACCTAAACTGTATCTGTTTGGGATCTCAGTCATCCTCAGAGAGAGGGAGCTGTGAGAAACAGTTTTTGAAATGAATTTGTATAAATTCAGCATGCTTCCACCAATGGCAGAAAATGCATTTTTTTTTTTTTTTACTCAGAGCTGTTTTTCTCCTTTATTGTTGTTATAGGATTTAGCAGAGGAAAAGAAAGTAAGATTACATATTAAATGCCTTTGGAAAATTAGATATGTTTTTTACTTTAGTGTCCTTTTGCCTTTGTTATCTGTCTGTTATACTCTTTTTATTATAGAGATTAGGGCTTCTCCGTGTTGCTAGAAAGAGCTAAACACATTAAAAGTCAAAAGAAAGTTCAGACAGGAAAACAAAATGCATCACATTAAAAGCCAAGCTTTCTGAGGGCCAGGGTCTCACAGAGGGATGTAGCTCAGCTTTGTTGGATGGGCACTTGTCACCACTAAGGCTCACCTCAGGGGAGCTCCTAGAGTGTCACAGAACTTCATTCAGTAGCTGGAGCTCCTTCTCAGGTCATGGGGTCTTGAGGGAGTTTCCTTCTTGGAGTCACATAGACACTGGAGCTGGTCCAGATTTGCAGAGTGAGGCACACACTTGCTATCAAGGTCACAGGCACCCTTTGGAGGCACTTTTAGCAGGCTCATCTAGCTCACCTCTTTTTGTTCAAGCCCAGCTCACACAGGAACTATTGGGGCTAACAGATGGAATAAAGATAGTGAGTGATGAGCTGTCGTTTTATTATCTTTGATGTCATGTGCCTTGGTTATTTAACCTCAGCAAACTCTTGAAGTATGTTTTATCTGTGCTACCTAAAGAATTCCCAAAGATCTTAATTATCACAGATTCTAGAAACTCTATAATTAGACTGGAGCTTTAAATGAAACGTACCACTTTGGAAGATCATACATATTAGAAGGACCTGGAGGGAGTTCAGAGCAAGTCTGGTAGTTCTCCAGGGTGAATGTGGACCATGCAGGTAGTCCAGGGGCCTGCTTTCTCTGTGGTTCGCCACCTCATTATAGTTGGCAACAAGGACACATTCCTTTGAGAAATTTCAAGTGCTTGGAGGAAAAGGGTTAGGGAAATGGCCACAAGTAACTATACCATCAGTTAGAATCACACAAGGAGTCTCTTTCAGAGGGTAGTGCTGTTTAGAGGCACAGGAGAGAACATATTAACATGGCTGTTAATAGTTGTTGAGGGCGTACATCATCTTCTTCAGTGGCCTAGCACTGATAAGCTGCTCTTGTACCATTTAACTCCCACCCATGCTTGGGTAAGAAACTACCCTTAAACTCAGTGGGTCACACTCAAAAAGAAGACATGGAAATAGGAGGGGGTCTTGTTGAGAAGAAGGGTTTCAGAGGGAACAGAGGGGAGTGAGGGAGGAGAATGGAGTGTGTGTGAAAATGACTTAAATCCATTACATAAATTCATGAAACTGTCACACAATAAAAATATTGATAATGGAAAGATGGTGGGTGTGGTGATATTTTATTTATGCTCTAACAAATAAAGCTTGCCTGGGGATCTGAGGAAAAAGCCAGCCACTATATTAAATATAGAAGTCAGGCAGTGGTAGCACATGACTTTAATCCTAGCATTCGGGAGGCAGAGATTCATCCATATCTCTGTGAGTTCAAGGCCACACTGGGAACAGAGCCAGACGTGGTGGCACATGCTTTTAATCCCAGCACTAGTTAACCATAGAGGTCTGGAGATCTGTACAGACAGACAGGAAGTAATAGAGCTGGGTGGAAAGAGGAAGTGATGTAGCTAGTTGGAGAGAAGAAGTAAGATGGCAGGGCACAGAAAGATATATAGGCAGGAGTATTCAGGAAGCAGCGCTCTCTTGGGCTGAGGATTTCCTGGCAGTAAGAACTTGTGGCTTGGCTTGTTCTATCCCTCAGTTTTCACCCCAATATCTGACTCTGGGGTTTTTTTGTTTGTTTTGTTTTTTTTATTAATAAGACCATTTAGCAATTCATATTACAGGTTGGACTTGTTGTTTCCCAGACTCGCTATTATACCTAAGATTGGCTTGAAATAGTCATTGTTGGGTCAAAGGATGCTCTGGTCTCTAAGGGAAACACATGCAAGGCATTGGAAGCACAGTGTGATTTAGGAGGAAAAGAGAAACTAGGAATTGGTACTTATGCTCATGATGGCACTCTTTATGTGAAGGAAGCTGAGGGTGGGGAGGCTGTCAGTCTTCTGTATGGATGTCACAGTGAACACCTCACACCAAATTGCTGCACTCAGGTTTTTATTACTTTTCTTTTTTTGTGGTGCCAGGGATGAACCCAGGTTTCCGCATGCCAGGCGGGTGCTTTACTACTGAGCTACACTTTGACTCTCTGCTGTGCTGGAAGGAAAACTAGAGTAGGCTGAACCAAGAAAGACAACTGGAGTCATATGCAGAGGAGCTGTTAGGGGAACCTAGTGGTGCTGAGTGTGGCCAAGGGCGGGGGGGGGGGGGAGGCCAGGCGGACCTCAGATGTCTGCAGACAAGAGTTGCTCAGGATGGAGTCAAAGGCAGGGTGAGGCCAGGAGGAGGACCTCGGATGTCTGAAGTTAAGACTTGCTCAGGATGTGATCAAGGAAAAACGATCCAGCAGGGAAGAGAGAGAGAGAGAGAGAGAGAGAGAGAGAGAGAGAGAGAGAGAGAGAGAGAGAGAGAGAGATTTCTTATTCCAGATCCAGAGGATTGTTATGAGAGCTTATCCCTGGCGATAATCACTCTCAGGGCTTCCTTGTAAGGATGACTAAGCTTTATATTCCCCTTGAATTTGTAGATTAAAACTCTGTGATTAAAAGTAATGAAATGTGTGTGTGTGTGTGTGTGTGTGTGTGTGTGTGTGTGTGTGTGTGTGTGTGTGTAGGCCAGGAGCTGATGTCAGTATCTTCCTCAACCACTTTCCCCTTATTATTGAGATAGAATCTCCCCTTGAATCTGAAGCCCTTTGATTTAGCTACTTTGACTGGCTAATGAACTTCAGAGGTCTAGCTGTCTTCATCTCCCTTGCACCAAGGTTACAGACAACTCCAGTACCCAGCTTTGACCTGGGGGCTGGGGATGGAATTCATGTCCTCATGCTTGCCTGCAAGGACTTTAACTACTGAGCCATCTCTGGTCCTCTCCCACCAACCAACCTACAAGCAAGCAATCAAGCAAACAAAAACTCCTGATCTCAGTTAGGGGTTTTCTTACCTCTCTTGCTCTTCCTCTGAATGCTCAGATGAAAACCTGGGCATTCTGTTTAGGGACACTGATTTGGGAAGACACTGGACTTGCCAATAGCTTCCCTTTCTTGTTGCAAGTCCCCAAAATTTTCACCTGAGAGGAAGCTACACCTTTCTTCTTGCAAACTGCATAGCGAATGGTGGGAGACAGATGCAAGTGCATGGGGCTTCCCAATTAGATCTCTGCTCAACATCCTAATTAGTTCCCAGGAATGCTCTCACTGCCAGCACATCTGTGTGGGTTTGTGCTGGAAGCACACGCTGTCGTGGATACCCACGAGGCTCCAGAGACACCATTTAATGTCTCATTTGATGTTCATTAGACCACGGGAGACAACATGTCTTCAGTTTAGTATGATTTTTACCTGTGTGAAAACCAGAAAACAGATTATGCTAAGAATCAGGAAACTACCCAGCGATTTCTTTTCTCTCTGCTCAGATTTCCCCTGCACCCCACCCCCTTATTACTATTAGCTTTGCTGGGACAATGCAGTTGAATCACACAAATTACATTCACTACATCTTTTCTGCAGCTGAATTATGCAGAGACAAGACTTGGTCAGCTGGAAAACTGCCATTGCGAGAAGACCTGCCAAGTGAGTGGGCTGCTCTACAGGGACCAAGACTCCTGGGTGGACGGTGACAACTGCAGGAACTGCACATGCAAAGTAAGCCCTGGCTAAGTCAAGACTCAGGCTCACTGGTTAAAGCCCCCGGCTAAGGTCAAGACTCAGGACCGCTGGTTAAAGCCCCCGGCTAAGTCAAGACTCAGGCTCACTGGTTAAAGCCCCCGGCTAAGGTCAAGACTCAGGATCGCTGGTTAAAGCCCCCGGCTAAGTCAAGACTCAGGCTTGCTGGTTAAAGCCCCCGGCTAAGGTCAAGACTCAGGCTCACTGGTTAAAGCCCCCGGCTAAGGTCAAGACTCAGGCTCACTGGTTAAAGCCCCTGGCTAAGGTCAAGACTCAGGCTCACTGGTTAAAGCCCCTGGCTAAGGTCAAGACTCAGGACCGCTGGTTAAAGCCCCCGGCTAAGTCAAGACTCAGGCTTGCTGGTTAAAGCCCCTGGCTAAGGTCAAGACTCAGGATCGCTGGTTAAAGCCCCCGGCTAAGGTCAAGACTCAGGCTCACTGGTTAAAGCCCCTGGCTAAGGTCAAGACTCAGGCTCACCTGTTAAAGCCCCTGGCTAAGGTCAATACTCAGGCTTGCTGGTTAAAGCCCCTGGCTAAGGTCAATACTCAGGCTTGCTGGTTAAAGCCCCCGGCTAAGTCAAGACTCAGGCTCACTGGTTAAAGCCCCCGGCTAAGGTCAAGACTCAGGACTGCTGGTTAAAGCCCCCGGCTAAGGTCAAGACTCAGGCTCACTGGTTAAAGCCCCCGGCTAAGTCAAGACTCAGGCTCACTGGTTAAAGCCCCCGGCTAAGTCAAGACTCAGGCTCACTGGTTAAAGCCCCTGGCTAAGGTCAAGACTCGGGCTCACTGGTTAAAGCCCCTGGCTAAGGTCAAGACTCGGGCTCACTGGTTAAAGCCCCTGGCTAAGGTCAAGACTCAGGCTTGCTGGTTAAAGCCCCTGGCTAAGGTCAAGACTCAGGCTCACTGGTTAAAGCCCCTGGCTAAGGTCAAGACTCAGGCTTGCTGGTAGAAGTGCAGCAGGCTACTCAGCACATGATGCTACTTCCGTTACACATACTCCCCTTTAGTGACCCCAACAATTTCCAAATGCTTGGAAATGAAAGTCTGCTTCTTCATTATATCCTCTTTGATCTAATGTTCTCCTTAAGCCACTTACTATTTGGAGTTTGAGAGTTGGCTGTGGAGGGAGACAGAGATCCCTTTATTTCTAGACCTATTAGAGCTTTATTCTCTTTTCTAAGAGGACACATTTTAAGATTTAATTTTATTATTTTTGATCATGTGTACTCATGTGTGACTCTATGTGAGTGTGTTGAGTTTGGAGTTACAGGTGGTTAAGAGCTGCCCACCATGGATGCTGGGAACTGAACTTGGATCCTCTGAAAGGGCAGTATGTACTCTAAAGTGCTGAGCTACCTTTCCAGCCCACACCATATACTTTTAACAGTTTAATCAATTTCTCAACGTTTGTATTATATTTTTGCAAGATGTCTATGTCTGTTCCCAAGAACTGAATGCAGGCAATGCCCCCTCCATGCTTTACAGACTATCCACCACCTATAGACTCTTTCGGTTTCAGAAAAGAGGCCGCTCCTAAATTAGTATGTAAACCCTGTCTACTTGAAATTACTCGATAAATATCTGAAGAATGCATTGTTTGTCCAGGAAAACACAAAATGGATTGTTAGAGCCTTAAAAATGATTGACAGGGTCTACTAAAGGTGTTATTTATGTCTCATAGAAATAGGCTTTTTGTTTTCAGCCTAATCTACTTAGTCCACATGGGCAGGTGGATGAAGGCAGTGATGTTTATCAGAAAAGTAATTGAGGTGACATAGGTTCATTTGGGCTGGAGAGAATACTTTATTTGTGGTTGCGGAGGGGCCTGGGGATTTCCCACACTGCCCTGTCTTCCTGAGATTCTGGAGATGAGAGGTGAAGTTCCTCTGAAACAGACTTGTTCAGAGGACACCTCAGAGACCTCTTTCTCTGTCTTCCCTGACCAGAGTGGTGCTGTGGAGTGCCGAAGGATGTCCTGTCCCCCGCTCAACTGTTCCCCAGACGCGCTTCCTGTGCACATTTCTGGCCAGTGTTGTAAAGTTTGCAGACGTAAGTATTCACCTAGGGTCAGTGTGGTCCTCTGTGCTCTTAGAGTTATGCATTTCCCTCTGTTTTCAGAACCCAACTAACATTTATGAATTGGAACATTGGCAGGTAATATGATACTGGTGAGAAATACTTTGCATTTTAATTCCTTTCACTGTAACAGGTTCCCCCTCTACAGAAGCACCATCCCATCCACCTTAATTACTGTCTGTCATTGGTTGCTTTTTACTCTTTGGTTCTTTAGTTCTTTGCTCTTTGGGGGCGGGGGGCTGGCACCCAGCTACCAAATAAATACACACATGGGTTTTTTCTTACTTATAAATGCCTCAGCTTGGCTTATTTCTAATGAGCTTTTCTTAAATTATCCTGTCTATCTTTTGCCTCTGGGCTTTTACTTTTCTCTGTTTCTGTATGGATCTTTCTTTCATTCTTACTCTGTTGCTGGCTGTATAGCTGAGTGGCTGGCCCTGTGAGTCCTCCTCCTTCCCTAGCTCCTTGATCTTCTTCTTCTCTTCAGATTTCTCCTCTCATTTATTCGGTCTGCCTGCCACCCTTATCTATCCTTTACTGCCAAGCTATTGGCTGTTCAGCTCTTTGCTAGACCAATCAGGTGTTTTAGACAGGCAGAGTAACACAGCTTTACAGAATAAAACAAATGCAACATAAAAGTATGCAACACATTTTTGCATCATTAAAACAAATGTTCCACAGTGTAAACAAATATAACACATCTTAAAATAATATTCTACAACATTTCCCCCTTTTATCTAAATAAACATGAAAGATTTTAGCCTAGTAAAACTGTATACAACAAAAATAGTTATCAAGGAAGAATTGTATTTACATTATTCAGTCCATTTGTATTTAGCAAATTCAGAGAAAACACTTTATTATCTATCCTATCTTGGTGATTCCAAAGTTTTATACCTAATTTACTTTCTATCATAATTAAGGAAACGTACAACTCTAACTATTTAGTCTTTAAGTCCATCAAAGACTCTAGAAGGAATTAATATTACTTAACAACAGAAACATTTTGCTGCCTGGACAGTCACGCGAAGTTCTGCAAAGTTGGGGCATCCATCTTCAGTCTACAGACCCAGAATATCTGGTAGACTTTTCAGTGAAGCAGGATATTTAAAGGACCGCCCTGCCTTGTTTTGGCAAATTTTGTCAGTTGCTTTCCTCTGTGTCCTGCAGAATGTCTTGGTAGACTCTTCTGTGAAGCAGGAACCCTGAAAGACTGTCCTACTTTGTTTTGGCAAAGTTCAGCACTCACTGTCTTATGGGTCCTGCATGTCCAGTCTGCACAGCACACTGTCAAGCAGTCAAGGCAATAGCAGTTTCTTGCCCAAATGGCTAACATTGTCACAATAAAAGAAAACTCCTATGGATTTTCTTTGATGCCAATAATCCTTTTATGAAGTAAATTGGTATTACCAGGAGCAGATGTGTCTCATTGTCACAAAAAAACCTTAGGTTAACAAAACATTTTAAATGCCATATTCTGTAGGTCTTTGAAGTGTTTGAAGACCATTTACCTATCTAAAACACGTGTTTAATCTTTAAAACATACTTAATGTGACTACAAGTTTTACTATTATAGATTAACTACTAACTTCATTTCTTATTTACACATTGCATTTTTAAATGAGCTGCAAAAGTATAATACCCCAAACAAGAGTAGAAACATATATACAGTGTAACAAAATTAACCTTGAATTTATTTTTTTTGTTTTTTATAGAATAACTTTTAATAATTATATTTTAGTGTCTAACATTTTTCTCAAGGAATATATATTAGGGAAATTAAAGATATATGGTTAAAGTCTTTTTAAAAAGTTAACATGTTTTTTTACATTGTTATTGTAAAATTACAGTTTTTTTTTGTTTTTTATATTTTTTTTATTTTATAATTTAATTTTACATATCAGCCACAGATTCCCTTGTCCTCCCCCGTCCTATCTCCCCCCTTACCCCCAGCCCACCTTCCATTCCCATCTCCTCCAGGGCAAAGACTCCCCTGGGGATTGAGTTCAACCTGGGAGATTCAGTCCAGGCAGGTCCAGTAAATTTGAATCAATATCTTAAAATTTATGCCAATAAAAAATATCTGAGATTAATAATTGTCTTGTTATCCTATATTCCTGTATTCCCCTAAATGATAACAAACATCCATAGCCCACCAAATAACCCAAAGCTTCCCATACCCAAACTCTTAGAAATGTGGATGTTGTTTTCTCTAGACTGCTTCCTGTTGTCTGTGGGTGAAGCATCTTTAGGAGTCCTCAAGAAAAATTGAAATAATGGCCAAGTCCTGGAAAGACCTTTATTGATAGATATCATGTGTCAAGTTTCAGGAGGTCTCCCTTGATCAAACCTGATCCGTATTATTCCTGAAGGAATCTACATCCTCTTGTCTCCTGTGGGAACAAAAGCGAAATCCCTTCTCCAATGTATTTTTGATTTCCCTTTGACAAATACATTTGACTTCTTTTTTAAAGTTATGATAGCCATAAAGTAGGTTGGTTCAATTTTGTAGTCTAGTTCACAATCCCATGTCTCCCAACAGATGGGTCTTGCCCATCAGCAATCAAAAAATTAAAAAAAATCAACACAATACTATATAGGATCCAGACTCCATGTGTGTTTTCCATTTTACGTGGCTGTTTCCTTTTGTATTACTTTTGCTATCTCTTTAAAGACTTTACTATTTTTAAAACTATTTATTTCTTCCTGTGACTGTCTATATCCATTTTCTTTTCTTTCTTAAGCCTATACACATTGTAAAACTCACTGGAACCTGATTAGAGGTTTTTTTTTTTCCATCTGGACCTCTTTTACTCTGTATCTTTTAGCTTTTTTTTTTTTTTTTGGACTGTGTGAGCAAAACTTTAAACTGCTAAGCTACACTATGTCCTTTGTGTGGCTCCATCAGCTGGCTCTGCCTGCTTCTCAGGTCTGGAAGCCAAGCCTAAAGTCCACAGTCAAGTCGGAGGTGTGTGATCAGGAACTGCATTCATCCTACCTAGGAAGCTGGTACCTGTGTGGCCATAAGCAGTTTTCACTTAGCTTGCCATTTCTATTTAGTGTTCCCTGCCATCTGAACAGCAAAGCCTCTTAAAGGAGTTGTGTCCTTTCTTCTTGTTCTTTTTTTTTCCTTTTTCAACTTTCTCAGACCCTACATGGAAATTCAAGCTCCACGTTGGGCACCAAAATGTAATTGTAATTGATTGCTTTTTACTCTTCGGTTCTTTGGCTCTTTGCTTTTGGGGGGGCCTTGCCACCCAGCTACCAAATAAATCACACAGGGAGATTTTTTTCTTACTTATAAATGCCCAACCTTAGTTTCACTTATTTATAGCCAGCTTTTCTTTCTTTTTTTTTTTTTTAAAGAATTATTAATTTATTATGTATACAGTGTTCTGCCTCCATGTATGCCTGCAGGCCAGAAGAGGGCACCAGGTCTCATTACAGATGGTTGTGAGTAACCATGTGGTTGCTTGGAATTGAACTCAGGACCTTTGGAAGAGCAGCCAGTGCTCTTAACCTCTAAGCCATCTCTCCAGCCCACCAGTTTTTCTTAACTTAAATTATCCCATCTATCTTTTGCCTCTGGACTTTTACCTGTTTCTATTTCTGTATGGATTTTTCTTCTTTTTTACTCAGTTGCTGGTTGTGTAGCTGGGTGGCTGGCCGCTTGAGTCCCCATCCTTCTCTAGCTCCTTGATCTTTTTCTTTCCAGACTTCTCCTTCCATTTATTCTATCTGCCTGTCATCCTCATCTATCCTTTCTGGTGTGTTATTGGCTGTTCAGCTCTTTATTAGACCAATCAGGTGTTTTAGACAGGCAGAGTAACACAGCTTCACAGAGTAAAACAATGCAACATAGAGGAATGAAGTACATCTTTGCATCATTAAAACAAATGTTCCACAGTGTAAACAAATGCAACACATCTTAAAATAATATTCTACAACAGCTGCCTTCCATTCTTTACATCTGAAGTGACCAAGTTGCTTCTCCAGGCTCAAACACCAGGCTGGACATGAAGTGTGAATGTACAACCCCCAAGTTAATGTGGTTCAATCTTCTTATTTTGAATGATCAAGTTAAGGGTCAAATTCTGTATTTAGCTTTTTCTAAGGCTTTGGACCTATCTCTCATTATTAAGGTGCCTTTATTAGAAATTTCAGTTATTCAATTAATTTCAAACACTGAAGCATTTTTCTTTAGTGTTGGCCAATCCAAGTAATAATGATTAAACATATCTTTTCAGGCTAGAGAGACAGCTCAGTGATAAGAGCACTTGTTTCTTTTACAGAGGACCTAGATTCAATTTCCAGCACCCGTATGGTATCTTACAACCATCTATAACTCCAGTTCCAAGGGACCTGACACCTTCTTCTGGTCTCAATAGGCCTTGGGACTAACATGGTACACACACACACACACACACACACACACACACACATATACAGGTGTGCACATGTAAAACAGATCTTTAAAAGTTGCTCTTCACCACCATTGTGGAGGACACTATTTAAAATGAAAGGTAAATTAAGAGTGAGAGACCCCCGCATGTGCCTGCTCTGTGCTATACTATGCTGGACACTTCTGCTCAATGCATTGACTTCTCACAGTATATATAACAATATAAGGCAACTTATATTGTTAGCACCCCATTTTACCAGAAGCACTTCCAGTAAAATCAATTTGCCAAAACCACAAGGCTAGTAATATCCTAAACTAGCTTTGTTGACTACGAACCCTATAGATTTTTCATCAAAGCACATGACCTGCAGAGAATACTTGTGGATAGAAAGGTAACAGTTGAGGTGGGTGATGCATACCTGCAGTCCCAACACTGGGGTCACAGAGGCAGAGGTTAGGAGTTCAAAGCCAGCCTCAGTTATAAAGTAAGTTTTAGGCTTCCTTGGGCTACATGCCTCAAAAAGACAACAAAACGTCTCCCGACTAGAAAAGCAATCAAACAAACAAACAAATGGAATCTATATATCCTACTTTGCTGACTTTACCAATATCATGTAAATGAATCTGCATATTTTAAAGACTATGAATCTTATTTCACTTGTTTCGGTTTCCCACTCTTTAGCTGTTGTATAAGTATTTCTCAGTTATCAAAACCTAGGTTACTTCCCACTTTTCTCTATTATAAGGGACTCTATGATAATGTCCTTCATACAGACACACATTTTTTTTTATTATTTTGAATCTTCTTAATATAAGATTGATTGTCCAAAGTAGAAAGACTGCACCCCAAACAGGCACCTTCAAGACCCTTTTTCATGTATGTATGTATGTATGTATGTATGTATGTATGTATGTATGTACATGTTTGTGTATGTAGGTACATGAGGACAACTTGTGGCTGTCATTTCTCCCCTGCAGTGTGTGTCCAGGGAATGAGATCATAAGCCTTGGCAGTAGGTGCTGTTACCTGCTGAGCCATCTTGCTGGCCCTTGAGGCCTTGGTTAAATATAATTAGTTCTTCCTATTATATATGAGGGAGGTGGCCATTTTTCTGTATTCTAGTTCATTTCAGAATTGTCAAGTTAGGAGACAATCCCAGAAAGTTTCTCACTTTCCCCAAGATGCTGAAGCACAACCTGAAGTTAATGGCAGAGTTTCATATCTATGTGGAGTTCAGATCGAGTTGGTTAAATAAAACTCATTTTCTCCCTGCCTCTGATGATACTTTGATATGCTCAGAGATTAAGTAAGTGGGAGTACAAATAAAATAAATTAATATTTAATATACTTCTAAAGTTAAAAGGTTGAGAACTTCTGACCGGAAAGACTTTTTATTTCTTACTAATTTTAAAATAGAAATCTCTGTAAAGTAGGTTAGGGTTTGGGTGTCTGGAATAATTTTGAAAGAATCTTCTGTAGAGAAGAGGCTCCTACTGAACCAGGCACAAGTTGCAGTGTCCAAACTTGAAGTGAGATAGTTTTAGTGCAGTGTGCACATGTGCGTGTTTAAGGAAAACTTCACAGTTCACAACTTAGCAGAGTATTTAGGAATAAGTAGGAGTTTTTTAGGTGCCTGTGTGAGAAAGAACATACTTATCAGAGGGGAATGCACATGTAAAATTACGACATTAAATACAACATTGGTATTTTTAATTTAAAAATGAAGGTGCTTTTATGTGGAAGTATGTAAGTTATGTGGATGGCTCAGTGATTAAGAGCATTGACTGTTCTTGCAGAGGACTTGGGTTTGGTTTCCAGCATCCACACGGCAGCTCACAATTGCATGCAACTTCAGTTCCAGGGGACCAGATGCCCTCTTGCCTCCTTGGACACCAACATGCATGTGCTATACCCATGTTTGATGTGGGTATCTTGCCTAGAGAGGGGCTGTTTAGAAGCTCAGTGAATTCATTTATTGAGGAAAGGAGACTCCCTGAGTGCTTAGCTCTTCTGATCTGCTACTTTTAAAGTGTAAAGCCGAGTGCCATCTCTGACATTCAAAGTCACATAACCTTACACAGGTAAACACATTTAACTTTTTAAAAATGAAGTTTTCAGGCGGGGCCATGGCACACTCAGAGAGGTGATTTAAGAAAGGGTACTGTCTTAACAGAGCTGGAGGCAGTGGCCAAGCATGGGACTTGGACATATTCCATACAGAGGTGATGGGGCAAGCAGGCAGAGACTGCCTGGGGAGAGGAAGAGAAGGAATGGCCGTGAGTGACAGCTAAAGGGCCTGGCATACTAAGCGTGGCATTGTGTGTCTGCGAGAGAGCAGGTGCCAAGTTTCGAACAAGAGCCCACAGGAGACAAGCAACGTGAAGCACAGCGACAGGGCAGGGGGAAGGAAGAGTTTGGTGTGGGCTTGCAAGAGTGTTGCCTTCTGTTTGGTATCTGTGAGCTGGAGATGTTTTAGTGACACCCAGTTTGACGTGGGTGTCTTGCTCGGTCGGAGAGGCGGTGTTTAGAAGCTCAGTGGATTCATTTCCTGAGGAAGGGAGAATCCGTGTGTGTTCAGCTCTTCTCATCTGCCACTTTTCAAGTGTAAAGCCGAGTGCTGCTGCCTCTGGCAGTCAAAGTCACCAAGTGCCCAGGGGTGGCTGACATGTGTGAGGGAACGGATATCGGAATGGGGACCGAGTAACCACAAGTGCACATCTGCCAGGGCCATCGAAAGCAGTACCTGTCAATAGCTCATTCAGCATGCACCCAAGTGGCAAAAGTGTCCAGCACTTGCACTCAAGAAACCAAGGTCAAATCTGAAGGCCTGGATGTCTGTGGGTGCAAAAAGAACAATAAACTGTCGCTAAATCCCTGGAATGCTTGTTTCAGACATCACGAGGAAGTGTGTGCTGGGCCAGGTTTCAATTTCATGGTTGGACACTGTAAAATACTCTACTTTGCATGTCCCTGGTGTGACTCGAAGGGCTCCCGGTATCCGTTTACATTTCTGCTCACACTGAAAGCTGTAGGAATGAATTCTCCAGTGCCCAGCCAAAGGCAGCAGGGCCTGACTCACCTTATGTTTGAATTTCCTTGGACATCAAAAATAAGGATTTGACTACAGATCAAGAGGTCGGATAATGAGAACTGATGTTAGACATTAAGGGGGTAATGCCAGGGAAGGAAGGGGCACTATCAGAGGAACGGGGAAGAACATGAAAGCTAAGGGAGCTTCCAATCCTGAAAGTTGTCTGAGGTATTTCATGGACACATGGCACCCATGTCATATGTACTTCTTTGCACCTTGCCACAGCTGCAAGCGAAGTCATACAGACACAGACTGGTGTCATCCTCCACCCCAAAGCTTCCTATGGTGTGAGGGCATAAAATTCATCAGACATTTTAATGCCAGCCTGGTGCATGCAGGATGTGTCCCTGAATGTGGTGTAAACAGTAAGGCATTTTTATCTCCAGGTAGGAGTTCTGGATGAGCCTGCCAGAGAAGAAAGGAGCCAGCCGAATGTTTCAAGACAGGGTAGCAAGCGTGTTAGTACCACTGTGGAGTGGCAAGGGGCCAAAGGAAAAGAAAAGGAGAATTTCTGCATTTCCCAGCCCATGCCAAGAAACAGATGGCAGCGTTGACGGGAGTGCGTTTAGCAGAACTGTCACTCTGGAACGAGCCACCTTGCCAAGTTGGCAGCTGCTGTGTTTAGGAGTATGGGAATTTATCGCACAGAAATCCCAGGGCCTTGGAGATAGGTTCTTTCTATGTAAGTCAATTGGAGGTTCCCAGAATGTCATTAGGGGCAATGAGTAACAGTCATGGATATCTCTAGAACACTGAGTCCTAAAGGGCAGTCAGTGATAGGTGGTTTTTTAAGTGAAGGAAGAAGGAAAGAATCGCCTAGGGAATTGTATTGTTTCTCTCTTTAGCTATTATTATTGCTGCTGTGTTTGTCCAGAAACGTTTGCCTATTTGAAGCTATATGGAGTAGCAGAAATAAATCGTGGCAGGTAATCAGGAGATTTGTCAGGTTTTGCTACTCAGTAGAGCTCATTAGTTTTCAACAGTGTTTATTATTTTTTTGTCAACAATAAGCCCAGAGAGGTGTCGAGTTTGAGGTGGGATTCACAATTATGCATACACAGTCTTGACTCTCCTGGAAGTAACAGCAGCAAGCTGTAAAATTAAGTGTATAGCGAAGATACAACATGACTTGTGGACATATGCTCTGTTAGGGATTGGTCCAAAGAACAATAGAAGCACAAAGTAGGAAATTTAATCAGGGTTCAGACTCAAAAAGAATTTCTTGGAGCTGGAGAGCTGTGAAGTGCCTGCTTTGCAAGAATGAGCAACTGAGTTCGGATCCCCAGAGCCCAAGCAAAAAGTTGGATGTAGCGGCACGACCCTGTGAACCCGAGCTATGAGTGTACCTAGAGACAAGCAGTCTCCTAAAACTCGCTGGCTAGCCAGCCTAGCTAAACTGATGGTACTCAAGTTCATAGAAAGACAGTTTCAAAAGACAAAGGGGGAGGGCAACAGAGGAAAGACACTTGATGTTGCCCTCGGGCCATGCACAAAAGTGAGCCCCCACCCTGCAGCCATCTACTCTAACAGGTACTTACATCACAAACAAAACACAGACAAGACACACAGACAACACACACACACACACGCACACACACGCACACATGCACGCGCGCTTCTTAAGAGAAATTATTGAAATGAATGGGTATATATATTGAGAGCATGGAAATGGATAAATGGATGGCTATATGTGGGGAGGGTGGAGACAGATTGGGGCATATATGATTGAGAGAGTGGAAATGGATAAGTATGTATGTTGGGAGAGAAGAAATACTTGGATACACACACACACACACACACGTATATATGTATATATATGCAAATGGATGGGTAAATAACTTGAAAGGGTGAAAATATACATGAGGGTAGAAATGTATGGCTGTATATGTTAGAAGGGTGGACCAGATGGGTCTACATTAAGAAGATGGACAGGGATGAGTGTTGTGTTGGTATGGTGTGCTGGCTAGTGGGCACAAGTGAGAGGAGAGGACCTAGACTGAGCAATTGCCTCCGTAAGGTTGGGGTGTAGGCATGCCTGTAGGACATTTCTTGATTAGTAATAGATATGGGAGGGCTCAGCCCACTGCGAGTGGTGCCGCCTCTGGCTGGTGATCTTGGGTGCTACAAAAAAACTGGGTGAACAAGCTATTTTGAGTTGAGAATCTGTGTTTCTGATTAGTTGGGGCTGAAGGATCGCTGTGATTAACAAGACACCAGAGCCACTGAAGTAAAACCTTTGCTTTACTGGGACAATTGATGTTGGTCAGCAGGAACTGGGAAATCAGTGGTGATTAAGAAGACACCAGTATCACTGAGGTGAAATCTTCTGGGAAGTGGTTGCTCAGGGTCGGCGCACAGAAGCTGGGTTCCAGAAGTGGCCAAGGTTGTACATCACACTGGTAGCTAAACTTGGTAATGTGCAAGAGTTACCCAGGTGGTAATGGTTTTGGAGGCACGAAGAGTTCATAAAAAGCATCCGAAGTTTGGTACTGTGAGAGGGCAGGAGAGGCCACTAGAGAAGGTGCAGCCTCAGTAGTAGTTGAAGTCCCAGAGTTGAAGGGGTCATGAAGAGAAGTGGAGGGTTGGCACCATGAAGAGAGCCTAGGAGAGGGGCAGCCCAGTTGCAGCAGAAGACCCCAGCATTTTCAAGATGCCAGTACCCGTGATGACCATCAAGAATAGCTGCAGATCCGGGAATTCAATCTATGAGAGAGAGGAGGGATTCTGCAGGTGGGGAACATGGAGATGATGACGGGAAGAAGTGCAGAGATGACCGGCCACACTATTGGAGGCCCATGAACTGTAGACTGGTGGCTGTGGAGCCCCCACGGGACTGAACTAGGCCCTCTGGATACGGAAGATGGTTGTGTGGCTCAAACTGTTTGGGGAGCACCTAGGCAAGGGGATCTGGATCTGTCCCTGGTGCATGGGCAGGCTTCTGGAACCTGGTGCCTATGGTGTGGCACCTTGCACAGCCTTGGTGCAGTGGGAAGGGGCTTGGACCTGCCTAAGCTCAGTGTGCTGGGCTCTGCTGACTCGCCATGGGGGATGTGGGGTGGCTTGGGAGGGAGGGCTGGGAGATGGGAGGAGGGAGGAGGGAGGAATCTGTGGGTGGTATGTAGAGTGAGTAGAAAATGTCTTAATAAAGAAAAATGGAAAAAAATAAGAATAGCAGCAGAGACAGAGTGGAGCCACCCAAAGCCTGGATGCCTGTGTGTGCTGCAGAAGGCGAGTCAGAGAAGTGACCCAAGCCCTTTGGAGGAGCCTGGGAGGTCATGAGTGAATCCCATTGAGTGACTTACATTTTGCACTTTGGTTTTACTTTGTTCAGATTGTGAACATGCCCTGGTTCTTCCCTCTTGAAGTAAGGAAGCATTTAATTTGTTTTTGATTTTTTTTTTCAGGAGCCTGTAGTTGAGAGACTTTAAACTTTCAAAAATGAGATTTTGGAGTTTTATGGAAGCTCTGGACTTTAAAAGAGCGGGTATTTTTAAAAGAGACAGCTCTTAAAGTGTTTGGATTTGTAAGGTTGTGGGAATTTTTAAATTTGTTAAGCGTTTTATATTGTGATGCCTTTAATGTGAAATCTTGGAGGTGAACAAAAAAGAGAGGTCGTGGCTTAACAGTGATGTGTTTGTGTGTCAAGTTAACAGGAGGTCAATTGTGCTGGCTAGTTTTATATCAACTTGACAGAAGCTATAGTCATCTGAGAGGAGGGAACCTGGAATGAGAAAATGCCTCCATAAGATGCAGCTATAGGCAAGCTTCTAAGGCATTTTCTTCACTGGTGATTGATGGGAGAGGGTCCAGCCCATTGTGGGTGGGGCCATCCCTGGACTGGGGTCCTGGGTTCTATAAGAAAGCAGGCTGCGCAAGCCCCGAAGAGCAAACCAGTAAGTGACACCATTCCATGGCTTCTGCATCAGCTCCTGCTTCCAGGTTCCTACCCTGACTTCCTTTGATGAAGAACAGTGATGTGGAAGTGTGAGCCAAATAAACTCTTTCCTCCCCAACTTGCTTTTGACCATGGTGTTTCATCACAGCCAACAGTGACCATAACTAAGACAGAAGCTGTCGGTGGCTAATGGAGATCTGAGTATCTCTATAGAAGACAAGACTATATGCAAAGCTTGGTAGTGAGAGAGAAAGCACAGCGGTGGTGTAGATGGGGTGTGACTATTATTGGAGTGTGTCAGTGAGAGCACAGGGGGTGGGAAGTTCTTGAAGTTTTGACAGGTAAGGAAAAGCTGCAGCATGTACTATCTACCGAATTAGAGATTGTCAACTTCTTTTTCCCTGAAGGTGCCAGGTCCCCTAATGTTCTTAAGTAGGATCTCAGATTCTCAGATGTGGATCTGAAGATGGTTTTGTGTTGTCCGAGGAAGGACTGGAAAAGGCTGAGGTTAGAACAAGGAGGTTTTGGTAGTGCTGAAGAAGAGGGATGCTGATGGTCTGAATGAAGACATTGTCAGGATTGGGGATGGAAAGGAATAATTCCAGGAGGATATGTTGCTAAGACTTGGTTACTCCCATTGGGCAAGAAGCAGGCGTAGAAGGAGCTGGTGTAGACAGTGGTGTCATTCACTGAGAACACTAATGTGGAGCTGGGTAGTGTAGGTCACTGCAGGGCAGGCGTTGACAGGAAGCAGTCTACAGTGGAGATTTTTACTGCTTTCTTAGGAAAGGCACACAGGATCAGTGCGGGGTTAACATGGGTGCCAAGGGAAGCTGAATGAGGTTGACAGTTTACTCACAGCAAATGCCTCAGTTCTTCCCACTGGGATCCTCAGTTGGAACTGCCTTTCAGAGTTGTCCCAAATCAGTCAAGGAAGGCAGTTTATTTTTTTCTTTGTGTTATTTTGTCAATGCTTTTTTGGATACAGGCTGGTCTAGTAAGGAGCTGGACTTTGGGCAAAGTGGCTCTGCACAGCCCAGCACAGATCCTAGATCAGCAATTGCCTGAGCCTGTTGACTGACACTGTTCCAGCAGCTGTAGAAATACATTAGTTATCACAGAGGACTCTGGGCAGCATGTCCCAGCATCCATCCCACAGAGGTATTATGTTAAGTAGATCAGTGTTTGATTTTCTCCCTTTCTGTGTCTGTGAAGACAAGGTTGGACAGATATGAATGTTCCATGAGAATGAGAAGACTAGGTCCAGGGAACTACCAAATTTAATCAGCCCAGCTTTAATAGATACAGAAATGGAAGGATCGAGAGGTGAAGTGGTTTTATGAACTAAAGGCAAGTGTGTATTTATTTCTGTTTCTCTAGAGAGCTGGGGCTAGAAGGGCCCTTATCAGGCCATGAAAGAGTTCATTCAGACCTTTGCTTTCTGTTCCTCTTGAAGTGGCTGGAAAATCTAGTAGAATCAGAGAGGGGTCATAGCAAATTGACATATTCTGCACAGGTTTAAAGTGAGTCAGCAAGTTAAGTCAAGGACTGGGTCTCGGCAGAATCTAAATTAAGCTCTGTTTTGCTTTGAAATTTTTTACAGGGCTGACTTCCACTTTCTGCCCTGCCTGTTAGCCCACACAGCTCACCTTTCTCAAGACCTCCCCCTCCAGTGTGCTGATATAGCAATTGGTTGGGTTGCCTTGTGTTTCATAGTTGTCTGAGTATGGTTAAGTACATCTAGGCTCAGGGCACTCACCTCTCATGATCATAAAGAAGCACATATGGAATCCTCCCTGTGGTGAAGTTTTGATGAACAGAACATACGCCATGTACCCAGAGGCTCATCTTATAGCAGTACTGTCTGCATCAAAACTACCACTAATTGGGCTGAGGAGATGTCTCAGCATATAAAGTGCTTGCAATTCGAGTATGAGGACATGAGTTCAGATTCCTAGTACTCATAGAAAAAGCTGGGCATGGACATGTATTATCAGCTCTGGGAAAGCAGAATCTGGCAGATCCCTGAAGGTCACTGGCCAGCCAGCCTAGATGAATCAGTGAGTGCCAGGTTCAGTGAGAGACCCTGCCTCAAAACCTAAGATGGAGAGGGATAGAGGAGGCCACCTGGTGTTGACATAAAGCCGCCACATGCACATGCTTCAACTTGTACTTGTGAGCACACACACATGCACACATACAAAAAATAATGAAGAGAGAAAATCCAAGCATAAAACGTATTGCTAATTGCTTGGTCATGGCAACTACTTTCTTTTGTTTAAATATCTTATCACATCAACTTACCCTTCATTTCCTTTTGCCACCAATTGTGTGGGTGTGCTGTGAAGACCAGGTAAATTCAAAGAAGCTGAAGTCTGGCTTCAGCAGCCATTCACGGTACTCTCCCCATGACTTACATTAGATAGAAAAACTTATATCTCTTAGACTCAGGGAATCTATGTTCCTGTGGGGTCTTTTGGCATTGGATGTGGCCTCTAAGGAAATTTTGTAGCATAGCATGACTCGGTGTGAACTGTTTTTCTGTTTTCTTGCAGCAAAATGTATCTATGGAGGAAAAGTTCTTGCCGAGGGCCAGCGAATTTTAACCAAGAGCTGCCGGGAATGTCGGGTAAGTTTGTCTGTGATTCCTGTCACTTCCACAGAGCAGACAAGAGATAGACATGCAGTGTTCCTCTGTGGGGCATGTTGGCCTAGGTGGGTCCCTGAGGGTCAGAACTGGTGGGCTGGAGTCAAGGATAGAGAGGACCTCTCCATCGTTTCTGTGTGACTAGCTTGCATTGAAGTGGATAACATAGCTTGAAGAGCAGCAAGTACAGGAAGGATGTGAAAGGGAAAATGAGACAGGAACTACTATGGATGGGAAAGTTGGCAGGTGATTCTGGAGAAAGGTTATGGGTTGGTGGTCGGCAAGTAAGTAACCGATACCAGCCTTGACTGCACCAACTCTACTACCAAGTGGCAATAGAATTCTAGAAAATATCCCCCTCATGCTTATTGTTGTTTTTCCCACCACCATGAAAAAAGTTATAAAGAACGTTGCTATTAAACATTTGGCAAACACAAGCCAGGCAGATGATGCATCCCAGAATTCGACTGGGCTCTGAATGCTTTATTCCAGCACTGCCCTGGATCTGCATATACAACAGTGAATGCGAACCCCAGTGTGGTTCTAGGATATGAAGACATGGTGGGAAGCAAGTTGTTTTCTTCATAAATTTGTAGATTGGTATGGGAGAACATGTCATAAGCAAATATACAATAAATAGAGATGCAAGACCTTGTGGACTCCTGAAACATTTGCATGGAGCAGAGGAGAGACAGACACACTGAGCTACTCTGCACATGGTCAGTCTTGCCCTATGGGTCAGCCCTTCATGCTGTGACCACTACACACTACCATGGACTCTACATCAAGGTCAACCAGGGTTTTTGGAAGGTGATAGGTAGTCTTCACCAGTAATTATTTCCTGGGTGGATAAAGATGAAAACATTCTGGTGTGTGTGTGTGTGGGGGGCACATTTGCAGGTGCCCAGAGCCAAAAGGAAAGAAAGTATTTATTATTCATATTTAGGGAATTGGTGAAGTTTTAGGGTACATGTAGAGACTGAAGACGGATGAAACTGAAAAGAGCCCTAGAACAGGTGAGAAAACACCCATTTTGGACTTGACCATCATGGAGACAAGTATCCCCAGCAAGTGCATATAGCTGTGTCATATCCTTCATGTATTTTGAGGGTCCACTATGACTGCAGTGCAGGGGTAACTGGAGGAGCATTGGGTGGAGTTGAACCATCCTAGGCAAGAAGTGATTAAGTCCCAATCCGTGGCAGGGATAAGACAGATGAATGAGGAGGGGTTGAAGAACTAGGTAGGAACAGAATTGAGGAGCCTTGTTACATGTCACCCTTGTCACCCATGGCTTTGGATGATGGAGACTGATTCTGGTGTCAGGGTACTTGATATCGCAAAGAGAGTTCCAGTTTGTAGTTTTGGTGACAAAGTACAGAAACCTTCCCTGGGTAATATTAGCAAAAATAGTCAATTGTTTTGAAAACAATATTAGGTAAACTGCAGAGTTCCTAAAATCCAGAAGACTGTATGACTTAGTAGATTCCAAGATCTCAGAAGTCAGGAAACAGGCACTTCAGCCGTGACCTAGTATTGAGGAATAAACCAGGCACATATGCTGTGATGAATGCCTCCTCATTTCTATGATCCCTAAGTTCCTCACACAAGAGTTAAGCACCGGGCATAGCCTGTGTAATGAAGCTTGAGTCCTAAGTCAAATCCAGCATGTTCAGTGGGGGTGGGGTTGGGTATTTATTTGGCTTCTTTAAGTAGCTATATGGGGAGCTGGTCACATGAGTGGAGAAGCCATTCCCAAGGGGGAACTGTGGTATTCAGAGAAGTGGGATGGGATCATGAGACCCCAAATATACTAGATGCCTTCATTAGGCAAAGGTACTATATTTAACTGAGCAAGAGGAGGACAGTATTTTTTGGGTAAGGTGGGCATGGGGAACTAATGGGCATGATGAGTTTGATAGCTTTGGCTGTCTATTGCTACGAAACCAACTCCCTAAAACATAGTGGCTAAAATCAATATATGAATCGTGTGTGTGTGTGTGTGTGTGTGTGTGTGTGTGTGTGTGTGTGTGTGTGTGTTTACACATTCACATGTGTATGTGGAGGCTAGACATCACTTTATGTGTTGACCTTTTGAAGCTATGTCTCTGAGTTGGCCTGGAACTTGTCAAACTGGCTAGCTAGCCCCCTGTCTCTCTCCCTAGCATGGGGATTACAAGTGTGCCCCACCATACCTAGCCTTTTATATGGGTTCTGGGAGTTGAACTCAGGTCCTAACACTTGTATGGCAAATACTTCCCAGACTAAAACCAGTATTTTTGTTATCTTTTGTGGTTGTGTACATTGAATGCAGTCAAATATACAGTTCTTACTTGGAATTTCAAATGTGGTTACAGTTTTTGGGTGTTGGAGGTAGAATCCTCTGATGACTTTAGAAGTCAAAATGTTGGGTGTCCAAGATGGTGTCTTCATTCATGTCTAGGATGATTGAAACAGATTCTCCCATTATTCATACATGGCTGTGTGGATACCTTCTTATGGCATAATGGTCTCAGATATTTCTCACATGGAGACTACCTTTCCTCGGAACAAACCCTTCAAAACACCCAGGTGGAAGATTTGGCATTTCCTATGACCTAGTCTCCAAAACTGTGTGACGTCACTTCCTCTTAGTTCTATTAGTTATGTTGGACGGGCCCAGATTTGTCATGAAGGGGAATGATGTGAGAGTATGACCACCAGGAGATTGAGTCATTAGACACCAGCTACCACAGAAGATCATCTGATACAGTTTTCTATTTGAAAATACCTGTGTCCACCTGCACATACCTTGGCTGGCATTTATTAACATGTCAAGTATTGGCTAGACTGGCTAGAATCCATTAGTAACCAAATTTCGTTTAATTGGGTGAAAATTCTTTCTGTAGCCTTTACCCAGTGGCCTTCTTTTTGCCCTTTGGAGGGCATGAGAATGTGTTTGTTTGCTCTGACAGGGCAGTGTATCCTGTTGACAAAAGTTGGCAGTTGCATGGACTTTGGAGAAGTTCAGCTTCCCTTTGTTTTTTCACCTTGGTTCACAGTAAGAGCCAATTTGGAGGGAGTGCAAGCAGAAGATAAAGTGAGAGTTCTGTCTTTCCCATTTTTCCTCTCCCCACCTTGCTCACTGTAACACAGGGAAGGATAGTTTCACAGGCAGAACTACCAGTTCTAGAGTTATGCAGGCCAACACAAAAGGTGCTCCAGCCATCCGCCGAGCTGCCTGACCAGACATTCCTCTCCTGTTCAGTATTAGCAGAGAATATTGAGCAAAGGAAAAGTGCTACTTACCCATTTGACTTGGGGTCCTGGACAATGGAACTTGAGCCATGGGCTTTTGTGTTAATGTTTTGCTTATTTATTCTTTGCTAGTGACAAAGGGGTGGGACAGACAGACAGAAATGGGGAGGGAAAGGAAGAAGAGAAAATATGTTTCCATGCAGCCACAGCCCACAGCTGATTTTGTGAGACATTGTGAGAGAGGCTGAGGGAACTGCTCTGTCTAGAACAGGCATCTTTTTTAGTGCTTTTACCCACATTATTTCATTTCCTTTTCATCACATTCTGAGAGAAAAGGATAATGTGTTCTAAACATTGAACAGAATGAGATGTAGATACTTACTGGGCATTCAAGGAAATCCCAAAGAGAGAAAAGCCCAAATCTCTTTTTTTTTTTTTAATTGGGCCTAGGTGAAAAAGCTCTTTCCTGTGTCCTGTCTCTTATTGGCAGCATCTTCCAAGGGTTAATCCCCTTGAACTTTGTCTTTGTGTTCCCCATCATCCTTTCCAGAATGCCAGAGATTCTGTTGGTCCAGCCTGTTTGGTGAGTGCACGGGTGTGGTAGTGTGATTTTTAAATGTCAGTGTGTAGAACCTAGAATCACCTAGAAGAAAGCCTTAGTTGAAGAATTATCTAGATGAGACTGGCCTATGGGTATATCTGTGGGAATTGTCTTGATTATTAATTGACGCAGCCCACCGTGGGCGGCACCATTTCTTATGCTAGGCCCTAAACTGTAAGGTGAGGAAGGCTAGCTGAGCATAGAAGCCAGTAAGCAGATGGCATGTGTTATACTTGTCTCTCACTTTGCTCTTGCCTGTGGGTGTTGCATTTCAAGTTCCTGCCGTGATTTTTCTGCAGCGATGGACTGTAACCCAGAACTGTGAACCAAATAAGACTTTTCCTGCTTTATGTGAATTTTGGTTAGGCATTTGTCACAGCCACTAAATGACACTGGGACTGGTATCCATGTCAATAGATGATGGGTGTAGGTCTTCTTTGCCAGTGGGGATAAGATGGCAGTGAGGACTTTTTCATCTTTTTTATCAACCAAGAAGCTCCCAGGCCTGAGAAGTGACATTATCTCCAACCTACGATAGCTGCATCCCAATGGGGGATATTGAGCACATGGAGAAGAAGAATGGGGTGCTTGGCACTAAATCTTCAGTGAATATGAGTTGTCCTTATCTCACATAGCCCTGTCCACTCTGCTTGAGTACAAATCAAGATGTCATGGTCTCTGTAAATGGTTTTACCTATAGAGAGGACAACTGATTTAGAGTCTACCTTTATTTTTCTTTCCTATCTCAGGTAAAGGTGGGATGATTAAACACAGTTTTGCCCACTCTGCTGTAAATCACAGTAGAAGCCACAGGTCTGACACTCATTAATCCTACTCCTTTCTTCATTTTGAGCAAGAGCTTTGGGTGACCCCTCACAGAAGTCTCAATTGTGACTAGATCCTTGTCATCTGAGATGATCAGAGCAGACATTTAGGCATGCAGAATAAATGGGCATGGGTTGAAATGATGGCTTATTTGAGTAGCCTACTGACATGAAACAGACATTCTTTATACTTTGGTTCATTTTACCCTGTGTTTAGGATTAATAACTTAGAAATTGGGCCAGAGAACTCTTTGCAGTATGTGTGTGTATGCATGCATGTGTTTACGTGTGTGTGTGCATTTATAGGAATAATTTCACCTTGCTTTGAAAAATGATTTCTTTATTGACCTTCTGTAAATATTTATGAGTCATTCTGTCCACATGAAATGAAATGAGTGATTTACAATAACATTTCTTATATAATTAACTATTGTTTGAGTATTGTCTAAGACAGTTAAAACATGTTACATTTTAACTCCATAATAATCCTATGCGGCATGTACTACATGGATGTGGACTCAGGATCAGGGACTAAGCTACCTGGAGGGTGAGTGAGCTGCCTAGAGCAAGAACTTTGTGGTCTGACTGTGTAATTTATTTTTTAGCTTTTCTGTGGCCACTCCTCAGGCTTACATCAATTTGTAATAGTTCTCAGTTTTTAATTTTAGAGAGGTAGTGTGTTCATTTCTTTTCTTGCTATGATAAAATACTCTGACAGAAGCAATCTGAGGGAGAAGGTTTTTTTCTTCACTCATAGATTTAAAAAATATTTAATATTTTGTTATTTAAGTTTCACACATGTGAACCATGAGTTTTGTCCATTTTCACTTCCTATTAGCCTCTCTCACTCTCCTTATTATTGACATCATTCTTTCAATTCTCCTCGACTTTCATTTTTTCCAGGTGTATGTAGGAGCCACTCAATTTAATTATGGTTACTTGAATGAGCATGGGTGGAGTTATTGATGGAGTGAGCGGTAACCTATCAGTGGTTACATGGATGAAGAAAATGGCATTCCTCCCCCAGCAACTATTAGCTGTCCATAGTCCTTCCAAGATAGGTGGGGCCTCATGACTCCCTTCTCCATCCCTGATGATCTGTTGATGCAGCTAGTCTTATGCAGGTCTTGTTCTAGGAACCACGGCTGCACTGAGGAGTTGATGAGTGCAATGGCCATGCTTTTTTGTGGCACACCTCCCCATCCTCCAGCTCTTACATCCTTTATGCTTGGTCTTTAGTGTTCCCTCTGGGCTCATCATGCTGGGGAACTCATGACAGCTGGAGCTGGAGGCATATTGTACCTGTAGTCAGGAGGCAGAGAGTGGTAAATGCTGGTGTAGGTTGCTTTCTCCTATGTCAGTCACTCAGAGAATGGTGCCACCCATAGTTAGGTTGGGTCTTCCCCAGTTGATCTAATCTAGATAATCCTTTGCAGGCATTACTGGAGGCTTTTCTTTTCTTTCTTTTTTTCTTTTTCTTTTTCCTTCTTTCTTTTCTTTTTCTTTTTTTTTTTTTTTATAAATAAACATGTGCCCCGCTTTTATTTTTCACAAAGCAATACTGAGCCCCTTGGAAGAAACTCTGTCATCCTAGGCACTTCATTTTTTTTTATTAATAAGAATTTTTTATTGATTTTATATACCAATTACAGATCCCCCGTCCCTCCTCCAGCCTTCCCCCACCCACCCCCTATTCCCTCCTACAAGAAGGTAAGGCCTTCCATGGGGAGTCAGCAGAGCCTGGTAGAGGTAGTAAAGGCAGTCCAAGCCCCTCCCTCTGCCTCAAGGCTGTGCTACGTGTCCCATCATAGGTAGTGGGCTCCAAAAAGCCAGCTCATGCACCAGGGATAGATTCTAATTCCACTGCCAGGGGGCCCATTGAGCAGATCAAGGTCCACAACTGTCTTGCTATGCAGAGGGCCTAGTCCAGTCCCATGGAGGCTCCACAGGTGTTGGTTTAAATTTCATGAGTTCCCACTAGTTTGGTTTTGTTGTCTCTGTAGGTTTCCCCATCATGATCTTGATGCCCCTTGCTTGTAGAATTCATCTTCTGGAGGCTTTTCTCTTAAGTGCCTCTAGATCTTGATAAGTCCACAATCAGTGTTAACTAACTCTTCAGTCTAACATATTATTTTTTTAGACTGTTTCTTACTTTTAAAAAAAATTGAGATTATAATATAAAGATTTCTCCCTTTCCTTTCCTTCTTCCAGACCATCCCATACTCCCTCCTTGCTCTTTTTCAAATCTATGTTCTCTATTTAATTAATTGTTATTACATGCTTATATGTATATGCATATATATTCCTAAATATAACCTGCTCAGTCTGTATAATGTTACTTGCATGCATGTTTTCAGTGCTGACTGTTTAGTATTGGATAAACAATTGGTGTACTTTTCCCTAGGGAAGACTGTTTCCTCTGCTCTCAGCACTCCTTAGTTGTGCTGGTCTTCATGCAGAGTTTAGGCCTTGTGGGATTTCCCCCATTCACTTTAGCATGTCTATTGGTGTTTTTCTTGTCAGGCTGCTGTTTAGGCAGTCATGTTGGTGAGACCTCATGGGTGTAGTAGCTTCTGACATTGCTAGGAGACGTTATCTCACAGCATGCTCCCATCATAATTATTTTTAAACCAATCTGGGTAACTCTCCTAACATTCTTCTTTCCATTCGTTCAATCATCATTTTTTTTCCCTCTGGAAGATTTCTTCAGTGAAGTGGCATTTTTCAACTTACATATGTTTATATGTTGTTAGAAATTTAGAGCCTGGCAGTTTGTATAGAACTTGAAATGTTTGCATTTGACCACTAACATAGGATTATACTCTGAAATAGAAAAAGTGAAATAGTTGCATTTTTATATTAGCACAGAGCTCAGTGTAGAGGTCACAACAAGCCGCAGTCAGGATGATTCAGAGGTGGGAATGGTAGATTGCTTTTTACTGGTGATAGTTTTCACAGTGGAGTTGACAAATGTTTCATCCTGGGGCTAAATGGATTTAGGTGCACTTACACAGCAATAATGACAAGTTCATGTTATTTTAAAACTATGAAAATACATTTATCTCAATTTAAACTTTGGAATTGGGTCTCACTTATCAACTATATTAAAGGTTGATTAGAATCTTCAACTTTGGGCTGGTGAGATGGCCCAGTAGATAGAAGAACCTGCCACCAAGCTTGATAACCTGAGTTCAGTCTTCACAGCACATGTGGTGGAAGGAGAGACCTGACTTCTGTACACTGTTCTCTGACCTCCACATGCATGCTGTGGCACACACATGCCTCTAAGTAAATAAATACAATGAAAACATTCTTAAAGAATTGTTGACTGACATAATCAGTAGCTAGACCAAGCTCCTTTTAAAGAAAGAAAACATCATGAATGATCACTTTTCAGAAGTCTTCTGTGGTATTTAAAATGATTTTATATATATATATATATATATATATATATATATATATACACATATACATACACATACATATATACATATACATACACACATATGTTAAACATGCTGCAAAATTTGAGATTTAGAGGGAAAAATACAAGGAAGTAATCATTCATAATTTGGTCACCCAGAAATGAGTTCTTTAGTTGTTAGCATTTTGATAACAGCTTTAATGGAATAGTGAAACTCATTAATTGTCTTAATTTGAGTATTCCTAGAAGCTGACTGTGCACTAATGCTTTCAGCATGAGTGACCTGTTCAGGGAGTGCTCCCAGCAGGACCCATTAGACTGTGGATGCATTAGATGGTGGATGGGAAGAACCTGTGCAAAGGAGAATTCAGATGAAAGGTCACATATAGCCTGAACCTACTGGACATTGTGGAACATAAATTATAATTCAGAGACTGTTTATTGTGTAGGTATAGGCATCACATAATATTCAGTCATGGGCTTTGGGCCATTGGCACAGAGGTTGTAGAACTGGAAGGTAGCTTCCAGCTTCCTGAATGGATGCAATGATCCATGTGCCCTCTGTCAGAGGTGGGTCAATGTTAGAATGTTAGGAAAGCATCCAGAACTTGGATATGGGAGCATAGTTTGGTTAAAAAACATTTAGCAGTTTGTATCTATGCTGGAGGCAATGCTGCAGAACCAGTATATTACAATGGGATGACAGGCTTGGAGTTGATAATGTCATTCATTTCCCTTTACAGTCAGTGCAGCTCCTGACAGGAAGGTGCTTAGGCTCTGTTGCCTTGTACTAATTGGTTTGACTCAGACATCCACAGCTATTTTAGACCCATTGCTTGCTGCTGAGGTTAGATGCTGCCCACTGTCATCTGTCTTGAGGAATGAGGGTAGACTCTGGTGGGAGGAGATGGGTGAAGAGGACTGAACATAACAGGATCAGCTGTTGAATCTTCGGGCCAGTCCCTCAGGGAATCAGGAGAGAAGTAAGAGTTTGGAAAGAGCACCAGAGAAGAAAGATAGGAGAGAGACTGCTGGGAACAAGGCTGGCTGGGTAGGAAAGTTCCAGAAAGAAGAGGAAGTCGTGTCGAGGATAACTGACCCTAAGATGTGTAGCTGATGCCTGTGGCTCACTTTGTGCTACCAACATGACGGCACTCAGAGAAGAGTCTTGTGTCTCCTGTTTGGCATTTAATGTTGTGTCTGTGTGCATCTCTAGGAATGAATGTCCATTCTGTCAAGCCAGAGAACTGGGAAGGAGTGGTGTGGTCAGAGGAATGTCCATCTCTCCTACCCTCCTGGTGGTGTAGCTCTGTCCTGTCCTCCACCCCCCCCCCCACACACACACCAACCTGTGTCTGGGATTGCCTTTTGGGCTGAAGTGAGGTCCCTCTTCTTGGCTGTCTTAAACATCCTTGCAAAGAATGGGAGAGAAAAAGTAATTGCTTTTAGATAAAGTAAGAGTGCCTTTAACCTTTTAAAAGAAAGAAATTCATGGACTTATTTTAAAAATTCAACACAAAACTAAATGCAGACACCACTCACACCAACAGGAAGAACCTGAGATCAGTGTGGCCATGAGTGTACAGTGGCTGAATATTTAACAACATTGTTGTAAGTTATGTTGTTTACAGCCAGGAAATCTATTTTTCATCCGCCCGATGTTCTTTCATGCCCATGTACCTTGTCTGTAGTCTTGGCCAGTAAAATCTCTTTCTTATTTAGTTATTCAAGTTCCCTTCAATGTGGCACCTTCATAATTTCCCCATTTGGGCAGAACTAATTAGATTGTGTAGCATATTACATTCCATTTATCAGAGCACATTTTAAAAGGAACTTTTGTGCTGTATTAATGTTCCTAGTTTAGGAATTATATATCTCATTCCATTATAAGTTCACCGAGAACTAGGAAGATGCTCTGTTGATGTCTGATGACAAGCCTGTGGCCCGTGGAAAGGGGAAACTGCTTCACAGAAGCCTGTTGTACACAACATGGGTTGCGCAAAGTGAACTATTGCAATTACAGCATAGATCTCAGGACCTGACACAGGGGGCCACCACACTTAGCTGCCAGCTGTTAGAAATTATCAGCATGTCCCGTGGGCATCCTCTTGCTTTGAAAAAGAGACTAAAAAAGTGAATGGAACTTGTTGAAACCCGGGCTGTTCTGATATAGAAAGGAAGCTTGCTTTCCTTCCTGGGACTCACTAATCTGACCTGCGGGATTGTCCTTCTCAGTGGAATTCCCAAGAAGGCTCTTAGTATCAGGCTGGTTACCTTTGCAATCTAGTGACAAGGACCGTTAGAAACTCCTGTGATTGGCTCTGCATAGGAACTAACTCTTCCCCGGTATTTGGCTTCTAGGGTGGAGTCTTGGTGAAAATCACAGAAGCTTGCCCTCCTTTGAACTGCTCTGAAAAGGACCACATTCTTCCGGAGAATCAGTGCTGTAGGGTCTGCCGAGGTGAGTGAGCTTGGGCGAGGCTTCTGGGCGGGCTGGTGGTTGGCACAGAGGATCGACGGACAGTGGTGAGACAGCAGCTTGCTTTTCTCATGCCACCCTGATTTCCGAGACTTGGCAGGGCCCATTCCCCTTTCTCAGAGATTGTCTCCTCAATTGTAAAATGAGGGTAATAATAGTATCCACCTCATAAGACTGCTGTGAAAATTAAATGGGATAACGCGTGAACATGAGCAGAGGGCCCAGCGTGTGACAGACATCGGATAAGCAGTCGTTTCTATATTAAAGCAAATGATAGTGCCTGTAATAACAACCATTACCCTCATTATTATTACATTTTCTCACCGAGTGGGACGGAGTGGTGTTCCTCCCTGCCTCATCCATGGGCCAGTTCTCACTCAGAGTGACTCAAGACTTCAAATAAGCGTGCTTGCTGATTAATTCTCAGGCAGGCACGGTTTCCTTTTCTTCTTTCTGGACCCTCTTTATCATATTTATTCTTATGTCTTTGATTGTTAGCTCATGAATTGATTCTTTCCCGAAGTTCTCACTCAGGGAGAATTAGGTGGGTTAGGAGAACGTAGCATTTATTCAAAATCTTAACACACCAATCCAGTTAAACATAACTACTATTTCATAACGGTGCCTATCTTAAGTACCTCCCAAAACCACTGGGCTAGAGCCCCCTCCCCCAACAGAATTGTTGTGCTTTCTGAGTTAAGGAGGACCCAGAGTCTAACAGTGTGGCTCAGGTCACTTCACATTTAATCCTCCCAAACCTCCCCTCTGCCTCCTCCTTTTTTTCTAGAAAGCATTAGCAGCATTTTCCTTCTTACTATAGAGTTCCAAAGTGAATATTTTAGCCTTTGCAGAGCAGTTTTCTATTATATCACCTTAACTCTGCTCCTGCGGCACAAAAGGAGGCAGGCCAGGCATGTAGGTGTATGAGTGGGCACAGCAGTGTCCAAAACTACTTATAGGAGCTCCTGGAAGCAGGTCCTGATTGGCTGACTCCATACCCGGCACCTTCTGATATATATGGAAAACGTGTATTATTATGATGTGTTTTCACCTGAAGTTGCGATTGCTCTCAGTGGTCGGTGAGGAGAGAGTTCTGCTATGTAAAATCTCATTGGTCCATGGAATGGCTGTAGAATCAGGGACAGATAACTGTGCCCTGACTTACATGCCTCTCCTATCCATGACTTTTTCCTGGGGAGATAACAAATGTCTGTCCACTTCAGAGAGGGCACTGGGGACAGACTGAAGAAATAATTCCACCCAAGTCTATCTTGGTGAACTAATGAGTTTATTAGAGTGAGTTACAGAAACATGGCTGGGGGGCCACTCCCAGGATCATGGGTGAGGGGTCACTCACAGGATCATGGGTGAGGGGTCACTCACAGGAGCATGAGTGGGGTCACTCACAGGAGCATGGGTGAGAGGTCACTCAGGATCATGGGTGAGGAGTCACTCACAGGATCATGGGTGAGGGGTCACTCACAGGATCATGAGTGAGGGGTCACTCACAGGAGCATGGGTGAGGGGCAGGATCATGGGTGAGGGGTCACTCACAGAATCATGGGTGAGGGTTCACTCACAGGATCATGAGTGAGGGGTCACTCACAGGATCATGAGTGAGGGGTCACTCACAGGATCATGGGTGAGGGGTCACTCACAGGAGCATGAGTGAGGGGCCACTCACAGGAGCATGGGTGAGAGGTCACTCACAGGAGCATGGGTGAGGGGCCACTCACAGGATCATGGGTGAGGGCCACTCACAGGATCATGGGTGAGGGGTCACTCACAGGAGCATGAGTGAGGGGCCACTCACAGGATCATGGGTGAGGGGTCACTCACAGGATCATGGGTGAGGGGCCACTCACAGGATCATGGGTGAGGGGCCACTCACAGGATCATGGGTGAGGGGTCACTCATAGGATCATGGGTGAGGGGGTCACTCATAGGATCATGGGTGAGGGGGTCACTCATAGGATCATGGGTGAGGGGTCACTCACAGGATCATGGGTGAGGGGTCACTCACAGGATCATGGGTGAGGGGGTCACTCATAGGATCATGGGTGAGGGGTCACTCACAGGATCATGGGTGAGGGGTCACTCACAGGATCATGAATGAGGGGTCACTCATAGGATCATGGGTGAGGGGGTCACTCATAGGATCATGGGTGAGGGGTCACTCACAGGAGCATGAGTGGGGTCACTCACAGGAGCATGGATGAGGGGTCACTCACAGGATCATGGGTGAGGGGTCACTCACAGGATCATGAGTGAGGGGTCACTCACAGGATCATGGGTGAGGGGTCACTCACAGGATCATGAGTGAGGGGTCACTCACAGGGTCATGGGTGAGGGGTCACTCTTTCTGAGCCTCCCAAACCTGTTAAGTGTTTGAGCTTCGTGAATTTAGTCAACTTCTGGAGTCTTCTGAGCCTCCCTTCAGGAGGGTGTGTCTCCTCTCTGAGGGAAGAGCTGTAGGACACATGACTAGAAGCTTATTTGCAGCTGGGAGATCTTAGAAATACCTAAATATCGAGTTGAATTTTCAAAGAGATGCATTTATTGGGAACCAATAAGGCTGTTAGGTAGGTCTTATAATTTAATGCAAAATCCATCACTGGCTGTTTGTTGAGGTGCCAAGTGGGCCTCTGTTTATGCAGATCCTTTCTGATTAATGGCTTCATTAGAGCAGAACATTGATTAGGGCACAGAAACTCAAGAGGAATTTCATTGTGCTGATCCAGTTTACAAGAGGTGCCCCTGCCTCTTCTCGCGCTTGTCTGGCGCTCACACTCTTTATCAGCAAGGCTGCCAGGAGCTGTCCCTCAGGTACACCTGGCTTCCTCCTCCACCCCGGAAACACTGTGGTAGCTGTTGCCAAACCTGGTTCAGGTGTAGAGGAACAAGAGGCAGGGGCAGACTTCACTGAGTCCACCCTAGTCGGGGCCAAGCTGTGGAGGCCCCATGCATGCTCTCTGCTCTGTTAAAATATCTGGAGGGAGAGGGTGGCAGTTTTCTTTGGAAATGCTTGTATAGGTGAGAGTTTCTTTTGTTCAGAAAAGGTTCAGGGAGCAGGTTTCTTTGGAAGTATGGCAAGTTAAACCCTCTGTATCTTTACTTTTCTTCACTTTTTTTAAAATACTTTTTTTAGATTTATTCATTTTATTTTATGTGTACAAGTATTTGGCTGGCAGGTATGCCTGTGTGCTATGTGCATGCCTGGTGCCTACAGAAGTGAGAAGAGGGTGTTGGGTTCCATGAAATGATAGCTACAAATGTTTGTGAGCTGCTCTGTGTGTGGGGTGTGGGGGTGCGCACTGGGAACCGAGCTAGGGTCCTCTGCAAGAGTAGCCAGTACTCTTAACTGTTAAACCATCTCTCCAGCCCATTTCCTGACATTTTATTTATCCTTCATGTCTCAGAATTTAATGGGCCAATTTCCTTATTTGTAGATAATGGCTCATGGTGAATTCTTACTTATTAGAACAGGTTCATATGCAAACTTCTATTTTAAAGAAGAATGACTCAAACATGTGATACTCGATTGCTAATTAATTCCTGGGTCAGAAATTGTTTCATTTTCTCTCTCTGGAATCCCTCTCCTTACCAAATTTACTCCTCTACCCTCAAATGTCAGCTCAAGCATTGCTTCTTCTACGAACTTTTTACTCAGGGAGAATTAGTTGGATTAGGAGAACCCAGAATTTATTCCAAATCTTTAAAAGCTAATCCAGTTAAAATCAGAGCTATTCAGCAGTAAAGGTTCATTAAGTGATATCTGGTCAGTGTCTGGCCTGAGTGAAGACCTGATGTCAGTCACCTGGCCCAGAAACCACCTTGGGGAAGGCATTTAAGTCATGCTAAAAAGGTAGGTAGGCTGCTCAATCCTTTAATGAGGTACTGTGCTTTTCATTCCTAGAATTCCTGCCACTGTTACAGAGCTATGGTTGTGGGCCTTCATAAGTCTGCCACTTCCCTGAATTTCCCAGGAAAGGATAGCTTGTCTTGTTTCCTCCTCTGGCTCTGCTTTAAGCATGCTTTCCCTAATACTTAAGACTTCTTTGCCACACCACTGACTCCATGGCTCCTGGCTGCCATGAAGCTGACCTTCATGCAGACTATACTTAAATGTACTTAAATGGCATCTTTCCTTCTGTCCTCCATTCTCTTCCTCTGGGCAGTCGTGGAGATTTAGAACTTCCCTGCTCTTGGGATTTTTCTTTTAAACTCTAATAAAATTCTCTTCTTGCTAAAAAAAAAAAAAAAAAAAAAAAAAGAAAAAGAAAGAAAGAAAGGCTGTATTTTGATTCGGTACCTATTTCCAACTCCTCACATTGTCAAAAACCCATTTAGCTAGATCCTTTCTGACTGAACTTTGATGCTTTTGAATTAAGGAAGGCAATCCAGTGGTCTAAGGTTATCTCATATTTAGCTCCCTTTTCATCCTCCCCTCATCATAGAGGTTTGCCATATTCTTTTGTTTTGTTTTGTTTTGTTTTTTTGTTTTGTTTTTTCCAGACAGGAAGTCCGGGGCAGGATGGGTGTTCTTGTCCAGAAGGGAAGTCCAGGGCAGGATGTCCGCTCTCTGGTCCAGAAGGGAAGTCCAGGGCAGGATTTGTTTTGTTTTTTCAAGACAGGGTTTCTCTGTGTAATTTTGGTGCTTGTCCTGGATCTTCTCTGTAGCCCAGGCTGGCCTCGAACTCACAGAAATCCGCCTGGCTCTGCCTCCCAAGTGCTGGAATTAAAGGCGTGAGCCACCACCACCTGGCTTTCCGTGTTCTTTAATAATGTACTAGAAATGAAACAAACGTTATTTTTGATCAAGGGCCTTTTTGGTACCCCCACTGTCATTATCTCTCCTTCTCTATGACAAGAGCCTTGAGTCACAAAATAGGAGCTCTCTTGCCCACATGTTTCTTCCTGGTTGCACATCTTGCAACCACAAAGTGGAAGGCCATTATCCTTCCACTAGAGGGCTGTGACGTGTCCATAAAGTCCTATGACTTAAATGATCTTTCCTGATGAACTCAACATTTGTGGTCCCGAACCATGCTCACTATGATTATAACTCCATGTCTCTGAGTTCCAATTTATTCCTTTAGGGCTAATTAGAGGTAGCACAATAATATCACATAGTTCTGAGAGAGACAAGCTTCCTCCTGTTTTATCCACTGTTTTTCATCTTTCACCCTATGTTCCTGTTTTCTGGGTGGGGTCTTAGATGAAGAGGGGCCTGAACTATTACTATTCTGACATGACATGGATTTCAGGGACTCCTCCTCAAAATATAAAGTAAATAAAGGCAAAAACCACTCAATATCTATGTAAAATAATTAAAATAAGAGATTTATTTTATGTGTATGAGTACTTGCCTGATTGTATATCTGTGTATTGCTTGTATATGTTGCCTCAGAGGCTATAAGAAGGCATTAGATCTCCTGGAACTAGAGTTAAAGACAATTGTGGGACATTGTGGGTGCTGGGAATTGAACCTGGGTCCTCTGTAAGAGCAACCAGTGCTCTCAACCACTGAGCCATCTTTCCAGCCCTGTGTTAAAGCAGCTTTTATCCTGTATATGGGAATGCTTCCTTGTTTGCTTTGTGGACTGAGATCTCCTGCAGGCACCCAGATATGTGAGATCTGGTGAGATGAAATGTGTTATCTCTGGGGTTGGCTCTGTGGGTGATACAGTCATGTGGCTTCTGCCACCCTGGTGTGACTGATCATGGAAGCCCAAATGGCCGTAGTCTCTATACACTTGCATAGAGGGGCTTCCAAGTGTATTATGTCTCAGAGGCTGTCAGGTCTGTTTGCTGAGGGATGTTGTCCCCTGAAATGTTACTCCTTGGAAGTTTGAGTTAAAGCTGTTCTCATGCCTGCTTTGGGAATTTGACGTTTTCCAAGATTTATTCTCATTAATACTCTGTTAGGCCACCTTATCCAAGAGGCATAAACTGGGCACTGGAGAGAACCATCCTCCATCTCCAGTTCAGTGTTTATGCAATGTTCATAAAGATATCCAACTTAACAAATAACATTGCTTTAAATGATCATATGTTAAGACATCTCTAGTGTGAGGGACAGGGCAGACCTTTTGGTTATGGGGGTAGATATCATTTTCAACACTGGATAATATACTCTGTATATTCCATGGACACGATAATGTTAAAAAAAAAACATTTTTTTCTGAGTTGTAACATATGTCTTCAAGGTATAACTCATTAGTTTGGCCATGATGTTATTTTTTAAATTACTGATACACATTTTCTTGTGTGTCTACTACCGCTCCAATGACTATTCAAGATGAGAGATTCAGAACCTTGTTTTACATTGAGTTCGTGGTTGTGGTCTTTTTGTTGTTGTTGTTGTTGTCTTTGTAGAATTTGACTCTGATATCTTATAGTTAAGTATAACAACATATTGTGATCTGTAGTGTTCAGTACATCAGCTGACTTGGAATTTAGACCAGGGACTTGGGTACCTTGCTTCTTTAAAATCTTGGGTTATGTCAAATGCTGTGAACAGCTCCCTCTGTCTTTAAGGAAGATAAAGGATCCAGCTGATCAGGCAGCTCCATCCACAAGGATGTTGGTGCTCATCCACAGTGTTCAAGGAAAAGGACCACAGAACAGTTTAGAAAGACACATGCCTGGTACTGAATATGATGGGCACAGCTGGGGGCTCCTTGCTATTTCTGGGTCTGCAGGTCTCAGTCACCCAGAGGGGCCCTGACTGGCTGCTGCTGTGGCTTTTTTCTTTAGGGCCTCAGAGCCACCTGTGAAATTTGTTCATGCTCACTGCTTTGAGCTAATAGCCATAGCAGAGGCCTGTCCATTTAGGGTGTGAGGTCACGAGGTGGAGAGGCAGAGTAGACACGGGAGTGGTGGCTATGCTCCTTCCTGGAAAAAGGCAATGAAGGACTGAATGTAGTCTCAGCAGGAAATATTGCCTATGGATTTCTGGTGCTCTCAGTCAAAAGCTGGAAAAAAAAAAAGCTAATAATCTTGACCGTGCATTCTCAGGACCGCTCCAGGAAAACACACCAATCATTTGGCCCATCCTGGCATCCTCAGACGCTCCTCAGAGTTTTATTTCCCTCATAAGCAGCTCTAATTGTGTCTTCGGCATCGCCAATGACTTTAGAGGGTTTCGCTTCATGTTTATGACTTTGGGTGTTGGAAGAAAGTTCTTCCCGACATCTGTTCCAAATGTGTTTATCTGTAATTTTAATTCATGCTCACTTGCCTTGTCATCTGTCCTGGACTGAAATTAGCTGAGATTATTTGTACTATTTAAGATTTTATGCTCTTCAATTAAATCCTCCCAAAGAATCCTGGTATCACATGAATTTTACTCCCAAGCTTCCTGATCATTTCAGGTGGGTTTATAATTGAAATGATCTTAGAGATGACTTCAGGGTATTAGAGGTAAAGAGATTTGGAAAGGAGACATTTAATGAGAATGTGGGCTTGTGTGCACACAGAGAAACTGTCAGTGTTTCAGGGTAGGGCTTGTTCTCTGGATGCTGGCAGATGGGTCAGATCAAAAGCCCTGCAAATGGGAGCTAACAGGGAGCAGCTGCAGTGCAGCTGATGTGCTGTGAAGCAGAAGCAGCCGAAGGACAGCACAGTCTAGAGAAGACAGGAATCCAGTGCCCACGAAGTGCTGCAGTGGGTGAGGGTCTCCAGCACCCCGGAAGGAGCTCCATTGATCCAGAAGGAAGACTGGAAACCAGGGCTGGGCTGCCTTGGGCAGGAAGACAGTTGAGTGTCAATGATTTCAGAAGAAGCTGAGTGCTTCCTAAGTCAGAACCTTCAAGGATGTGGGGCCCACTCTCCTTTGACAGTCCTGTCCTGGAGGCACAGTGGTCTGTCCCCAGAAGGCTAAAGGGATCTTCTCATTCCCCAGGGCTCTGGTTTCTCTTGTGGCGTGTATGCTGGCAGTGGGATCCCTAAGGATATTCAATTCTCATAAAGCATCTCTCTTAACCATTGAATAGATGGTGCTGACTCTGCCTCTGAGGCACTTAGACCAGCATACCATTGTTCCTTGTGTGAATTACAAGGTGGTATAGACATTCTGAAATTTGACTTAGGGTAGGGTAGAGGGATTCGGAATGTGTGTTCAGAATGCCCAGCTACACAACTCAGAGGTAAACTGCTTAGCTTGTTGGTGAGGAGTGCATTACTGTCAGGAGATCTGGGGCAAGCTGTGCTCCCTCCATGGCAGTGGTTCTCAACCTGTAGGTCACGACCTCTTTGGGGGTCGAACAACCCTTTTACAGGGGTCACCTAAGACCATGGGAAAACACAGATATTTACATTATGATTCATAAAAGTAGCAAAATTATGGTTATGAAGTAGTAATGAAAATGACTTTATGGTTGGGGTACAACATGTGGAACTGTATTAAAGGGTCTCAGCAGCAGGAAGGTTGAGAACCACTGCTCTATAGAGTCAGTCTTTAGCTATTTCAGCAAGCCTAAGTCCTGCCTGGAATCAGGCTTGTTCTGTCTTTATTGTAGAAAAGGTCACAGGACAAAGCACTCAGCTACTGTCCATCATTGGTGGCAGAAACCCGAGGTGAAGCAAGAGAAGTGAATGATTTTATTATAATCATGGAGAGAGAGAGAGAGAGAGAGAGAGAGAGAGAGAGAGAGAGAGAGAGAGAGTGTGTGTTAATGCAGGAGCTTCATTATAATGGAGTAAAATAGTTTGAAAGAAACAGGATTGGTTCACTAGTGTTACTATTACAGAAATGCAGATACAGGGCCACAGAGTGAGTCTAGATTTTTAATCTCTCAATAAGAAAAGTGTGACACACCTACTATTTATGTTTCCTCATTAATTTCCTTGAACATGACATGGGCATTTGCTGCTTTGTGTTTGGGCTTATGGTAGTTTTTGATTTGCCTCCATTGCCAAGCATAATAACTGGGTAGATCTTTTTTGTTCACTAAGTTTTTGTAGGATGAATGAATGGCAGTTTTCTGGGAACTAACCTCAGGTGTGTGTCCTGAGTGACACCTCAGGCTGCCTTCCATCAGGTTGTCTGCCTTTCTCAGAGCACTTGCTCATCTGAATCACTTGAAGTCTCTGGATTGGGTCTTCCTCATCTTGGTATCCATCCATGAGTACCATCTCATCATTCTGTTGAATGGCAAGTTATTTTTATTCTGATGTTGAATCTCCAGGCAGGGAAAAATGATGGAGTGTTTCTTAAAGTCAGAAACAATATCTGTTTCTTTGGGAAGGTGTAGGTATTTCATGCACTGGAAAATGCCAGTGGCTGATGGAATACTGATTTCTCCAGGTCAGGGTCGGCATTCCTTGAATTTCCCTTGATGATAGAAATGACGGCTGGCCTGTCACATGGGTGGTAGAGAGAAACTAGGAATCATATTTGTGTTTATAAGTCTATTTCTTCCATTACCTACCCATTCAGTCCTCAAAGGGAATGCACTTAACCTCTCCAGACTCAGTTTATCTTAAAAACACTTTTAATTCTAGCTTGAGAAGACAATGTGGATTTAGTGAGTAACTGAATAAATATCAGCTGAGTGCCTATAGTCTATTGGGCGATTGTCTTAGCCAGGTGAGCAAATTTACATGGTCCTTTCCCTCAGTGAGGTGAGCTTCTAGTGGTGAGATAAACATCTACTAATAAAAGCAAAAATAATCCCATAATTAGTCATTGTGATAATGGCTACAAACCAAATCAAGGCATCCTGTGAGAGAATAATAGTGTTCAATTTAGACTTGAGAAATAAGAAATGTTTCTCTGAATGTGAAGTGTGTGTGTGGGATTGATGTATTATTTTTTTAAAACCTATTCTCAATCTTCATTCAGGTATAATTTACAAATAAAATGTGTATTTAGATTTACAACATGATGTTTTGATGTGTATGTACAATATGAAATTATTAAATCAATCTAATGTATCAATTATTGATCTTACATACTTACTACCTAGCTCATCATTTTTGTGTGATTGGTGAGAACTTATAAATGAACCCTTTTCAGGAACTTTCCAGCATATATTATTACCATCCATAGACCCCATTCTGTGTAATAGAGGATTATAACTTATTCTTTTAGTTTAACTGAAATACTTCACCCTTTGACAAAGATCTTCTATTGCCCCATGAGTAGGATATATTTAACCTCAACTTGAAGGCTGAGTTATTGTATCAGGGAGAGTGGGTTTGTAAAGCCTTTGAATCAGACACAAAAGATGAAAATACTAGAGGAGGGGTGAGGAATATACCTCAATATGTAAAGAGCTTGCCTCGAATGCAGAATACTCCCAGTTCAGTGGCCAGAATTTCAAAGACTGAGTATGGTGCAGCAATTCCAATACTTGGGCTCATTCCATGCTACATAAGGTTTTTGAGGTTAGCCTGGGATATGAGGCACTGCTTTAACAAACAAAAGAGCAGCAGCAATAACAAATGACAAGCAAATTTTAAAAAAAGATACTAGAGGAGTTAAAAGAATGGAGAGAAGATGATGTTAAGGATTTTGTTCTTAAACGAAAAACCCTTGCAAGATTTTGAATGGAGGGAAGGAAGGAAGGAGAGAGGAATATGTCATCCTGTGGGGAGTAAATCAGAGGAAGGCAAAGGCTTGAAGGGAGGCAGTTGAGATGAGATGGTTTCCACTTGAGAGAGGATAGTAGGGTGGGGAAGAGGATTTCATTAATATAGTTGTGGAGATGAAGAGAAACAAATAAACTGTAGGTATATTTAAGGAACAAAGACTGATGTATGGCTCAGTGTTAGAATGCTTGCCTTACACATGACAAGCGAGTTCCTGAGTGTGATCCCAGCTCCACAAAGCAACATGTACTTACACGCAAACCTGAATATGTGTATATATGCATGCATGCATACACACTAAAGGTGAACAGGATGGGACTCGGGAGTGCTGATTTTCCGGGGATGAAGGCTAATATGACTTCCATTCCTCTCATTTGGGTAGACGAAGGTGCCACAGAGGAATGGAGAGAGCCTATGAGATGCAGATTTGGGAATTAGATCAGAAGTTCAGCTTTCACTGGTGAGCTGTGAGATAGCTCTGAGGCTGGAATGGAAAGGGACATTGATGAGCAGTGGCCTGTTCCCTATAATGACACAGCATAAGTAAAACCAGGCATGCTAGAGAGCCAATATTGTTTTCTGTGCTGTTAGAGGGGCCTGTGATTACCTCACTATTGCTCATGGAGAAAAGTAGATACTCTCAGCTTGTGTCCATGAAAGTTTTGGTATTTAAGTTAATTTCTGATTGGAACAGATTGGTGGACCTGCAATGAACAATTTTTAAAAATTGTTTTTTAAGCTTATTCTTGAACTTTATTCAGGTACTACGTAGATCCAGAAAAATTACAATCTACAAGCATTGTTGGAGAGGATATTGCTGGGGTTGTTTATGCCCCCAGGAATTTAAATGTTAGGAGAATTATTTTCTCAGTCGTCCTAATAAGAACTTTAGAGTCAAATTGTGACTGTCAGTTACTCATGGTTTTACCTTGGGTATGTAAACTCCCTGCCACATCTCCTTAACTTGTAAATCGAGGATAGTAATCTTTCAGGTTGTTGTGAAGGTTTAATGAGGTGATTTATGTAACATGTTTAGCTATGTGTTAGATAACATGAAGGAACAAGTCAATGAATAGTAGATTTTATAATTAAAGTGTTTTGGACATTTGGAGAAATTCTAAATTAAAGATGCCACTTATCTAATTCTAATTTCAGAGTTGTTTCAAAGACTCAAAAGTCACTTCTTAAAAAAAGTAAAATAAATACTTGAATAATGGCTTGTTTGTTTACTTACTTGTGTGTGTTCTTAATTTACTTGTATCTTCCAAATCCATAAAGATAACATGATTACCAGGTTTAGTATGTCAGGCATGATTTCCCTTTGGTGCAGTGTATCTCTACTCCAGTTGGAAAGCAGTTGGTTATTCACACAACAGCCATACCATTATTACACCAGTAGACACAGCTTACCTGGTGGGTTGGTGTTGTAGCTCACAGAGTTCATAACTTGATAAGACTACTGTTAGCTGTACTTTCTTCAATAGTCTACATAGCACTGTTGGGCATTATGAAATCTAACATCCAGCTCACTGCCAGCTTGACTTCTCTATGGCTTACAACCAACATGTTTGGTGTCTTCAGAAGCAGGGTCAAGCCATTTGGTTCTGGTGGACCCCAAGGGCAATAGCAGTACTTTGTGTTGGTTTTAGTCCCATCAGGGCCCCTCTGACAAACAACTCATCAGGAGGTATCCCACACCTGCCACTGGGGGTTTTGTTTAATAACTATGGTTTCTAGGGCAGCTTTATTTCCTGTAGCAGATACTTCAGTCCAAGTCTTTATCTTTGTCTTTAAAAAATATTTTGTTAGTTTATAAAATTGTATATTTCCATGGGTTGTTTATTTCATATATCCTTAGTTTTGATTAATATTCTCACCCCTCTTTTCATGAACAGAGATCAGCAATGATTATAATTATGAATGCCTTGGTGTCTCTGTGGCAGTCTTTGGGTATATATCCAGGAGTGATGTAGGTGGAACAGGTGGTAGTTCTATGTTTAGCTTCTTGAGAGACATCCACACTGCTTTTAATAATAGCTGCACCAGTTTTCTCTCCCACTGAGAGCAAATAAGGGTTTTCTTTTCCCTACATGTCTGGGGAGGTCATAGGCCTTTGGTGGGGAGCTTACCATTGATGTTTTGGTAAAATGCAAATGTTGTCAAACTGCCTTCTAATATTTATGTTTATCCCTGCAATTAGTGCTTTGGTCAGAGAAGCTTCTCTTTGCACTGTGTGGTGGCTAAGGCAGAGACTCCTAACAGCTCAAAGAGCTGAGAATAACGGAGTGCTGAGCCCTAAATGAGATGTCTGTATAACTTCCTCCGAGGATCAGGGAACAGCATGCAAGGGAGTGTGGAGAGGATGGATAAGCTGGAGGATAGGGAAGAGTCTGGTAACAGGTGGTCTTCTGGACGTGACAAGGCACTCATGCATTCACTGCAGCTGGGCATGTCAACAATCAATTGTGGTTGGGCAACAGGATTGTGAGGCTCTACCCCTTCCTGAGAAACTATTGGTGATTAATAATTGCTGGGAGATGGGGAATCATTTTCTTCAGTAGTGTAGCCACTGCTGCGTTGACTATATTCCGGAATAACGTGCCACCCATGCTAAGGCAAATGGTCCTAATCAAATGCAGTGTGTCACACACGTACTCACACACACACACAAGAGACTTGTTGGGAAGAACAAGGGATTTTGTAGAAACAGAACTGGGTAGAGAGGAAAATGAGTGGGTGAATACAAAGTACTTCATATGTAGTTATAAACTTACAAAAGAATAAAGAACTAAAAGATAAAGAAACATTGAACAAAATTGATACTTAAGAAAGAGGGTAGGGGCGGGGGCTGGAGAGATGGCTCAGAGGTTAAGAGCACTGACTACTCTTCCAGAGGTCCTGAGTTCAATTCCCAGCAACCACATGGTGGCTCACAACCATCTGTAACGAGATCTGATGCCCTCTTCTGGCCTACAGTCATACATGCTGTATACATAATAAATAAATAAATCTTAAAAAAAAAAAAAGAAAAGAAAGAAAGAAAGAGGGTAGTTTTTACCCAGGCCCAGAGCCAGGGTTATGTGTTGGCCCACCCCAACATCCACCCCATTTGTGGTCTCCTGGAGCACTGGGTAGCGGGGCGAGGGTTATGTGTGTTTCAGTCCTGTAGACCCAGGGCTGCAGGATCTCCATGACACAGGTCAACAATGGGATGTCCAGGAAGAGTTCCAGTGAAGGCCCAGTGTTGATGGTGCAGCAGAGACCGGGGACCTCGAACCAGACCAGTGATTATTTGAGATGAACAATTGCATCTAAAAATGTGCAGATACAGGCATTTACTGTGAGACTCACTGTGTCACACTGCAGCTTCCACATTGAGATTTTCCCTTTCTTCCTTACCCCCTTTCTTCTCTTAAATTTTATTTTGTTTTATTTCAGGGGTGGTGGTAGGAAATGGGTGAGATCAGGAGATGTCATGTGGAGACATGATGTGAAAGATACAAAGAATAAATAGACAGTTTAAGCCAGGTGGCGATGGTGCACACCTTTAATCCCAGCACTTGGGAGGCAGAGCCAGGTGGATCTTTGTGAATTCGAGGCCAGCCTGGTCTACAGAGTGAGATCCAGGAGAGGCACCAATACTTCACCAAGAAATCCTGTCTTGAAAAACTGAAAAAAAAAAAAAAAAAAAAAGGAAGTTTAAAAAGTAAATAGAAGAAATTGTTGAAGCTAAGAGAAAGAAAGGGGGAGAGAAAGAGAGAGAGAGAGAGAGAGAGAGAGAGAGAGAGAGAGAGGAAGGAAGAGGGTAGTTTTGAGTGGGTTCATGGCTCAGACCCTTTTGATCCAGAGACAAAGATGTGGTGAATTCTGACTGGAACATGAATGGGCAAAGGGGAGAACTGGGTGGCAATAATGACAAATATTCAGAACAGAAAGCTTGTGTCTTAAGTGACACGCTACTCAGACACATTAGATAAGAAAGACAAAGACATTTGAAGGATCATAAAAATAGAAAATCAACAGAGAATTTATGAGCCTGCCGCCTGCTAAGATGCTGAGGAGGTACCTGATGGATGATGATGGCCAGCAGTGCAAGAGAGTGCTTTCAAACTGGGTGTTGAGACTGACTCACAACCGTGTACATTGGCTAAAGATCATCCAACTATCTGCTTACAACAGGCAGAGCTAATGGTTTGTGAATATTAACACCAATAAAATAATTAAAGAAGACATATGATGGCCTAATGGAGTCTGAATTGTTTGTGGTGTAGGATTGCTCCAGTTGATCTGTTAACTCAGTAATTTACCCACTGAGACATTGGCCTGCTGTCTATGAGACACACATCCACACAGCTATACCTGCACAGTACAAAACTTTTTTCTTTCAAGACAGAATATTAGATAGTCCCTTCTGGCCTTTAACTTTGCATATAGCTGAAGATGAACTTGAACCTTTGCTCTTGATCTGGCTTCACCTCCCAAGTGCTGGGATCACAGGTGTGCACCACCATTCCCAGTTTGTGTAGTACAGAGGATGGAAACCCATGGCCTCATGAATGCTAGTCTGGCAGTCCACCCCCTGAGCTATACCTCAGCCCTTAGAAAGCTTTGATAAGAGACCTGACTCAGACAAGGGCTCTGACCTAGGAAGGTGGAGTGGCTGAACTTGAGATCTTTGTTCAGAGGACTTAGAGTTACCTGGCAGGGACACATTGAAAACTCTTCTGTTTCCCTTGCCATAAGCCTATTTTTCAAGTCTTACAGTAGGTAAATAATAATTATATATTCTAATGAGGTCTGAAATGGTGTTTTGATACATGTTCATGATATTTGAAGGATTTTATTTCAGGCTGTTACATACGTGTAGTAAAAAAATGAGACATAAAGAAATCATATACAGAGTAAACATGTGCTAAGCGGTGAACATTTGGTATGGGTTCACATATCACAATGGTAGGAAACCTGGTGTCTTCTGACTTAAGAGTGAGGTTCAGGCAGAGAGAGCCATGATGCCTAACTTTACCCCTTAGGCAGCAAGACAGCAGATTCTTTTGGTTGTAATGATCACTGCAAGTCTTTTAAGTCCTGCTAGAAGCATCCACAAGTGTTTGTTTCCAGGTTTCTGAGGGATAAAACCATGTTCTGATTTTGGTTGGTGAGTCCCAGTGAGTGTGACTGGCATCTGGTCAGTTTCACTAGGGCTATAAATCTACTTTCTAATGTCCGAAGAAGTCAATATACCTCTGACCTTTTATTAAATTTTGCCATCCTGGAGGATCTACGATGCGAGGGAAGGAAGTACATGGGAGTCCAAGTTAATTGGACCGGCCTCATTCCCCAAAGTCTGCATGTTAGTTGTGTAAGAGGTACACCCTAAAGCCAAACTGCCTTTCCTCTTAGCTCTACCCAGCCAGGTTTACAGGAAAGAGGACAAGGCAGGCAGCCATTCTGGAGCTCAGTCACAACACTCTGGGCGGGTGGTCTGCTGCGTTCCTGAGACTTGCCTCTGTGCCTTTCCCATGGCTGTTCCTTTCACTCATTCCTCATTTCCTGGACACCTGGGCTGAGACATGTCTTAGAACACTGAGTCTAGTTAGTGTCTGCTGATATCAACCGAGAGGTCCTTCAGGTACCACCTGGGCTGGAGGAGAGAGAACCCAGAACAAAGCACTAATGTTGTGTGTACCTGAAGCTATTAATATTATGTAGGTACAGAGTCCTTTCTACAACATAGACTAAAAATACCCCTTGTTCATCCTCCAATCCCCTCTCACGTGCTTGTGTTTAAGCTTTTCTTTTCTTGCAGTTGAGGTAACAACAGTATTAAGTTACATTGAACTTTAGCTTTTACTGTTGGCAAAATAGCCACCACCACCACCACCATCATCATCACCACCATCACCGCTATCAACATACCCAATAGAGGAGGTACCTAGTATCAACTTCTTTAGTACCTATCAGGATCTGTTTTAAGTATTTTATGTTAATTGGCTCTGTGAATTCTTCAACAACGTGTCAGTAATGCAACTACTCTTACTTAAAACATCTACAGTAATATCAGGCATATTACAGGTGCAGGAATCTTGTTATTATAACTTGGCTAAATGCTGTCGGTTTAAATTTGTTTTTGAAGAGTGACAATTCTAGAATCTTCTTACTTAAAGGAATTAACATGTAATTTTACCTAGTCTGGGGATTTGCATAGTTTTCAAGCCAGAGCTTGTAGTTTCCATAATCCATATGCCAAACGTAAAAGGGTAATTGTTCTGTGTGTGAGAGGGTCAGGGGACACGATCTCTCTGGAACTGCCTGTCCTGGCTGAGGCTCTCAGCAGCATTTGGAAATCACCACTGTCATCTTTTCTGTATGTACTGAGGCAGGAGAGGCAATGTGCAGTGTTTGTTAGCTGCAGACTCTGAATTATACATGAGATTTCCTGATCCCTAGGTGCAGTTTCCTGTGAGACGACTGTATGTGATGTAGCATAATCATTAGTGTACTCAGAATTCCAGATTTAGAGGTGATAAAGTACCTTCACATCTCTGACCGTATTTGACCTACACTTTTATATAGCCTAGCCTCCTAATTCAATCCCCAAATGCTATATAGCTTGTAATTTTTTTTTAATTTAGTAGGTCTTGCAGTAGAGGAAGGAGGGAAGAAAGAGAGAGCAGCCATGTTATAGGCGTGTGATGCCCTTGAGATCAGGAAGCATGCTGGAGTTGGTGTTTTCCCTGAGAGCAGTTTTTCATCTCTGTTGGTTTTCTGCATGACTTCTAATGGACAGGAGACAGCCCGGTACTCTAACGGTGATTCCCTCAGAGAGTGAAAAAGCTTGCCTGTCAGTCTTCAATCTAGATTGGGGTCTATAGGAGGAAATGTGGCATCCCAGAAAGCTTAGGGCCAGAGGATATCCTATCTGTGTGGCTCAGTACTGACCCCAAGGCAAGGGTACACTTTAAAGTGATCTTGTGTTGATAATTCCTTCAGGCCCCTGGCAGGAGGTAACACAAATACCAAGTAACCCAAGTCAGGAATATTTCCCACCTATTCAATTTCAGACAATATGAGCTCAAAAAGCAAAGACTCATGTACAATGAAAGGAAAGAAAGTAAGTCACTATCAGCGATGATCAGCAAATTGCATGCAGAGGCAGACTATAGTGAGGGCATCAGCATAATATGTGTTTAAAGGATTAAAAGAATAGATGATGTGCTATCAAATTGACCAAGCAGATTAAAAAGAACCACGCTGAGTTCTAGACTAAAAATATAATGAGAATTTAAAACCATTTGAGAGACTGAGGCAGAATGTGACACAGCCCAAGAGAGAACTAATGAACTGAAAGTTATACAGAGAAATTACTGGAATTCAGCAAAGAGGGAACAAAAAAGGATATAGATCACATGACGAGAGAGATCCTGTCATGTGACCCCGTTAAAATTCTGGATGGAAACACTGAAGAAAATGGAGAAGAGAGGTGCTGAAACTTTTCCAAAGCAAGGAAAGGTTGCGCCCCTGAAGAATCCTCAGTGAGAAAACAAGTTGGTGCCCATGAACCCAGAGTAAAACTGAAGACTAGAAAATCAAACCAAGCCAAGGCAACCTTCCGTTCACCAATCAGCCAGCCAGATAAAGCTTAAAAGTCTTCTTTGAAAGGAGGATGGCCACCCAGGAAGGAGTGGTTATGAGATTAACTACTGATTATAAACAACAACAATATAAAAACTGTAAAACAGAATCATATCTTCAAATGTTGAGATCAAAGACCTCTATGGAGTGGAATTAGTTTTCAAATATGAGGACAGTGCTATTATTGACTGATTGATTGGTTGGTTGGTTGGTTGGTTGGTTGGTTGGTTGGTTGGTTGGTTGAGGCTGTCTTGCTGTGTAAAGGCTGCTGGTGAACTCGCGATCATTCTGCCTCGGCTTCCCATGTGCTTGGAATACAATGTTTGTGCCATGACACCCAGCTTTTGAACATTTGACAAAAGGTAAAGTTAAGTTCAGAACTATCTGAGGATCCCCACTAAAGAGATTTCTAGTAGATACTTGAGGAAGTAATATAACTATCCTTCAAGGGATAGTAGGGATTCTGGAAGATGTGTGGGACAAAACAAAACAAAATTGTCTTTGAAACATATGCCCCAGGATATGTTCACTAATATTTTAGCAGCCATTTTATATTTCAAAACATGCAAATTAACTCCAATATTGATTCATTAAAGTACATAAATGTGAATTACAGACTGTTCATAACCCTGAAATACTATACAGCATTGACAGATGAATACTCATAAACACTAGCATGGTTAAAGTATATTGATATGAATAAAGACATATGAAAGAATATGTACAGTACGATTGCATTATGGGAGGTTGAAGATGGGCCAAAGTATTTGTTTATAAATAGTGCCAGTGTTTGACAAGATCATAGCTCTGTACAAAGGAGTGAAGCCTGGCAGATGGATACTGATAACATTCACATTAGGTCAAATATATCTTCTATGTCCGCATATTTGTTATGCGTCCCTTTTTACACATCAGACATTGTTTATGAAGATAACTGTAAGAAACAATGGGACCACTCAGATCAGCATGGCTATGACCCCCAGGCAGGAAGGAGCTTGGTAAATTAGGCAGTATCAGGAGTATCAGGAACCTCTGTCAAACTTGGGACAGTCCAGAGTCTCTTGTTCCTGCCCTATAGCTCCTCCTCAGCTTAGTCCTTCATGCTGCCACTGTCTATTTCCATGAACCCTCACATTGTACACAGTACTGCATGCTTTATTGTTTAGAGGCCCTCCTCCTCGGTCATTTCCCTATGTAAAACATTCTTTCTGTCCTGTAGGTCATAACTTCTGTGCAGAAGCACCTAAGTGTGGAGAAAACTCGGAATGCAAAAACTGGAATACAAAAGCGACGTGTGAGTGCAAGAATGGCTACATCTCTGCTCAGGGCAACTCTGCATACTGTGAAGGTAAGGGGCAGAGAGGCCCTGTGGGGAAGTGGCAGAGAAGCATGCTTTCAGCTACGAAAGAAATGGAATCAGCTATGCAAGGGCCACCTGTTCTTATGCTTTATCCAGGCAGCTTCCCATGAGAAACTAAGATATGTAAGATCATAAAGTGTCCTTAGTGTCCACACCATCCCCAGGACAGCCGTAAACACAGCACTTCCTGTTTAATTACTGGAAGGGAGTGTCATCACCAAGGGCATGGCATGTGAGTTCCCTTTTCAAATGACAGTCACAGACTGGCTTAGGACTAGCTGTCATCTTCACTTCCTGAAGGCAGAATGTTTTTCCAGTTGAGTTTCTTAATGGCTGACCCACAAGTTGTCACTTTCTGATCTTTACCAAGGATTGAGTGGCAGGACTCATAACTTGGCTCCATGAACGGACACTGTCACAATAGGGATGTGGCCTCAAGTACAACGGATTACCTCTTCTGCTTTGTGGGTACACCCCTTCCCAAGCTCAGCACCCCACATGCTCATGGTGAGCGTTGCACACCTCTACCCCTTTAGTAGGAAGAGGGGTGGGACTCTCCTGACCACATTTTATATTAATCCTGTCCATTTCAAAGGCTTTTTATGGTCTCTCCCCTTAGAGCAGAAAAGCTCTATGAGGCAGAGTCATGATGGGGCTATTTCTCTGCTTCTCCTTGTTCTAATTCAGTCACTCCTTTCGTCTGTATTAGTTAAATATCAAGCCGCGGTGGCCTGTGAGGGAGGCAGATTTTCTGAACAAATGTGGCAGGGTCTATTCACTGTCATGTGGGCAGCTTGGTTCTAAAGTGGGTCAAATATCTCACGGCACAGACGATGCTCACAGGAGACAGTAAGGGTAAATGCCCATCCCGTCGTCCCGTCTGGGTTCTGTATTGCTGACCCCTGTTTAACCTTCGACTGCTCAGAGAGCTGTGCAGTTCCTTACAAAAGGATCTGCTGGTTCCCAGTGACCGTTCTGGTGGAGAGTCCCTGTCCTTTCGTTTATTTTAGACAGCTTTCTTGGTTCCTTTTTTTCTGGGTCATTAGCAATATTCTAACTATTGGGCTTCCTCCCTCTTTTTAATCTTTCTGTTTTTCTTTTGCTTGCTTTTTTTACTTTGAACTTGATTTGTGCCCCTTGGGAGAATGAAGTTACCCCTTTGATTATGATTTTTTTTCATCTACCCTTGAATTTTTTTCTTAGCTATTTGTTAATTTGGGGAGAAACATAATTAATTTCAACAGTTCACATTAAATCATTTCTTTAAATTTCTATCTTATGCTATTTTCCACTTAATTAATTAGAAAAAAATCTCAATGTGAACATTCTCCCATCCAATCAGTATGGGAAATACTTCCAAGTTACATAATGAGCTGACAGACTTATGTTCCTACCTTCTGCTTAATGTTAGGTTGAACTTTGAGGCATTATAAAAGTGATAGTGAATTCCATGCACAGTGGCCCCTGGGGTGAAACATTCCCCCATGTCCCATGAGCAATTGAGACCTGGGAGAAGGAGGGGATAATGGCTGCTGCTAATGCTTGCTGGGACACTTTGATTCTCTTTTCCTTGATTCCACTTATTACATAGAATTGGCTCCCAGAGAGCCCTGTGGTATTAAAGTTGCCCTTTCTGTGGGAGGCCCGTGTAACAGTTAGCTACACGGTCTGACTGCAGGTTTGAGTCACTGTTTCTTTGAATGCTCCTGCCAACTCACCATCTGGATCTAGCTTCAGGCCAGTGTGCTTGCTTGGTACTGGTGCCCTGGGGATGGGTAGGAGCTGTACACATTTCTCTGCCATCATGGAGACAGTCCAAAAGTTTCAGAGAACTTGTTCATGGAGACAGGCCAGCATCTAAGGAGAAATATAAGTAACGGATGTTTCTAGTGTATAACAACCGAGATCTAGGGGTAAAGCATAAATGGTATGCTGAGCATCCAGAGGGGGTGCTGAGGAACACATTCAGAAGATGCCAACCTTTAGAGTATGTGTGTGTCATCTTGGATACGTTGAACTTGATCTTTGGATTTGCATTCCTGTGGTTACATGGTACTGACATCCACACTGCTCTACCTCCAGTCACCGGGTCACCCTAAAGCAACCCAAGTAAGGAAATGTTGAAGGGCAAATCTCCGTATGAGAGTCTAAATTTTTATTTTCAAATATTCACAAAGCCCCTGCCTCCCAGACATGCAGAAGACTCTCCATCTTATTTCTCAGACCGTATTATTTCCTGGCTACTCCTGACATCGCTCATCTGGAACTTGGGGAAGGGCGGGGGATGCTACCAGATCTGATTCCTCATGTTCCTCCTTTGGAGCTGGAATTGTATTAGCTCTTCCCTTTAAATCCTGTAGGGGTGTGGCAAAAGAAAAAAATGGGGGCATTTGGGGGAAGGCAGATCTGTGTCTGTACCATTCTTCCATTAGTTATGCATAGTTCTTGGCATTTTCTGAGTTCTGACTTAGGAATTTTCATCTAGTGACATCTAGCAGGCAGTCTTAGAGGTGGGTACCTGAGACCCCTAGGGATGCATTGTCTCACTTAACTTAGAGACAACTAGAAATGTATGAACTGCAGTAAATGAGTTGAAAAGGACCTGCATTATAAAAACCACAGTGAACAGGATCAGCTTGAAATTAAAACAAAACATCACACACAGTGTCCAGAATATCTTGAAAAATCTGCTCAGACTCTAGGTGAAAAAGAAAACAGAGGCTTTCAATTTTCTTACCTTCATCCCATGGTAGCAGAGCTCTGGTGCATTAAGGACTCCTGGTCTTCAGAGGTCATAAAATTGGCTGAGATGTTGGAACTCCCGGCCAGTCGATGGGAGATAATAAAACCTTCTGTCAGATGTGATACAATTCACCAGGTTTCATTTTTGCCTTGTGTGTCTGGAGCAGGCACAGTCTCCATCTTGAGAGCTACCTTCACTGGACTTCAGTGTTTTATGGATCTGGTGGACTGGGGCGTCCTCTCTCTGCAATGGCGTTTTCACTGAGTTGGTCTTAGGTAGTTTCTGATACATTAGTGTCAATTAGTAGCAGTGTTTGGGGCAATCACAGTACTAGCTGTCCTGTTGACACCCTTACTGCTGAAATTGGAGTCTGGGCAGCTCTTCATAAATTGGAACGAAGAATTGTGTGGAAAGATGAGGGATAACACGACATCCTACACATCCTTCATGAGAAGAATGGTATGATGAATGTTCATTTAGCTGTAGGGTGCCCTGTGTTTCCCAGACTCTTTTTGTATTTGTTACACTTTTAGAGGCTTAGATGAACCTGTGAGCAGATAGTAACACCGTTAAGTCCACTTTAACTGGCTGTTGTTAGCCCCATTTTACTCAAGCAGGCACGGAGACTCAGAGAAATCCAGCCAAGATAAAACCCAGCTCGTTTCTACTTCAGTTTTCCTTGACGCCCTGATGGCCACTGTTCCTAACCCTCCTGCCACTCACCCTGTTCTGATGTCCTGTTTGAGTTCATCATATCCTCTCTTGCTTGATTCATCCCACTGACATCCAGCTTAACTAAGGAACTATAGTGGGATGGGGCTCAGGGATGGCTTAGCACGAAAGAGAATGTACAGCACCCATGTCAGGTGGCTCAGCTCTACCTGCAGCTCCAACTTCAGGCAGCTCTCATGCCTCTGCCTGCTACAGGCACAGCCTCAAGTATGCACATATAATTTAAAATAATGAAAATAAACCTTTAAAAAACTTTAGTTCAAGCATGGTGTCACTTGACTTTAATTCCAGCACTCAGGAGGCAGAGGCAGGTACCTCTGTGAATTCTAGGTCAACCTGTTCTACATTGTGAGTTTCAAGTCAGCAAGGGCAATATAGTGAGACCCTGTCACAAAGAAAGAAAGAAAATCGTGTGAACAAACCTCAAGTGGACATGACCCATATCATTCCTCTGTGGAGGCTCCAAGAATGTTGGCAAGTTCCCATCCTATTTTTTTTCTCTCTAGCACAAAACTTGGTCATATATCAAGGCTTTTGTTTAGTGGGGCTTCCAGACGAAAAATGACATGGAAGAGGTCACATCTGACAGATGATGGATAGATTCCTGGTACATGTGATATGTAATATTTTGTACAATTGAGATTTTCCTTGGCGATGATGGACAGTTACCTGTTGCTTTTCCATAACTGAGCTGAGTTTACTGATGGACCCTGAATTAATTGACCTGTAGCTCTTAGATTCAGGAGAGATCAATAGTTACAACAAAAATCAGTGTTAAGAATCACCAGGGAAATCCAAAATACCCAAGCCACAACATACACACACACACACACACACACACACACACACACACACACACAGGTATGTATGTGTGTATGTATGTATGTATAGTGTGTGTGTGTGTGTGTGTGTGTGTAGTAGTAGTAGTAGTAGTAGTAGTAGTAGTAGTAGTAGTAGTAGTAGTAGAATAGAGTTGTAATTTAGTATTTGGTTATACCAGATCCAGCATAGGAAATTGGATTTCCCAGTTCACATGCTAATGAGATAAAGCATGTTAACAATTCAGCAAATTTTCCAGATTGGCTAAAGATTGAAAAGATGTGTTGGTTATCATCATCCCCATTATCAGTATTAACTTAAAATATCAAGGGTCTTTCTGATTTGTGTCCTCTTTGATGCCAACTGAATTTATTTATTTACATTTTTTTTGGCAAAATGATAGGTCACTGGGCAGAGTGCCTTGAGATGGAAGGACCAGATTTGACCAGTTGTACAGGGGCTGTGGGACAAAATTCGTTGTCACTTACAAAGGGGAACTTTGTTTTTGTCACTTCCTTGGAAAACACACGTGGAGCTATTTAAGGGGATAGTTGAGCTAGAAATGACCTGTGCTGTGGGACTCTAATAGCTGCATGTAGCAGATACCCTGAAGCTTCTGATGGCCAGCCATGGATTAGCAATGCGAGTCCTAACATCTCTTTTTAAATAAGTTCTTTATCTTCCAAGATTATGTCAATGTCATAGCTTCATGTGATTGGAGGTTACAATGGAGTATCTGTCCTTTCCAGTAGTAAGAGGCTGGGAAAGTGGCTGAGAAACCAGAGTTGAAATGGGAAGCCACCTCAGAGTCACTGAGAGGGTAGAGACTTACCCTACAGAGTCTAGTGTGTGCACACTTCCATAGGAACAAAACTGCCAATTCCTGATTAGGAGAATTCGCAGGGAAATGGCCCATTATGCTCGCTGTAGTCCGGTATCTCTGTTTTCCCGTTTTCTTTCATATTGACCAGTTTTGCATATTGAAGCATGAATGGCCCCTATGATTCACACAGCCCAGCTAATGCTCCAGTTTGGTCTATCTCTGAAGTCCTGCTTTGACTAGGACAGGAGTTATCCAACCACAGTACAACATTAGCTCTTTGCCCTGTGGCTGGGCATTGGCAGGGATTCCAAACTTTGATGTAGGAATGCCTGGAGAAGTCTTCCTTCTTCTGTTTAGTCTGCATGACTCAGAGAGAGAGCTTGTTACCCAAGTATCTTTCCAGCCCACTTCCCCTTCCTGAGACAGATGTTAACCTTTACTTCCTCTGAGAAACTCTGTCTATTGTCCTACCTGTGACAGGAGCAGGTAGACACCCTTCCTGGGATTCTCTTTCACTTACCTCTGCGTCTTTGATGCCATGTCTACTTTGCAAAGACGTCTGTTCCTGTCCCTCCTCTCATCTAACCCCTTTATGACCCTCAACCCTTCTGCCTTGACAACTTTCAATTTCAGTTGAACTCCCATAATACTAATTTTAAATCTGATTGCATGGTCTCTTGATTATCTTCATCATTTCCTCCTTGATATCACATTTTAAACACCTAGATGTTTGACCCATGTTAACTGAGTAATAGGTATTAGAATGCTTTAATGGTATTGGGTGAGCTATAAAACCAGACAGAGCCGAGCCTATAGCTTGGCTTTGTGCTTCATCAACTCAGTGTGACTTTGTGTCAATCACTGGAGCTTTGAATTTTTAGTTCCCTCACCTGTAAAATGGGCTGGGAATTCTTCTGATAGCCTGGAATCAAATGGGACAGTCCACTGTTGTAGAAACATTGTGGAAACTTTGTTATCTGTTCACACTCTCACACTTTCCCTTTCACGTAGAGTAGGTATGTTCCACAAGCACTGCACAGCTCCTCTGTGTTTGTCCCGGTCCACACAGCCATCTCTTCATTCTGCCCTGACAATTTTCTTCGTGAATATAAAAGAACAGACACAAAAATTAAAGCCAAAATCAAGTTCCAATAATTATACTTGGGTCAGACCAAAAAGGTTTTATTAAAGCTTGTGCCCTTCAATCTAACTGACATCATGGCCAGAACTGCAGGTTAAGTGAGCTGATTAAAAAGCACTTTTCAAAATCATTTGTAAGATATTGTTTGAAATTTTTCATTATGTCTTGTTGACTAGGTCTCTAGGATGTTTGCAGAAATGGGGTTATCATGTAAACTAATGGGGTTGTCAGTTGCATTACCAAGCCCTTCTGGTTCCATGGTCCTGATTTCTCCCTGGGCTCCAGGTCTTAGCTCATCTATCCACCTGGTTGTTCAGTTCATTTAGTGTTGAAAGGGCTCATGAATTCACTCTTCTCCAACCTCCATATCAACTTAGCTTTCAAAATGAGTCATGAATACCCATTTGTGGTATTCTCATTGTATCAACCCTTGTTTGAGTCTTTGTTTCTTAGCCAGTGATGACAATGGTAGCCACTCTTGCCCATGTACCCCCTTTTTACAAACATGCAAAGGGGAGCTTTGAAGGCATCTAGAAGATCATTCCAGTCCTTCATTACAAATTGCCTAGTGGGTGCCATGGTTCTCAGAATAATATCCAAACTTGGTTGTGAGTAAGGCTCTGTGTGGGCTGGGACCCATCTACTTTGTATTTTGTTGTTCCCCTTCTTTGTGTTTGTGAGTCTCTCATTGTATTGCCATTCTTTGCATCCTCCCAACAGGTCTGGGCAGTGGTTCTTTCCTCAGCCTGTTATGCCCTTGCCAAGTCTCTGCGAAGTTTTCTACTTTCTAGAACACTCAAATATCCCATCTTTTAAAAAGGTCTCCCCTAACCACTTGGATGGAATTACATTCCCCAGCCTCTAATACTCTTGTTATCATTTTGATATTTGGACTTTATTTCCTTCATAGCAATTTCTCTCTAAAATTGTTTTTTTTTTCTTTTTCAAAACTATTATTATCTGACTTTATTCTTTTGCAGTATAAACTACACAGGGCAATAATTTCCTTCCTTGTATCTTTAGCATCAAAGACAGTGCATATCACTATTGCTGACGAACAAACACAAGTTGAATGAAAGGAAGGGAGAGGGAAGGGAAGGGTAGTGAGTGGAAAGGAAGGAATAAAGGAGAGAAGAGACAGGGAGGGAAAAGATTCAAGTCTGTGTGATGATCACTTCCTTATGTCAGAGTTGTCTGGTGTTGCTTAAGACCTGCTTCATAAAATGTGAAGCTGCTAAGTTTTGCGACCATTCAGTCCCTGTAACACTAGCACTCATCTGTTCCTGTTACTCCTGTGTTACTTCTCTGTCACTGTGATGAAATTCCATAACCAAAAGAACTTAAGGAAGGAGGGGCTTATTGTACCTTATGGTTCCAGAGAGTCCATCATGCCAGAGAGCCAGAGCATGGTGGCAGGAACATGGAGCTGAGAGATCACATTTCATCCATAAATAGGAAGAAGAGAGAATGAAAAGTGGGGCAAGGCTTAGCCTCTCAAAGCCCACCCCGGGCACACTTCCTCTAGCAAGGGTCCACCACCTTCTCAAATAGCACCAAGAATTTACATACATGAGCCCATAGTAGACGTTTTTCACTGAACCACCACAACCCCTATGAACTGCTTTTAATACCCGAGGATGCCCTCTCTTGACCGTATTTACAACAAATCAAATGATGTGGGCCTTACAGCAATGTCAACCTTCATTCTTCATCACACAGTCTTTAAAGTGGCTGTTTCTAGTCAGCAATTGTCTTCACTCGGGGCTCTGAGTCAGGGCCCTTTGGTGGTCCATCAGGGGCAGTCTGTGGCCTCCAAGGCCATTGTGGAGAAGAAAAAGAGAACGGGAGATTTTCAGTTTGCCTGTGATGGTCAGAACCTAGTTACCCACCACACTCAGCATCAAGGGAGATTGGTGAACAGTGTCGAGCTATGTTCCTAGGAGGAACAAGAATTTGTGATGAGCAGCTCTCTGATCTCACTGGCTTTTCTGCCTACTAAATGGGGGAAAAAAGTTCCTCATTAATTTTAATCCTTTTTATTTCCTGTGTTCTGGTGTCAGCAGATATTACTGAAGCTCACTCATGGATAGGATTGGATAACAGAGCAGTGTGCCTGCCACAATTTCATTGTCATTTTCTCAAGACGTCTCCACGGTGACTACTGTTGCATCTCCGTGGGATTTGTTCAACTCCCTCTACCTCATATCCCAAAGTGACTCACCTGTTCCTTTTCTTCTTTTTTCCTAGACAAAATTCATGGTTTTCCATGTGTTATAATCCCGAGCTTTAGCTAAGCAGAAGGCAGTTTGTGCAACAAGCATAATGCACATTTGTAAATGACTGATGTCATCCTACTGGGACCATGGATGAGTGTGTGCATATGAGGATGCTGATTGACAAAACCCCGATAAGGACTGTAGGAAAGGAAAGTGCAGGTTGAAGCAACATAAACGGAAAAGTGGCTGGTCCCTCCTGCCTGGTGGCTTGCCTCGGTGGCTGGCTAATCCCAAATAGTCTGGTTTTCTAATATTTTGTGGCCTCCATTTATTTTCTTGACAGTTCCTCAGTCAATGATACAGTGCAGGAATGTTGAAATGGGGACCAGAAGATGCTGATCGATCCTGGCTTGACCATTTAGCAGCTGGGTGACCTTAGAACGATACTCAATTCTTTCATGTCTCAATTTCTCACAGTTCAAGTAAGACATTAAACGAAGCTTAAGACAACTGGAAGTGCTTTTTGAAAACCTGTAATGTAGGTGTGCATTAAAACTTACCGTTGAGTGATTATGTGTTGTAATAACAACAGAGCTCATCTTTTTGCAGCTGTTGGACTAGAATTCATGTCTTCTTGGTCTGTCTATTTATCTGCTGATAGTCTAGATATAAACTGTACCTACCAACACACATTTTGGTGTGTTGGCTTTATAGGAGTACGCTAATGTCCAGGCATTTCATTCATCTAGGTTGGTGGACTCTGTTGTGGTCATGGAGTAGAAAGCATCCAAGGTTGCACACGGTTGTCCTGTCAAGGGGATAAAGTAAACAGGGGCAGAGCTATATGTTACCTAAGCACATGCTTGACTGGGTCCTCTTGGTTGTTAGAACTTGGAAGATGATTCAGTGATCTGTCCCATCCTCAAGAACCCCATGGTCTAAAGTGGAATGGAACCTTCTAACCAGATCATGAAAACACTACAGAACTTGCTTCATCCCAGTTTTAAAGACAACAGTAGGACTATTTTGGTGAGAGCCGTTCATTCTGCCAGTAGCACTCTGAAGGTTACCTGAGAGGCATGGCTGAGGAACTGATGTCTTAATGAAATGGCCTAAGTGATGAAATGGGATCGGTGTGAGGGATAGATAGCCTTAGTATGTACAAAAGCATGGAGCAAAAACTTGAATGTGGCTGCAACAAACAGCATTTGGTCCATTTAGCCAGTGGTGAGGTGGCAGGAATTCTGGGTTGTCCTATAGGTCTGTGGGTGTAAACAGTGCACAGACATCACACTGGATGCACAAATGCATCCACTGGGGTGTGGAGAATATACTGGAACTTTATATTTAGTGCTACCTCATGCTTACAACTTTCATTTGGATATATATTTTATAATGTGTATGATGTATCATAATGTTATTAGACACATACACTTTATTAAATTATTGTGTATTAACTTACAGGAAGTATATGCCCAAACATTTTTATCTCTAAAGATGCTTGACCAAAACAATCATTGAGGACCGTGTGAGGTTGGGAAGATACAATTGGTTGTTGTGTCAGGCAAAACATGTTCCAGGCCCTAAGGACTCCAAAGTATTGGCTGCACAGGTACTGGAGGAGAGGAGCCAGGTTAGGTGACACTGTTGAACATTTGATGGGCAAGTGTGAGGGGCCCTGGCGGATTCAAGCTGAAACCATTCCACAAGATGGAGAAACGCAACAGGAGGTGGATAGAGCGCTGGGAGGGGCGTCTGTGGCAACTTTGAGGACCATGAGCTCTGCTGTGCCTAGAACCTAGTGTGGGAGCTCTGGAGGTGAGAGCAGAGGGCATGGAACCAGGATATTACAAAACCATTCTAAAGACGTTGGGATAGTGTAGAGTTTTTCTATAAGTAACAGTAAGATTCACTTTTTATTCCTGAAAAAAAATTATTCTGACTACAGCAACTAGTCAGGGCCACCAACCATCAGCTAGGGGCACAACTCTCAGGGACTTGCAGCAGCAGTGGGCGGGGTGGAATCTGCAGGACTGGTGGTTCACTGGATTGACAGGGAGATTGGATGCTGTGGGAAGAGTCCAGGTCACCCATTGGCTGTTTCATCTATGTCCCCCACCCTGTGGCTGACTTTGTGGTCTCCCTGCTCTGGGCTCTGATAACACTTTGTTCAACATTTAAAGCATTCATCAACAGGATCTTGTTACTACTCTACATATATCCTAACTTATGAGCTACTTAAAGATCTCAGCTACTTCTCAGATTCATCTCCATGTTGCCAAGACCCAGTCTTGGACCTGGAGGACATCAGTTATTTCAGAATGAATGGGTACAAAATGAAGGTATGGCTGCCTGCGTGAGCATAGTACTTCATAGAATTTTTCCATAGAGACACTGCATAGCTTAGCTTAAAAAAAAAAAAGATTCGTTTGTTACTTACACATGTGTGTGTGCCTGTATGAGTTAATCTCACCACATGTATGCAAGTACCTACAGAGACCAAGAGGTGTTGGAATGATAGGAGGTTATGAACCACCTGATGTGGGTGCTGAGAACTGAACCTGGGTCCTCTGCAAGATAGCAAGCACTTAGCAGTGTAGCCATCTCTCTAGCCCATGTCTTTTCAATTTCCTTTCTAATTTAAAGACAAAAAAAAGCCAGCTAGAAATGTTCCAGGTCTGACTTACACATCTTTTTCAGAACCCTGTCCTCCTTCTCTTGCACTGAAAAGAGTTTCAGAATTCCAGCTCGTGCAGCGCTGCTGTAGAGACGTGGGCACTTGTTTATTTCTGGGTCTTTATCATATCCCCTTCTGCTGCAGAATGACAGAATTGTGTCTTTGATGCTCACTTACCTGGCTCCTCGGAACTCTAGTGGGAACTCCTCTGAGCCCAGCTAAAGAGCCCTGGTTTGTGAGACAGATTACACTTCGTGTGTTGATGCTTCCAGCATTCTGCAAACTTATGCTTTGTGCTTGACTTGGCAAGGTAATAAGTTTGTTTACATTTGTGAGGAATAAATGGAAATTAGTGTTCTCTTTACAGGCTGTGCACAAACACTGAGCCTGCTGCCACTTTGCGCATTCTTTTTCTCTAGAACAGTGGTTCTCAGCCTGTGGGTCGAAATTCAGATATTTATATTCTAATTCATAGCAGTAGCAAAATTACAGCTCTGAAGTAGCAGTGAAAATAATCTTATGGTGGGGGGTCACTACAACATGAAGAGCTATGTTAAAGGTTTGCAGCATTAGGAAGGTTAAAAACCAACTGCTCTAGAACCTTGCACAGTGCTTGGAGGAGAGCAGTGATTCATACTAACCAAATATTGAATGGTTAGTGACAGGATGGGGGACAGTCCTGGGTATTTATTATTTTCTTTTTCTGAATGAAGAAGCAAATTTAGCATTTGTGCCAGGGCATGTGCTAAGCAGGTCTTTATATGCGTTACCTTATTCACTCCTCATTACTCAATAAAGAAACCAAAGTTCAGTGTCTCACAGTATGTAACAGCCAGGATTTAATCTCAGGTCCATCTAACGCTAAAAAAAAATAAAATAAAATAAAAAAAAATCATCCTTTTCTTGGAATGTGATATAGCAACATGCAGTTTTTTGTTTCTTTCTCAGTTTCAGACAAACAGTGATAAGCAGCAAGTCTGATGACTCCTCAGCTTGCATCCCCTTCCAGGACTGTTTACCTGAAAGTTCTATAATAGAGACAGTGATTTCTCAGTGGTGAAGCATCAACACTCCTGTTGACCTGGGGCATAGATGCTCAAAGGAGACCTGTTTAATGAAAAAATATGAAACGTTCAAATTATTAAAACACAAGTGGTCTTAGTACTTTAAAAATACTATTTTTATCAATTCTTTGAGAATTTTATACAATGTATTTTGACCATATCTTCCCATATCTACCCTTTCCGCCCTCTGTCAACACCCCCAACTTTGAGTTTTCACACTGGAAGCCTTACCTACCTACTAATTTGTTTTAAATTTTTAATTAAAATATAATTATATCATTTCCCCATACCCTTTCTTCCCTTAACTCTTCCAAAGTTCTTTGCCTCCAACCCTTCCCATATTCCCTCCTTGATACTTCCCAAATTCATGGCCTCTTGTCTTTGGTTTTTGTTGTTTTTATATATGCACAAATTTATCGACACAACCTGCTGATTCTGTTTATTGTTGCTTTTATGTGTATGATTTCAAGGCTACTCACTTGGTATTGGATAACCTTATAGGGGCTCATCCATGGGAAAGACTAATTCTCTCTCTCTCTCTCTCTCTCTCTCTCTCTCTCTCTCTCTCTCTCTCTCTCTCTCTCGGAATCTCCTAGTTGCTTGTAGTTCTTTGTTCAGGGATGGGGTTCTACAAAATTTCTCCCTTCCATGTCTATTGTTATTGTTATTGTTTGGGTCTTGTTTAGGCAGCCATATTGTTGAGGTATCATGAGTGAAGCTTTACTGTCATTTCTAAGAGACACAATTTCACAGCAGACTTCCTATCCTCTGGCTTTTCCAATCTTTTTGTCTTTCTTTCTTCAGTGTCCCTTGAGCTTTGGTTCAAGAATTGTGTACATTAACCTGTTGGGGCTGGCACCTCACAGTTCATTGTTGGAGTTGTGTTATAGATGTATCTGTTAGGGCTGGCACTCCACAGTTCATTGTTGGAGTTGTGTTGGAGTTGTATCTGTTGGGACTGGCACCCCACAGTTCATTGTTGGAGTTGTGTTGAAGTTGTATCTGTTGGGGCTGGCACCTCACAGTTCATTGGTGGAGTTGTGTTGGAGTTGTATCTGTTGGGGCTGGCACCTCACAGTTCATTGTTGTCTGTATTGTGACTTGATGTGTTTTTTTGTAATGGCCTCCATATGCTGCGAAGGAAAGCTTCTTAGATGATGCCTGAGAACTACTCTTAAGTGTGTATTTAGAGTGCAGTTAAAAACAGCAGGCTCCCCTCCAAGATCCATAACCTCACTAGCCATGATAGTTGTGCATCCATTTTTACATACCCACTCTACCAAAAGGTGTGGAGTTCTACCCAAATCCACTTGGATGAAATGCAGCTCATCTACAGTACATTATCACACATCTTTGACTCTCATGCCATCCATCAGGTAGTAAAACCAAGGACTTTCTTAGTGTTTTTGAACACATCAGTCATGGCCACCCTTCTTCCTCCATCAAATGGAATAACACAGCTTTCCCTGAGAATGCAGTTGGGATCTACTCCTCTGGCACAGCTCTTCAAGTAGACTTTTCTTGTTCTTCATGGATATGGATATGGGTGTGTGTGTGTGTGTGTGTGTGTGTGTGTGTGTGTGTGTGTGTGTGTATACATTTTAAGTTTACTGATGAGGATACTGAGGTTAGGAACAGTGAAAATACTAGCTTGAGGTTACCCAGGTAGCTAAGTAGTGGGTCAAATTTCTCTGTTTATAGGATCCTGAGTCTCATCTTTGAAGAGGGAATGGAGGAACTACTCTTATTCATACCCATAGTAGACACATGTAAATATATATCCACATGTATATGCATGTACTTCTATGCATTATATATACTATATATATATATATCACAACAGTGTAACAATACATATCATATATCATATAACGTATATAATTTCACATTACATGTTAAATTTATCAAATGACATATATACACTTTTATATAATAGACATAATCTCAATTTCACCTTTGATTATAATTTGCAATAAATTTTAATTTAGATAGTATCATTATCACATGTAGTGAATGGCCAAAGCACAGTAGGGTTTCACTGGCAGGTGAGTGGAAATCAGGCCGTTGGTATCTGCATCCCTCATGCCCCCAGCTCTGACCTGTGTTTCTGACTTGACCACTCAAGGTTGAGTCCCTCTTGTGGAAACTCCAGGGTGGGGGTGGTGTTGGGGGTGGGGGTGGGAAAGACTTAAATGCTTCTGTTGTTTGCTTACATCCTCAGTTCTTTCTGCTTGCCTGAGGAAGGGTGAGAACAACAACTCCTTATTTAAATATGTTTTGAACATGTTTCACACCAGATCTCAGGACTACATAGACTGGCTTTTAAAAGCTCATAGGAAACTTTATCCACACGGGAACCCTGTCATCATTCCATTAGACACTTTGGAAAACAGTCCTTAGTGTGTCTTGTTTGTAAAGTCTCTAAGAATATCTATAGATGCAAGAATTCCTAGAAACCCCTGGCTATTGATGTGACAGGTGCCAGCATTTTCTATGGTCACTATGATAAGTGTCAAAATTTAACTACTCTTTTCTAATGCAAACTCCTCTGAAACCAATTGTTTCTCTTCTACAACTTGTCTGGCTCAGGCCTTACAGTTTTAATCTATTTAATAGTTAATGAGAGAGTGTTTGTCTTTCTGTTTTTCCCCATTTGATAAACATGATCATTAAGCATGTGTACAGGAATAATTAATATGCTAATATCACACATTTGCATAATGCATTATAATTTATAAAGCACTTCAGTGTCTAATGCTCCCTGTATCATCAAAGGTGCAACTTTTGCTTACAGACTACTTTATCGTAAGAAGACTGAGGCCCACAGAAGTGATGACATGTACACTCTCAGAGTCAAGTCTAATCTATTTTACAGCTCTTTCCATGTTGGCCTTCCTTAAGATATACCTGAATTATTTAAGGAGCATTGGCAGCCCACTTGATAGTCTTGTTGACATGGACAGTGGGCTCCCAGATGTCACCTGCTTCTATTACTTCATTTATTGCTGTTCACTAATATCAAGCCTTGCCTGCTGCCCAGCAGCTCTGCCCAGCAAATCATTGCTGTGTGCAAGCATGGGTGCTTTAATCATAGCAAGTGTGGCTGCTGATATTTATTCGCTAATTTTTATATTTCTATGATGATTACTTGATTTTCTTACTATAGCATAATATGAGTATTGCCATCTTCAGTTTCCAGATGAGGGAACTGAGATCAGGAATAGTAAAAAGGCTTGGGGTTACCCAAGGAGCTAAGTGGTGGAGTCACATTTCTCTGTGACTTCTCCAGATCCCAGATCCTTTCCCTCGTCTTTAAAGATGGAATAGAGGAGCTTGAATCTTCTTATACTAAACCCAGCTTGCTACACCAACCCATATCACTGCTCTGTCATACTCACCCCCACAGTAGACAAATGTTGACTGTCCAGGGGCTTCTGGTGACAGTTAATATTTTGTAGCATCTATCATGCTAGTCACTGTGATCAGCATTTTATATTTCTTATTTCACTTAATTCTAACAAATTTACAAGCTAGTCATTATTGTTATCACAATAAAGCCGATGCTTTGTAAAGGTTGCTGATTTGCCAACAAAGGAAGCCCGGAAGCTTTTGCAACTTGAATTCCAAGCTGTATTTGTCTCCACAACGAAACAAAACAAAATAAAAATGGGGGAGATAAAGTTATTAGCAGCTCCTAATGAGGTGTCTGTCTGCTTTAGCTGGTTCCCTTGTGTGTCCTGAGTGAGCACCATTTGATATCTGAGGGAGACACAGTTGGAGACAGGTTCACATTACAGTCTTGGGTTGTGTGGACAAGGATAACTTCATCACACGTTCAGGCTGCTTTGATTCTCTCTAAGCCTGTCCATTCTGGAACACTTCATGACAGAATCTTCTAGAACACGTGAGCTGGTCCCAATTACCTACCAGCTCTCCTCCCCTTCCTCCTCCTTTCAAGATTCAGGACTATGTCTCATCTTCTCTCTCCTCGTAGCTTATTCTGCAAAATCAGCTGCTCCCACTTAGCCGCCTACTCTGTCTCTTTTCTCTCTGTAATCCCCATTTCCCCCATTTTCGAATTATTACGAGTGTTGTTGATACTTACTGCTTGGTGTGATAGGAAATGCTGTCTGTAGTGCCCACAGGTAATTACACTTCAAAAGGAATAAATGGGGTTCAGCAGCCCCCCCCCAGCATATTTACTGGAGAAAGACAAAGGCTTTAAATTAAGGGATTAATTGGAAACCTCTCAGGTACACTTAGTTTCTGCTTGGCTGAACCAAGTTCTTCTCTTGAAAGGTCAATGAGTTTTTCCATAATTTTGAGCTGCTCTGAGAAAGAAACCATAAATCTTTCTGTTTATTTGCTTTATAAATCTCTCCCTTCCGCTCATTTAGTTTGTAGGGAGTGGAACATAATAAATCCATGACTCTCTTTTAGAAAAAGAAAAACAAACCAAGTTACCATAAAAGGAACCTGGACTGCTAAAACTATAAAATCAACTCTTCCTGACAGAAGGTTTTGTGTGTGTGTGTGTGTGTGTGTGTGTGTGTGTGTGTGTGTGTGTGTGTTGTTGTTGTTGTTGTTGTTGTTATAATAAATGACACCTTATTCATGGTATCTTCTATGTGGAAGATTTTATGCATCTGCATTAGGATGTAATGAGAATCATGGTCAAACTGATGGGTGATATGTTCAAAGAATGACTTCTTCTTGTTAAGTGGAGAAACATATTCATGCTCTTCTATTTTACTACAAATCTTGAAATCCTATTTACTGTTCAGTTTCTCCTTGGTGACTGAGGGGCCACCAAGTGGACACTAGCATTGATTAGCAGCCTCTCCATCCACAGTGCCAGCTGTGTACTGCCAGATTCAGGCTTGCACGGCCTGTCTTTTAGGGATGGCATTAAAGGTTGTTTTGGTGTCCTATTTGTTGTTTTGATTTTTCTCCCTGAAGTGACCATTGGAAAGGAAGACTCAGCTCTTCCTAAATCCAGATACCTTCCAATGCATTGTGCTGTGCCTGGCACTATACCTGGTATGTTGGTCACAGTGTGCATTTACGAATATCTACTAGTTACGGGATGAAGCTTCATTGGTAGAGTGGTTGCCTAGCATGGTGGAAGCCCTGGATTTGATTCACAGCACTGCATAAAACCAGATATGGTGGTGCATTCCTGTAGTTACCAGCTCTTAGGAGGTAGAAGAAGGAGGATCACAAGCTCAAGGTCATCCTTGGTTATCTATAGTATGTTCCTGGCCAATCTGGGCTATATGACACCCTGACTTAAAACAACAAGGACAACAAAACCAAAAACCAAAAAAACAAAACAATGGCTCCAAAAAGACAGGTAAATTTGAGGTTTTAAAGATTTTGGACAGCTATTCTCCTTTCTTTGAGTTTATGGAACACCCCTTAGTTCTTCAAGGTGCTGAGATTACAAGGAGGATTAGCATGCCCTGAGTCCTTCTCACATCTCAGACATTGTGATAGGTACTTTCACACCCATCAGATCCTCCAATGTTCTATTGAAAAATAGATTTTACCTTCGTCTGTTTGAAAGGTGATGGGCATTTGGGCCAGTCCATTGCACTTTTCACACCCCACCACATGCTTCTGTAATGTGCCGGAGCATCTATGCCTCTTGGGAGGTTCTGTAAGGATCCTGATTGCTAGGACTTTTATATGTGTGTGGTTTTATGTGCCATACACATACGTGGAAGTCAGAGGACAATTTGCCCATGTTGGTTCTTTCCTTTTCCTATGTGGGTCTTAGGGATGGAACTCGGGTTTTCAGTTTTGTTGGCAAGTGCCTTTACAGGCTGAGCCATGTCGCTGGTCCAAGAGTCTTTGAAGGGAACGTGAACCGTGGGCCTCCCGCGACTCACTGAAGGCTTATGGTATGGTGGAAAGCAAGCTGGTGGTTTCTTATACCCAGAGCCTAATCTGTGTGAGTGCGTGGTAGGAGAAAATATGACAGATGACCTCCTTGGTTCGACTGTGGTTAACCACAGCTCCCTGTAAGCACGCCTCATCTGAGCAATACAAAGCCATATTAGGGCTAGTTTCTTAATTTTGAGAATGGTTTACAAAAATCATTAGATTATTGATAAACTTACATAAGCCTAAGACATTTGGCTTGGCTCTATTCCTAGTCCTCACCTCTTGGATGTCCTTATATCAATAACCAAGAGAATCAAGATATCATGCAAGTTCAGTTTCCAGCCTGAAAACCTTTCACTGAGAAATCAATGAAACAAGGAGCTAATGGAGGTGTTCGGGTGGATGAGTGGTGCCCAGCGGGTTTCTTTGATATGTAAATGTTAGAAATAGAAACTCAAAGTAGCTTATGCTGGGAAATTTGATGACCCAGGATAACTTGAAGTTCAGGATTGGCTCTCTGGTGAGGCGGGATCCCAGCAGTACCGTCCCCAGTACTCTGTCTTTGATTTTGCTTTTTCACAAGCATATTTGCTCAGTTGCTGCCTTCATCTCCAAACCTGTCCTTTTAACTCAGTAACGCTGTGTCATCTAACCTACCTGTCACCTAACTGTTGCTATTATTCTGGGTTGGGCTCAGAGTTTGACCCTTGAACTACTTGTATGTCCAGGTATCCAGGGAACTACAAAGTTCTGAGTAGTTTGTCCTAGAATAATACAGCTTCACACCTGCAAAGTGAGTGGAGGACTCACCTTTGCTCAAACTGTGTGATAGAGGAAGGTGACATCTTGATGAAAGGAAACAGGACACTCGCTATGCCAGAAAACGGGCATGATTTCCTGGAGAGAAGCGTCCCCTGCTCTCTTTGACTGTTTTCCATTGGCAAGTGAGAGTCTGAAAATGACATGATTTCATATGCTCAAAAGACATCCTATTGTGACATGACACCCTGGATTCTTTGACACTTCTTGGTTGCATTTCTTTCCTCGGGCGTTAACTGATGGTGCTCCTCATGCCTAGATCTGAGATATCTCTTGTGCTCGTCACCATTTCTCTTTCCAGCATACCATCACCACTGCATCTTAACAGGTGATGGCTGACAGCTTATATAAGACATCTAGCCTAGACTACTTGCTTCAGAACCCTGTATGTGTAGCACCAATCTTAAAAGGTCTTATTAATAAAAACAAACCCAAGGCCAATTATTGGGGTGAACGCTGGAAGATCAGAGAAGCAGAACAAGCCACAGCTTCCTCACCTTGCCAATTCCTCAGCTGATCCTGTTTCCTCAGACTGGAAGCCTCTGAGTCCTCATATCCAAATGAATCTCAGCTGAACTGATGCTCGAAAGTCTGAATGCTTAGCCTGCTAAAAGCTTCTAGTTTCTGGTCCTCACGCCTTATATATGTTTCTGTTTTTGCCATCACTCCCTGGGATTAAAGGCTTACTTCTTGGGATTAAAGGTGTGTGTCACCATGCCTGGCTCTTTCCAAAGTGGCCTTGAACTCACAGAGATCCAGAGGGATTTCTACTTCTGGAATGCTAGGATTAAAGGTGTGAGTGCCACTATTTTCTAGCCTTTGTATCTAGTGGCTGTTCTGTCTCTGACCCCAGATAAGTTTATTAGGGTGCACAATATTTTGGGGAACACAATACCACCACATGTCTGTGAATCTGATTGCGCCCTTGGCAGCTTCACAGAGCTGTCTCAAGGCACCTCACATTACTGTAATCTTCTCTTATCATTTCTGCAGCACGATGATGAGGTACCTGTGACTATCAACTTATATGAAAGAACAGTATATTTTGGCATATACATATATAGTTTGGAAGCTTCAGTTCATGCCTAGCTGTCCTATGGCTTTTTAGCCTGTGGCAAGGCACCATGACAGTTACAAGTGGCAGAGGAAGCCTATTTGTACCCCTACCACTAGGAAGAGAAATGAAAGAGGAGATGCTGAGGTTCCAATACATCCTGAGAGCTTGCCCCCAGTGGCCTAAACCCTCCCGTAGGCCCCAGTTCTGCTATAGCTGGGAATCAAGTCCTTAATGCATAGGTCTTTGGGAACATTTCAGATCCTTACTATAGCATTCTGTCTGAATACATGCTGTTTTACCATGTTTCCTTTACCTGTGAGTTATAGCATCAGTCCTCTTGTATATGATCAATAGACTTTTCATCTTTATTTTATTTATTGTTTTAGAATATACTTTACTTATTCTTTGACAGTTTCATACACTTATATAATATATCTTGATTATATATCCAATTCCTTCTTCTTACTCCCCCCGAAAGCTCCCAACACCCCTCCTTTCCACTTTCATGTCTTTTCCATTTGGGGGGTAACCCACCAAGTCCAGTTGGTGCTGCTTGCAGAAATGTTTGCTCGATCCTGTTGCCTTGATCTTATACAGGTGTTGTGCAAGCAACCCAGCCTCACTGAGTTCCTGAGCACAGCAGCCTTGTCACGCCCAGAAGACGGCGTTGCACAGCCCTCTTCTCCATCCTCCAGCTCTTACATTCTTTCTGCCCCTCCTTCCATAGTGTTCCCTGAACTACTGATGGAAGGGAGTTGATAGAAATGTCCTATATGCCTTGCTTTATCTAATAATCATCTTTACAATGCATTCACTTCCTCCTGCATCTTCTGACTTCCTGTAAACCCAGCCACCTTGTCTCTTGCCTTGACTGTGGCAGTAGAGCCTAAACATCCTACAGAATACCTGCCTTCAAAGGTGCCTCAGATTTTGTTTTCAGCTGGTCTTGTGTGTTGCATGTAGAGTAATCTCGTCAGACCAGAAGCTGAGTATGCCATCCACCTTCTCACTATAAGGAAAAGGATGCATTCTTGCTACAGCAAAGGGGTCGAGGTATCTCTGTGACCTCTGTGCCCACTAGAGTTTCAGGCTCCCCAAGCCTCTGTCCTCACTTTCCCTTGTTCCCCTCCTCCCTGTCCACACCAGCTGCCTCACATTTAGACATCCACTAGTCCTCCCTGCACTGTCACTCACTGTTCCTTGTACCCTTCATTCAATTGTCTTCTACCCCTTTCTTTCAGATCTCAGATGAGTCATCTGCTGTTCAATTGACCTCACTGGCCAGATCAAATTTCTGATGCATACTATCTTAAGACCACTTATTTCTCCTTAGTTGAACTCCCATAATACTAATTTTAAATCTGGTTGCATGGTCTCTTGATTATCTTCATCATTTCCTCCTTGATATCACATTTTAAGCACCTAGATGTTTGACCCATGTTAACTGAGTAATAGGTACTGGAATGCTTTAAGGATACTGGGTGGCCAATAAAAGCAGACAGAGCCGAGCCTATAGCTTGGTTTTGTGCTTCATCAACCCAGTGTGACTTTGTGTCCATCACTGGAGCTTTGAATTTTTAGTTCCCTCACCTGTAAAATGGGCTGGGAATACTTCTGATAGCCTGGAATCAAATGAGGCAGTCCACTGTTGCAGAAACTTTATTATCCTTTCGCACTAGCCTACCTTCCCCTTCACATAGAGCAGCTCCTTTGTCCTTGTCCTGGTCCACACAGCCATCCCTTTCTTGGGCCTTGCTGGCATGACTTCTAGTGGGTAATGTTCACTTTGTTAGAGATGAGTCAACCCTCTGTTGTGTCCCTAGGTGTCCATGCAGAGTCGCTTGGCACCTTAATGACCAACATTTGTGATGATCAGCCATTTGCAGGGAGAAGGGAATAATTTGCTTAGTTTTGAAGGTACATTAACTCATTTTGGTCACTACAGATCAGTGATTAGGTTTCTTTATAGAGTCCCTAAATAGCTTCTCTACTTGGGTTCTCTGATTTCAAAACACATTTCATAGGTTAAAAAAAAATGTGTTGGATTTAGTTAATAGTTTCCTTTAAGTTATGTGACTCGCTCAAGGTTGCAGGTTGATTGGCTCAATGGCTTATTACTGAAAGGTCTTGATCAACTTACTGGTTGAAAATTTGTCTTGAACAACTGAACCAAGCTCATGGGCACTCATGAACTCTAGACTGACAGCTCTGGAGCCTGCATAGGACCCAACTAGGCCCTCTGCATACAGGAGACAGTTGTGTAGCTTGGTCTGTTTGAGGGGCCCCTGGCAGTGGGATAAAGATCTCTCCCTGGTGTGTGCATGAGCTGGCTTTTTGGAGCCCATTCCCTATGGTGGGATGCTTTGCTCAGCCTTAATGCAGAGGGGAGGGGCTTGGTTCTGCCTCAACTGAATGTTCCAGGCTTTTCTGACTCCTCATGGGAGGCCTTTCCCTTTTGGAGGAGTGGATGGGGGCTGGGTAGGGAGGAGGGGGGGAACAGGAGGAGGGGTGGGAGGGGGAAATTGTGGTTGGTATGTAAAATGAATGAAAAATTAAAAAACTCAAAACCCTTGTCTTGAGTAGCTGTGAATAAGATGATGTACCCCCAGGGGCAGGAGGAAGTTATGTGGTTACTTTTGTTATATAAGGAGTTTGAAATGGCTTAGAATTTAAACAGAAATGATGGAAACTTTTGTAAACTAAAATTCCACTTGGCAGTGAAATCACAGACTAGACTTGTCTGGTTATTAGTTTGCTGTCACCCTCATAGGATGTACTTTGGTCTCCTGTTTTGTCCCTCTGAGCTTTCATACTATAATGTTCAGCATCTGCTCTAGGCTCAGAAGGATTGAGTTTGCTGCGCGCTAATGTTGAGTACTCTAATTGCATCATAGTCTTCTGGAGTCTGTGTTTATGGGAGAGAGACATCCTGAGTCCCTGACTTATTTGGTCTGGAATGGAGATCATTATTTTGCTTATCTAACAAGTTCCAGGTGAGGAGTCATTGTCTCATTCCTGGTCAACATCATGCTCTCAGAGCTGCTCTTATAGGTATTTAAATGTTTGTTTTACCTCTCTCAAGCCTGCATCAATAAAGCAAATGACCACAGATGTTATATAGACTTCTTTTAATAATTTTGGGGAAGTATAGCCCATTCTAAGAGAATCAGACAATGTAGGTACTGTTAGGTATCATTTTTGTACTTATCCCCCTCCAAGTTTATAGCCTTTATTAACATGACATATAAATATAAATAAACCTAAAATTCAAAAAGTATTTATTAACTATATAGAAGAGTTAAATATTTTAAATGATCCAGAAGGAAACTAAAGAGCATACAATATTTGTCTAATACAGTCTCTGATGTATGGTTGGAGAGGGTCAAAATGACTTTTATAATAGATAAGAAAGAAATCCCACAGGGATGAAGCATTCTCTAATTCCAATGAAAAGGCCAAAGCCATTTTAACCCGGGCAGATTTTACCCTATTTAATTTTAATTCAATTTAGTTTACCCTTTCCGTTTGTAACCCTCCTCAACTAGCTTGACCCAAGTCGTCCTTATTGTTGTCTAATCACAGCACATACAGCAGGGCTCTGGAGACAGGCAGCCCAGGTTAAAGTCCTTTCTCTGTTGCGTGCTCAGTCGTCAGCGGTGGATGCTGAGAAACTTGTCTAACTTCCTTGCATCTCCTTTTTCCTCCTCTCTGCCATGAGGATGATAACGGTATTTATGGTGTGTCATTGCTCCGAGGATAAATTAATTTATCCATGTAAAGGGACTGGAATGATGCTTACAACATCGTTTAATATTGTAATGGAATACTTGCCTTCCCTGGAACTTAGATAATTCTGCAGAAAGGGCTGTTTCATCCTAAAAACCACATTATATTGATCTGCAGTTAGCAGAGAAATGACAAGACAAAAGATTGGAGTTTGCCTATCCTTACAAAAACTGGTTGAGCAGCCTTCCCGACCATGCTGAGCTTAACACTTCCACCGGGATCACACACAGGACATGGTGCCTTTGCTTTGCTGTGTGGCTGTTGGAATTCTCTGTTGTCTAAAGCAATGATGTTTCCTCTGTATGGTTCATAATTCCCCTTGGCTTCTTCTGCTATTTGATCATAAAAAGATGAATTCTGACTTTAAGATTTTTTTTTCTGGGCAGATTTTAGTCTTTTGAATAAAAAATGGAACAACCTATCATGATGTGAATTTAGTCCCACAAGCCCTGTTATCATCTGGTTGTAGAAAACAGCAGCAACATCTTATGCTTATAAGTGCTCATATGTATTTTCTCCAAAGCAATTTTTTCTGGGTCATCAGAACACCTCAAGGAGTATTGTTTTCTCAATGAGTATGATAGAAGGCTTTGGGGCTGCACATATGAATTCTGTGCTTTACCCTTCAGTAGCTGACTATTTGATACTAATTCTGGCAAGATGAACAACCTTTCTAAGCATGAATTGGCCTAAAATATGTCACAGTATTATTCCTTTGTGGTATTGGAGAAATGTAACACTCAGTACACCCAACTGAATCATAGCAGAGCTTAAATACAAGTCTAGGCTGTAGACTCTTGTCTCATTGTGCTTACTATTTCTGAAGAGGAAGATCTTGTGTATACTCTGATCCTAGACCCTTGTGCAAGGAGACTAGGGGTTTCCATGAGTGACGGCTTATACTCCATCATTTGATCATAGCAGATAAATTAGCTGGGCTTCTCTCCTTGACAGGGCATCTTTTACAGGTGGTGCTAGGAGCCATGTCTGCCTACCCACTCATCAACACTCACATGGCAGGGTGTTGAAATTCTTCCATTATCCTCGTTCTCCACACCCCCACCACCACTGCTGTCCTGTTTTGTTCACCTGCTCATCTTTTTAGCTTTGACTCACTTTATAGGTCTTGGCTTTACCCCATTCTTGACAGCACAATTTGATTTCAACTGAGCAGTTGAACAATCTGAAATTGAATTGGGGTATCTCAAAGAAGATTATTTATTTTTCTCCACACATTTTCCTCAACTGCTCACTTAACCAAACTATAGGCCCAGCCCATAGATGTCTGGTGACTTTTGTATATTGAAATTTTAGGTCAGTTTGAGACTTCAATCTCATGTCTAAATGCACTGCTCTTTCCTTCTTTCCATTCCCAGCATTGCTTGGTTTTGGTTTGAGGCCTTGCTGAGGCAGGGAATGTAGTCTGGCTTTCCAGTACCCCACCACCACCATATGGGTCTTCCATCATGTGCTCTTTCATGGATCAAGGTGTAAATTTCGTGGTGGGTCATATAGGGGTATCCCTCATTCAGGTCTCTAATATGGAGATTAACACTGGTCTGGCCTCAGACATCTAATTACTTCTTCCTCTAATCCCCTTTTCTTAGCAGTACATTTCTTTCATTATGTTGATCCTGTTCTCTCTCCCTCTCTCTCTCTCTCTCTCTGTCTCTCTCTCTCTCTCTGTCTCTCTCTCTCTCTCTCTCTCTCTGTCTCTCTCTGTCTCTCTCTCTCTCTGTCTCTCTCTCTCCCTCTCTCTCTCTCTCTCTCTGTCTCTCTCTCTCTGTCTCTGTCTCTCTCTGTCTCTGTCTCTCTCTGTCTCTCTGTCTCTCTCTCTCTCTCTCATTGTTGGTTTGTTTTTTGTTTTTTGAGACAGGATTTCTCTGTATAGTCTTGGCTGTCCTGGAACTCACTCTGTAGAACAGGCTGGCTTCGGACTCACTGAGACCTGCCTTTACCTCCCAAGTGCTGGGATTATAAGTGTGTGCTGCCACCACTGTCCAGCTGATGCTGTGGTCTTACCCATCTGGAATCTCTTAGATGTGCCTCTGGATAAACGGCTGATAGTTATTTTTCACACTGTCCACTTTTTAAACATGAGTTCTTGACATGATAATACTAGAGAACATGTTTTCTTTTTCTGCTTCCTAGACTCAGAAAAGACTACTGGATTCCTTCAAAAAATAAATACCCAGCTGAGGAGTACCTTCCCTGTCTCTCTTTGCTGGGAGCCCTGTATCTTACACCTGTTTTCAACAACCAAAGTATTTGATTCATGACTCTGACTGCATTGTTCTATCTCCCTTATCTGCCTTCTTTTGTTTCTACAGATAGAGGATAAGAGTGGAGTTGCAGTGATTTAGGTGGCAAACTTTCAGAAGCATTGGCCACTCATTGGTGTTTAACTTCTTTAGGTTTTGTGTACTTGGAGCATCTTGTCTTCAGCTTTGATACTAACTGCTCAAAACTCAGCTGTTGACACTCAAAACTCCCCTGGACATGCCCTGTAGCTGTCTCCTGGAGCTTACATGGCTATGGTCAGATGGACAGGATGATGCAGCCTAGAATACAACCTCTGTCTTCTTTTGTCACCAACCAGGAGTGTCATGTTGACCACTGCCTAGCCATTTTGTTTTAGAGGTGTGCTCATCCCTGCCTTGTCGTGGTTTCCACTCTTAGTGGAGAGCCTGCCTGTTGGAGTGCAATCCTGTGTTGGGAGCCTGGCAAGCTCTTAGGAAGATTCAATCCAGAAGCTACTTAGCACTCAGGAGCTTCCCTGGCCATGCCCTGTGGCTGTGTTCTTGACCTTTCCACACCTAGATTCCTTAGCTTGTTGTTCTCCTGACTGAGCCTTGATCCTGAAGAACAAGCCAGGATGTGTTTCCTTGTTTTATTATTTCTGCCTTTGATAGTATTATTTCTGGCAACCCTTGTCTTTATTGTAACATACTACCTTTGTCCCTGGTTGATTGGTACCTATCCTCCATTTAATTGCTACTGAGATTTCTAAGGTGAATGAATATTCAATAATAGAAATAACATAAAAGAACCTTTACTGGGTGCTTTCTAAACTTCTCCATATGCTCTCATTTAACTTTCCCAATAACTCCGTATGGTAGGTAACATTACTCCCATCTGTCCCTGTTAGCTTTAATTGTCACCTTGGCAGCCTAAAGTCAACTGGGGAGGGAAGTTCAGTGTAGGAATTGCCCAGATCTGGCCTGCCTGTGGGGTATGTCTGTGGAGGATTGTCTTGATTGTTAATTGACCTATGAGTGCCCAGCACACTGTGGGTAGCATGTTTCCCAGGCAGGTGGTCTTGGGCTCTATAAAAAAGCTAGTTCAGTATATGCCTGTGAGCGATCCAGCACGTATCATTCCTTCATGGTTTCTGCTTCAAGTTTCTGCCCTGACTTCCCTCAGTGATGACCTGTGACCTGAAAGAAGTATAAGCTAAATCAACACTTTCTTTCCCTAAGTTACTTTTGGTCAGAGTATTTTATCACAGCAGCAGAAAGGCAACTAATACATCATATTTTTTAAGGAATACATGAAGGAGCCTAGATATTTACGTTGTATGTCTTACATATACATTAGTCTAGATCTAAACCCCAGATTGGTGTGATTCCAAAGCCCCAGCTCTTGCTTTTTGTTGCAAGAACAACTGAGGCATTTCTGGTCAAGTCAGCACATTGGAATTTGTTTTGTTGTGACTGTCTGCATGAACCAGCATGGGCCTCAGTCAACAGTGCCATATGTACTGCTGGCCCTCCTGAGCCAGGCCTGTGCTGGGATCCGTGCTCACGAGTGCACACTGGCTCCCAGATTCCAGGCTTATTTCTATGCATGTTACTTGTAGCAGCTGAGAAAGTTAATTTGGTAGGGGGAAATTAAACTCATCACTATTCTCCATTGTCTCACAAGTGTTACACTTGAGAAGAATCACACTCCCAGGATGACAGGTGTTTTGCAGAAAGGATACAGCATCCCCTCTCCTCTTCTCCTTCCTTTGCTCCTTCAGAGCTTGGGTAGGAAGGAGATTTTATTTTTTTATTTAACCCAATAACAGTTTTATGAAGACAGAGATATTTACATGCTAGGTCATTAATTCAGAGTTAGAGGCTGTTGAATATGTAAGCAAGCAGAGATCCTGGGGCAGTAAAGTAAACAGGGCTTTGGCAACAGGGAGGCTGGGCCAGGAGACCATTTCTATTTCAAAGTGATCTCAGCTACCATAGGCATGCCTCACAGAGAGGATTGGATTTCTGTATTTGTTGCTCAGTCTAAGGCTTTAATTTCTGGCTGTTACTTTAATTCAGATTCTCTATGTATCCTATTGCTATCCAGGACACTCGTACCAGGATTTGCAACCTGCCAGAGGCTTGGAACTTTGTGGGGTTTTGTTGTTGTTGGCCGGTTGTGTTTCTAATTTATGATATTGAAAACAGCCTACAAGGGCTGTTAAAAATGAGTTTTAAGTTCTCATTTTCTAGTTCAGAGAACTTAAGAACCCTGTTTTACTTTTCTCCCTCATAGGTCACTGTCCCTTGTCTTGGGCTTTAGTGGCCAAAGTTAGGTGGATAACTGTACAGCATGGAGCAAAACCTTTTTGGTCTTCTGAACCATGTCCTCAGCTTTTAGCCCCTGACTGCTACTGCCTTGGTCATAAGTGTCATTTTGACCACTGTTCAACAACTTTGTGTGGAAGGTTCTGGGCTCATCTCTACTTTGCCATGCTTTCTACTCTTTGTAAAGACCCTGTCCAGCACACACCTCCTGCAGCAGGAGCCTGGCAAACTTATGTTGATGTATTATTCCTGGCTCAGTTTAGAAGCTACCTCCATCAGGTCTTCCTTGATGCCCCTTGCCCACCTCCCCACGAGCAGGCATGTGTTTCTCTACTGAATTTCTGTTTTAGTCTTTGTAATCTATGTATGGTGATCGTGACATCACAACTGTTGTGTTGATGTCCCAGTGGAACAACCTTGAGTGCCCTGAGGGTCGGCACTCCTGTGCTTAACCGGGGTTGGTGTTCAGTGCTTGTTTTGTGGACTGTCTAAATGAACACACAGCTATGCTGGAGTCAGTAACACTGTTGAGACTTTGGCTGTCCTAAGCAAGGGACACTCCATCACTTTTTATTTAACTGTGTCAGTAATGAACTACCTTTGGCCAATGACTTTTAGCATGGTCCGTGAACAGAGCCTTAATAGGTGGACGTAAATGTATATTGTTTTATTACAAATGAAGACCAATCAGAAATCCCCCAAATCAATATGGACCAAGAAGCTCCATTTTCTGCATTCCCAGTAATTAAAATAATTGTTATTTGCATATTCCTCCACATCTCCAAAAATAAAAATATAAATCTCAACTGTGCTGTTCATTTTATCCCTATCTGTTAATGATGAATTTTCTAGAGAAAGAAGACAACTTTTAAAGAAGTATGTTTGCTTTTGATGACCTTTGCCCTGTGTGAGGTTTCTGGCCTGGTATTTCATAGCTGTGAAGTCATTATTTAGAATTTGAATGTTTGATTTGAACATGCACACACCTGCACTCGCAAAAACAATCACAGTGCAAACTCAGCCAGCCAGTTCTGAAAATAAACATTGAGCATTATAATGAAACAACATGAAGATTCCCTGAGCAGCCAACACTACAATAAAGGGAATTTGATGAAACCTGGGTGAGGTGTAAGGGTTAGGAATACCTGTAGTGCCTTGTGCCTGCACGGCTCACAATGGTGTGCCTATTTTCATGAACCGATGTATTGTTCACTGTTGCTGAAAGAGGAGGCAATCAGTCAGCTGAAAGCTTGGCTTCCCGAACACCAGCAATTAAAAGCAAGAAAGGACAGCACAGGCATTGCCAATGACTCGGATGTTTTTTAAACTGAAAAATGTAAAACGGAGCAGGGGAAATTTGCAGGGAAAATACATTTATACGTGTCCCCAAAGCGGGAAAGAAATAGTATTTACACTGGTGCTGGTAGCAAATGGATTACTCACACTTTGCAAATCTGCCAGTGTACTTACCAGTGAATTAGTTTAAATTGTAGATTGTAAGTGCCAGGCTTTAGGAGAATGGAGCTAGAATCGTTCCTTAACCCCTGGAGTTACTCTCGTTCTCTTATCCTGATATCCTGCTGCGACTTATATGAATTTTAATTTCTAATAAGGTAGCCATATGTTTTTGAGGGAGTCATAATGAAGTGTCAAAAATTACTAACTTTTCTAACAAATCCGACCTTGAGATAATCAGACCTCATTTTAAACCCACTCATGGTAGATGTAGGTCTTCCCCATTTTCATGGTTCAACCTCCGTACCTGGGAATGTTCTAGTAACAAAGGAGGAAACCTTTTTCCTCTCCTTTTCTCCTCACTCACATGCTGCTTTTAGAGTTGCTAATTCCATAGAGGAGGCGGGGTGGGGGGAGGGCATCAACAGTCTGCATGCTTTCTTTTCTTTCTCCTTACTGGTCTATCCCCTCTTCCCCACTTCTAATTCTTACAAAGAACACTGACTGTGTTAGGTACAACACATGTGAGCTGTCCAGAAGAGTTATGTTAGTTTATCCCTTCCCTGTGATTCATAGTTCTTCGCTCCAGTAACTGTGAATAACCAAAAGACAGGGAGCCAGGGAAAGAAAACAAAACTACCTTCCATAAAAGAGTCTCGCGTTCTACGCCTTAGAGAGCAGAATGGCTCACACTCCTGATTCACTCTTCCCCTTCTGCTACAGTCCTTCATCAAGCTGCCCTTGCTGGACTGTGTGCCAGTCACTAAGTTAATTAGCACATGCAAATGGCCTTCCGGGTTTCCCGTGGGGGCAGGTAGAACATCAAAAGAGGAGCGCTATGCAGACAAGCTCTGGTCACTGTCTTCCCTTATGACCTCTTGGAGAGGCTCATTCTCCTCATTCCCTTTCTGTTGCTGCAGTCAACACCATGGCCAACAGCAAGGTGGGGAGGAAAGGGTGGACAGGAGGATGCACCCTTAGAGGAAGTGAAACAGCAATCCTTTGTTCTTCAGTCTCTCTCCACCCTTCTGTTGTAGGGCTTTTATCTTCCTGATGCCTCCCTCCATTAAGCTAAAAAGGGATTAGGTTCTTAACATCTTCACTTTTCTTACATTACCTTGAAATCTCTGCTTTCTCCATATCCCCCAGCGAATGGCTTTGTTTCCCACTTTCTGTGTTCCAGGAATTTCAGCTGCATAATATTTTCCCATTTTCCTTATCTCATAGGCATACTTCCAATTTTGCTTGGCCAAAACCACAAAGAAAATCCCTCCTTTAAGAAAGATTTATTTCATTTTATGCATATCAGTGTTTTGCCTGCATCTATCCGAATGCACCATGTTGTGGCCTGTGCCCTCATAAACTGGCAGATCCCCTGGAACTGGAGTGACAGACAGTTGTGAGCTGCCATGTGGGTGCTGGGAATTTATCTTATGTCCTCTGAAAGAACAGGCAGTGCTCTCAAATGCTGAGCCATGTCTCCAATCCTCCAAATCCTTATCTTTAACAGTGACAGAATATATAGGGTAATACAAACAAAACATCGCCATAGTAAGTAGATTGTCAAGATGAGTACACCAGGAAGTATTTCACAGACTTTGTCTGATTAAACATGAGGTATGACAGAGTGACTCAGCTTATGGTTTAAAATAGAATGCAACTATGAAAGCTGGCACCTGCTCTGGGCTTGACATTTTCCCATCATCACATCAGGAGCAGGAGGAGAGCATGACAAGACAAAATGGTGAGTATTGAGAAAATGTCACCTCAGGGGTTCCTCTGTGACATCAGAACACTGGGGTCATCCTCACGAGTTCTAGATCAGGAAGGTTATTCTTGATGGGATCTTGGAGTGGATGGTTGCATTAATGAAAAATCAGATATAAGTGGATTCTGGAAAATAGTTACTAGTAATGTTCCAGTCCGAGCTGGTGGTTTAGTTTTGACAAACACACAGTGTCAATACATGATATAATTACTAGAGGAAACTGAGTTGTATTTACTTGAGAAAAAATTCTGAACTGGGCTGAAAATTTTTGTGTGTATGAAATTATCCCCCATTAGAACTTATTTAAAATAAATTACTTGTATTTAAGGTCAAAGCCTTGAAATAACCAGCAGAGTGTAAACTAGCCATATTTAGCCATATTTATTGCTCAAATCTTCTTTTTTACATTTTCTATTCTTTAAGATCAAAACAGTAAAATATAAGAAGTTATACAATGTAAAGCCTCATAGTTCTTTCTTTTCAGGTATGTGTTTTTACATGATTTTATTTGTATGTACTCTTTTCTGCTTTTAGGCAGAGAGAAAGGCAACACCTCTTCCAACATCGTGTGCATGTGTGTGTGGTGTGTGCACAGGTTCTTCTGTGTTCATGTCCATGTGCTTGTATGTATGGGAGGTGGAGTCCACATTAGGTGTGGCTTTTCACCACCATTTTTTTTTTGCTTTAAATTTCTTCATTATTTGTCTTTTTATCTGCTGATTAATATTTTTATACTTAAAAATTCACATTTTTCCTAACTTATTTTTTTTATAAATTTATTGTTTGAACATTTCATACATACATAGAATGTGTTCTGATCAAATCCACTTCCACTCCATCCTCTTCAGCTCCTCACATCCCCGCCCCCCCATACACACTACCACTCCTGGTTTCATATACTCCTTGTACAACCCACTGAGTCCCTTGGAGCATGGGCATGCTATCTGGGACTGCATCCCTGAAGGGAACTGACTCTCCTTCCACCAGAAACTGTCAATTGCCAATAGCTCTTCAGCTGGATTTCACTAGCCACTTTCCATCCAAGCTGGAATCTTGGCTTAGTTTTCAAAACGCCATCTCTCACTGAACTTAGTGCTCACTGATTCAGCTAGGCTGGCCACTGAGATCTGATTGCAGGTGTGCACAGCTTCGCCAGCCTTTTGTGTGGGTCTCAGGGATCCAAACCCAGGTCTCCAGGGTTGTGCAGCAAGGGCCTTACCAACTGGGCCATCTCCCCAGCATTCTCTTACAACAGTCGAGATAGATAGATCTTCCATGATGACACAGCTGTTCTTCATGTGAGTGATTTAGCCTGGATGACATGGCTTCATTTTTATCATTTTTGTTTGGTTTTAGTTGTAGCTGAATTTGTGGTGCCAGTGGAGAATTTTATTTATATAAGGATATGATTTTACCCTTGTTTTACAGTCTTTTTCACAATGACAATGGTGGCAATCACCATTAAGCACCTCTCACATTGCCACCATCTCTGTGTGCCTTGAGCTCCATATTACCAAAATGAATGCTCACTCCTAGGTGGGTAAGCACCTTTGCACCAAGCACATCTTGTAAGCTACTAAGCCAAAACAGCAGCTAATTAAACAGCTCAGGCTTGGTAGATAATGTTGACCAGTAGGAAAACTCCAGCTGTCTTCCATCTTCCTACCGGTCAGCATTATTAACTCAACAGTCTATGGGTGTACTTGAGAACTGCATCGTCATCATATGTCTCTGTATAATAATACATTGAATTAAATTCAATCTATGATGCCCAGGACGAGGGACCATGCTCTCTTTCTTGTGAAAGCTACTTGTGCAAAACTCTTCTGACCTTCTGCTAGCTCAGCTTTTCTCAAAATGAAATACACTTTCAGGAGGAGCCAGACAGAAGGTGAGTCCTGTCATCGCTGGACAGACAACAAATGAAGCTCATGAATCAAACTAAATGGGACTCTTATCACACATTAGGTGCCAGTCAGTTTTATAGAAAGACTCATGCATCCCAGTTTGCTATCTATGGTGGTTTGTGATGTTTTGCCTTGTTTTCTGTGTCCCCACTTGAATAGTGATGGAAGTCAAATGCTAGAGTTAGGGTACCATGCCTACAAGATGGACATAAAACCCATGTTTGCACAATATGGTGTATGCTGTTGCTTCTCTTGACACCCCCTCTCAATTTGTAACCTCAGAGTTGGAGCTCCACTAGGTTCTCATGGGGTACTGCTACCATCTTAACCTGCAGTATGCCCACATCTCATTTTGTTCTCGGGATCCTGGCTCTATTCTATCTAGTATATGGCACTTTTTGGTGGCTATAATATTTGGGACCCAAGTCACACCTGGTTGTTAAAATTCTCTATATTAAAATATTCCATCCCAGTTTGAATTTCCTTTTTATGGTATTTTTTTCCCATGAAACTTTTAGTTTCAGAGAAGGAATATAAAGCCTGAAAAAGAAGTTGAGGGACATTTGTTGCATTCACCCACCCAAATTTGAGCCTCTGTCTCTTGTGCCAAAATTGGTAGCAATACCACAAGTGTAAATATAGTGGTGGCATTGTAAACAGGCAACTTTTGTTTTGAGACAGGTTCTCATATAGCCCAGGTTGGCCGTTAACTAGATCTGTAGATGAAGCTGACCCTGTACTCTGATCCTCCTGACTTTACTTCTCATGTGTGGGAATACAGGCATGTGCCCCTTACCTGGCTACAGGTAACTTTTAAAAACATCACCTCAATTGCCAATATGGTCCCTACATACGTTGTTTTTTGAAAGCTCCACTGATAAAGAACATTGAAACCCTCTCAAGAACACTCACTCTGCTTACTTATTTTTGAGTCTAACTTTAAAGGGTATGAGTTTGATTGCTTCAAGTTTTAATCTGTTCTAACTGAAAATGTGACTCAGCCTCAAATACTCTGGATCCTGTTGTTCTTTTGTTCATTATGGTGTCAAAGATTTAGCTTCAATCTGCCACCTGCTCGGTAAAGGACATCGATACTCCAGAGTGTGTTTGCTAATTACATTTGATTACTTGAAAGGTCACCTGAAGGTTTTCAGTGTGTGTTGGAGTCGAGGTGTTTAAATCAGAACTTTGATGGATGATATCTGTCAGATCCCCAAAGGTCAAAAGAGTGAAGTTGGACAAAAGGCGTTGGCAGTGATTGACTGAATCACACTGAAATGTGCATCTAGTTTTGGTTGACTTTGTAATCAGATGACATTCTTCGTTTCATTGACCTTGAGTAAGAACCTTGATCTAGTTGCCTATCAAGGGTGCCAAGATTCAAGATCACTCTAGAATATCTGTGGGTTAGCTTTTTAGAGGTGTCCCTGACCTGTATAGTCTTCCTATCATCACTTCCAGGGGCCAAAATCAAAATGTCAGACATGTTGGCTGTTGTTTTTTAACCAAAATTCTCTGAATAAGTTAGTTTCTTCAACACTCTTTCTCTTGGTGGTTTTAGATAAACACATGGGACAGGGACACATGTGCATGAGCATATACAGACACAAGGGGGAAAACTAGGAAAGACAAGCAGGCTTTTGGTGACTTTCCAAATCTTATTTTCTTTAAATAAGGAGACTCCCTGGGTGAGAGCAGTGCGGTGTCTTCTGCATATCCCAGTGGAGGATGTTCAACTAGGCTTTGTGTAGACTGGATAAATTATCTGGGTAAAAGCCATTGCAGAAGGTGAGACTCTTGACAGTCATCCTTTTTGAAGTTAAATGTTATGTAGCAGGAGGTTAGGATAGGCTTTTCTATCTACCACAGAAGACCACATGCTTAGAAGAGAACGTGAGGTAGCCACCCTCTTTTTAAGTGGAGCATCATCCACTCAACAGGGCTTGTAAAGAGATGCCTGGGATCTTTTTCACTAATTATGATAAAGAAGCACTTAGATGCTCATATTTGAAGCATGTGTGTATACACAAACCATTACTCTCGATCCACATTTTCCTCCAATGAGTGTTGTTATTTTGTGATTAGAAATCTTGGCCACTCACTCCATGTTCTCCAGAGGCTAGAGAGCTAAGAGAACACCAGAGAAGACATTTTTTTTTCTGGTATAAAGGTGTTCAATACATTTTTTTTTCTGATATAGAGGTGTTAACCGTCCTCTCCAGTTCCTTCCCTGGGGAAGGAGAGAGGAGGGTTCTTCTTTTCCTGAGGCTGGTGTGCTAAGCATTGAGGCACCTCTGGGGAGGTGCTGGGCTAGCCTGGCTCCCACTCTGCAGATCTGAGGAGAGAGAGCTGACATGGGGCACACGGCTAACATGGAGAAGACCTGTGCTCCCACTCGGGTTCTGTCCCCTGAGTCCATGGTGTGTCTGTGTAGGAGGTGCCGAGACAGAGTTAGACGGGCAAACGGCCTATTAAGAAATGGAGGTAACCTGTGAACAATGAAGAGGAAAGAAGCAGACCATGAGGGAGAATCTCATTACATGTGGGTCTAATAAAGCTTTGGTCGTTCATAAGGATTTTCTGAATAGTATCCTCTAAAAGGTTTAATTTGGCCATAAGTGGATCAACCTCGGTGTTCCTACTGGAATACTTAGTGCCCTCTTGTTGGAGGGCGGGTACCTAGGAAGAATGCCCAGGCTTCAGCATTGTGTGGCTTCAGTGAAATTCAGGAGTGGTGTACATGAAGCCCCTCCCTTAAGTGTGTTTTTTCACAAAGCTGTGGGTTTGAGAACACACACACACACACACACACACACACACACACACACACACACACACACGGGGGCGGGGTAGGGAGTTAAAAATATGTCTTTTAAAAAAATTGGAAAAGGGGTTAGCTGGGCCTTGGGACAATTTCAGCTGTGGCTCTGAAGTCAACCTGTGTCTGCATCCCTTCTCCCTGGCATTTCCACCTCTGCCCCATCACTGCCTGGGGACAGTTTCGCTGTGAGCAAGGACGATGCTGTGGCTCTCAGCCAGTGGAAAACTTTCATCTTCCAGACTCACCTTGGGAGGCACAGCGTCCTTCCCCTTTTCTTCCTCTGCTCTTCCTACTGCGGTTGCCATGCACTGTCTCCTGCCAGGGTACCTGCAATGTCCTCTGCAACCTTTGGCTGTGCTGACGATAGCCTTGAATGCCAGAACCTTCTTCCAGCCCTCAACTTCTCTATCTATAGGATTCCTCACTGATTCCTTAAAGGCATACTTCTCATTTTAACTCACCAACATAATAAATTAGACATGTTGTTTCCATCCATTGCGGAATGGGGATATTTGGCTGAGGGTGTGTGTGTGTGGTGGCAGATCCTCATGTAGCCCAGAATGGTCTCAAACTTGGTATATAGCCAACTTATCTTGGACTTCTGATCCCCTTGCCTGTACCTCCCAGTTTCTGGGTTGATAGGTATGTACGGCTATGTCTAGGCATAATGGGTAATTTTATGTTTTTAAATGTACCATTTATTTCCATTAATCATTTGGTAGTCATCTGAACATGCACTCTCTGTTAAGCATTTCCTGTGCATAGCCTATGCTCCAGACTTTGGATGGACTAGAACAAACTGGTTGATAAAGCGGCCAATGTCCTATAATCTTTTTGTTTTCATTACAGATCATGCCTATAAACATATCTAATTTGGGGGAGGAAAAGTGCATTGCCCCATTTAGTGTACTGGCTCTCTGGCAGAGTGTATCCATTGTTGGTGAACCAGCTGTCCCAGCATCAAGATGTCCTAAGACTAGGCAGTAACAATATTATTGATGTGTAGGTCATTTTACAACACTGGACAAGAAGTGATGTAGTGGCTGACAGCAATGTGGTAGGGCATCCAGCTCACTTATTTCATAGTTTTGTGTCCAAAGTTAGAAAAACAATATTTTCAAAGTAACAGGATCCTAACGGAGAGTGCTGGGTCTCTGACTCCCAACTTTCTTCTATCTTATGTTGGGCCTCACACCAGGAAAACTGGAGGAGTTTTGACCAATGGGTAAGCTGAAGGGTAAGCTGGATCCAGGATGCTCCCCTCACAGTTCCTGACTCCAAAGAAATAAACTGCAAGGACTAATCTCAGATTGGCTTTTGCATTCTTCACAAATGCCTGCATTTAGCTTCCTCTAAATGTTGTGAGCCCAAATGTGTAATGTAGACAATTATTTAAGTACCAATGTTTGTAGAAAGCTAACTCTAGGAAAAATGGAGGCCCTGTGTGTGTTTTCTTGCTGTGTCATTTGTCTGTGGTCTCTATCTCCATCATCTTACTTTCGTCCTGTCACGGGACCATTGGGCTCTCCTACAGAATGCACTGTCCCCTCACTGTGTCCCTGCTGCACTTCAGGACACCATTTAGACATCTGTGACCTTGGGATGTAGTTACTCATTTCTATGCCTTTCTTCCTGGCTGTGCTGAATTTGAGTGACAGAGATTAGTGCTTCTTATCACTACACTCAAAAATGCAGACACATAGACTGGCACATGTTAGGTGTCCATGCTAGGTTAATTGAAATAATGGATAAAATATCTAGTTAGTGAGACTCAGGTTAAGTTTGCAAAATTTTATATGTAGAGATTATTGTTATAAAATTTTATTGGCTACAGAGTAACTTGTTTATTTGATTCTAATATTAACTCCTGGAAGCAGTTACTGCTATTTTGTAGTTCTCATTTTCAGTCAAAGGAAACCATTTTTTAATTCATTTTAAAAACTCTCCCCTGCGGGATGTCTGTGTGTGTGTGTGTGTGTGTGTGTGTGTGTGTGTGTGTGTGTGTGAGAGAGAGAGAGAGAGAGAGAGAGAGAGAGAGAGAGAGAGAGAGAGAGAGAGAGAGAGAGAGATATTCATGTGGGTGGTTTGGATTAGAATGGCCCCCATAGACTCATATAATTAAATATTTGGTTCCTAGTTGGTGGAACTGTTTGGGGAAGATTACGAGGTGTAACCTCATTGGAGGAAGTTTGTCATTGAAGGTGGACTTTGAGGATTCAAAATCCCATGCCATTTCCAGTTAGTTTGCTCTCTGCCTCTGAGTTAGTCAGTGTTCTGTTGCTGTCAAGGGACACCATGACCATGACAATTCTTATAATGGAAAGCATCTAATTGGGGCTTGCTTATAGTTTCAGAGATTTAGTCCATTGTCATCATGGTAGGGAGCCTGGTGGCAAGTCAGTAGGCATGGTGCTGAAGAAGCAGCTGAGAGTTTTGTCTGGACCCACAGGCACTAGGAAGATAGAGACACTGGGCCTGGCATGGGCTTTTGAAACCTCCAAGCCCACCCACCCCCAGTGACATACTTCCTCCAATAAGGCCATACTTACTCCAACAAGGCCACATTCCTAATCCTTTTAAATAGTGCTACTCCCTAAGCACTCAAATATATGAGGCTATGGAGGCCACTCTTATCTAAACCACTACATCCTCATACTTAGAGTTAAGGATGTAAGCTCTCAGCTCCTGCTCCAGCACCATGCCTGCCTGCTTGCTGCCGTGTTCCCTGCCCTGCTACTTATAGGCTGCAATATTCTGGAACTGTAAGTCCCTATTAAACTCTTTTTCTTGTGGGTTGCCTTATGACAACCCATAGTCATAGTGTCTTATGACAACAATAGAAAAGTAGCTAAGACTCTGTGTGTGTGTGTGTGTGTGTGTGTGTGTGTGTGTGTGTGTAAGCCAGAGGAGAACATCAGGTGTCCTTATCACTATCTGCCTTACACAGGGGCTTTCACTGAACCTAGAGCAGAGTCCACAACTAGCATTTCCTACCAGTTTTTCTGTCTCCACATTCACAGCATGGGCACCCACGTAACCGTGCCGGGTTCTTCATGTGCATTCTTAGGATCTGAACTTTGGTCCTCAGGGTTGCACAGTATTTGGTAGCACTTGCTAAATCATTTCCCCATCCCCATCCCTATCACTGTTGTTATTTGTATTTTCAAGATGAGACACTGAGATTCAGAAATCCTGGCTGTAGACTTCATGCCCCAGCTTCTACAAGAAGAGTTTTATGTAAGAGGCAGGCAAGTGCTAACATAAAGTTCACTCTCTGTTGCTGTAATAGAAAACTCTGAACTGTGTAAGTTATAAAGAAATGCAGCTGCCTCACAGTTGTGGAATCCAAGAGGTTCACTGTCAAGAAGGTACATGTGGTGACAGACTCCATCTGTGGCTCTCACAGCAGGAGGAGGAAGCACAGACAGGCTAGAGCCAAACGGAAGTGGACTCACTTTTATGAACCCATTTCTGTGATGACTGTCCCTGTCCCCTGATGGTGATATGAACCCATTCACAAATGCAGAAGCCTCATGGCTCAGTCCCCTCCTACCACTGCTGTGTTTGGATAAAGTTTTTAACACATGGACATGGCAGAAAACATTTAAAACCACAGCTGACTGATAACAGTTTGGTAACTTCACTGTGAGTGAGGAAGTTAAGAGTGAAAAAATAGCTGGGCTGGGCATTGCTGGTCCAGCCTTTATTTCTGGCACTTAGGACGCAGAGTCACATGGATCTCTATGAGTTCAAGGCCGGCCTGGTCTACAGAGTGAGTTCTAGGATGACCAGGGTTACATAGTGAAACCCTGTTTTTAAAAACAAAAGCAAACCCAAAAAAGAGTGAAAATTTTCTTTTTAAAAATAAAATGATTGTGTCAATGCCTGGTATACCAAAAATACTTTTACTGTCCAAGAAGATTGCTTTAATTTGTAAGGCACTGTCTTCTCTTTAGTGTCTCAGAGTTCCCCATACCTCAAAACATAGAAACCACAGCTGTCTTTGGTGTATGCCTAAAACAGTTAAATTTTTTTCTCCCTGCATCTGCCTTTTGGAAGCAAATGATGAGAAAATAAGTTCATATCAGAAGTTTAATTAAGACAACATCCTTCTAAAACCCATCCAGGTCACGCCTTAGAATCGGAACACATCAAATCTAATTTCTCATACTGGCTTCAGCTACAGCCCTGCAAAAACCAGGACTCCGTCAAGAGTAACTGTGTAGTCATGTGACTCTGTGGAACTTGTTTTTCATTCTGTGGTCCCTGATAATCTCAGGTGTGGTTCTAAACATTCATGGGATGACTTTCACACTAGGATTTAAAACGGTGTTTATCGAGACTTTCCATTTAAGCCAATTCTACTATGTCCAGGGAATTTGGAATAATAATATTGTTTTTTTTTCCCTGTCTTTATAGAAATTAGTTTACCTCACAGATATCTCCCCTTTTGACCTGGAACTCGATGCTGAGAGTCACAGTTTTCACAGTGCTGTGTGTGGTTTTCTGCCTGGAGACTGTGACCTGACTTCTGGCAGGGTCTTCCAGGGAAGGGACACTGAAGGGGTCCCATAGCTGGTGGCACTGGGAGACCACTTCCCACAGTGTAGTGCTGCCTGTTCACTGGCATTTTGCTGTGTCTTGGCCCCTGTCCATTTAAACAGGAGCGTGTATTTCCAATTTCCTCTCTTGATAAAGATGGTGTTTATGAACATCGGCATTAACACATTAACAGCATGGGCTTTGCAGCCCTGAGGTTAAAAGCTTTCTGCTGTCTCATTAACTCACAATGGCATTTCATTTTTAATATTGTCTATGCACCCTGGCTAGATTCATCACCATTCAATGGCTTTAATTTGCAGAGGCAAGCTTAACTATGATGGATGCTCTAGAACACTTTAATACAGTTCCCTGTGTTTTGGTGACCTCCAACCATAAGATTATTTTTCTTGCTACTTTAGTTGCTACTTCATAACTATATTTTTGCTACTGTTATCAATTGTAATGTAAATATCTGTGTTTTCTGGTGGTCTTAGGTGACCCCTGTAGAAGAGTTGTTCATGGGTCAAGACCCACAGGTTGAGAAACACTTCTCTAGAGACACATGAGACAAAGTAGTGGGTTTGTGATAGTATGCATATCTCCCTGTCACTAGTAACAAATTGACAGTAAGGTGGGCTTGGACCTGGGTTTGAATTCCACCAATGTGCTACTACAAGCCTTGGGCCATGTACTTAAAGTCCTGAGTCCCCTCCCTCCCTTTCCCTCTTCCCTTCTCTCTTTTCTCTCTCTCCTTCCCTCCCTCTCTCCCCCTCTCTTTTCTCTCTCTCTCTCTCCCTCCCTCCCTCCCTTTCTCCCCCCCCTCTCCCCTCTCTCTGTATTCAGGTGGACCTGTACACCTGTGCATGGCATATGGGTGTGTATATGCATATGGGTGCCAGAGATCAATGTTGAATGTCTTCCATTATCACTTTTCACCTTATTGTGTGTTTGTGTGTGTGTTGTGTGTGTGTTTTGCGTATGTGTATGCATATGTATTTGTGAGTTGTGTATGCATATGTGCACACGTGCTTGCAAGTACATATGCCCAGGCAGGTGGATGTAGAGGCAGGAAGTTAATGTCAGAATGTCTTTCTCAATTACTTTTCTACTTTGGTTTTCACCCAGAGTCTCCATCTAAAGTTAAAATTTACCTTTTGGCTAGAGTGGCTGGCCAGTGAGCCCCTGGAGTCTCCAAGTGTCTGTTTCCTGGCCTTAGGGTTATGGATATGCACAGCTATGCCAACCTTTCACAAGGGTTCTGGAGACCCAAGCTCTCCCCCTCATGTTTCACAGCAGGAGCTTTACTAAATGAATCATCACTCCAACTCCGAGTCAGCTTCTTGTCAATAGAACAGGTACCATTGTTCAATCTCCTTGATTTGAGAGAAATCTTAATGGATGCAAATCATGCGTTCAGCAACCAGCCACCTGCAAGGGTGGGGTCTGCTCTGTTGGTACTCAGAGAAGAATTTCTGATGATCAGATCAATGCTTTGCCTGGAATTTCTGAGACTTCAGAAGCCATCCTATCCCCTTGCTGTGGCGTCTCTGAGCAGAGCCCCCTTTCTCTGCCACAGAGCCTGTAAATTGTCAAGAATGCCTTGACCTCTTCCCCAAGTCCCCCCTTGTCTCCCATTGGCGTCTCTGTGTCTCAGTGTCATGGCACCTTTCAGCAGCTGGTAGGAGAAGGAGGGGGTACTCTCTAGTCTTCTCAGGATGGAGCCACCAACTGCCTTCCTGATGGCTTTGCACTGGGGTTTGGGCTGTCATGGTCCAGTACGGCTCATTTGTCATTGTCCTTTACCAAACTATTTCTTTCTGGTGAATTCTCAGGAAGGTGGGTAGGCTGGGCCAAAATCAATTCCTTGGTTTCTGAGTGAAAGAAGAGATCACTTCTGGAAGAAGCCTCCAACACCGAATAACCTGTAAAGAAAGCAAGATTTAGGATCCAGGGTTGCTTCTTAATGCGTGCCTGTCTGCTGTAAAGGTCAGGTGATCCTTCTAGATCACTATGATAGGTGCAGCAGAGCAACACAGGCATGTTTTCTTCAACAAGGAGGGATTCTCACCCACACCCACCTTTTCATCCCATCTTATAACCAAGGGAACAGGACACACAACATCTCATCTTTTGACTCTCTGGTAAAGCATTTTGTTTTCAAAGTTGGAGTAGGGAAAGATATTTCTGAAATTACTGGAATCTTTCTACTTGGTATAGATGTCAGTTCTTAGTGACATATTCTCCCCGGAAGACACAATAGCGTGCAGCATATTGACAGGATGAAGACGTTCACATTTAGCGTGTATCTTTCAGGCATGAGGTGAGAAGCTGCAGAGTGATTGGAATGAGAGTTATTATTGGCCTGGGTCTGCTCTCTGTTGAAGCTGCCGCAGCCCATGTTTGGAGACTTTGGTGTGTATATTTCACACCCCTGCCAACCCTCCTCCCCACAGTCCCAGTCCTCTCTTGGATCTTCCTCTTTTGTGAGAAGCAAGGCAGCCAGATTCCATCCTCTTACTGTCTTCATGCTGGGTTTGTGTGGGAAGAATGCACACATGTGAAATCTGTAATTGTAAGTGCTGTGTAATTATAATTTAACAGCAAGTGCTTTATCACATCTCCCAATTCCCAAATTTAAGAACAATGATAGAAGGACATGGGTACCCACAAAAGGAAATAAAATGATAAGTAGTACTAAGGTGTGGCCTGCGATCCAAGATGATTGTTCATAACACTCGACACACATACAGGAAGGTGTAACCAGGACTGGAAACACCCACAGAGGTTTATTTGCAAAAGCTGTGATGAAACTAGTGCTTCAGCTATCTCAGGGAGCTCAGGGCCAGAGGTGGCTTTAAAATCACCCTTGTCAGCCTGCTTGCACAGTAGGAAAATGGCTACCTAGATAAATGATGCCACCTGCCTAAAGCTTCTTGGTGGAAGAGATTGAGCCCATAAGTTCTCTGCTGCCTTGTCCCCACTGGCCTTGTCTCGACATCTGTGGTGGCTATAGCTCTGAATCACCAAGCAGACACTGAGTCACATTTGGGGGAATGGGCATTGCTTGCTTATTGTTTCACACATGTGAGGACAGGAGCTCTGGGTTGCGTTAAATGCTTTCTCTGATGAAGGCTATCAGACTGATTCCAGATAACCACAGCTGTGAGCACACATGTGCAAGAACCATGCTGTGTGGAGAAGACAGTCCTCCCATCCTCTGATGCTTACATTTCTTTCTGCCACCTTCTTCCTTGATACTCTGTTAATTGATGAATGGATAATGACAATTTGTTTCATCTGCACGATGGGATGTTACTCACCTATAAGGAAAAATGAAATCATAAAAGGTGCAGATACAATGGATGCAGCTGGGAGAAACCATACCAAGTAACTGAGAGGTTACACAGGCTGCAAAAGACAAATACCACATAACTGTGTCATGCATGTAATTGTAAGTGCATGTGAGTCCGAGCTCCAAGTCTTTTGTTTTGTGTACATGTGGAATCCAGGAGACTAGAAATGAGCCAGCGGGAGTGGGGCTGAGCTGCAATAATGTTTAGATTCATAGGCCCTAATAGTTTACAGAGGATGAGAAAAGAGTTGAGTGAATGAGTAAAAACACTGGTTAAGAACTAAAAGGAGAAAAGTGAAAGGTTGAGTGGCGGGGGAGAGTTTATAAGGAAAGCTTGCTTGTATGATGCCCACACTCAGTCTGTGTCTATCTACTTAGGTAGGACAGGAAAATTCTACAAATTCCTGTTGTTCCCAGGGCAGTGATAACATTTGTTTGTTTGTTTGTTTTTATTATAGTGCCAGCTCTCCCACTGACTTACTAACTTGGGCTATGTGGGAGAAGGAGTAGAGATTAACATGGAGAAGATGATGACGTTCTTAACATATTATCCCCCAGGTGCCCTCAGCTGAGAAGTTCAATGTGTCAGAACCCTAGAGTCCCCAACAGGCTCGAACTAGGATCTACAGCTAAAGAGCAGTTGTGGCATTCTGGTTGGTAGAAGTGGATGTCGGTAATGTTGATGTCTGGTTCTTTAGTTACTAGGCATGTTAAACACTTGTACTTCAGTTTACTGTTGCAATCATTACCCTTGTACTGACAGCCAGTTAGGACTCGTTGTTGCCAGTTCCAAGATGTCTTTTTGCTGCTGATTCCCACAGCATCCTCTCATCAACTTCTAAGGAGTCTCAGGAGATGTAGCATCATGTGTTCATCATTGGTTTATTCATTTATTCACCCATGCATGAAACACATGTTGAGGGTCTTCTGTTCCTTGGTTATTGTGAAACTGTAGAGGATCCACAGATGAGGAGACAGGCCTGTGGTCCTGGTGCATACTTGCCATCTTCTTTGCACCTGTAGTTCACAGAGAAGTGGAGGAGAATGTCTAGAGCAGCCAAGCTCACTGGGTGGCATTGCCCTGGTGGAAACCACCCTCACCCAGGTTCTCTGGCTGCCTAAGAAATCTGACTCTTCCAGTTTGATGCAAAGAGCACCATCTCTCAGGGGACAAGCTCATGTTTGACATACTCACTGAGTCTGATTGTATGTGGTATCCAAGAATGTCACTTCAACAATCTGCAGTAACCATCAGGTAAGTAAGACATTGTCTGTGACAGACTAGGGTATGCTCACCTCGAAGGGAAGGAAAAATGACCAGAAGCTCCCTTAGTGAGTGAGTGCTCAAAGGAAAGTTTAATAGCAGCCAGCTTTGGCTGGCTGGTGAGTCTAGCTCCAAGGTGCATGCACCCTGTAGAGAGGTAATCATTCCTGAGCAGTCAGAACTCACTTTACCCCCATGGTCAGCTCTGACCATTCCTGCCTCCTCCTCCTGTTCTGGAACCAGGCTGTTTGCTGTCAGGAGCCAGGACATAAGTATTTACAAGAATGGACAGACTGCAAATCTTCCTAAATGTACCACACAGATTTTTTTTTCTTCTAAGTAGAGTATTTCAAACTTCTTTTTAAAAACACATTTATTTATTTTTTACCAAAATAAAGTATTTATGTATTTTAAGGAGAATTGCTGCCACAATGGCTTATAATGAAAGCACCCATCTCCCTGCTTCCTCCTTCACAATTCACCCCTAAGAGCAGCATTCTTGTTGACAATTCTTCTCAAGCCTACTTCCATTTTTCCTAATGGTATGCTCATGTTGTTATTATGTATGCAATTGTATTCATCATCTATTGCTTTTCTCCCTATTTTTATTCCCCTTAACGTGAGTGAGGATCCAGCATGCTAATAGCTCTCTTCTCTACTCTGCCTTCGTCCTTCTCTTCTCAAACTGCCAATGCAGCCAGGACTCACTGGAAACCTTAGGCGAGGTTTTAACAGTGTGTGTTCAAAGTTGTGATCCCCAATAATGGGTGTCACAGTTCAGGACACACAGCTCATGTTCTGACCTGTAAGCAAAGCTAGCATACTAGCTATTTAAAAGTCAAGATCCTGGGTTTCACCCTCTTTCAAATCAAAGTGGCACTACTGACTGTCTAGACAGAAAGTGAAATCAGTATATGTAAAGTGCCCAGATTGTATACCTTAAAAATAAACCAAGAAGAGGCAGCTGGAGAAGCTCTTTGGAAACAGAGATGTCTTAAACTGACTAAGCACAATATGTATCTTTAAAGATTTTTAAAACAAAATTGAGTGTGTGTGTGTGTGTGTGTGCGCGCGCGTGCGCGCGCGCACGCACGTGCACAGTGCACATGCAAGCGTGTGCCTGTGTGAATGCAGGGGCTTGCAGAGTCCAAGAGAAAGCACTGAGTCCTCCACAGCTGGAGTTAGAAGTGTTGTAAGCCACCCAGTGTGGGTGTGAGTGTGGGAAGCCAACTTGAATAATAGCAGTGTGTGTTCTTAAGCTCGGAGCCATCACTCCAGCCCCACGCAGTATTGTTTTTTAACTAAATAACTTCTAACCTGGGCAAAAGCACCCCCATCACTCCATCCCAGATAATTAAAAACAAAAATCACAGCAAACAATGCTTATGTGGCCCAGCTTTAATAGTGCCTCCTTCTGGAGAATTCTACGTCAGTGGCCCAGCCCCCTTTCTGTTCAGTCTTTCTGTGATTGGGGGACAATGCCATTGATTAGGCTTCTTCTGCTTTAGCAAATCACAATCACACTGCAGCTTTCCTTTCTTGAAATTACTAGCAAATCACCTTGATTGGGGTTTTCAGAATTCCTGATTCCTCCCTCTCACATTTATAGACATTTTCTAGGTTTATTTCCCCAGATGGCTAATCTCACTGATTGTCTATAGGTTTCATGCATTTAATTCACAGGTGGCAACCTTATTTCTCCTATCTTTGCTTCCCTATGATCTAATCAACTTAAGAATGTGCCTTGTAGCAAAGCCTCAAGGCAACTGAGCCTTGCTCTGCACTTTACTGCCTCTCTTCCTGTCATTCATTGGGTTATGGGAGTCTAAGCTGATGAGATGGAGCTTAGTCTGTTCGGTGCTATTCATGAGAGATCACTACTTCTGCAAAGAAGATGGAAGATATAGAATTGGGTTGGAGAAAAGTGACTGTCCCAACACACCAAAGATGTGGTATCAATTTGTGTTGGAATTGTTAGGCCCATAATGATCCAAACCTTTCTACTTCTACACACTCCCCTCCTCAGATGTACACTACCTATAGAAAAGCATGCCTGTAGATCAGGTCCCTCTCTGAAGCTCAGGCTTTCAGCCACAGGTGTCTGCCACCCATACATTGCAACTGGGTATCCAGTTCTTCCTTCAGAAGAGATATTAGGTGTTTATCTTTGTGTTTAATATCCATGCAGAGTTATTATTCCAACTTCTTGGTGAACACACTCATGTGAGGCTAATTTCTCCTCTCTCTACCTGCCCCAGAAGAGCAAAAGCACCCCTCGTTGTTTATGCCCCTTAGCCCCAGCACTTAGCACAAGATGGGCAGTCAACATCTATTTCAGTAAGAATTCCATAAATGACCATAAAGCCAGTTCAAATCCTAAAGTTATCTCTACCACTGTAGCCATCAATTTCATCTGAAGGGAGGAAACTTATCTTTTCTGAGCCCCTCTTTGGTGCCGATCATTCTGATATGAGTTTTATGTCTATAACCTAACATAATCTTCACAAACTCTTTGTGAAGAGGGATATTGATCTCAGTTTACAGTTGGAGAGATGCAGAGGGCCTGTCAGTCTGCACAACATTGCTTCTGTGGGTGAAGCTGGACTTCTAGGCATTGTGTTGAGAGTACTTCTCAGGGTTGGAGTTGGGACCTGTGGCTTCTTTGGTTACTTTATATGTTAGTTATTTTGCCATTGCTGTGATAAAACGCCCTGGCATAAGCAGCTTACAGGAGAAAGGGTTTATTTAAACGTACACTTCCTGGGGCATACAGTCCACCATGACAAGGAAGGCGTGGCAGGCAGCAAGAGTAGTAAACTGGCTTGTCTCAGTACATCAGACCTTAGGAATCAGAGGTTGACCAGAAGGTGGAGCATGACTATACTGTCTCAAGCCCTGCCCACAGAGATCCACTTCTTTCAGTGGGTCCTAAATGTTTCATAACCGTCTGAAATAGCACTACCGATCGGAAGCAAGTGTGCAAACATGTGAGCCCATGGGAGAGATTTTACATTCATACCACCATATTGAATCCAAGTTGAATATCATGGTAGACACTTTTCAAGTTCCTGCCCTACCAAGAATGTTTTGTTCCATCAGAATGCTGTTTCTTTTACAACATCCTGGAGATACACTACTACCTAAGCTTTGCTCTGTCTGGTCAAACTTTGAGAAAAATCTCTTATGTATGACCTATATGCTATATTCAAACTATTTTCCTGGTAGTTTCCTAGGCAAGAATCCAAGTTTTCCTCTTAGGTCACCTCCCTTTCCCCTCCACCCAGGCCAATGTCTTGTTGTAATGGGGTGTCAGGAGCTCACTTGCCCCCTCATCCTGTGGGACCCATTGGCTGGTATCTCTTAGGAGCAGCCCGCCATCTTTTGTCTCCTTCACATCCCTGAGATCTGCTGCCTTATGACCCAATATACTTGGGTTACTTGAGTCATGGTCTCACTCTGGCTTCAGGGTTAGGAGGCAGGACTCAGGATTTTAGCTTTAGAAACAGTAGAGAAGTGTGAAATTGATTAGGAAGAGATAGGGAAATGGTCTGTCTAGCTTCCATTTATGAGGTGCGTGGTGAGATAGAAGAGTGAAAACTTGAACTGTGGAAGTGGCCTCAAAGGAGGCAAGCCACCATCAGGGGGCAGCAGCAGGGTCTATGCTGAAAGTACTTTACTACTATGGTCTGGGCTGGAGAAAGGGTCCCAACAATGGGTGGTGTAAAAGAACTAAGTGCATGCATAGCAGAAACACTTATCCTGTGACATGAAGGATCAGCATCACGAGGGGACCGCCGTGTTGTTTCTGAGGTCAGACTGCTTGAATGTGAATTCTGACCCCACCAGCCATGTGACCATAAGCAAGTCACTGCCCTCATCTCTGCCTCAGATTCTCTTCTGCAGAGTAAGGAGCATATGGCAGCCAACTATCAAAGTGGGCTGTTGTGGGGATAAAGTGAACCTCACAGTTCTACCAAGGATATTCTATTCTCTCCTTTTAAAATAGAAAAAATATTTATTTTATTTTATGTGAATGAGTGCTTTGCCTGCCATATATGTAAGTGTACCATGAGTGGGAGTGCCTGGGGAAGCCGGAAGAAGGCATTGGATGCCCCAGAATTGGAGTTACAGACTTTTGTAAGCCACATGTGGATGTTAGAAATAAACCTGGGTCTCAGATAATAGTAACTAGTGCTCTTAACTGTGGAGCCGTCTCTCCAGCCAACTGTGGTTTGAGGTGTTTTTTGTTTGTCTGTTTTTTTAAAAAATAAACTTCTTGTGTTAGCAAAGTTTTAGGCTTCAGGAAATTTTTATCGATAGTGCATAGAGTTGAAATTTCCTTTACTATGGATATTTTGTATGATGATGTAGACACGTGTTGGTATGTTGGCTTACCTGCAGCCCACACCTGTGATCAGCTTCCCTGAGCTTTTGCCTTTCATCTTGTCTTCACTGCAGTCCTCTCCACATATCTGAAGGGTCTCATTGGTACCTATGCTTTACTTATGGCTGCCCTGCGTAAGTGTTAAATGGCACCAGTCACAATTCTTCTCCTCCTTCTCCTTCTTCTCTTCTTCTTCTTCTTCTTCTTCTTCTTCTTCTTCTTCTTCTTCTTCTTCTTCTCCTCCTCCTCCTCCTCCTCCTCCTCCTCCTCCTCCTCCTCCTCCTCTTCTTCTTCTCCTCCTCCTCCTCCCCTCTTCCTCCTTCTTCTTTTTCTTCTCCTTCTTCTCCTCCTCCTCCTTTTTTTTTTTTGGTTCTTTGAGACAGGGTTTCTCTGTGTTGTTTTGATGCCCATCCTGGATCTCACTCTGTAGACCAGGCTGGCCTCAAACTCACAAAGATCCACCTGACTCCACCTCCCAAGTGCTGGGATTAAAGATGTGTGCCTTTTTTCTTTTTGGTTAAGTCACAGTTCTTTAGAATACCTCCTGATTCATACTGCTCCAAAACTTTTCTCACTACTACACATAGAATATATGTTTTGGGGACAAAGACACATAGATACTTATTTTCTATTTCGGATTATAATCTACCTAACTTCATTTTGTTTGTGATTGGGCCAACTTTGGCAAATAGGAGCTGTTAGAGTCAACTCCTTTGCCAGGGATTTTAAAGTTGGCTTACCTGAGTGAAAATTGTTCAGTTGGATTTAATACAGCAGGCACCTGGGGTTCGGAGCAGGGGGTTGCCCGTGTTCACTCTGCCTCTGGCTATGCTTGGATTCTTCCACTTGGCAGACATGTCAAGCGTGGTGCCCTGCAGGTCTTCCTAGTGTCTGAAATGCAGCTGTTGGGGTGGTGCCAAGCTCGCTCACTTTGTTTCCTTATCTCCCCGCTCACATTGTAAATTCTCTTTGAACAACGGGACTTTCTTCCTAGGACAGATCCATGAAGAAATGTGGTGTAATGTACCATGGCCCTAGCCCAAATGCTGGCATTCCTCAAAGAGTCTGATTCTTTTTTTTTTCTGACTGAGCACTAGGCAGGCTTATTTCTCAGGTAAGTTTTGCAGTCGTGAGGCTGACGAGCTCATGATTCAGTGCTTACTTAAGTCCTGTTTTGCGCACTGCTGGCTCAGTGATTATTTGTTCACAGGATGCTGGCATCTTGGGGACTGTGAACTCCCCCGGGGCAGAGACTGGTGTGCACATACTCATGAGCCTGTGGTAGTTCGTTAGCAGCTGAGTAATGTTGCCGAAACAAATGAAGGCTGTAGACCTGGAGAATCGATTCATTTACTCACAGAGCTTGATGAGCTTGAGGTTTCCTAATCAAGCTCATGTAATAAAATTATATACATCTAAGGATAGACACAGTCCCCTGTTATTTTTAAGTTTATTTTGTTATTTTTTCTCATGATTTTAATTGAAATAGAATTATATCACATCCTTCCTCTTTATAGCCCCTGCCAGTTACCCCCTCTCAACTTCCCCAACTCTCAAGTTTCTCTTTTTCTTTTTTTTTTTTTTTTGAGGGAGAGGGGAGGTTATATTCATTACATATATGTGTGTGTACTGAATATTATTCTACTGAGTCTATTTTTGTTGTTTCTGTGTATATGATTTCAAGGTTAACTACTTTGCATTTGGACAGCAATAAAGGGGCTCATGCCTGGGAAGGGCCGAGTCTTTTTCTCCTAGCAGTCAATAGCTGATTGTAGTTCTTGTCTAAGGGTGGACAGCCTGCAACATTTTCTCCTGTCCACATTGACATGTCCATTGATATTGCTGTTGTTTTGATCTTGTTTGTGCAGCCATTTCTAGGAGAGACAGTTTCACAGCAGGCTTCCCAGTAGTCTAACTGTTAGAATCTCTCCTCCCCCTCTTCCAAGATATTCCCTGAGCTATAGATGCAGGATCTGTGATATAAATGTACCCACTGGGGTTGGGCTCCCCACAATCCATAGATCCCTGCATTGTGTCCAGTTGTGTTTTCCTGTGATGGTCTCTATTTGTTGTAATAAAAAGACTTTTTTTTTTAATGAGATGGGGTAGCTACACTCACTGCGAATATAAAGACAGGGTTTAGAATGTGGGAAGGAATGTGGCTGATCCAGCAAAGCTGTGGCAGTAGAGTCCTTTCTCAGGTCCATGACGTCACTGCCCGGGGAGACAGGCTAAGGGTCCAGTTTCAGTTCCCCGTTCTTGTGGAAACAATTGCCTGCATTTTGGCTCTTGGTTTCCGCGGATGAACTTTCCCCATGCCATTTGTCAGATGTTTTTCCTCCTGGCTTCATCACTGAACGTACTGTCTTATTAAAAATTTGGGGGAGTCCCTTTGCGGTTGCCAGACGATAGCAGGGAAGCCACGGTTCCCCTCTTGGGGTAATAGTCTCTTTAAGCAGAGGACTTCAAAGACTCCAGGGGAGCTCAGGGGTAAGTTTATGAGAGTCTATAAGAAAGAAAAGCAGGGTAGGTCAGCTGTAAATCTCAGCAGCTGATTGGAGGAGGAGAATAGGAAAGAGAGGGGAGATAAAGTCATGCTGTTTAAACCATCCTGGAGTTCAGCCACGTGGTAGCAGGCAGCGCCATGGAGGGGGGTGGGGCTTTAGAGAAAGTAAGGAAGCCGGAAGTGGGAGGGGACGGGGACATCCTTAGAACAGTGATAGAAAAAGAGGAAGAAAACTTGGACTTTTCTGAGTAATTCTGAAAAGCAGCAGACTCGTGTGGCCCCGTGAACGTGACTTTGTATAGGGGTAGGAATTCTGGGAATGAAAAGCATACTGCCTCACTAAACCAATAACTATTCTGCCTGCCTCTTTAGCATGGTTCAAGGTGAGCAAGCTTCTAGGTACAGTCACTTAACCATGTATTTGAACTCCCCTACCCAAGAGTCCCCCCCGCCCCCCCCCGCCCCCTTGCCCCATGGCATTATTTGTTCACTTTGTTACACTGTGCACGTTTTCAGATCTCTGCACCTGTGCTGACTGTGTTGCCTCTGCTCTGCTTAAAGCCTTTTGACGAAGTTTCTGGCTGTTCTCCAGTTTCCCTTCTTTGTTCTCATTACGGAAATGTGCTGTTCGATCTTCTTCAAGGTGTAACATGAATGTGTTAGCTTTACTTATTGCTGAGAGCATTATTTACTTAATGCTGGAGCAGCAAGCTTGTCCAAGTTCAAGTGTGACTGCATCTAGGTTGGGAAGAGAGAGAGATAAGAGACTCATTCCTGCCGTTGCAACTGGAGCTGTGGCTTCTGGATGGGCACAGATGGAGAGCTGAGGACTTGATCTACACACCAGCACACATGTCTCTATGGTCATAATGGATTCTACCTGCAAGTGACTGGTGATAGTTGCTCCTGTCTAGGAGGTGTTGGCCTGACAATATAATGGCCTGACAGTCTTTGAAGGTCAAGTCCTTTCTCCTTTTACTGTTTTCTTTAACCTGTTACCCTGAAGTGATTTTGCTTCAAGGCTCTTTTTTGTTTTGTTTTGTTTTGTTTTTGTTCTGTCCCGTGGCTGAATCAATGCAGTTGTGAAAAGGTCAGCTTCTGGTACCCTTTGGTTTGTAATGGATTCTTTAAGGCTCATATTCAAGATTTCCACTCTGCTCTGGTCCTTTCTCCTTCTCCACTGGAGAATCAATTCCAGGCGACCCATCTGTGCCTTGCCTCTAAAAGATCCTCTTACAAGCATGAATGATGCTGTTCAGTAAAACATGGCGTTGCCCTCTCTTAAGGCAGGTGCAGCCTGTTGGTGACACAGTAGGTTTTGTAACCCCCAAACATCCAGCAATTGTCCTTGAGCTGTTGCCATTTTTCAGTGGCTCTTTTGCTACATAAATGGCCATTTCACCTCCTTTATGCCAATACAGTATATAGTCCTTTTGTTGTAGGTTTCTATAACATTTGCCTTTTGTGCTTCTGGTACTGGCAGAAAGTGCTGTACTGACAGGTCGTATCTCAGGAAGAGGCAGCCATGCTTAGGGGCGTAATTGGACAGTACTGGATAGATACCAGGTAGTGACTATATCACAAGTCCAGCTTCCTGCTTCTCTTGTGTGTTAGGATAGACAGGTTCATTCAGGCCAAGATGGGTATAATTAAATGCTTTCCTTCTAATGACAATTCAGTTTAGACTTAATTCATCCACTTTCTCCCTTACAATCACTAAAAACGAACCAATTAACTAGAGGAGCCCTAGGGCAAGTCAGATCTGAACATACTTCCTCTTGCTACTCTGGAAGCATTTGGCTGGACGTTGTTTTGGGGAAATACCAGTTTACTGTGCTTTAGAATGCCAGCAGCAGGGATGGAGAGATGACTCAGTGCTTAAAAGAGGACCAATTCTTGATTCCAGCATTCGGGCTACTCTCACCTTGTAGCTCCAGCTCCAGTGGCTCTGAGGCCTCTGGCCTGTGTGAGTACTATACACATACATACACACACACAGACATACACACACACATATACATACACACACACACACACACACACACACACACACACACGGACACACACACGGACATACACATACACACACACAGGCATACACACACACACACACACACACACGGACATACACATACACACACAGACATACACACACACATACAGACATACACACACACACACACACACACACGCACACGGACATACACATACACACACATGCACATGGACATATACATACACACACACGGACACACACACACATGGACATACACATATACACACATATACATACACACACACACACACACGGACATACACATATACACGCAGACATACACATACACACACACATACACACACGCACATGGACATACACACACACACATACACACTTTAAAATAAAAATCAAAGGCTAGTAGCTCCCTTGATTCTGAAGAACTGAGGGCCCACCATGATTTGGTTCCACCGTCTTTCTCATGTACGTTCTCCATTCTCACATACAGACTCCGTTGTCCTAGACACTAGGAAGAAAATCATGGTTCTTCAACCTTGTCCGTCAGTGTCTTGGATATGAAGCGGTCCTACTTTTGCTTACTTATCCTTGCTGTAGTTTCCTTGCTTTACCAACAGCAAATAAAATTCTACCTACAGTCAGGGCCCTGATGTACATCTTGTCCTTGTTAGACCATCAGAGGCTCCTTCCCCTGCCTGTAGAACTGACCATTCCCGTGTCATGAGACATCTGTGTTGGGCACATTCATGGACTAACTATATCTGGCAATCTGGGGCCCATGTGTCAGCCTAGATTACTGTACTTTTTTTTCAACAAAGGAAATGTCCTATGTCCTTGCGTTATATAAGCAGCAGAGGCTGTGTCTGTTGAACATTTGAAATGTGCCCAGTGCAGGTGCTGACCTGAGATTTAATCTTTCCAATTTGAATGAGCTGACTGACTTACTTGCTCCTACTGTATTGGGCAGTTGAAGTGTGGACCAGTGGCTACAAAACTAGTCTAGATCAGACTCACTTGGAAGGACTGATGAAGGCGAGTCTCCTGGGAACCACTCCCTGAGTTTCCAGATCAGTGAATCTGTCTGTTCATAATTTGCATTTTCCGGAGGCTCCCAGGCAAGGCTGGTATTTCTTGATGAGGAAATCACAGTTTGGAAATGAATGATCTAGACCAATGTCAGTAGGTCTGCCTGGAGGCAGTGTAGCCAGCCAGTCATCCCAGCACTTGGGAGGTGGAGGCAGGAAGATCAGGAGTTTGAGATCATCCTTGGCTATGTCGGGGTGAGCTGGGAGCCAACATGGACTACATGAGACCCTGCCTTGCAATCAATCAATCAATCAACCAATCAATCAATAAATAAACAAATAAATAGAAAGAATATGTTCTGCTGGAGACAGCCTTACCTCTTCATTTACAAATCATTTATGTTGGCTTTACCCTATAATGGGAGAGAAGAGTAATCATACCAAGACCCAAATAAATATTTGTAAGGACAAAATAAGTTTTATAGAAAAAGTGTGGAGAGTCTGAATCTCTAGTCTCTAAAAACAACTTAGTCTTTTCTGTAAGCCCAGCCCCTCCGACAGTGTCTTGTGTGGAGAATGAGTACACAGAACAGTGAAGTGGTTCCCCTAAGGGTTAAGGACAACTTCACTTCTGATACACTGTGGCAGGCTTTCCAAAGGCTCAAACCATAGGTCCCTTAGATTGACCATGGGTAAAAGATCTGAGCAAAGAGCTATGGGATGGGAGGCCAGAAGTTTGTCATCTGGAAGGTAGGAACACTGACTGATCCATTCTCTACCAGCAGTTGTGGTGTATTTTATATTGGAAATCTGTTTTATCCCGGAGCTCCTAGGACAGCCTTCTCCCTGGACTAGGAAGAGCCAAAAACATCCCTGAGCCCCACACCACTCGGTGCCCCTCCAATAGAGTGGGGGGAGGGGAGCTTTTGATGGCTCATCTTGACATTTTATCTGGGCCATTGGAGTCACACTGTGCTGGACAATTTCAAAGTCTAAAGTCAATACCCAAGGGCTTTCTAGAGTCCCATTAAAGTGAAGGTTGTAGCCTTTAAGCATTCCCCTGGTTTTCTTTTCTTGCTTTACATGGCTTATTTGTGAAGAACAGGTTCAGAACACTCTTTACATATCTGTACTAAAAGGTTGTTATCTAAAGAGGAACTTGTCATTTAATCTTAAAATGTCACTGAGATCAATCTATTTATTTATTTATTTTACTATATGAATGTTTTGTTGCTATGTATGTACAATACATATCTGCCTGGTATCTATGGAAGCCAGAAGAGGGCATCAGATCCCTTGAGACTGGAGTTGCCAATTGTTCTGAGTTGCCGTGTAGGCTCCAAGAATCAAAGCTTGGTCCTCTGGGCCAGCGGCCAGTGCACATACCAGCTCGGGAATCTCTCCAGCCCCATCAGTTCCTCTTGGTCTCTTCTTTCCTCTTCCTTTACACATCCTCATAGTGGTTAACTTAGTAAGCCTTGACCTTATAACTTCTCTGTTCCCAATTCCTATGTGTTCTTGGGAAAGTCACCTAAACATTCCTCATCTCTGTTTGTTTTCTGGACTTTGTTGTCAAGTGCCATCTTGGTCGCCAACTTCCCTGTGAGCTTTTGAGAATGGACAGCTTGCTGCTGACAGCTGAAGTGGTTTCCCAGAGAGTTAAATATAGTTGCTGTAGCTAGAAGTTTCTCTGGGCCCTGCAGTCCCATAGCCTGTTTATAAAATAATCACACAGAGGCTTAATATTATTATTTATAACTCCTTGGCTTTAGCTCAGGCCTACCACTGACTAGCTCTTACACTTAAACTAAGCCCATTTCTGTTAATCTATATGTTACCACATGTTCTGTGGCTTTACCTGTGTGCCATTACATGCTGTTCCCTGGACAGTGGGCTGGAGTCTCCTGACTCAGCCTTCCTCTTCCCAGAATTCTCCTTGTCTGCTTATCCTGCCTATATTTCCTGCCTGGCTACAGGTCAATCACTGTTTTATTAAACCAGTGTACAAAAGCATTATCCCACAGCAGGTTGCCTTTTTGAGTCAGTCTCACTGTTGTGGAGTTCTGTGGTGGCTGCTTATAACTTCTGTTTCCCAAGCCTTTTCTTCTCCTTTTATTGAAAATAGATTTTTTTTTTCTCACATGTTATATCCTGCTTATGGTTTCCCCTCCCTCTACTCCTCCCACTTACTCCCCATCTCTCCTAATATCCGAATAAACTCCCTTGTCTCCTATTAGAAAACAAACAGGCTTCTAAGGGATAATAATAAAATAAACTATAATAAGATAAAACAAAAACTAAAATATCAGAATTTGACAAAACAAATAAGGAAAAGAGCACACAGAAAGGCATAAATAAGACCTACTTGTTTACACATTCAGAAATCCCATAAAAAACACTAAACTCGAAGCCATCCTGTATCCACAAAGGACCTGGTGCAGACCTCCTGGCCCTGTGCATGCTGCCTCAGTCTCTGAGCTCATACGTACATTGATCCTGTTGATGCAGAGGCCTTGTTTCCCTTGTCCCCTCTGGCTCTTACACTCTTTCTGCCTCCTCATCTTCAGTGTTCCCTGGGCCTTTAGTAAGGACAACCCATTTAGGATTGAATGTTCCAAGGTCTCTCACTCTGCATAGTGCCTGGCTGTCTCTGTATTCATTCCCATCTGCTGTAGGAGGAAGCTTCTCTGATTGATGGCTGACCCAAGTCTTTCTAAACCTTCAAAACACCTAAAGTTCTCTCTCTATGTATACATGTAAATGTTCATGTGTATGTATGTACAAGTGTGTAAGTGAACTTGTCCACATATGCACTTGTATGTGGCGTTCTCAGAGGATGATATCAGGTGTCTTCCTCAATGGCTTTCTAACTCAGATTTTGAGGCAGAGTCTCTCATTGAACCTATAGCTTGTTAGTGGCTGGCCAGCAAGTCCCAGGATCGTCCTGTTTCTGCTTTCCCGCCCTGGGATTACACATGTGTACCCTCATACTCAGCTCTTTCATGTGGGTGTTGGGATTAAAATCAGGTCCTTATTACTGACTAGGCCATCTCCCCAGCCTTTTTAGCCATGCAGTTAAACTTCTGTAATACCTTGTTTAAATGCCACCCCCAGAGATAACTTAGGGACAGTTAGTTGGTCACACTTAGCTCTTATTTTTACCACAGTTTGGACTCAGGTATTGAACCTAAAATATTCAAATGACACAGGCCAAGGACCCTTTCTTACTCCTATTGATGTCTGCAATTAGGATAGAATGGGTTTTAATAATAAATGTCCAATGACTCACATAGGCTTCACAGTCCTCAAAGGAGGAGGCAGAGCCACGGGGGTGAAAAGCCTCAGTGGTAGATTCTGTTACCATGCTACAGCTCTGTGCATTGTGGACCCACAGGGCACTGGCAGGCAGGTACAGGGCAGACCTGCTAAATGGAGGCAATAGGGGATGAACCACTACCACTGCTGAGGCCACAGTGTGGTCAGATGTCTGGACCTGATCTTCCTGATTATGAGAACTCGCGACTGGGGAGTACAGATTTCCTCTCTGTCAGTCCTGTTGTCGGCTCAGGCTGGTTCAGTGTGGCAGGTGCATTATATCATGTCTGCCCTGGAGCAAAAGACATCCCCGGTGCTGATGCAAAGATAAGACCAGTGTGGAAGGCACGGTTTCTTCCCCCGGCTGGGGCCAGAGATGGATATTTTTTGTGACTCTTGAGCTGCATGTGGAAATTTTTTATCAAGTGAGCTTACTACAGGAACGCTCAGATCTATTATTTACCAAATGGCTCAGTGAGAGATGGATGCGCCATGGTCCTTACTCATTTTTCATGTGCACGAGGCTGCCTCCCAATCTGCTCCCCGTCCTACTTCATCTTAAGTGTTTCTAATGTTGGGACACCCCCCCCTCTCCTCAAGATGATTTAATCATTGGAAAGCAGTTGGGGGAGTCTTCATTTCTCTTTTTGTTTTAATTGGTCTTTTGCAGGCTTTACTTCCCCGAGGATGGTAGAGAGCTATGAAAAAGTCTGAAATTAAGGTCTAGGTTGGCACCCTCACTCTAACAGGAGCTACCTCTCTGACTTTGGACAAATGGCTTAACCTTTCTGAGCCTCATGTTCATGCCCTTTGAAATGCAAGTGACTGTAATTGCTCTTCTGAGCTCCCAGAGTGTATTAATCTGGTTAAGGCTTTTTAGTTATAAGGCAAGACTAAAAACAGTGTTTCTTTTTCTCTGGATGAGCAAGGCTTTGCACAGGAATATAGACTCCCACACACTGAGTAGGATGTGGCTACTTCAGGACTACCTCCTAGCCAGGAAGACTCAGTGTTGTAGGAATGAAGGAATATTCCCCAAAGGGTAACAAGGGTTACCTTGCACACCAGCTGCGGCCCAGGACAGCGAAAGCAAACAAGAGGATTCTTTGTGTTTCTTTCTTGTCTGCTTCCTGGGTGAGAGGAAATGTTGCCTGAGAGGGGACATTTGGCAATATCTGGAGATGTTTTGGGCTGTCACAAGCTCAGGAGAGAAAAGAGTTGTGTCTGGGTAAAGAGCAAGGATGCTGTGAACGCTCTCTACGTGCAAAGCAAGCTCTGCACCACAAAGAATTGAGTTCCAATCATGCAGTGCTGTGGGTGAGAAGCGGTAAGATCTCCAGGCTGTGTGTACCAGCCTTTGTGAGACATGAGAACTTGGGAGGTATGCTGGCCTCTGAGTCACCTGCCTGTGGATCTGTTTCTGCAGGCAACTCTCTGGGGTTCCATTTTAATGAGCCCAGTGTTTTCTTACCACATTCACTTTCTCTAGACCTAAACCCTTCTCTTCATATTATTTCTGTTGGATGTCTCTTATATTAACAGATCCTAGAGGTTAAGAATTTGGACTTCATGGATGAAATGCCTGTGTTGACTCCTGATCTGCCATTTACACACCACACACATGACTGCAGATGGATCTCTGAGCTTTAGCTCACCCCAATACAAACTGCTGATATTAGCACCTAATGAAAATGTTCAAAGAACAAGGTGATGTGCCAATGAATTAGTTCCTGGGATGTTACCTCACATTTCCTAAGTGCTCAGCAGAGATCAACCATTGGATAATGTAATACAAGCCAAACCTAGAGCTCACCAACACGGCATCATTACATAGTTTTACACCATTTCAATTTAACTGACCAAAGCTTTATTTCATGCCAGATAGGAAGCTGAGCTGTGGAAATCACACATGCCCAGATGGGCTTACAGGTATGGGAGTTATTGAATCCCTGTATCACCTGATGAGTCAATAGGAGAATGTGTGTATTGCTATGGTGGCTGCAGCCCGGGATGGCTACGTCTCTAAAGTCACCAAAAGGAAAGTTTTTTTTTTTAAGTTTTTAATTTTAAGAGACTAGTTTTTAAGAGGTGGCAAGCAGACGCCAGCAGAGTTTTATAGCAGAATCGCCTCATTGTCTAGTTAAGGACCACTTGGCTTACCTCTTGAATCTTCTCTGTATCTAAACTGCTTTGTCCTCCTGGCCGGCCTCACTTTGACTTCATCCCTCTGATCTGTGCTACCTAGGGAGTGGGGGAGGAAGGCCAGTCCTTGTCTCTCTCCACCTTGTCTGCCTTGGCAAATAGATTTGTGTAGAGAACACATCTCTGTGTGGGGAGGGCTTAGAAAGTACTTCTTTCATGTCCTCTCCCTCCTTGGAAGGGATAGCCCTGCAGGAAGCCCAGGAAAAAATAGTAGTTTTTGTAGTTCACACTGTAGGTCATTTGGATGTTACACCAGACAGTAGTGATCTATGGAGCTGTTGGAACTGAATCACCCTTGTGAAGAGCAGGCAGAAACCCTTCCTGGGAGTGTAGAAAGAAACACAGTTCTAACAAACAATGAAACTTCATTTCTTTCTCCTGGAGTTGATAGGCGATCTTCAAAAGGCCATCGAAACTACAGATTGATTATATAGAGAGTTAAGAGTCAGGGCTGGTTTGTAACTGTATTTTAATGAACTGCTGCAATGGAGCAGAGGTAAGTGTGGGTTTGTACACATCCTGTTACAGCAGATCTGAAACTTGGCCTCATATACTTTGAATACAACATTAAATATTGGAGCTTGGATTGATGGGGCCAGGGTTGGGGCAGGGCCTGAACTGTGGCCGAGCTGGTCTGGGCTGGGACTGGGGCTGGGGCTGGGGCTGGGGCTGGGGCTGGGGCTGGAGCTGGGGCTGGGGCTGGGGCTGGGCCTGGGGCTGGGGCTGGGCCTGGGGCTGGGGCTGGGGCTGGGGCTGGAGCTGGACTGTGGTTGAGCTGGTCTGGGCTGGTCTGGGGCTGGGACTGGGATATACATCTGAGGAGAGCTTCTTAAGCTTGCACATCTTTCATATCTATCTGAGAGTATGAAATTTGAGTGATCAATTCATTATGGCTCACAGAGTTGTGGGTAACATTCATTCTTTCTCTTAGACAACTCTAGTGCCCCAAGTAGTTCCTTTATTTTAGGCTTAAAATTCAACTTACTTTCACGATCAGAGCACATCCTGGGGAAGACACATCAGATGAAGGCGTTATTACTGCCAATTGTAATCTGGTACCTTCAGAGGAGCACCTGTGAGCATGGAGCACACGTCTGTGAATGTGCGCAGATTGCATTATGGATGTGCTACTTCTCTCTTGTTCCCTTGCATAGCGAGTTGCCTGGGAGATATGAGGTGCTACTTTCAGAGTGGTGATAGGCTCATTTGCAAACTTGTTGACAGTAATCATACTATCAAAAGAATGTACCATTTGCCTTGAACCCCTAGGGAGTGTATGTTTGGGCTGACCCTGGATAACGCCATGAGAAGTGAAATGAACTCCTGGTCCAGCAAGCCTTCCTTCCATCCCTTTGGGCTTTCTTGAATATAGCAGGATTTCCATTTGATGCTAGATAAATTAATCCCCTGTTGTGGATGTTAGGTAGTGAGCCTAACTCTACCCCATGGAAACCAGTAGCATCTCCTACCACAGTGGTGACAATCAAACATGTCTTCAGACATCATCACACTTCCTGGGAGGCAGAATTACCCTTGGTTGGAAAAGCTGACCTCTGTTGAAAATCGCTGTGCTTAGTATTTCATATATAGAGAAAAAAGATAAGGAAATGCTTGCTGTGACTCTCGTTTACGACTCTGTAGTGACTTACAACGGGACAGAAAGACTTCAAACACAGCCAAGAAGGCAAGACCCTGGCAGGGTCACCTTTGTCACTACTGAGGGGAGATGGGAAGAATTGAACAGTCCAAGTATCAAGCCTGATTTCAAGGTCTATACTTCTCTATTTCTATATTCATAAAGTAGGGATAATGAATAAACACAGGCTGCCCCTAAGGTTTGTCAGATAACTTTAGCATGGTGCTGAACATTTGTCCAGTACTCCATAAACTGTTGTTACAGCTACTAACACTCGCCCAAAAAGAGAGGGGATGTGGGTAAGATTGAAGGTACATAGAAAAGCAGACAAAATCCTAGGGACTGTGATAAGAGAAAAGGGCTGAATGGGGAGAGGTCCTAAGCTAAGTGGCAGGGTGATAGCTCACCCGGTGGGACTCCACGTGTTGGAAGGACTTGTGCCCAGACAGAATACTCATTGCAATTTTGTATCCTGAAGCTTAAATTTCCCCTCTGTTCCAAGTTCACAAAGAGCTGTTTAAAAACAAAACACATGAAGACCAAAGATGTGGCTATGTAATGGTGGGATTTCCCCACAACAGCTTAGTATAGAGAATGCTAACTCAAGAGGTAGGAACCCAAGTCTCTGGTTCTGCCCAGACAAACAGCTGTCGGTTCCTTAGTGGCATTCTCTTCTGAGCTTCACCTTTCCTCCTATAAAATGAGGATTTTGAACTAAGCCCTATGTGGTGATATTGTGTTCCCCAATATATTGTGCACCCCAATAAACTTATCTGGGAGTGAGAAAACAGAATAACCACTATGTTAAACATAAGTTTAGGCAGTGGTAGCACACATGTTTAATCCTAGCATTCAGGAGTCAGAGATCCATCTGGATCTCTGTGAGTTCAAAGCCACACTAGAAACAGTCAGGCCTTTAATTCCAGGAAGTGATGGCAGGAAGCAGAAAGGTATAAAAGGCATGAGGACCAGAAACTAGAGCCTTTTTAAGCTTTTAGCTTTGAGCAGCTTTTTAAGCTTTTAGCTTTGAGCAGCAGTTCAGCTGAGATCCATTTGGATGAGGACTCAGAAGCTTCCAGTCTGAGGAAACAGGATCGGCTGAGAAGTTGGCAAGGTGAGGTTAGCTGTGGACTGTTCTGTCTCTCTGATCTTTCAGCATTCACCCCAATACCTGGCTCCAGATTTGTCTTTATTAATAAGACCTTTTAAGATTTGTGTTACAGCCTTAATATCTTCTTTCTCATTAGAGAGAGAGAGAGAGAGAGAGAGAGAGAGAGAGAGAGAGAGAGAGATTTATAGTGATGTTAAAAGAATACGAAAGGAAATAATATAACAAGCCACAACTCTCTGTTCATTGTAGTTTGAGTTTTAAATTCTAATGGTCTAAGAGGTTATCCTGGGGAGTGACAATATGGGAGACGTTATTTTGGGGTATGTTGGTATTTTCAGATATTCTGCAGTGCATGCACATGTTTTGTTTTCAACTCTGGAATCATCTAATCTGTTAGTTTAATTGATTGTTCTGTCTATGAATCTGCAAACATTTTCAGGCTAGTGGGGAAACAGTCCCCACTTAGAAAACAACTTCCTGGTTCTGGGGGAATTGTCCCCTGCATAAAGAGCTTGTTGCGCAAGCATGGGGACCTACGTTCAGATGTCCAGAGCCCATGGAAAGGCTGAGTATTGCAAATTGTGTCTGTAACCCAAGTTCTGGGAGGTGCGTTGAGACAGGTGGACCTCAGGGGCTCCATGGCTAGTCATTATAGCTGAAATAGGAAGCTTTAGGTTCAATAAGAGACCTTGTCTTAAAAAATACACTGGCAAAGTGATCAAAACCAACCAACCAGACAGACAACAACAACAACAAAACCTCTAAACCTTCCAATGCTGTCCTGTGGTATCTACATATGCCTGCACAGGTAAGCACACCTGCATACACATGTGCACACCACAGAGATAGATAGATAGATAGATAGATAGATAGATAGATAGATAGATAGAGAGAGAGAGAACAATCTCCTTTGTGTCTTCATATCCTCATACTTAGGGTATGGGCAGTACACAGCCATGCTGGCCTGCAGGGCTTTGTGAGAGATACAGCCACCATGGAAGTTTGAATGAAGGCAATGCCTGACCCCAGCTCACCCTACAGGACTCCCACCTGCTTTCTCACAGGAGACTGGAATGATGTGTTTGAATACTGGCTTATCATGCTGAAGAGAGCAAATGACCACAGGTGGCCTTTACCTCAGGTGGTTTTTTGGGGGTGGTGGGTCTTAGGGCATCACATTTTATTTAAAATTTATTTTAATTTGTATATTAACAATAACATAGGACAATGTAGCATTCCATAGGAATGGCTCCACCAAAGCAGATGCAAGAAAATGTCCCCCAGTGCTGTGGATAAAACCCAGCCCTTTGTGAATGCTGGGAAAATGCTGTACCACTGAGCTAAATCCCTGGCCCTACAAATACTTTTTAGAAAGTTGTCTTATAAAAGACAGCTGTTTTTTTTCTTAAAATTAATGTCACAGACTTTGTGTTTGTCTCAGCGTGTCATTCATTCATTCATTTATGAATGAATGAAACAGTTCGATGTCAGCTCTGTGTCATGTTCCACTTGCTGAGGATACTGTCTAGGTAGGGAAGAAAAGTTCACCCTCCTCAGTGAGCTTTGCTTGGGGACCATGGTCTACGAACTGTTTGCACAGACCATCTTTTCTGCTAGGTTATTATTCTGAGAAGAGTTCTCCTCTTCCATACCTGCCATGGTGACATTTTTACTAGTGAGCAAGTTGAGAGCCTTTTGCTCTACCCAGGTGGGAATTGTGGTAGGCAAAGAGATAGTCTTCATTGTAGGCGTGCAAATCTAGGTCTGTGTTTGCTCCAATCACAGGCTCTTTCCCTCTGCTGGACCTCCAGGGGAAGGGCTTCCTTCTGGCTGAAGGAAGACTAGTTGCAGGAGCAGCGAGTTCTAAAGCAGTGGTTCTCAACTTTCCCAATGCGACTCTTCACCACAGTTCATAATGTTACGGTGACCACCAACCATAAACTTATTTTCATTGCTACTTCATAACTGTAATTTTGCTACTGTTACAAATCATAATGTAAATATCAGTGTTTTCCATGGTCTTAGGTGACCCCTATAAAAAGGTGGTTTGATCCCCTAAAGTGGTGGTGACCCACAGGTTGAGAACTACTGATCTAGAGTGTACTGAGTCTTGTAATGGCAGAGCCTGTTGTCACTGTTTAAAATAGCTATGCTTCAGCTTCCTCAAGGGCTCGATGGAGTGGTCAGCGGCCATGCATGACATAAGTAGTCCAGCTGGCTATCAAATTGACAGTACTCTCACTCAAGGTAGTCAGAGTGGCCAGGCGAGTATAACAGCGGCTAATTAGAGGGCCAACTTGCCCCGTCCCTCAGTCTTTACTTATTCGCAGGAAAATGAACATATAAAGAAATTCTTTCAATAAGACCTCAAAGAACTTATTATTAATACAGTGATTTTAACAGTACTTTTAATATTGCTAAACGCCCTTGTAGTTCACCCGAGAGGGGTGAATTCTCTTATCTGTCTGAAACTGAATGTCCATTATAGGTACTCAAACTGAACTCTATGAATGGTAATTAAAGGAACTATTGCCGTTCTTCATTGAGTTTTCACTATAACAAGCCCTCCTGTGCTTTGTATTAAAATATCTCATCTCATTACTACAGTCTTATAAAGTTGGTGTTATTCTTCCTGTTTCATAGTTAAGGGAAGACCACAGGGACTCAGCAAGGTGGGATAATTGCCTGTGGTGGTTTGAATGGAACTGGCACTCATAAACTCATAGGGGGGGCACTGTTGGGAGGTGTGGCCTTGTTAAAGTAGATGTGGACTTATTGGAAGAAGTGTGTCACTGTGGGGTCAGGCTTTGAGGTCTCTTTTGCTTAATCTTCACTCAGTCAGTGTTATAGTCCACTTCCTGTTGCCTTCTGATGAGGATGTAGCCAGCACCACATCTGCCTGCATGCTGCCATGCTCTCTGCCATGATGATAATGGACTGAACCTCTGAACTGTAAGCTGCCACCTCAATTAAATGTTTTCCTTTATAAGAGTTGCTGTGGTCAAGGTACCATGGTATCACAGCAGTAGAAATCCTCACTAAGACACTGCCCATGGTCACAGGGCTGGAAAGAAAAAGAACTTGGGTTTAAATCTGGCTGATAGTAGCTTATTTTGAGTAGGTGAATATGTACATGCATGATTAGGTGAATGAATTTAATCTTTGTGAAATTTAAATCTATCATCTATTTCCCAGTCATCTATCATCAATGTGTCCTTCATTAACTATCCTATCCTATCTATCATCTATCTATCTATCTATCTATCTATCTATCTATCTATCTATCTATCTATCTATCTATCTATTATCTATTATCTTATCTGTCTGTATATCATCTATATATCCATCATTCTCTGTCTATACATCTATCATTTATGTGTGTATCATTTTTTATTTGTCCATTATTTATACTTATGTATACACCTAGTCTATCCTCTGTCTTTCCACCTATATCATCATAATCATGCATTTTCTCCCTTCCTCCCTTTCTCTTTCCCTTCATGTCTTCCTTCCACTCCTTCTCTCTCCCCTGTGTATTTCCTCCTTGGCTAATTCTTCTCAGTCTCCCTTGCTGCTTCCTCCTCACTTCCCTGAGATGTAGCGTCTGAAGAGTCCAGAGCTCTCCTCATGGGCTTTTCTCTCTGCTTATAGTTCTCTTAGTGACCTCACACTATGTGCTGGCACTAAGGAGTGCCTATGGACAGATGATGCCCACATTTATAAGTCTGGACCTGACCCTTTGTACCCTGAATTCATGAATTTTACTGGTCACTTTATGTCTGCATTTGATATTTAAAAATATGTAAAGCAGAATGCATCCCAAATGGAATTCAAGCTACTCCTCAACCTATATTCTCTAACCTACTTTTCTTTTAGCTTTTCCACAATTAAAGGGAATCATCCCAGTTGCTTAGGCTAAAAACCTGGAGCCATTTCTGCTTCTATTTCCTCATGTTGTAATTTAATTCGTCAGCACATCCTGTGATCTCAGTCTTCAAAATGATCTGGAATCGATCTGACCAACTCTCTTCTGTGCTGTGAATTGATTTCTCAGTGATCCTGTCCCTGCACGGGCCTCTCCACCCTCCAGTTTCTGCACTGCCCCTGCCCCCACCCCCATGTTAATGTAACCGTGGTAAAATATAAAGCACACCATGCCCAGGCCACTCTGCAGAGGCAAAGCATGAGGACCCTCCCCAGCCAGCTCTGTCCTTCCTCCGATCCCATCTCCTCCTCACTTCCCTGTACTTAGCCTGAGACTCCCAGGGTTCTGTTCACGACAGCTTGCCCTCCTTACTGATCTGCCAGGTAAGCCATCTCTCTAGCCCTTGGCAATGACTCTATCTTCTGTATGGCTCATTGCCTTCTGTCTTGAGTTTTTGATCACATGTCACCTGTCAGTGCAGTCTTTCTGAGGACTCTAGTTAAAGTTGCACATCCTTCCAGCTCCCTGGCTCCCCTCCTTTGCTTTTATGTTCTCCATTGCAGCCATCGCTATCTAAATCTGCAATTCACTATCAGAGTGATGTAATAGTAGACAGCCACTTATAGGAAGGCAGGGATTTTTACCTCCTGTGTTCATCGTCCCAGCCCCCAGAGCAGTGCTTCATATATTCTAGGTAGGTGTTAAATCTCTGTTGAATGAATGCATGGTGGCTTCCCTTGGCATAAAACATCATGCTGAGCATTTTGCATTTTTTATTATTATATTGTAAAAGGGTCACCATAATTCTTTAAATGATCTTATTGCATGTATTTTACAGATGAGAAACCTGAGCTTGTAGAGATGAAGTGTCTTATTCAAGGTTACATAGCTAAGTATAGACATTATTCTTTATAAATTTCAAAAAAAAAAACATATGCTCTAAATAATTGCATTTTTTCCCTGGCATTTGTTTTCAGTCTAGATTCCTGTCCCCGACCCCCATCCCGGAAAAATGCAATTTTCTCTTGGTCCATTTCCTCCCGGTGGACTATAATGTGCCTTTCCCAGTGTCCTTTGAAGGATAATTAGGCATTGATTTCTTTCCCAGTGAATATTTAAAGGAGTAGGCTGGGAGAAGGCTCAGGATCAAAATTTATTTTAAAGGATTTGGAGGAAAATAATAAATACATTGTTTTAGTTCTTTTTCAAAATGTCTTTGTCTGTGTCACATGTATACAGTTCCTACAGAAGCCAGAAAGGGGCGTAAGATCCCCTAGAGTAGGAGTTATATGTGATTGCAATCTGCCTGATGCCTGATGTGGGTGCTGGGAACTTAACTTAGGTCCTCTGGAACAGCAACGAGTGCCCTTAACTGCTAAGCCATTTCTCTGACCCTTCATTTAGTTTTTTAAGGTAATAACCAAATCAAAACTACAGCCAGACTTACAGGACATCTTCTTTTGAAATCTCAGAAGAATGCTTCCCCAATTACTCTGAGAAAGCAGGCATTGGTTATTTCCATGTACTTCTGATTTCCTACCTCATTTGCAAGCTCCTGCTAAGCAAAGAACCATCACTATTGCATCCTGTGATGCCCTAGAGTCCATTAAGAAAGGTAAACAAAACCTCTCTGCTGTCAACACATGGTGAGATGCTGTGAACCATTAGTGAGGTGGAGAAACAAACGTCCAAGCTGGCAGGAGTGAATACGTGGCCGTGGCCGTAGGAAGTCTCCTTAACATCACTGTCTCGGAATCTGGCATCCACCTGGAGCTACTTGCCTCTTCTCTTGGGGGTGTCAATAGTAGTGTGCACCCACATGCTCTGCCTCTCTCAGAGTCAGTTCATCTGGGCAGTAGCCACCTTTCAAGGTCAGGGGTTCTTGGAACCTGAAGGCTGAGACTTTGAAAGAGAATTTTCTCACAGCTTCCAATTCCTAACCTCCCCCAGTCCCTACTTGGTTTTAGTGTTGAACAAGATGCATTTCAGGATGCCGATAGCTGGTGCAGGTGTGTTACGGTACCCATCAGTATTGTATTTTCAAGTCCTCTGCTATGATTCTAGTATGCCCTCAGGGTTGAGAACTACTCCTTTCAACCATTTCTGGCCTCTGTGCTTAGAGAGCCATTTCTTTGTGCAGGCAGAATGCATTTGGGTCAGAGAAATTTGGTCAATTCAAAGCTAGAAAACATTCAGGAAACATGTGGTCTTTAAATAAATGACTCCACACAAAAGATATAATTGATATTGCCATTTCAGAAGACACTAAATGCAGGTAGACCTCACTGATGAAATAAAAAACTGGGCTTCACAAAGTGTTTGCTTAAGCCATATACTTCCCCACCAATCTGCAGAAACTGCCCCAATTTGGTCCTGTTGTAGCCATCTACTGTCCCTCCACTTCCCTATCCTGTATCTCCAGGTCCACCTTCTTTCCCATTCTTCTTTAACTTGTGTTTATCCACATTTACACTGTCGCCTTATTGCACTATTTGGCCAGCATGCATAATATTACATTTTATTTTGGTTGCAGTGTTTCTTGAGAAATTGTGTGTCTCCAATGAGCTATTTTAAAATAAAACTAACAGAATTACTTCTATTTCTCTTAACCTAAAACGCACTCAAGTTTTTGCTTTTTACTTAAGAGATCCCCAGGGAAGTTTACTCACCTTAATTCTATACTCCCTCTCTTGTGGGTTGTTGGAGCTTAATGGGTATAAACCCCACCCCCCTCCCATGCCATGTTACTACTGGATAAATTGCAATCACATACACCAGTGCATGCTCCCTCATTGTTCTAGCTCCTGACTTGTAAGTGTGGGCTTTAATATTTCCGGTACCAAGAGCCGAAGTACACAGATTTCTGGTCTGTGAGAGGTTACAGTCAGAGGCCTAGCTTCCTGTGAGTACCATGTTGAGATGATGGAGGCTGACTTGTTTTCTTAGCCCTCACCATCATTCACCAGATAGGAAGGCCAGGATTTCTTCCTCTACTGATGGGAAGTTAAGATCCATTTCAACTTCACACATGCAGAGTGAATTTAAGCTTCACCAAGTCTACACTGTCTCTCTTTGATGTTATCTCTTCGTTTAATTTGAAAATTTGTTTAAGAAGCTTAGTTTGTGTCCCAAGCTTGTGACAAATTCATACTCCACCTAACAGCTTTCTTTACCACCTCCACCATCGCCAACATTATTACCAAGACCATTATTACTTCCCCCTGCCCCCATCCACCACCTCTCCCTTCCACTTCCCTTTCTCCCTTCCCTTCTCTCTTCTTCCCTTTTCCCTCCCTGTCCCCTCCTATCTATCCCCCTTTCTCCCTCCCCTCCCACCTTCCCTCTCCCTACTCCTCCCTTCCTACCCCTCCACTTCTATCTCCTCCCAGACTTCTATTCCTCCTCTACATCTACCTCCCTTCTTTTCCTCCTTCACCTCTCCCCCGCTCCTCGCCTCTTCCACCTCCACTCTCCCTGTGGATACTCAAGGCACCTGGAAACCTTACTCAGCTCTGAATCCAGGTCCAGCATCATGGCCTCCGAGGGTAGTTTCTGACACATCTACCATTTCAGTGATGTTAATTTGACTTTCTGAGGTCCAAACTTTTTTTTTTTTGCCTGAAGTCATCTAGAGTCAGGCTCATGGTCTTGAGAGGAAGCACAAGAAGATGGGAGTGAGGGGTTGGATAAAAAGTACAATAGACTATCTGCTTCAAATTAGAGCAAGAATCTCCTGTATTAGTTCCGGCTTTCCCTCTCCATTCATCCATTCTTCTAACAGAAAAGAAATGGAAAAACCATTAAGCACTTTTATTTTGATGGCAGGTTCATTATAACTGAAAATATGATTGAAGATCTTGAAATTTCCACACACTCAGCAAGACTTTCTGGAGTGACCTGCTGAATAGGTACTTGAGAGCGTGCCAGTTCCAAAGTAAATGAAGTGATCGGGCTCATCAGGATATATTAGATGACAGGCGAGCGCACACACTGAGAAAGCGGTTCCCTGTGTGCTAGATGTTAGCTTGCGAATTGAACTTTAAAATCCCATTAGGCATTTCTTTAGGGGTCAGCAGATGAGTCTTGGGGAAAGGGTGTCTGGTGGAGAGCTGTGACTGCTCCGGCGTGTCTGGTCAGGGAGCTGTGGCTGCAGGAAGGATGGGGTGCATCTCTGTGGTTGGGTGGTTTGCACTGCTCCAGGAAGCATTTGACCTTTGTTTGCACAGACAACTGTTCAGATGAAATGCCAGGGTTAGCTGCCGCCTTTGAGAGAAGCTCAGGGAATTGGAGTCCTGGCCTAGGTTTTTGATTATCTATCTGAGGCTATCCTATTCATTTGATGATGACTCCGTGTTAATGACTGTGGTGTGGACTCATGCAATTCATTTCAGAAACTCTATCTTAATCTTTTTTTTTTTTTATTTCTTTGTTTTTGAGACAAGGTCTAGTACATCAGATTAGCTTTCAATTCACTATCTATCCCAGGCTGGCCTGGAACTCCTGACCCTCCTTTTCTCATTTACTAGGTCCTAAGATTCTAGGCATGCATCACCATGTCAAATTTTTGGGGTTTTTTGATGTTATTTTCTTTGTGCATATTTGTTTTTTGCTTACTTGGCCCAAGTAGGGGAGAGAGTTTAAAGCTTTTGGTGGTCTTGCAAAGGCGGGAGCTCTTGAAACCAGTGACTCATTTTTTTTTTAATGATAGTAGAAATATTTGTTTGTTTTGAGAATAAAAGTAAAACTCAGTCATTTCAGCTCAGCCAGGGGTTTGACAAGTAACAATATTTGGTGTATTTCTTTGTGGGCTTTAATTATACAGCTTGTCTATCATCCCTCTAGTAGTTATGTCAATATCTACATTCAAATAAAATGGGCTTTAAAAGTATTTTTAAAGTTAGTATATAAACTATTGGGTTCCTTATGGAATTTTCATGCAAAGATATTATATTTTGCACTTATTCCTTCCTCTTCCCCATTACCCTCTTTCGTTTCCCTCCATTCCATATATATGTGCACACACACACACACACACACACACACACACACACACGCGCGCGCGCGCGCGCACGCACGCACACTTAAATCTAAATCCTGCACACACAAAAAAGAACGTGATACCTATTGTTTTCTGAGAATGGTTTGTTTTCTTAGCACAATGGTCTCCAGCTCCATCCATTTTCCTGCAGATGGCATGATTTTATTCTCTTTTACAGCTGAATAAAATTTTGCTGTGTATGAGTACCACATTTTCTCTCTCTTTTTCTATAGATATGGGTGTTCTTTCTGCATATATATCAGTTTACCACATGAGTGCTTGGTGCCATGGAGACCAGAAGAGGGTGTAGAGTCCCCTGGAACTAGAGTTACAGATGACCATGAGTTACCATGGGTGCTGGGAACTGAACTTGGGTCCTCTACAAGAATAGCCAGTGCTCTTAACCACTGAGTCAATTCTCCAGTCTCCACCTTTTTTTTTTTTTTTTTTAAATTTCTTTATCTGTTTAAAAGCCCATTCTAGTCACTTCTACTTTCTACCTATTGTGCGTGGTATCCATGCTCTCTGTATGTGGTTTGAATGAGCAGTGGCTTCTTATGGTCATGAATTTGAACTCTCGGTTCCCAGTTGGTGGATGCTGTTTCAAACCTTTAGGAGGTACAGCAGCCTCGATGAAGAAGCACATCACATGAGGAAGGCTTTGAGAGTTTGTAACATTGTCTCACTTTCCTTGTAAACATATTGTTTTCCAGTTTAGTTTAGCTAGAAACTACTACTTCACTTTCACTCCCAATCATTTATGTTAGTATATAATTCTAAGTTGTGAATTATTGCCTTGTAGAATTTTGAGAATCCTCCAGATTGAATTTAGGGTCTCCTAAATGCTAAAGCCCACATGCTAAATAGGAGTTCCATTGTGGAAAGACAAATCCAGTCCCCTCTCAGCAACTTACTGGCATTATCCCCCTGGTATCTGCCAGTGTAGAAATATCCAGGTGGAAGCTATCCATACTCCTTCAATTATGGTTCTTTTTATTCTGCTCACTCTACTTGTAGATTTCTTCTTTGTTTTTTGGTGATCTACACTCCTGTTACAGTTTACCTGAATGGATATCTTCATAGTCATCCTGTTTACTGAATTTCAGGTTTTGTACCTCTCACAAGTTCTGGAAGTTTTCAGCCATTCTCTTCCAATTATTGTGTCTTACCCACATTCTCTATTTTTCTAGCCTTAGAAATCTAATTCTAATTAGATTGTTGAACTCTGCCTTCCCTGTCTCTTGACTATTGTATTAGTTACTTGACTTGACCAGATAGATACCTGACAAGAAGCAACTTAAAGGAGAAGGATCCATTTGGCATACAGTTTGAGGGATGCAGTAGATCATAGTAAGGAAGGCCTGGTAGCATAAAGGTGAAGCAGCTGGTAACACTGTGACCACAGGTGGGAAGCAGAGAGTGGACTGGACTTTTTAGTTGCTGTTTGAAGTCTGCATGATCTTTTCTGATGGTATCTCTGTCTTTTGTTATGGATTTTAGTTCATGTTTGATTTTTTTAAAACAGTTAAAATATGTTCCTTATAATAAGTATTGGATAATACATAATATCTAACATTGCCGGTCTTTTCCCAATTTGTTACTCTTTTTTGAACATTTTTTTCTTTTTTTAAATTTTATTTTACAATACTATTCAGTTCTACATAACAGCCACAGAATCCCTTGTTCTCCCCTTTCCTGCCCTTCTCCCCTTCCCCCCAGCCCATCCTCCATTCCCACCACCTCCAGATCAAGGCCTCCCCCGAGGACTGAGATCGACCTGATAGACTCAGTCCAGGCAGGTCCAGTCCCCTCCTCCCAGATTGAGCCAAGCGTCCCTGTATAAGTCCCAGGTTTCAAACAGCTATCTCATGCAGCGAGCCCAGGACCTGGTACCACTGCCTAGATGCCTCCCAAACAGATCAAGCCAATCAACTGTCTCACCTATTCAAAGGGCCTGATCCAGTTGGGGGGCCCTCAGACTTTGGTTCATAGTACATGTGTTTCCATTTGTTTGGCTATTTGTCCCTGTGCTTTATCCAACCTTGGTTTCAACAATTCTTGCTCATATAAACCCTCCTCTTTCTCACTAATTAGACTCCCAGCGCTCCACCCGGGGCCTAGCCGTGGATGTCTGCATCCAGATTCCTCAGTCCTTGGATGGGGTTTCTGGCACAACTATTAGGGTGTTTGGCCATCCCATCACCAGAGTAGGTCAGTCCCGGCTGTATGTCGGCCATTGCCAGCAGTCTTTTGTGGGGGTATCTTTGTGGATTTCTGTGGGCCTCTTTAGTACTTTGTTTCTTCCTTTTCTCATGTAGTCTTCCTTTACCATGGTCTCCTATTCCTTGTTCTCCCTCTCTATTCTTGATCCAGGTGGAATCTCCCACTCTCTTTCCCTCGACCCTCGGCCTTCATTGCTCCTACTCATGTCCAGGCTGTTCATGTAGATCTCATTCATTGGGTGATCCCCGTGTCTTTTTATTGATTGGCTTTTTAAAATCTTTTCTTGGATAATTTCATGCATGAGTCCTGTGTTTACATAATTTCTAACCTTCCATTTCCTCCTTTCAACTCCTCCATTGTCCTCTTCAATACCTCTCAAATCAGTGGCCTCTTTTTAGAATTATCCTTGTTTTATACACACACACACACACACACACACACACACACACACACACACAGAGAGAGAGAGAGAGAGAGAGAGAGAGAGAGAGAGAGAGAGAGACTTGGAGACTTTTTGAGTCCATTTAATTGTTCATATATGTATGTGTTTGGGGCTGACTGCTTGGGATTGGGATTGACTAAGCTATGAAAGGCTTCATCCATGGGGAAAACTAATTCTCTTTCTCCTGTCATCCATTAATTGCCTGTAGCTCTTCATCTAGATGTGGGCCTTGGAGCCTTGGGAGGTTTCCCCATTCATGTTGGCATGTTAGCTGGTATTGTCATTGTGCAGGTCTTGTTTCTTCTCACTTGTGGTGTCTTGTGACCTTGTTTATGCTTTGAATGTGACCTTACTTTCATCAGCAGCTAGTAAGAGGGACCCTAGGAAGCCCAGAGGAAGGGGGTGTCTCTGCAGACTAGTGCTGTTCAATAAGAATTTCTATGTTGTGTAGAATTTCTACACAATGAAATGTTTTGATCTGTAAGACATAATAATGAAATGTGGCTACTGTGAGGAGGTGAGTTTTTACTGTATTCATTCATGAATTAAAATGAAATTTTAGTCACCTATGTCTGTGGCCAACACTGGACAGCCAGTTTCAGGAAGCATTTAGTTAGGCTTCTTCTTTGTGCTCTTGAGAATGACCAGTCTACTAAGTTTATCTCACACTGTACAATTGTTCTGAAAATGTCAGTGCAGACCTGTGGACATATGGATTCAAATTATCTTATATGTACATATGCATATACATCTCCTATATATATATGATATAAACATACACACAAAAGATAAAGACATTGTCCTTCCCTTATCTACCAGTTCCTTCTAGTGTACAGATGAACTATGAAACCATGGCTCTCTTAATGTATGTACAGTTCCTTAAATGTATCAGCTTTATGTAAGAATTTTCTTTCACATTTCGGGAAAATCTGGGCCATTTATCCCTTTTGCCAACCGTTACCTACCACTGTTAAACAGCCCCAGGGTGTTCATTTCAGATGATGGCCGTGTTTATCTCTGGTCTTTAGCCCCACCCCTCTGCTCTTTGATCAAGTCTCTTTTCTACTCTTGCGGGCTCAGACAGCCATCAGAGGAGCGTTTATTCTGTTGTATCCAATTTGACTGAGTGGTCATTGGCAGTTACCTTAATCAGTCCTCTTGCTGGGAATGGAAGTGTCGCCAGTTCTTGCTGACTGAATAATTTCTTGGTAGTGGACAGACATTGGAATACATTCTTGCTGGGCACAGAGAAAGGGGTTTGTTAGCAGTTAAATAACAGAACGGGATTGTAAATAAGTCCCTTTCATGGGCCATTAAGCCCATGAATAAAATAGATGAGACAAGGTGCTTTGTATTGGCAGCTGAACACTACTTTCCTCATAAACCAGGTATGTTAAGCCCTACCTATAAACAGGCAGCCATCCAGTATCCTATTTTTTTCTGGCTGCATTACGGCACACAGGATTATTGATGTGGGAGCCACAGGTCCATGCTGTGAAGGTCAAATTACCTTCCTGCATCTGTAAGAGAATGCTCAAAGATTATAATGAGATTCAGCCTGCAGGGCTGTAGGTTGTAAGTGCCTTTGATGGTTTATTTGCTTCTTCAAAGGTAATCTTGTTTGATAAGTCTGTTGATGATAACTAGTCAATATATGTTTTTATTCTTCTCTATTTTAAAATGTATATGTGAATTAGATGCCAACACAGGAAAATTAATCACATAATACAAAGAAAGGAAGGCCAGAGGTAGAATGTACTAGAAAAACAGTTCAGGAGACCACATGTCGGGTAAGAAGGGTCAGTAGTAGTGGCTCATTTTCTGACTCTCTTAACTTTATTCCATGCATCACTTGTAAGCGCCAGCCTTGACTGGCTTGTAATTATATTCTAGGTATAGTTCCATATAAGTTTACTAGGTTGTCAAAACAATTATTGGCATAGATGCATTGTGCAAAGTGATAGATTTCTAAAAGATAGATTTGTTCAGTTATATCAAGTACTTTAACCATGTTCCTATCTCCTTCAGTCACAACTAGCCCCCTCCTAGGTTCTACTACAATCCTCATTGTCAGTTGGTGGCATAAATGCAGATAAATTGAGAAACTTGCTTAAGTTCACATAACTAATAATCAATGTGGCCAAGACTGAGCCCAGATACCCATGTCTGCTTTTGAGTCAGTTCATTTTATTTTAGAACTACTCTCTGATGCTACATGTACTGGGGCATGGAATCACAGGGAGAGTGGTCTAGGTGAACGTTTAAGTCTCCTTCTGTTACAGTATCTGTTTCCTTCTCTGCTCCACATACTGTAAAATGTCTGGATGTTGGTTCAGCGATGTCAAGGATCTCTGTAGCTTCATTTTTCTTTGGCCATCTTGACCAAGCTTGTCTCCAGTTTGCAATGTGGCTTTTGGGACTCTAGGCAACTCATCAAGCTAGAAGAGGAGGAAAAAGCTACAGTAATACTGTCCCTTTAATCAGAAGTGAAAATTCATTTCCTGAAGTGTGTGCAGAGACAACCTCTCCTGTCTCAGCTGAATGACTTGTGTCCTGTGTCCATCTATGATTGCCAAGGATGATGCAACAGTAGGCGCTGACTGTTTTCTAGCCTCTAGAGGGCAGTGAGGGAAAAGCTAAACTGGGGATAATCATGGAGGGGTTTCAGTAGCATCCTATGTATGGTTAGATGTTGATCACAGTTTGGTTAGGAGGAATCTGTTTTGTGAGATGATGCCTCTGTATGGAAATGTCATGTGGTGGGAGGCAGGGAGGCCACACCTTAGCTTTCCTTTATCCTAGACTATAATAGTACAGGCCCTAAGGACTTCATCTGCTGACTCAATCCAAGAGCCAGGCCTCACTAGTGTCTGACTCTGAAATTAGTTTTGTACCAACACCAGTCTTCTGGGATGTCTGTGATACTAGCTCTCACCCGTGACTGTGTTCTGTTCCATCTCTACATGCCACAGAATTTCTCTCATTCTTATAGGTGATCTTGAGCATGTCATATCTTCCTTGGTACCCCACCATGGACTGAGGGTAGGCTAGCTGGATTAAACGATATAGACTCCCCCTCCCCAGTGTCACTCATACAATCCAAGTGACTCCTTTGTTCCAGCTGCTTCCTGTCTGAGGCTTCTTTTGCCAGATCTTTTGTGGTTGACTTCCCCTACCTTCAACTCAAACGTTACCTTGTACTGGTGTGTGTCTGTCACTTCTCTCTGTTCTGCGAAGGCTAATTACATTTTCTATTACATTGAACACATATATGGGCACATGGAGCTAAATGTGGTCTGTGCACGAATGCCGGTCTTCACATAGTGTCTCCAGATTACAATAAAAAATGCAGTTTTCTCTGGAATTGAAACCAACGGTGTCACTAAGCATCTTAGTGCAGTTGGCTTCATACTTACACTGTTTTTGTGAAAAGGTTTTTCTCTATGAACTGAGACATGTGCGGGTTTGCTTCTGGTGTCAGCCTCTTGTCTTATGGGTCCTAGCTAAAAGCACTGGGACTCATCACCTCGAATAACTCAGGGCCAGAGGACAAGGGAGGGTCAAAGGATGAAGGAAATGAGAAAAAGCTGAGGTAAGATGGGAGGAGATGGATGCTAGGTTAGAGGTGACCAGACGGCACTGTGTTCATAAGAAAGAGAAAGTTCTAGAAGAGGGAAACCCTGCCTTTTCTTCATAGGTATATACATATTTGGACTTCAGAGAAGTTTCATATGAGACCTCTAAAGGGGAAAAAATACCTTCGCTCAGTGACTTTCTGAATGGAACAAATTCACCATCCACAGGATGATGTCCTGTCATTTCTCTTGAAATCTCTTAACATTGTCACCTGACTTGGTCTTCATTGTGTCAATAAAGATGTGCAGTACCGTAGTGTGTTAGCTGTCTGAGCCACAGGGAAGAAGTCTTTGTCTCAAGAGAGTGCATCCTGAAGGGTAGTGGATCCCTTTAAAGCCTACTCCAAAGCCCTTCGATTTTTTTCTTTTTGGTTGTTGGTCCTATAATTAAAGTCCTCCTTTGGTGAGAGCTCAGCTCTGTTGTTGAACCTCCAAGAAGTACCAGTATTTTGTAGAAATTCTATTGTTTAATCTTCTCCCATTTATGTATATTTGTGCGTTCTCTCTCTCTCTCTCTCTCTCTCTCTCTCTCTCTCTCTCTCTCTCTCTCTCGTGTGTGTGTGTGTGTGTGTGTGTGTGTGTGTGTGTGTGTGTGTTTGTATGTGTGTGTGTGCACATGAGCACACATGTGGAGGTCAGAAGACAACTTGTAGGAGTCGTCAGACCTCTCCTTCCACCACCTAGGTCATAGGGATCAAAGTCATGCTATTAATCTTGGCTGCAAGGGACTTTAGCAACTGGGACATCTTGATGGCTCCCATCTAATGTTCATACTGTTAGAAATGATTGGGCTTAGAGAGACGGCTCAGTGGTTAAGAGCACTAGCTGATCCAGTGCCAGCACAATCTGACTTCCTCTTCTGGGTCTGTGGGCAGCCATGTGCATGTGCACATACCCCTGTGATCAGAATAAAGCATATTTTCAAATGTCATTGTTTGTAGAACAGATTTTCTTTATTCAGTCATTTGTTGGCAGGCACCCATGCTCATTGTGTTGGGTATTGTGAACAGTGCAGTAATGAATCTGGATATGCAACCATCTCTGTGGTATACCAACTTGCAGTCCTTCAGGGAGATACCCAGAAGGGGCGTGGCTGGGTCACAAGGTAGTTCTAATTCTGGTGTTTGAAGCATCTCCATACTGTTTTCTTCAGACCCTATGTGAAGAATTTCTCCATCAGTAACGTTAGCTTTTTAACTGCTTTGGCCTTTGTTGCAATCTTGGGTAAAAATATGTGCATGGACAGTGCTCCCTGTGTCACTGGGCATTCAGCTGCACCTGTGTTTTCATGGAGCATAATTTAATTATTGCTTATATCTTGGGTCATTAGAAAAAATAATTGTACTCTGATCTACTATAATTTATAAAGCTATTACACATTCTCTTCATAGTATGAATTAGTAATGGATTTAAAGATTCTAAAAGAGTGCAATTATTAGGAGAATTGCTAAGAGAAATGGAGAGAGAGGAAAGGAGGAGGAGAGAGACAGAGAGAAAGAGGAAGGGGAGGGAGGAAGGGGAGGAAGAAGAAGGAAGGGAGAGAGAGGGCAAGGGGAGAGAGGGAGCCCTGAAGATATGGAAGGCCTGCGGCAGTGCCCTGCTTTGACGCTGTTACTGCCCGCCATCCTCCTTTGGCTTTTTAAACTCAGTTTTCTCCTTCACAAATACCTCCTGTAAATTATTTATGAAATTGGTTCTTTCTCACACCTGACAGGAAGCTGTTTTCTAAGACTTCACTGGGGGAATTTGGAGAATGAATCTTTTGATCATAACTTGGACAGAGAACAGTAACAGGAATAAAGGGTACATGGTGAAAGAAACCAACTCTGAGATATTCCACTGATTGTGGCCCGAGTTTCCACGCAGGGATGGATTTAAAGCTAGATTTCCCCATCAACAAGATTGGGCCCATTATGCTTGAATGGCCTTAGCTGTTTTGAGTGAACAGAACATTTCTAAATGTGAAGCAATTATGAAGACACAGAATCAGTGTAACATTGGAGGTTGCGTTTGTTTTGTACCGTTGCTGTGAAATAGCCCAGTAAACATCTCAAAAGGATGGAGGTTCTGTTTTTGCTCCTGGTTTCACAGGACTCAGGACATGGTTGGTTGGTCACAAGCACTTAGGTAGAAACTTACATTGGCACTGGTGTGTGGCTAAGGAGGCCTCCTACTTCTTCACCAATCTCAAGGTAGGTAGGAAGCACAGATCGGGGAGTGAGTGCTGCCTCCATCTTGGGCTTTCTCATTTTTTTTCTTTTGTTTTACCCAGGTCTCTTGCCTATAGGATGATACTGACCCATTCAGGATGGATTTTCATGCTCAGTCCATCCTCTCTGGGAACACTTTCACAGACACATTATGTGTATGATAGGAACACCTTCACAGACACACTATGTGTGCCATAGGTTTTTATGTCTCAATATAATCAAGTCCACTACCAAGGTTAGTCATGAAAATATCAATGGTGAACCCTCAGTGGAACTGAATTTTACACATGTGTAAGACAGTCAAGTGAAAAGAAACCAGGTCTATCTCCTAGTATATGTATGAGATGATAAACTACAGGCTGAAGGTTTGGTGAAGTTCACCTTGTCACCTCTCAGAATTGTCTCTGCCACCCTGGAGAAGCTGTTAAAGAAACTGTTTGTGTAGGTTCACAAGACCACACAACTGACACTTGCAGAGCCGAGCTGTGGGCTCAATTCATCTCATTCTAAACTCCATCTTTTTATACTAGCCAGTATTCACAGATTTGATTTGATTTTGGATGTGTGATTGCATGCATATGTTTTTACATATGTGTGGGGGTGTGGAGGCCACCGGTCAATGTCAAGTGTCTTCCTCCATCACTCTCCACTTTATTTTTTGAGACAAGGTTTCTCAATGAGCCTGGAGATCATCAGTTCAGACAGGCTGGCTGGATAGTGAGCCCAGGGATCCTTTTGTCTTTGTCTCCATGGTACTGAAAGGACAGGTATTTGTCATCATGTCTGGCTTTTTATGCAGGTACTTGGCATCTAAACTCAGGTCCTCAGCATGCATAGCAATCACTGTACCGACTGAACTGTCTCCTTCGATCCTAATATCCATGAACTTTTAAATGGGAATAAAAGTACAAGAAAATACAGACCCTGATTTAATTATCTTTATTCTATCAGATCTTAGATATGTACAGCCATAAAGTCAGGTATATATTCCTAATAAATATAGATCTTCTAGAACTACAAAAGTGATTTACTAGATAAGGATAAACTAATCTGTAAGCCAATAGACTTAAATTAACTACATTGATTTAACATGCCCAAAGATAGTGTTTTGTTGAAATTAAATCAGCAGTGGAAATGTGTATGAAGCCTGGATGCTATGGTGCTTGTTTTAGGGACAGGCAGGCAGCCCCACTGTGACGTATGATGACTCATTTACCTCTCTTACTATATTTGTACCACCGGGAAGCTTTTTTGAAAACAGGTTTGAAATGCCACTTTGTTTGCATTTGGCCTGAATACATCATGATGAATCAAGTCTACCTCTTTTCTCATTTATTAGCAATAGTAAAAATATCCTCTCTTGGCATAACACATTGTAAACAGGAAACAAAAACACACAGCAGTTATTTAGCTTTAAAGGATTTATCAACATTATCCAAGATGTAATGGAAAATGTTGAGACCATTGTCAAAACATGTTGTGCTATATAGAATTCTTACCCCAGCAAGGATGTCACAGCACTGTTTTCAGGAACTGGACCACATTGCATTGCTTGCAATCAAGGCCGTTGCAGAGGACCTGGGGACTTAGAGCAAGCAGGAAAAGGGGGTCCTAGAGCTTGGATTATAGCTAAGCAACTCCTCAGAGAGTCAGTAGGGTGTTAGTCTATACGGACTATAGCCTAGGCCACAAGGAGGGTTCCAGACACAGAGAGGCCAGTCATTGTCCCAGCATCAGGAACATGAAGTAGAAACTCACTCTGGAGACAATCACCTCCTCACTGCAGCTGCCTGCCGTGTTTTCCCTCTCTTCCTGGTGATAGCCAGTCCTTTTCCATCCTAACCTGGAGGCTTGCAGGTGACTAAGCCCCAAAACATCTGAGGAGAGGTGAATGGGAGGTCAGAGAGATGTTCCTGAAATGGATTCTAAGCCATGCGGTCCAACACTGTTGGAAGCCGAATTTCACAGTATTTGTTTTTATCACCATGGCAGTGGCTGAGTGGAACAGAATCTGCTCTGTGCTGTTTCATTTCATTGAAATGCCTATATATATTATCAACAGCAAGAAGACAGGAAAGATCTGGGAAAACTCACAGAGGTTGTATTCTGGTGTAGCAGGTAGATATTATGTGATAAAATCAGGAAATAAAATGGGCACAGATCTGAATACATTTTAAAAATAAAGATTCTAAGGTTGGACAAAGCATAATATGTTCTGGAGAATGCTATTTTCTTTAGAGAAATGGTACAAAGAGCCACCATGAAGTAGAAGAGAAAGACAGGATGCACATCCTGAAGGGCCTGGGGCTTATGTTAATGTGTTTTTAAAGATTTAATACTAAAAGAGTCTAAGCAGAGAGATGAGGGTGGTCTGTGTTTTCACAGGATCAGATGAGTGCTTTGTGAAGAGTAGGTTGAAGGAAGGAGCAGGGAGCTGGGACTCCAAAGATAATGAGTGAGACAGAGACAGACAGAGATGGAGACAGAGAGAGAGAGAGAGAAACGTAGCAGTGAAACTGGAAGAAGGTGGATCCATCTGAGAACAGCAATTGAGTAGTCCTGATGGACTGAATAGGAGAGTGTCAAGAAAAGAAGAGCCAAGGAGTGATCCAAAGTGCTTGGTTTCAGAACTGTGCATTGTTTTGAGAAGGGAATACAAGGCTTCTCTTTTGGTCACATTCTCCGAGGTTCTGAGAGTATTCAAGTAGAGGTGACTAGTAGGAACCTGTTATGTAAGTACAAGAGACCACTCTATACAGATTATAGAGATTTGGCCATTATCAGCACATGCACAGTATTTAAAATTGCAAAAATTGTTGTGGTCATTAAGAAAATGGTATTGGGCTCACACCAAATCCTGAGGGAACCTTCAGGGTTAGAGCTTGGGTGGGAAAGAAAAGGACAACATAGTGAGCTCATAAATTGTGCCTAATGAGCCAGAAGGTGCCTTCAACTGAGGAGACAGAAGCCTTGGAAGGAGTTGAAGGAAGAGGATTTAATATAGTTAAATGCTACTTGAAACATGAGATACATATCTTTGAATTGGAGAGAGGCCCATTGTTGGTAATTGTGATGTTCCCAGAGGTATAGTAGGGGAGTTAAAGAAATTTTAATTATATTGTTTTTTTAAAATGAGAGATGAGAGTGTGCATATATGTAAATGAGAAAAATGCAAAAGAGATTAATGATGTAGGAGGAAAGACTGAGTCTTCCAGGGAACAACTGGCTTGGCATTTATAAGTAAAAACAGCATTTATTCCTAGGAGAATGGACTGATTTCTTCTAATTTGTATTTATTCTTTAGTAATTTCATAATGAACAATTGTATTCATTTATTATTTATTATTATTAATTAATATCCACACCTTGCTATGCCCTCTTCAACTCCTTATGGGCTCTAATCTCCCTCCCAACTTCATGTCTTCTTATCCTTCTTCTCTTATACACTGAGTCCAATTTGTTGCTGTCCATATCCACATGGGTATGGGGCATCATCCACTGAAGCATGGATCCTCTTTTTGTTTTTCATAAAAAATAAAAATTGGGTACCAGTGGCATGCTGATTTGGTGGTGGAAACATGAATGATCTACAACAGGCAGTTTGTTTTCATAGTAGAGTGTGAAGTGGCCAGTAGGAGAGCGGGGGAGTATACACAGGTAGGATTCTGGAGGTTGGTGAAGGTGTTCATGGTCTTTCCAGAGATGAGCAAGATAAGCCAAACAGAATGTAGAGCACTGTTCTCTTAATGCTCTAAAGCTGATTGACAGAGCTTTTGTGTCTGAAACTCTGAGTTGATTGAGTGAAGGGCATCAAGGGTGGACAGTTGAATTTCACACAGTTTAGAGTTTTACTTGCACAGGTACACCAGGAACAGATGCCCAATGCAGGTAGAAGAACCGTTAGGTAGGGAAGCAAAGACAGGAGACTGATTAAGAACACATAAAGCAGATGAGTGGATCAGTGGCCTCCTGTGGTAGAAGGACTATGGCAGAAGCTGCTCAGGGAAAATCAACTTTTCCAAAAGAACTGAGTTCAATTCCCAGCACCCACATCAGAAGACAGTGGCATGGGTATCAGACAGGCAATGAGACAACTTCTCCATGGTGAGGGTGAGAATGTGAATCTGGACATTAATGGTTAAAGTGGATTGAAGGAACAGCATTAGAGACGAGAAGGTGAAGAACCCAAGAGTTCAGAGGACCTGGTGTCCTGCACTTTTCCTAAAATATGCTTTGGGTGTATGGCAGCTATGTGTGGGGACTCTCCACGGGGAAGTGTACATGTTCGTATACGTGGTAAAAGTGGTGGATTTCTCCATCACCCTTCATTCTCAGACAGCCTGCAAAAGTCTCTAAATTTTCTGTTAGAAAGATCTCATTTGGTTTACTTAATTCACTCTTAATCTTAATTTTATTTGTTTTTATGTATATTAGTGCTTTGCTTGCATGTGTGCTATATGCATATCTGGTGCCCATGGAGGCTAGAAGAGGTTGCCAGATGCCCTGGGTCTGGAGTTGCAGATGGCTGTGAGCTGTCAAGTGGGTGCTGGGAATTGAACTCAGTTCTTTTGGAAAAGCACCCAGTGCTCTTAAATGGTGAGCCATCTCTCTGCCCTTAATGCCAATTTAAAAAATACATCTTTAAAATAAATTTTTGAGAATTTAATACATGTATGCAGCATATTTTGATCATGCCCACCCTTCTCCCCTCCAAGTCCTCCTACGCTTCCTCCAATCATATCTGCCTCCCAACTTCATGTCTTCCTTTTCAACACTCACCCCAGTCCAATTAGTACCGCTCACATGAATATAGGGCCATCGACTGCAGCAATGGCAACCTGTCAGGGCCCATATCCCTGAAGAAACCCGATTCTTATTCCTTCAATAGGGACCAACTCCTCATTTCTCACCTATGCTAAATTTTCTTGGCTGTTCTCATCAGCTCATTCCTCTCATCTAGACCCTCATGGTCACATTCCAGTAATAATCCTATGTGAGCTTTAATTGAAGTTGAATTAAATGTGTAATTAAATTTCAGAATAGCTTATTGGTCTTTACCTTTATCATAAACGCCCTTCCATTTCTCCAAGAGTTCTCCAGTGTCTAGATAGTTTTATAATCCCTTCCTGCACAACATATGCTCTTCCTGGGTGTTTCTAGTTAATGTTATTTCTGGTTATCTTTTGTTGTGCTGCTAATATGGTAATTATCTTTTCCCCCATTATATTCTGTGCCTTTTTTATTGCTGGTGTTTAAGGATGGTATTGATTTTTGTATATTTACTTTGTATCTGTCTTTATTACTGAACATACTCACCAGCATTAATGGCATTTTAATTGATTCTTAAGATGGTGCTTCTCAAGTCTCAGCAAGGTACGGACTGGCTTATAAAGGGGGAGAGGGGTGCCAAAACCAACCTGTAATGACTTGGAGATTCTTTCTAGAGATGGTCAGAACAATGTTCCTAAGATACAGAATTCAAAATCAAGGCTATGCTTATCCTTGTAGCTTATCCTGGTAGCTCTGACTTACATGTCACAAACTAATGGTTATAAAATTTGCAGGATTGTCTCTTGTTAATTCTCTGTATCTTGCTGAGTTTAAACCAGTGTCTTCTATGTGATTGTGTCCTGGTTACTGAAGCCTGGTGTCACAGAGTTTATCACACCTCAAGTATAACCATTCCACAAAGGTCCAGTTTTCTAGATTTTTCTTTTTCCATCACTACAGAGCTGTCAATCATGTTATCCCTTTGTTTCTTATGTCTTGTTTTTTATCAAGACCCAATGATTCAGACAATAATAGTGTCAACTGTAACCAAATCTGTCAGGTCTGTGACCAAATAATACTCCTGTTCAGTTAGCCACCTGTCACTTAATGACATACTTCATTGTTCACATCCATTAGTTCTAGATGTACAAAAAGCTTAAATTTATTTCCCAGGTTTTCAAAAGAATATAAATATAAAATTACTACTATTATGAAGGACTGCAGGATCCATGGTAATACTCCTTGGAACCTTTAGGGTTCTCTGAACTCAAGCATGAGAAACATTATTCTTGGAACATTTAGGCCAAACAAAACACATGTGATGGAAAGCAAAAGAGGAAGGGGTTAGGAAGAAGGGTCAGGGGAGATAGTGGAGGGGGGGGCAAATGCCATAATGAAGCCCATCTTTCTGTATAATAATGTTAAAAAAGCAAATAATTATAAAAGAAAACTGCAAACCACATATTTTGTGCAAAACATCATTTATTATGTCATTTTATAGACAGTTATCTTCTGTGTTAATTTATTATACAGAGCTGTCTGATGGTAACTAATGTTTGAAAAATTAATAGTATACTTCTTCCTCTTTATTTTTATAATGGAAAGAAATTTCTCCTAGTGTTTCCTTCTTATAATTAGATAATCCTATTTGTCCTTAACAAATAACCTCTAAAACCACCTAGCATAATAGATTTTCTAATATGAGCCTTTTCTACATTACCAAATGAATATGAAATTCAATGAAATATAACATTGAAGAGTTCAGATGAAAATTTCCAGAATTTCTAAGTTGTCAAGAGGAAATTTCCCAGTAGTTCACAACTGTATGCATTAATAAAATAGACTTTATCTTGGAGATGTCTTTCAGATTGCGTTTGGTCTTTAGGGTTTGCATTCGAAGTGACACTAACACAATGAAGAGCATTTAACCCAACTTCTGAAGCATATGTGGGCTGAAGAATAGCTGACGCTTGATGATTCAGAAGACAGCACAGCAATGCTCCCTAAATGTAAAACCTGTAACCAAAACATGTATGTGAGGCTAAAGAAGCAGATGAACAGGTCCAGGTCTCCATTTCTCCAGAGAACCCTGCCAAAGTTGGGCTGGACACTCACTGAGTCCCAGGACTCAGACTCTGCTCCTTACTTAGCCTCCCAAGTTGCTATGTCGACAGCCATGTTCACTATTAACAAGATTCCAAACTTCCCCGATCTGCAGCAGCTTTGTGGAAGGAAACACTCTCAACCAGAGAAACTCAGAGCTCTGCTTTTGCACAAGGAGCTGTCCACCGGCTTGAGATAGCCACACCCATGCAGGAAGTCATCTTTTTCGTATACAATGGTTCTTGTTCAGTGAGATGCTTCTACCTTCTGTTTCCTACCAAGTTATCAGCCCTGGTCAGGCCTGGATTGTGGATTACCGAGTGAATCGTTGAAGGAATGAATCATTGAATGGATTGTTGAAAGAGCAATCACTGAATGGATTGCTGGACTAGTAAACTTTTCTTTGTAAATGTGTTTGATTAGTATATGTTGACTGTACAGAAGAGTGGGTTACTTCATAGCATTTTCACACATGAGTGAACATACACTGATCATATCACTGCCCCTCTCCCCTGGCCTCTTGTGACCCCTCTTTCCTCTGTTACCAGTTGCCTTCATCTTACTTATTGCTTCCTCATATACTTTCATGTCTCCTTTCATTTTACTAGGTGCTGCACTGGACAGGAAATTTGTCTTCCTGCAGCTGGCTTATCTTGCTTAATATGAGGATTTATAATAGTTTTTCCTTTAGCAAATCACAAAGCCCTTGTTTGGTGTTGTCCTTTAGGTATGGCCATATTAGTCTTAAAATGCTGTTTTAGGTCAGGAGAGATGGCTAAGTGGTTAAGAGTGCTTGCTGCTCTTCCAGAGGACTTTGAGCTCTGATTATTTTGTTTCCAGGAACCATATTGGGTGGTTCATAACCATTTATAACTACAATTCTGGGGGATCCAGTGCCCTCTTCTGGACTCCATGGGCACTTGAATGCATGTGCACCCCCACCCCATACATAAGTAGAAAAGTAAAATAAATCTCTCAAATGTTGGGATATTGATAATGGGAATAAGAAGAAATCTCCTAGGTCCTATAGCCTCCAATACTCAAAATAATTCTATTTAAGTTTCCTAGCTCAGTTTTGGGGGCACAGTATACATACGGACATTCCAAATATTTGCCTGCTAAGTCACAGGGCAAAAGGGAAGCATTTTAAGACTAGCATCGCTCACAGGTTTCTCTTTCTATTGCCCTCATGGTACAGTGGTTCTCAGCACACACAAATCTGTCTTTAGCCAGGATGCCAGCTTTGTGTTCCTGCAGATGGGCTCAATCTTTTTGAAAGGAGCTCAGTGATTCATGGCAGCTCCCCATTACAGGCCTGCGTTCAGCGCTTTTGAAGTTAAACTGAAAATAAATGCTAATGAAACTTTAGTTTGACAAGTGAATCCAAAAGCAAACACAGATGTAGATGTCAGTCACTGAGGATGGCTATGCTGCATCTTAAATGTGTTCAGAGAGTGATGAAGTAAACAAGATGTAATTGTCTTCCTTTCTTAGCAGCATTATTAACTCGGCTCACCCACCCACCCCCTCATCACATGAGATTTTATATATATATATATATATATATATATATATATATATATATATACATATATATGTACATATATATGTATATATGGAGAGAGAGGAGAGGAGAGAGCGTGAGTTTATTTGGGATTTGCAATATCAAGGGTAGGTGGGACTCAAAAGACAAACCTGCCTACTTTCTTACTTTCCCTTTAAACTTTGCTTTAATCATCCTTCTGTAAACTAGCAATTTTAATCAAATTCTTGGAAGTGACAATCTGAACAGTGATTGTTTAAAACTCATAAATTACATAAACATAATTTCTGAGACTGTCTATTTTTGGTTGAAGAAAAAACAGCTGATTTAATAAGGAATCACATGCATGTTATATAGTACATTGCTCTGCAATGACCAGCACGATTAAATGCACAGTATTGTTTTGCTCAAATAAGAACAATCGTCTCCAAGTCTTCTGTGATGCATAAATATACAGACTGAAGTCCTGAATTGGCCTCAAGGTCTGATTAGGCCAGCAGAGCCTCTTTGTGGAATAATTTTTTTTTCAAGTCGGGGTCCTATTATGTGGCCTTGGCTGACCTGGAACTCTCTAGGTAGACCAGGCTGGCATTGAACTTGCTGTGATCCTCTTTTTTATGCCTCCAGACAGCTAGGATTATAGGTGTATGCCATTGTGCCTAACTCAAATGATTTCAAAAATGTATCTACATGTGAGTGCCTGCATATGTTTATGTGTACCACATGCATGCAGGTGCCTGGAGAGGCTTGAGACTGGAGTTACAGACAGTTGTAAGCCACCTGATGTAGGTGGCTGAGAACTAAACCTAGGTCCTGTGGAAGAGAGGTAAGTGCTCTTAAAAGTTGATCCAGATTTCCAGCCCCACAAATGGGTTTTTAAAGAAGCTTTCTCCTTTAATACCCATTCTTGTCTGTGGTTGGAGTAGGATGAGAAGGGAACAATAAGAGAGGAAGTAGAAAGTCAGGGTGGCAGGATATCCATGGCCCTGGACATCATTCGAACCACTCTTGCCTTTGCTCTGGGTGAAACTGAGACTGTCAGGTTTGGAACTAAAGCATCACATAATCAGATGTACATTTAAACAGGGGCATTGTGACAAAGGTAGAGGCAGGCACACTACTTAGTCTTATGTGGAAAAGGCCTTCAAAGAAAGGGTGGTTGGACCACACCATCAGTGGTCACATCCTGCATGGGTTTTCCTCTATAGCCAAATATGTGGATGTGTTAATTTTAATGAATTAGTTGATCGGTCTTTATTAAGTACTGTTGTTCCCAGCAGTGCAGTAAAAGAAGAAAAGGTAGATTATATACTGGATTCTACAGTGTGGGTCAGGGAGAATATTTACCTTTTATGGTCTCTGAGAGGTCATTTAGAGGTCATTCTTCACTCTAGATATGAATGAAGCAAAGCCAGTACATCAAACTGTACTATAGTGATCAGCTTCATGGGTTGAGCATGTGAAAAGTCCACAAGGCAGCTCCAGGGTTTTTCTGTTTGAAGAAATGAGTGCAGGGTGGCTGGGTGAGTTGTAGGAATGGGGAATAGAAGTAGAAGGTGATGTTGGAAAGGTACCCCGACTCAAACAAGTGGGACATTGTTGCTGGAGGCATTTCTTTGTCCCACGTGGTCCTGCTGCTACTTATAAAACAATTACTCAGAGGCTTATATTAATTATAAATGGTCAGCTGATGGCTCAGGCTTATTATTAACTAGCAGCTCCAACTTAAATTAACCCATCTCTATTAATCTATATATTGCCACGTGGTCGTGGCATTACCGGTCTACTGGCATCTTGCTCCTTGGGTGTTCAGATGGCGTATGCCCTGACTCTGCCCTTCTCCCTGTATCTCTGCTTGCATTTCCCGCCTGGCTCTTACCCTGCCTTGCCATAGTCCACAGCAGCTTTATTTATTAACCAATGGGAGCAGCACATATTCACAGCATACAGAAAGACCATCCCACAGCAGGGGATTGTAGACTAGGGAGGGGTTTAGCTCCTTGATGCTATGTTAGACCCAGGTACCTTGAAGGGAGACAGGAAGCATTCTGTGTCTGGTACTAGACTAATACCATGGACACTGCCTGGATTTGGAAGGGGTCATGTCCCAACCCCTGAGGGGAAGATGCAACTATTGATCAGTCATGGCTGACTGGTCTGCTATAGCATGACCCATTCTGACCTTGGGTTCCATCTCATGGCTACAAGCTTTCTTGTAGGGAGCTCAGAGGGTGCACTGCACCCCCACTGTCTGTTTACCAAGGAAATTCTCCTGAGACCTCTACACCAGGGGTAAGTATCCGCTATCCTTCCTCTCAGGATCTTCCATTGTGTCTCCTTCCACAATCCCTATTAGCTTAAAACAGAGAGTTTGAAAAATTGTTATCTCAGGGAAGCTTTCCCTCAAATGTAATGGTTTGACACGGTTGCTTTCTTGATGTGTATGTCCTTATTTAACATTGGTCTCCTTTAGTGTGTCTTACTGGAGCCAGTGTGTGTCTCTGATAAACCAAATTCATGGCCCAAATCAATTCCTGTTTCTATGAAGCCTAAACAAAGGGAGGAACAGTGGTGACATAAAACTTCATATGTTCCCCGATGTTCACTATTTGGGTGACTCTTTTTATGAACGCTTCAAATTATGATTGCTTCTCCTCCTCTTGATAGTGATACATTTTCATAGCAGAAAAGTTGGGATGTGGGGAGAGCAAAGCCATCCACGACCCCATCACACGGAGAGACAGGACCGGCTAGCATTTTATAAGGACACCCCTCTCCCATCTCCCTCTTTCTTCTTCTCTCTTTTGCCACCAGGAAGGCTGTTTAGAAAGCCAGGGTCCGATTGTCCTTAACTATTTAGTCATACACTTGTGTTAGCATTCTCACCCTGCAGGGAAAGAACAGACAAAAGACACCTAAGGTGGGCGGGGTTTGGAGAGCGCAGCCCCCACCCCCGCAAAGAGAGCCTGGCGACTGGAGCTGAGGCAGCTGCTCACACTGTCTCCTCAGGAAGCAGAGAGAGATGAAAGCTGGCACTCAGCTCATTTTCCCTTGTTTTACTCAGTCTGGGACCCCACCTCCCTCCTAACCATGGAATGGTGCCACCCATGGAGAAGCTATTCCTCCCCAGTTAACCCATTGTAGAAACCACCCCAACATGTGTAAGGAAAAACATCAGTGGAAGAAAATGAAAGAGTAGACCCCCAAAATGGTAATAGTAGGCTTTATTGGTCCGAAAGGCTGGCACCCCCAAACCATTACCAGAGTTCTGGAACCCCAGAACATACCCAGCAGTGCCTGAGAACCAGGCTTTGAAATGGAGCATGGGGAGAGAGGTAGGACATGGCTCCACTGTGCCCAAAAACTGCTTTAGGGGGTGACCTGTAGGGTGGGAGATGAGTCAGACTGCATGTTTTGCCTCCTGCTGCCCCAGACTCCATGCTCTGTGATAGGATTGACTGGCTTCTAGAATTCCATGGGTAGCATGTTTCTTGAAGGCTTAGGCCTGTTTTATAAGCCCTGGTCTTGGGGTGGGAATTTCCTTTGACATGCCCAGAGGCTTGTCTCCCATGTAAATCTAGATCCTGTTGAGTTGACAGTCAGTTTTAGTATCACAGTGCTTTCTCATTTAACACAGTTTTTAGTATTAAACATCTAAAACTATGATTTTTTTTTAGTGACATCTCACAAGGTACCTTCTGTGTACTTTCTCCATTATTCAGTATTTTTAAAATGAAGTACTATAGTGATATTGTATATACTTGTGACCACCTCTATTGTTTTCCCTAAACTCTATAGAATGACTAAGAAAACTCAATTGCACCATTGTAAGGTTCCCATTAAGCTTTCACTGTTAAACCTAACTTCTCATTAGCCTCCTCTTTCGCAATTTGGATCCCACAGACAAGCGTGTCATAGCGTTACCTGCTTGTTTCACTGATGCTGTAGATTTTGAATCCTTGCTCTTTTAGTGGATGAAGAAATGGCAGTCTCACTGTTTAATTTACATTATTCTGGTTACCAACTTGCCAAGCATTTCCCATGCTCATATTTCAAATTTGCATTTATTTTGTGAATTACAAATTCCTATACTGTGTGCAACTACATATTGTATTTTGCACATTTCCGACTTTTAAAATAATCTGATTTACTTTATATCTTTTTGTTGTTGCTTTTGAGATGTAGCTCTGGCTGGTTTCAAGTGTGGTATGTATCCAAGGCTGGCCTTGAACTTCTGATCCTCCTACCCCACCTCCTGAGCTAGGATTAAACAATGCCTAGCTTGACCTTTAAATTTTTATGGCTTAGTATGTGTTTAATTATTTTCCAAGTTTATAGTTTGCCTTTTATTTTGCTTATGGTTTTTCTGGTCTGACAGAAGTTTTTGATTGACACCAAACCTTTTAGGTATTCTTCCTCATGTTGGGATTGTCACCAGAGAGCTAAAGACTCACTTGTCCAGCCTGTGAGAGGCTTCAGGTTTACTGTCCAAGACCAGAAAAATAGAAAAAAAATCGATCCTTCTGTCTGTGCATTATGATGAGAAAAGTATTCCTCCCTGGTGGACCATTTCAGTTTCTTTATTATTTTGCAGTTTAATTTTAAACAATTAATTGTCCACTTGAGTATTAGCTTGCCTTGGGGTACTATAAGAGAGCCTGGTATTATAGCTTTTTTTTCTCAAATAGTTGATAAAATTTACTGGAACTATTCTGTAAATAATCCTAACTTTATTGCTAATTTAAAATGTTCTTTTTCATTACGAACCAAATTATGAATACCCAAGTCAATATTTTCATTTTTTTCAGCTTTATTTTGTGTTTTTACTATCAGACAGCGTAGGCTTTCAGCTTGAATTTTCCTTTATTCTTTTACTTCCCTTTTTCTTCCTTTAAGTGTTGTTTTAGTCTTTCTCATTTTTTCAGGGGATGTCTCTAAAAGTTCTATAAAAATTTCAGGCCATATCTTACTGGAATTATGTAATACTTACACATAATTTTGAGGGATGGAAAGATGGAATAGTGACTAAGAATACTTACTGCTCTTGTAGAAGACCTGGATTCAGTTCCCCACATCCATCTGGCAACTCACAGCCATCCAAAACTCCAGTTCCAAGGGATCCAATACCATCTTCTGACCTCTACAAGCACTGCACATGCATGGTGGACAATAGATGGGCTGGGAAAAAACATTCATATACATAAAATAAAATAAATGAATGTTAAAATAATTTTGAGAAGACTGATGTCTTTATAGGATGGCATTGTGTCTATTTTTAAGTTAATGTCCATATCTCTTAATAAGGCTTGGCAATCTCTAAATCTATTGCTATGTTATTTATGACTGTGGTTCACTACTGTGGGTAGTTTGGGTTACTTTTTTCTAACAGGTTGTTGGTTCTGTTTAGGAAGGTTGTTGGCCTGTGGCTTTAATTTTTACTGACCTCATGCCATGGAGGAAATCCTGAGGAAGGTCAGGTTAAACCTTGTTCACATGGCTGTCCACGTGGACTAGGGATGTCTTTGGGAAGGGAGCATGCCTGAGCACAGCCTCTTTCTCTCCTCATTCAGCTCAGCAATGTGGAGCGTGTGCCAGAGGAGCTCTGTGAAAATCTTTCTCCAAAATACTTTCCAGTTATTTGAATGATTCATTTTGATGTTGCTAATAGTGAGGTTGAGAAAGGAAGGCTCAGGGGTGTATTGATTTCTGCTTTATGTACATTGGAATATTGTAATATTCAAGTCAATGTATCACTAACTGCTAACAGTTACTGAGCAGTCTAGGCATTGGGCCAAGTACTAAATATAGATTAATGCATTTAATCTTCACAACATGTTTATGAGGTAGGTATTTTATGACCTCCATTCTGAGGATGGAAGACCTGATCATAGAGACAGCCAGGGCTGGAGCCTGACTTTGGAGCTGAGTACAATTCCATGGCCTTTCCTTCCATTCCTTCTGATGCACAAAATGGCACCTGTTGGCCATGGTGATGAGACTGATATTCATCATAACTCTCCACCCGTTAATTTCAGAGTTAAACTTTCTATAGTTGAGACACAAAGCAAATGAGGTACATGTTATAGAAAACATCCCTTCAAAATGAGAAAACCTGGGCCCCTGTTGAGCCATCATGTAATTCCTTGTGTGACTTGTTGGTCACCTCCTTCTAGCCTTAGAGTCATTGAGTGAACAAGAAGGTGTGTCATATAAGCTTTCACAAGTTTAACAATCTGAGATTCTGGAGACCATTTAAATCAGCATTTATTTTAGACACACTAAAGCTTCATGCTGAGCAGATAGCTTGTTCTTTTAGTAAATCAATTGCATTAGCAAGCTTCCTCTCCATTAAATTCTATTTTCTTTTTCTTTTTTTTTTTGAAGTTGAAAATGAATGCCCCTCTAAGGCATGAATGCACACCCAGTCAAATCTCCTGTCTGCAGTCTCACAGGGAGTAGAAGGCAGAAATGTACATGGAAACATGCTCACCTTCTGCTACAGTCTGGATTATGTCCTTTTATGTGGGCTGCCTCCAGAAAGTGTGGCCAAGTTTTAGGGTAGGTCTTTCCACCTCAGACAATCCAATCAAGAAAACTCTTCCCCAGGCATGCCCAGTTACTTGGGTTTTATTTAATTCCAGATGTAATCAAATTAATAACCAACATTAGTCATTACAACTCTATCCTCTGTCAACTTGGAACATATACTTATATCATGCTTAATTTCCAAATGAAAGCAATAACCAGGCCATAACACCTAGCATGTTATAACTATCCCTACTATCCCTATGATATAACTACATGATATGACGGTAAATGGATTATATATTTTTGAATAGATTTTAATTTCTCTTGAGGGACATTCTTTTAGTGTCTTATAACTTAAATATGATAACTTAGCTATGATAATATAACAATAAGTTGATATGTATTAATTGATGTTACATTATATGCTAATAGCAGAGAGGAAAGAAATCACAAATATCTTCTTAATATATGTGTGTATAGGCACAAAATGACAGAAACACTCATGTCAATTATAATCCTCACTTTTTGGAGCTGGTCACATAGCCTTAGCTGGTATATCTACTTCCTTTACTACCCGTTCTGTATTTCCTCCACCCTTGGCAAGTACCTCAGCAGGTGTTGGTTCATTTCCTAGAGGAGTGACCAATACCTTAATCCCTAAAGAGTCTGTGCCCTTTGTCATCCTACCTGTATTTCTGCAGTTTCCCATTGCCTCTAATCATAAAATATGGTAACCCCAGGAGAATCCCTAAAGATCTCCTGCACTCTAGACATAATCTTCCTTACCTCCACTGTAGAAAAGAAATCTAATTCCCCTTGGTAATCTAGATCAATACCACTCCCCCAACACTTATTCTTTTCTTAGCCCATTGGCTTAAGGGCATCAGAAGCCCAAAGGGGCCACAGGAAAGTCTGGGCTTCCAGTTCTAAGGAACATTTGTTGTGTTGCTCCAGGGAAAGGTGCCATACCTGGGCCTTAGTGTTGGTCTCTGCTGTTGGCAGATCTGGCATTCAGCAGCAGCTGTAGCCAGGTCAGACTTGGTGAGTGAAGGTCCATGTTGTCAAGTCTACACATAACCTCCATCTCTGCCACCATGGTCACTTTGTTCATTGACCCATTGGGCAATAACATATATGACTGGCCACAGACTGGGCCATTCTATCTACTTGATTATTGAGCTCCTTGTCAGTTGAAATCACCTTTTGGTGGGTATTTACATGGGACATAAGTATTGTCACATTCTTTACTCATTTTTAGAGATTTATCTACATACTTCTTTCCCAGAGTTCTTCCTCACCATTTTTTTTCTATTCATGTACTTTTCGAGTCCCTGACCATTCAGCTTATGAATCAGTGAACAACAAAACAGTTGGCCATTTCTCTTTCCATATAAAATGTACAACCATGTGTACTGTCCAAAGTTCTGCCCACTGAAGATTTTTCCTTCAATGGCATCTTTCATGACTGTCTCAGAAAGGTGTTGTAATGCTGTAGCTGTCTACTTCTGGGTGGTGCCTGCATAGAATACTGAACCATTGGTAAACCAGACCATAGTCTTCTGTTCCTCAGTCAACAGATCATAGGGCACACCCTATGAGCATATAAGTGCATACTTGGGAGTAGAAGGCATTATAACAGGAGTAGAAACCATAGGCATTTGGGTAACTTCTTCATGTAACTTTCTTGTGTCTTCAGGATCAGCTTGTGCTCAGTCATGTATATACCACTTCAATTTGACAATGGATTGTTGCTGTACACATCTATATGGCTTGGTGGGTCAGATAATACTCAGCTCATGATAGGCAGCTCAGGTCGTATGGTCACTTGATGGCCCATTATCAAACATTCAGTTTCCACTAAGGCCCAATAGTGGGCTAAGAGCTATCTCTCAAAGGTAGAAGAGTTGTTTGCAGATGATGGTTCAAAATCCCAACAGTTATGTGCACACATAGCTTTCATCTTGCCATCATAGCTACTTTATTCATGGGCTCATTGGACAATGATGGCTCAGTGGTTAAGACCAGTGTGTACTGCTCTTCCAGAGGACCCAAATGCTCCTTCCTGTCAGGAGACTCACAACCACCTGTAATTCCAGCTCCAGAGGATCTGATACCCTCTTCTGGCCTCTGAGGATAACCCCCTGTCTTAGTTAGGGTTTCTGTTGCTGTGATAAGACACCATGACCAGAGCAACTCTTATGAAGGAAAACATTTAATAGGGTGGATTACATTTTCAGAGGTTTAGTCCGTTAGCATTGTGGGACAAGGCAGTGTGCAGGCAGTCATGGTGCTGAAAAGAGAGACGAGAGTGCTACATCTTGATCTGTAGGCAACAGGAAGTGAACTGACCTGGGCGTTGCTTAAGCATAGAAGACCTCAAAGTGTCACACTTCCTCCAACAAGGCCACACCTACTTCAGCAAGACCACACCTCCTAATAGTGCCACTCCCTACAAGCTTATTGCAATCAATTACATTCAAACTACCACACTTCAATCCTGTGATGCACACATATGCATAATTTTTTTTTAAATTGGGGGTTTAAAAAGCTGAAAAAGTGAAGAAATTCAGAAAGATAAAGAGGGTCATAAATCCCAAAATTTCAAAGTTTTAAAAGGAAAGCATTGTAATATAACAAACCAGCAAAATAGATGGTTGGGTGTTTTCCTCAATATAGTAAGAATTTCATCAGATCAATACAAAACAGATAAATATGTAAATTCCTTAAATGAGGCATAAAACCCATATAGGAAGACATTTCATAAAAGAAGAGAAAATAAATGGTCCAGTAGAAGCATAAATTTCTCTGCTATTCAGATATATGCAAATTAAGACAATTAGGTACTTTTATCAATCTATTGAATAAGTCAAGATTAAGAAAGTGTAACTGTCAGGGATGTGGGCAAGCTCACACTTGTCTTTTGGGAGGTGGATGAGAATGATTTTCCAGGAGGGCCACCAAACAATCATGCCTGTTCCTGAGCCTTTGATTTCATTCCTTGGCATTACTCTAGGATGATGGTTGAACATAAACATGAATATGCTGGGTGCTTTTAACCTGCAGTTTAAAATAGTGCAAAAGGGTCGGGCGGTGGTGGCACATGCCTTTAATCTCAGCACTTGGGAGGCAGAGCCAGGCAGATCTTTGTGAGTTCAAGGCCAGCCTAGTCTACAGAGCGAGATCCAGGATGGGCACCAAAACTACACAGAGAAACCCAATCTCAAAAATAAATAAATAAATAAATAAATAAATAAATAAATAAATAAATAAATAAATAAATAAAATAAAATAGTGCAAAGCTTAAAACAATGTCTCGTAGCAAGAACTGGTCCAGTTCATTAGAACAGATACACTTAATGAAGGCTGTGGTCTCTGGGATATTGCAGAAAACACACAACAGAAGAAAAAGGAATTCGTAGATCATTATTCTGTGTCCAGGAATCAAGATGCAGGTGTGTGCCCTTTTCTCTCAGTTTTCCTTCTAGAACTGAGCTAACCTAGGGCCTTGCACATGGCAGGCATGGCCTATACTACTGAGCTGTATCTCTAGCTCAGGATGGACATTTGTGGACATTCTTCTGTAAAAAAGTTACCCAAATATTTAGAAATATATTTCCCAAATCTTAGAAGTGATGATAGATTATGAATAATTTAAATTAAATTACTTGTTTCTATTTTAAAAAAAATTTCAAAGCTTTTATCACATTTATTGATTGCTATGTATGCATCTATGTGTGTGTATCTCTCCCCCTCTGTGTGTGTGTGTGTGTGTGTGTGTGTGTGTGTGCAGTTGTGCTGTTTGTCAGCCATGTTGTAGGTGCAGGTGCTTCTGGCTCTGGGATGCGGATGTGACTTAGCCTCAGAGATAACTTAGATTTACACTCTGGCATAATTCCAAGCAGCCACTTTGCAAATGTGCTTGTTTCCCCTCTCTCATGAAGGGACAGGAGAGACTTCAAGAATTACTGAAATTGTCATTACCCTAACAGGAGGAGAGGTTGTGTGTGTGTATCTGTGTGTGCATGTGCATATGCATGTGCGTGCATGCGTGTGTGTGTGTGTGTGTGTGTGTGTGTGTGTGTGTGTGTGTGTGCTCTTTCCATCACATGGGCCGGGGGGGGGGGGGTTCAGTTCAAGAGCTCAGGTTTGGCAGCAAGCACTTCTACCTGCTGGGCCATCTTGCTGGCTCCATATTTCTTTACTTTCTGATAATGACAATAAATTAATTTCATTCCAGAAAAGGTAAGACCTGGAATTACTTTCAAGAGCTCTTAAATGGTTTAGAGAGACTCCTTTGATTTTCTCCTTTGTGCTTCTCTGTGCGGAAAGTTGGTTGATTAAGACCCGCTGTGTCAATTGTTTACTATCTTGGAACAAACTAAAGTTGATCTTGAGCTGTGAACAAACTACAGAAGATGCTGCAATAGAGGCGGTATTGTTGTGTTCAAGACAATGGCCCTGCGCCCAAGTAGATGTTAACAGTTACAGGCGTGCTTAGCTTCTGTGCTGTGTATACTCAGGATTCAGGAACAAAGGGACTGCTGTATGGACATGTGCTAGCCCACAAAACATTTCATGTAAATCAAGCGGGTGCCCTTGTCCCTGATTTAGGTATAGAGGCTTCAGAAGATCATTATACTTTTTCTTTTAAACAAAAGAACTGAGCCCTATTTCAAGTTACTTAATCTAAAATCATGTTGTTTTCCACGTGTTTCATGCCTTTCATTATAATAAAATAGTTTTGTGCTGACAGCCATCTTTGGAAATGAAAACATCATAATCTAATGAAGTGACATTTTCCCAGCTTTAAGTGAAGCGCATGTTTGGATTAGCTTATTTAAATTAAATTGTTGTTTTCTTTTGCTTTTATTAGCAAGCACACTCCATGCCCTTTCTTTTTCTCTGTACCATAGGCTGAGACTTGGCTTGGAAGTGGAGTAGGAGAGTTAGCATCTATCCTGCTTGTATTAGGATGCACACTGTGTAATAATCATTTTGTTATAACTTTTCAATAGTGCGATTCATTTAATACCCACCTGCATCATACCTAATACACAGAGTACTTGCTCATCTTTCATTGTGTGTTTTCTACAATGTGACCCTTAAAACTTTAGTTCTTGGGTCTGGGGAAATGGACTAGTGGGTAAGAGTGCTTGCTCTGCCAACAGGGCGACTTGAGTTTGCATTCCTAGCACTCAAACGAAAAGCTGGGTGTGGCCACCTGTTCCTCTAACTCCAGTGCTGGGAGACAGAGACAGGCAGTTCCCAGACCTCACTGCTAGCCAGGTAAGCTGAAACAGTGAGCTTCTAGGCCAGTGTCTTAAGGGAATAAAGTGGAGACAGTAGAGGAAGATACTGACATCCTGCTCTTTGCTTTCCCATGAGAGGACATGGGTGTTCACACCGGCACATTTACATGCATGGAGCATACACACCATGCGTATGCATAAATACACACAATAAAACTCCATTTCTTATTATTGCCTCTGTTGCCACAATTCTGAGGGTAATAATATTTCCTTGTAGGAATAGGCAAAGTGATCTCTCAGGTCCAACAGAAGCTGTGGTTATTCTGTTGGTTTAATGGGAGATTTAGTTGTGTGATAGCTGGGGGTTATTTATATAGGCAGGGCTTTAGAGCCCCAGAATGTGTTATAAAGATGTGACATCTGTCTTGGATATGAGTACACATGGTCTTGTGCAGACTCATCAGAGGAACTACCTGTGGGATTTACAACAGACTATAGACCTAATTCCTTTCCTCCGACCATGTCACTATTCAGTCATTTGTTTGCTTTTTGGTCAGGTTCCAGACTGATATTTATGACCTCTTGATGTAGTCAGAATGCAATTCCACTGAACAGGGACCCAGAGCCACCTTTGGTGGGCAATGGTCATCCTGTTTGGATGGGAGAGCAAAAGCAAAGCTTTTTACTATCACTGTTCAGACAATACTCTACCTGGAGCCCTGAGTATAGCCCTTCATCTTGATCATGCTCTATCCACACCTGTGAGTTTCCATGTTTCCCTTAGCACACACAGACCCAGATTTATTCAAATTCTTCTTTACAGTGCCCAGTTATTATTAAATGAATATTTGCCGCCTTTGCTGCAGAGAGCCCTGGGATTTCCCCAGGTGCCTTTTGAACAGTGGTGAAGGACTCAATTTCCTTTACCGCCATGAAAACTTTGACCTGTGCTGGCTTTCCATCCTGATGAATCAAAGGGCAGTCTAGTAGATAGTCTCAATTACCCTGGTACAATATTTTATTTTGTCAACCTAAAGAAAAACTTGATATTTTAGCAACTTGGAGAAATTAAGACCTTCTTTTTTGGGCAGTGATTCCCATCATGCATCTGGCTTCCTATACTCTGCAGAACTGTCATCTCTTCCCTGCCCTGTGGGTCCCGGCAGAGGCACACAAGAATAAACCCACAGGTCTGCTTTGCTCTCATGTTTCCATCTTTGCTGTCCCTGGAATCGAGGGCAGGGGAGGAGAGGAGGCTGTGGCTGGGTCAGAGGTGGGAACTCTATTCTTAAATTTTAAAAATCAGTCCATCTCGTGACATGCTCAAGAGCTCACCTGCTGGGCCAGCTCCCTAGCCCTAATGAAACACACTCTGAGCTAATGAGCCACATGGGATTAAACACATTAATTAGGTAACTACAACCTTGGTGTCACTCTGTGCTGTGAAGGTCTTTCCATAGTTCCACCCTTACTTAACAAAACTGAGGATTTGCAGTTTGAATGTTACCTCTGCTACTTATTAGCTCTGGGCAGGTTGGAGAGACGCTTAATTAACTCCCTCTCATATTCCTTCTCTGTGTAATGAGAATGACACTATTCATAGGATTGTTGTGAAGGTTAAATTATATTACATGTGTTCAGAGCTTAGGCATTAGAAGCACTTAAAAGTTTTAGCTATCAGTATTAACTAGTAGGTTGCATGATTTGGCTGCCTGTGAATATTTGGTTTAGCTGTCTCAGCATCTCTATGGGTGATGGTCTTTGCCCCTGTATTGTTTTTACATAACATTTCAACCAAGTTCTCATTATAGTGCTGACATCTAGCAAAATGTTATACTATTGATTTCAGCATCCCATTATGTACCAAATAATGAACTGGCATGTAGAAGAGTAAAACCGAAGGAAGGCAACCCATGAACAGCCTAGGACCAGCTCCGCTGTTATCTTCTAGGAAGGTGGTTGTGTTTGGGGCCTCCTCCACCATTTCTGTTTTTAATGGATAAAGGAACTTTGGTTTCCTGAGATCTAGAACTTTCTAAAGGCCTGGAGCTGCTGGGGGATTTGTTAGCTTTCCTTCCTACTAGGTGCACAAAGTATGGGCTTAAATCTCAGAGCACTGAAGTAAACCTGACAAAATTTCAGCTTCCACCCTGTGGCTGACTTCTAGAAATTTTAATTCACAAAAAGAAAGTAAAGATCTTGTTCTATACAGCAACCTGGACAGGATGGGAAACCTTACATGAAATGAAATAAGCCAGACACAGAGAGGTGAATGTTCCATGATCTCCAAGGTAAGCGAGACATAAAATAGCATTGGTTTCAATGATGCTCAGAAGAGAATGGTGATTACCAAAAGTTGGGGGTTGGAGAGCAGGAAAAGATTGAATAGTGGGCACTGAGTGATGGGTGGATAGCAACAGGAAGCTGTCTGGTAGCACTGCACAGCTGGGTGACCCTAGTGATGCTGAACTTCATACTTCCAAAGCCTAGATGAAATGATTTTTAAAGTCTGTAATATAAATAAATGGTAGGTGTTTGAGGAGATAAGTATGATTAATCTGATTTATTTACTTTAATTTTTGCTTGAGAGTTTTATACATGTATATAATGTGTTTGGGTCCTCCACCTTCGTTTCCAGTCCCCTCCAACTCCTGCAACATGGATAACCTTATAAGGTCCCCATCCTGAGGGAAATGTACTCTTCCTCCTTCGGCAACCATCAGTTACCAATAGCTCCCCAGCTATAGGTGAGACTTCATGATCCCCTCCCCAGCCCGTGCTGGGCTTTTGGCTGGCTTGATCATGTTCATCAATCACAGCCTATGTGAGGTCATGTGTGCAATGGCCCTGCTATGACCAATAAAAGCTCTTTCCTGCAGGTATCCTCTACCTGCAGGTCTTACAACCTTGCTGAAGCCTCTTCCATGATGAACTCTGAGCCTTAGGGAAAGGGTGTGTGATGCAGATGTCCCATTTAGAGTTGAGCATTCCACAGTCTCTTATTCTCTGCATGTTCACCAGTTGTAGGCCTCTGTATTAATCATTACCCACTGTAAACAGAAGCTTTTGTGATAAGAGTTGGAAGAGGAACTAATCTATGGGTACAAAGACAATAACTTAGGGGACAATTTATTGACATTTCTACTTAGCAGAATAATAGTTTCTCTCTTAGGACCAATGACCTAGTTGGCCCCATATTTTTGGCCCAGTTAACAGAGCAAGGCATGAGTTCCATCTTGTGGAACAGGCTTTAAATCCAATCAGAAAGTGGTTGGTTGTTTCCATAACATTTGTGCCACCATTATCTCAGTGGGTGTATCTTACCAGGTCAGTCTTTATTGCAGCTAAAATCTTGGACACTAATGTTCCAGGCTACAGTAACAGGCAGTGAAAAAGCCTAAAATTAGAAATGTTCACGGCATAGTCAGGAAACAGCTAGAAAGTCCCTTGAGCAAAGCCATGAGACTGTGGAAAGATAGAAGAAGAGAAGCAGAGGTGGATGAGGCCAGGTCAGAGAGACTGTGGCTTTTATTTTGGTGACCTCTTCTGTCTTGAGACTTTTGAGCAGAGAGCCTGATTTCCTATCTGAGAGTTTCACTTTGTTTCCTGGGAGATGGCTATAGAGCACAGGAAAAGATGTGGCACAATCCGCTTAGAGGCAGACGCCATTATCCAGGCACAAGATGAGAGCAGCTTACAGCCAAGAATAGGAGACAAGGTGCTGAGACACCATTGGAATTTTGATAATTTTGAAGAGAGAGGCAATTGAATTTCTTCAGAAGTTAGCATGAGAGGTTTTGTGGTCCAAGAGGACCTTGTCATACTGAGTGCTGTGGAAGCCACACAAGAGTATGAGCAGAGTAGAATCATTTACATAACTCTTGGTGACCTGTTTGTGGAGGAAGCTGGGGGCAGTGGAGAATGGGTGCAGAGAGGCAGGGCCATGGTGTTCCAACACCTTTCCGGCATTACACACCACTTTATATTAACGGAGACGGCATGCATATGCTCTTTATTAAGTAGCAGTTTTTGCTGCAAAATATTTTAAAGGTATTTCATAATTTTCCCTTTGCAATTATTTGATTCTTCTTGGCCATTTAATTGAAAAATGACCTCGATTTGTCAGTAATCATGCACTCATAAGACAAGTGAGAAAAATCTACCCTACAAATTATATTCAGATGGAAAGTCTTTTGACAAGTTATGATTTTATGAATGCAGAATTTGATGCTCTGGGAATACATTTTTTTGGACAAATCAATGGATATTAACACTGCTTTGGTTTTCTTTTTGTAGTTTTGAGGCAGAATTTAGCAATTTGCAAAATTGAATAATGAATTCAGTCATTTTCAAAATTGATATAGTGGCACATTTTTAGACAAATCACTATGTACTGATATTGACTTTATGGTTTTTATTTTGGGGCACATATGTTTCTTTACAGGTCTTGAAGGTTTTTATGGGTTTCTACAAACTTTATAGGCTCATAAGCCTAATGAATTAAACAACACAAATTCCGGGGGGTTATTTAGGCTGCTTTATGGAAGGGAACCATTGGAAAGTTCTGGTTCTTGCTGGCTTAATAATAGAGGCAAGAATTTAGGAAAATCCACATGAATAAGATGTCTACCAGTCTTCAGTGTATAATATGTATTAGTATTCTGAACCGGCTCTTGGGGACCCACCCCTTGGGGACCCTCCCAGCATCCTGAAGTCATTTTATGTAAAGTCCTCTTTTAAGAAAAAACTCCTCCCCCTTCACTCCCCCCACCACCAGAGGTAGCACACACACATCCCGTGTCCCGTCCCCCCCGCTCCCCTTTCTCCCTTTAATAATAAACTTTGCACGTGGACATGTGTCTGCATGGTGTAAATAACTTTCCACAGCTCAACACCACAGTCCTGCATGGTGTGTCTCACCCACAGGGACACCTTGGCCCAACCCGACAAGGCCTCTCGCACGCACGCCATATCATAACAATATCTGCTCTTACATTTCAAAAGGCACCTTGTGTCTGCTGGTCAAATGGACCTGGGATTTGTACTCAGTTTACTATAGGGCAATTGGGCTGTTCATGTCACTGTGAGAAGTATTTTCCACCCTGATGTAGTGAGGATGTTTCAAGAATGATTGAGAGGCTTGAAAAACAGATACAGAATATTGATTTTGTTTTTACCACCCTTAGTAATGGATTCTTTTTTTATTTTCCTGGGAACTTGGTATTGATTGCATGTATCGAACTCAAAGGGTCCTAGCTGTGTTACAGATAGAGGGCGACATATTAAGCGTGGGGTAAATAATTTTAAGTAAATATTGCTCACTTAACACCAAATTCACTTTCAGTGGTAAAGTGCTAAAGGTTTCACAGTGAATCTGGGAAGAAATGTCTTTTCCTCATTGAAATAACTAAGAACAAGTGCTTCTATGATTAAATGTTCAGACAGTCTACATGTTTCTGGAGAAAGAGGAAATATCAGTTAAAAAAAATCAAACTAGCAATCTTCAAAGATCAAGTATTTCCTCTTTATTGTTCAAAATGCGCTGGTGAGGACCATTTATAAACTCCTGTTCTTTTGTAGGGAAATTCATCTGCATCTGCCCTATGTGTCCCTGTCCCATTTATACCTTTGAATATTGTGATTTATTTCATGTTAAGCCTTTTCCTGAGTGGGATTCCTAGTTTCGCTTTTTGGAATGAATATAGTTCATCACAAGCCACTGTTCTCCTGCACTCATTTGCTGTGGAGTCCTTGCTGGGAATGAAACAAAAGGCTTTTCAGGCTGGATAGCTGATGGCAAATGACACCCTTGACGTTTTACCCTGACCAGCTGCCAATCTCCTCAAGGAGCCTCTGTTCTATTAGTGCGCTGCTTTCATGGTTGCCTTAGCAGCCAGCACTGGTCTTGCCTCAGTGTCTCACCCTCCACCCCCCCACCCCACACACATTTTGCCATGTGGTTTGGCCATTTGTAAAGAATGTTTCACCTTTGATGGTCCCAGAGGTGTATTCTTGGGATCCTCAGGTGCTTAGTGAATTCAGGGCCATCTTGGGCTACTGGAGATCCCATTTCAAACAAACAAATAACAACAAACACAACAGTGTTTGACTTCCTTTTCTTACAGTGTTAGTGAGGTTGGCAGCCCTGAAGTCTTCTGCTGTTGTTTTTGATTTGTTGTTAATATACCATGAGAAGTACAAGAGGAAGCCATGACAACAGATGAGCTGTGGCTTCAGACTTTTCAATCCGTAGATTTTTTTCCCTCTGGGTGCTTTGAACAAGTTAATTTCCATCTCTTTGTGTTTATCAGTTTACTGATCTGTGAAATAAAAGTTGCCATCCTTCAGCCAGTGTGTGTTCCCTGAAAACATGGAGGCAGGCCCCTCATTTCCTGCTTATAGAAAACATTGAGGAGAAGAGTAGCTGCTCTCCTGTCCTGGTCTTGACTGCAGCTCCCATGGGAGAAAGCAGGGGATGTACAGCACCCAGCAGCTCCTAAACACAATGCTGCCACTCTGCCCTTCACTCTGCTTGTGGTAAGAAACTGGCTTAGTGAATGTGTGCCATTAAATTTCTTTTAACGTTTTCTCTCTTTGGTTTGCTCTCTAGTCTGAAAGGGGAATTTCTGGTGAAGTTGTAGCTTTTGAGTTCAGGAGCTAAAAAGAAAAGTCTCAGGACCCTCAGGACCCTCAAGGCCAAGTTCACAGCACAAAGGAGATTTCTTTGCCCCAGAGGGACAGAGGGCAGGGAATAAGAGGTAAACACAGGAGACAGAGGACAAGGGAGAAACAGAAGAGAACAAGGGAGGGGACAGGGGTATTATTCCAGGGAGGGAAGGTCAAAAGAGTTGCCTCTAGATAGAGAGGAGACAGCCATTACACTTTGGAAAATAGTGGTTTATAAGGGTACAAGGGAAGACCCTCACCTTAGAATGAGGTGTTTCATTTTAGTGGGCATGATAATTAGGGGAGCCAAAGTGGACTTTTGATTCTGAACTTGAATACTTTGATAGCTGGACCTTGGTAGTCAGCCTCAGGAGGAGGAAGTGGCCAAAACAGGGAATATACCCTGGGGGCTAGCTTCAGGAATGTAATCAAACAGTTTTAACAATGCAGGGGGGATGGAATAGAAGGGCCAGGCCTGCCAGAGCCATGCTTGCCACTCTTGAGCTGGCCAGAGTCCCTAAGGAGTTTAAGAAAAGCTAATGAGCAGGGGAGACTGAAGGGTGGAATGCTTAGTCATGACTGTTTGGGACAGCTGACATTTCCACCATATTTTGTAAAATTCTTGCATTTTAAGGTAGCATTCTGGCTAAAATCCCCAGTCTGGGATGAAACTATCTGATCTGTCTCTAACTTAGTAAGACTTGTTCTGCCGAGACCTTCCATGTGCTGGGGTGAAGACAGTCCTCAGTGCTCAGAGGACTTTGGCTTGTGGAGTGTTTTAGACAGAGGGAGAAAGTGACGAGTTTTTTGGAGCGGTAGTTTTTTCTCTGAAGAAAAATGCCATTAACAAAGGGAGTCAGAAGCTGCCTGGAGGTCACTCGAAGCGTATATGTAGTCAGTATTGAGTGTCTTCCTTATTTTTGAGGTCATCTTTAAACCCAGAGCTTACTCTGGCTGCACTGGCTACCCAGTTAGCTTTAGAGACTCAGCATCTCAACCTCTCTAGGGCTGGGATAAAGATTTTACTGCTGCCCTTGGCTTTACATGGACATTGGGGATCAAATTCAGTTCTTCACACACGTGTGGCAAACACTTTCCTGTCTGCGCTGCCCGCGATAGCTGTTCAACTGTACATTCTGAACAGAATCATTGCTTTGTCTAGGTCATATTATGGGACTATTTTCTCTGAAAGGTTTGTCACTGGTTTCTATTAAGTTCTCATGGAGGGAGTGTGTACTCTGTTGTCTGGTGGGCTTTGTGTCTGTCCTGAACCCCTAACCAGGAAGAATGCAGACCACTGTATGTACAGAACTGAGGCGTGTTGCAGGTGATGATGACCACTTCTGGAAGTCTTTCCTTCTGTGCATCTGCTCTGTTTTATACCGTTTCCCTATGTTACCTCATTTAATCCCTATGAAGTACTCTGTCCATCTTAGGTGTAACCAGTGACACTTTATGAATTTGCCCAGAGCTATCAAGTTAATTAGGAGTAGACTCCGATTTCAAGTAATGCTCTTTGAGTTGAGTCTATGGTTTTCCTTTTCATTAGAAGGAATTGATAATTTTATAAAGATCAGAATCTACTGACTGGCCTAGAATACATATATAAATTGAATATAAATCCTCTTACAGGGTTGACTCTTTCCTCTTTGATCTTTAAAATTTAAGATGTACATATGCACACAGAGACATATGTGTACATATGACACAAACACATATGCCCACCCAGAGCCACCTGTACACCTGTAAAAGATAAATTAGGAACAGTTAGTGGAGATGCCTAGAGGGTAGTCAGGACCTCAGTGATGAAAAGGGGAGAGAAGAACCCGGCCCAGCGGAGCACACTTGCCATTTCCTCACTTGAGAGGCTGAGGCAGGAGGATTGTAAGTTTGAGATCAGCCTTGGATCATGTTGGAGAAGGCAATGTCTAAGTGCTGGACATGCAGAGAATGTGGGGCTGACCAACAGATGCTGGAGTCCATGTGTCTCCACATGTTGAGCAGTGTGGTTACAAGTGAATGGAATACGTATTTGTGGCACTGTTCATTCAGTGTTTCCACCTTTTTAATCCACTAAGTTTCTCTCCAGGCCGATCCCCAGGACCTCCTAAAGTACTTAATGCTTATTAGGTAAATGAGGCCTTGGGGACCAGTCTCCTTGAAATAAGGCTGTGGGATGGGGAGTTATTGTGTCTAACTGTAGATGTACTCATTCCTTCAGAGTCTAGAGGACTGTATGGGGTCCCACAGGACACAAGCAGGTACTACCTTCACTCAGAACAGTTTCTCAGGGAGATGCTCCAATTGGTTGTAAGGATTCAGAGTTGAAAACAGCAACTGGCTGTCTTCACTCAAGAACAGAAGGGCTAGAATTTGGAAAGAAGTGTGTTCTTTCCATTGATCTTTTGAGCAGTATGCTGCACTGAACTTGTTACACACTATACCCTGCATTCATAGTGAGGGTTCTGAGGATCAGTATCCACCCCTCTTGAAACACTCCAAGAAGGAGTCTTGTGGGAATCAAGCAGCTAGCTTCTAGGTTGCTTGTCTTGCTCTACAGGAGAAGGCTTCAGAGGAGACAATATCTCTTTAATCTCTTTCCATTTAGTCTGATGATTTGAACTGTGAAATTTGACCTCGTGCTTTTCAATTAAGCCCACCAGTTTACATGACATGTAATGGGCGTGTATTTATTTTTAAAGACTTAAATTCAGTTGATGTTTAATGTGAAGTATTGTTCGTGTATTTCTGGGGTCTTTCCTGATGTGTTTGGTATTTTGTAGCTTGATACTCACTGATTAAGAATAGTAAGAAGAGGATGTTGGAAATATACAGACTTTGGCAACAGGTTCAAGAGGCCTGGTCAGTTTCTCTGTATCCTGTCTGGGTGACTCTGTCTGGGTCACTGCACTGAGCTTCACTCGGGTCACTGTGAGATTTTACAAAGGTAAAATAACTTGGTGCAATGTTGGCCACACAGTCAGTGTTCTGTAGGTCTTTGCATCTTCACCTTGGACATTTTTTTTTCCATCTTTAGACATGTGACACTCTTAGAGACTGAGGGAGACCAAGGGAGACTGAGGGACTTACAGTCAATTAAACCCAAGGGGCAAAATGGCTTCCCAGTCTTAAATGACAGGAATGTTCATTCACACCTTACACAGCCTACTTTCTGGGGGCTCATGCGGTTTTATTAAAGTAGTCTGATGCTGCATATATGCTACTGGGGATTCTGGTATAGAACATCCTGCTGAATGAAGTGAGATGAAGATTCCAAAGGAACTGACTACACTAATACCCATGTACTATCCTATCCTTTCTCCTTTGAGATTTTCCCATTTGATAGATAGACACTTTTCAGGAGATACCATACCTGTCTAAGAACTGGGAAGGTGTCGGGAGGTGGAGGCAGGTCAGTCAAGAGTTAAAGATCATTCTTGGCTCTGTGACATCTGCCTCAAAAAGGCAAAATAATAATCAAAGGAACTTTGTGGAAGTGGCAGACTTGGTGTTTGAGGATACTTGATGATCTTTAAGCTAGAATTCTTTATTTTTTCCACATGATTTTAAAAGTTCAGTTTCTCAGGAGTTGATTTTAGAGTTGAAAAGAACTAGGAAGCCAGAGAATGGGGCTGATGTGACATCATCTGCTTCAAGGGCACCATGGGTGCTCTGCTGCTTAACACAAATAATGAATCCTCCACATGTTACAAAAAAGTACGGGATGGGCTTTGAAAGTGTCCCTTCCATATTTCTTTTGTAACATCACGACCTGTTATTTCTCGTGTTGTGTTGAGCCTGGTGTGGGCTGAGCCTACACAACTTAGTGCAATACCTTTTGAGTATTGATCCCAGTTGTCATGATGAGTTGCAAAGATCCCCATAACACTAAAATTAGCATCTGAAATAAATCTGAGGAGTCATTGTCCAAGGACTGAGATGAATATGTCTTTAAAAGTATGTCTGAGTGGGAGGAGACAGATCAACAGTGCCTCTGAGCAAATGTAAAACATCAGGAATCTTGCCAATTTGCTGCTTTTATTCTGACAACTGGGAGCTTTCTTAACCCAACTGCTTAAAAACCAATAAATCTTCCATTCTAAAGCCAGCAAATATTCAAAGATCTAACCTCGCTTTTCAACCCTCCCAAGTGATTGTCCATGGCGCTTCAGAACCTCAGGATGGCAGGGCAGCTGGGAGGTTAGGTGTGTAGCTGTGGAGTCAGGATTACATTTTTGATATCTCCCCTGTCTACTGTATAATCTTGGTCAAAATTCGAGCCTCAGTTACATCATTTTCAAACTATAAATGGTGTATTACAAGCAGTAGGTAAATAAACCGGTAAGTCACATTGTGGGCCCTTTTTAGAGAAAGGATGGTGTCTGGTGTGAGCGTGACCACTGCCCCGGTGCCCATAGCAGGGAATAGGGGTTACTTAATAATGAGCAGATAATGTGCATTACACATTCAACAGCAAGTTTGGCATGTTGATTTCTCCGAAAATGGTAGAGATGGTGTTAATAATAACAGTGGTCATACAATCAACACCAATGTACAACACCTGCCAAGATTTAAAAAAAATCAAAGAATATTTTGGAACTGAGGGAAAAATGGATATTTTTTGAGTGACTTTTTATGAATCAGCCTTCTGTCTCTGAAGCCCTTTTCTTACAATCTGTGTATCTTGACAGGTCTCTGGCCAACTCACTTCCGAAGGGCAGATGTTGAGGGTGACCTCAGTCTAGCCTTTCTTGCTCTTAGCACTGCGTTTCCGTTTGCAGACTGTCAAGCATTACTAGTGGGAGCAGCAGGTGGCTCATGGGCAAAGACTCCTGAGATCAAAGCCTGACTCTAACAAGGGAGAAGATGGGGAAGTCTTTGAGACCTTTTTGCAGTAGGTGACTTAATGAGGCGATCAGTCCAGAAAGCATTTTGATTTCTCTCATAAAGAATGAGACATTTTGAATGAATCCGGTTAGCCTTCTCACAGGTGTGCCGCCTTTGATGTCTATGGGAGTTGCTTTTATCTCTGATAGCTCAGTTTGTCTCACAACAATGACCAGGCCTTTTATCATGCTGCCAAGTTGATAGCAGAAGTTCAGGAGAAATGAGGGAAACTGGAAGCCACCATCTCCTGACGATTGTCCCATTGCCAATATATGCTGAAGACAATGAATTTAAACTAGCAACTAAGGCATTTTATGAAGGCTTGATCTATTAGTTTTCTGCTTTGTGGTAGAGCCTTTAGGGGCTCTGGTTTTGGCAGGTAAGCTTATGGAGGCCTGCTGCTGCTAATAGCCAAATGGTACACAACAATAAACAGAGGGATTATTCGACACCAGGGCCGGGGGCTGGACTAGCCGAGCCGAGTCGCTCTAAATCAGACTGACGCTATGCACAAGAAGCAGCGCTCTATGTAACATCGAGCAATACATAGCGCGGTTCTCTCCCTATTCTTGTCCTGTCCAGGGCAATATCGGGATTTTTATTTATAATTCCCAAGTAAGTCATTATTTTTTTCTCCCCAGCTGCAGAACCCTGACTTGAATTGTATTTTCATTTTAAACATCAATAGTTCCTTGTGTAAGAGCATTCTTTGGCCTGAAAGTTCCTGGCATTTTCTACAAGGAATATAGCTGAGTAACAATTCTTTACAGGGATGGGAGAAATAAAAAATGACAGCCTAAAGATACGTGGTTAAGTTGTAACAAAAGCTAGCAGATAAAGCTTGGCAAAGATTTATGCAGGTAGATAATGTTCAGCCTGAGAAATGGGGGAAGAGGACACCCCACCCTCAAAAGAGCAAATAGTATAAGCTTCAAAACTATAGTGAGATGAGGCTGGCTCAGACAGCATTAACAAGGAGTTGTGTACCCTAATTTTTTTTTTTTGTCTCAGCAAAGGATTCCCTCTTCCTTTGGTTATCCAAAATATGTGCTATTAGCCATATGTGTACATGTCAGTAATGTGTCCATAGACTGTGTTCATTAGCATGTGATATACTTTCTGCTTAAGTAAACAGACCTGGCACTGTGTCCGACTTTTAATATAATGGCATTTTAATTCTTTTATTTCTACATCATTTAAAAACTCATAATAGTATGAGTATGTGTATTCATGTTTGTACACCTCTGTCTCTCTGTGTGTGTATATGCGGGCATGTGCATGCACGTGTGTGTGTGTGTGTGTGTGTGTGTGTGTGTGTGTGTGCTCATACGTGTGTTCTTGCTTCTGTGTGTATGCGTCTTTAAGGGTGTGTCCAGACAATTTTAACAGAGCAGGGGATTTCCACCCTGAATGTAGGCAGTGCCATGGTCCAGGCTGAGGTCCTGGACTGAAGCAAAGGAAGCCAGAGAAGTGAGCTCCAGCGTTCATCTCTCTTTTTTCTTAACTGCAGATACTGCATGACCAGTTACCCCATGATCTTTCCACCATGATGGCTGATATTTTTCAAACTATAATCCAGAATAAACCCTCCCTTCCTTAACTAGATTTTAGGAGGCAATTAGTCAGAACAATGAGAAAAATAGCTAACGCATGGGGTAAGATCTTGATGCTTAAAGCCCTGACATGGTGCCCCAGCTAGGTGGTCAAGGGGTAGCTGATTAGAAATGAAGAAATGAAGTTAAGACAAGATCACAGAAGCAAATGTTATCACAAAAATCCCAGACAGGGCAGCAGGTAAGGTTTCACAGGAAGGTGGTGGGTTTTTTTTTTTTTTTTTTTTTGTTTTGTTTCGTTTTTCAAAAAATAAAAATGTGGAGAAAATAAAGTGAAATAAAATACAGAGTTATTAAAATACATACAGTTATTTTAATTTCTCTACTTTTTAGGTATGTATTCCTGAAAATTATTTTTGTAGCTCTAGGTTCAACCAATTAATTCTGGTGCTAGAAATAAGTAATTTTCATCTTTTGTTGACAAGTGTGCAAAGACAGTGGAAGGAATTTTAAACAAGTTTCTCTTAGTCTAAACAAACAAAAATGGTTTTGAGAAACAGAAAAGTACTTAAATTCCTTTTGCATCTGAAGAGTTCAAAGTGTTTTTAGAAAACAAATCTTTGAAAGGTCACAAACAAGAATTAGAAGGAGGTGGAGAAAAGGGAGGCTTTGAGCTTTGTTAGTCAAGGATGAGTTTTTGTTAAATTGCACTTCCTTGAGAGAAAAGACCTTACTTCCTGACATGTGGTCCCTGAGACCTGTAGGGATGGCACCAACAGGGACCCTGTGAGAAATGCAGATTCCAAGGACCTTCTGAGAATTATGTGACCATATTTTGTCTGTTAACAAGACTCTGAGGTTGTATGTAGGCATTTTGACATATGAGAAGCTGTGTTGAAGGAAGCAGAGACCTGGAGATGTAATTTACATATAACAAAGTTTATCCATAATGAATGTTTTTATTCTTCCTAGATAATTCTGATGTATAACAGAGCCCGACAATCTGTAGTGAGAGGAGGGACGGTTGACTATCATACTTTCCTGGTGGGACATAAGTGAGGTAGTGATATAGGAGGAATGCAGGACCTCTGAGACTGACCAATGGGGATTTAATGATTGATTTTGCAAGGGAGAGCAGTCATTCGGGTCTTGTATTATGTTGGCATCATTTGATGGGCAATATCAGGAGTTATGCCTAAGGCTTTCCTTAACTCTTCCTCATGTAGGGTTCCTTTCCATCCAGAGGTTAGGGGGATTCCATGATTCATAAGATGTTTAGTCATTCAGATTATGTACCAAATTCAGCACAATCAAATTCCAGAGGAGCAACCACAGGCATAGTGTTCTAGTTTCATCTCTGTTGCTGTGAGAAGACACCTCTGAGTCTTCTCTGAAAGAGTTTATTTGGCTTAAACTTGTGGGTCACAGCCCTACACTAGAGGAAGTCCACACAGGAACTAAAGCAAGAGCTTGACACAGAAATCACGAGGAACACTGCTTACAGGCTCACTCACAGGCCCATGCTTAGCCAGTGTTCTTAAAACAGTCCAGGACCACCTACCTAGGGAATGGTGCCACCCACAGTGGGCCAGACTCTCCTATATCAATTAAGTCTCCTCACTCACATGCCCAAAGGATGGTGTGTTATAGGCAAGTCCTTAACGGTGGATTTCCTCTATGTTGACCTTAGCTGTGTCAAGTTGACAACTGAAACTAAAACTGGGACATATACTATATCCAAGAATTCCAGAACACATGATCCTAGTAGCTTTTACACATGTAATGAGAGAAGACCTCTTTTTGTGATCTACCCTTTGGTTCTACAAAACTCTTCCAAGTACTCTTTTATGTCTTACAAGGATTTTAGGATAACCAGAACACACTTGAACGTGCCTAAGATATATAGAAACTCTCTGAATATTCTTTATCTATATGTTCCTACTTTCACTTTAATATCATGAAGAAGTGGAGGGAACTTCCTGTAGTGGGTAGCCATTCCAGCTTGGATCTGGAAGTTCCAACCCCCATTGAGACTCTGGCAACTGTCACACCTATGAGGCGGGGCCAGGGGAGGCACCTGGAGACCGAGAGCTGGATGGGCCAGCGCTCTCTCTGTGCCGGGACACTGAACGGTGAAGGTGGACTGTGCAGAGCTCCGGAGAACACTGCTGGATTGCGATACACCTTCCCCAGACCCTGAGACCTACCTTTCACTTAATTTGTGAGTTACGCCATTAAATAAATATCCTTTTAACTATGTGGAGTGGCCAAAATAATTTCTCCAATAACTTCCTGTCTGAGAAAACTGTAAGCAGTCCTTTATCCCATAAGTCCTCGATAAAGTTGTTTCACCTGTGGACCAAGAAGGATGCCTATTTCCATCTGTGTTCTCTTGATAGTTTCATTTTTTTTCCCACAGTGGGCCGTGGGGTGCAGAGTTCTGAAGCAATGTCAATTTGGAGAATCAAAAGAAGATAAGGCTGGCCCTATATGAGTTATAATCTGGCAGAGTCTCTGATTAATGTCTCTCTTAGGTTCTTTGTGATTCTGGGTGAAGTTTTAAGATCATACAAGCAACTGAATGCTTGAGCTATAAACTAAGGATGACTGAAAAGTTTCCCAGAGTCTGTTATTGACCCCGATGCTTATAGGTAGATTTAAAGACAGAGTTGTGGAAATGACCTCTTAGTTTTTATGTGATGAGCACAGATAACAGGCAAAGGTAGCCTCCAACTGCTTCCATCCTCAGTGTCTAGCATGGAACAAAGTCTGTGCCAGCTAGCTATGAGATAGCCTTTGCAAGACACAGCACCTATGATCTGAGGGGTGAGTCCTATTTTACCCTCAGGAGCCTCTCACTGGCCTCATTTTCCCTACCAGAGACAGGAGCTGTGTCAAGCATGGGCAGGTCAGGGCCTATATTGATTTTACCTATGGTGAATTAGTTAAGGACTTGTGGAGATCGTGGGCTGGAAGCAGTATATATATGAGTAATTATGACTTTTATTTTACAAGATGAATGTCACATAAGGACTCTAGTTCTTTAGTTTCCTAGCATAAAAATAATTTATAGAATCAGAGACCAGGAAGAGAAAGTAAGAAAATCTAATTTGGCAAATCTAATATGATGACTTTTCATGGAAGCTGGGTTAAGTTTCCTTCATGCAGATATGCCTTCCTATTTTTAAACCTGGAAAAAGGAAAGAAAAGAACTCATGAGTACCAAAGTAGTCGAACAAGTCATCCATGCCCCGTGACCCTGTTATCACTAGTTCGGAACCATTCTCTTCTCACTTCTCCAGTGAATATGGAGAGTGACGCAAGACAGTAAATATTATGATACAGATTTAGAAAATGGAATATATACTTATCTGTAGATCAAAGACTGTAGATAACCTTAGCAGTATTACAGTGAAATAAATCCGGTGGTGTTTTCCCCAAAGGCAAAATTCTTAAAATTCAACAAAATTCCACACAGAAGGAAATACAAATGGAAATAAAGTATAATCATGTAGAAACAAATACCAGGCATGTATCAGAGTTTTCTTCTGTAAAACAGGGTATTAGCAGCTAAAAGAAAAATTATATTTGGTTTGATGGAGGAGATTATGTGGATTTAAAAGACCTATTCAAATTGTTCCTTGTGTCTGATGTTCAGCCAAATCTAAAGATTGGAAATACAGATATGGAAAAGGCTCTTCAAACATAGGCATGCGACTTAAAGAGTCCAGGACTGGAGTCATTATTAAAAAAAACAAACAAACATAGAAATGAATAATGAAGCTGATACTCTCAGAATGAAACAAAATCATTGTTTTATGTAAATAAGAGCTGAAAGCAGAATATTTTTTTTTTTTTTTTTTTTTTTTTTTTTTTTTTTTTTTGGTTTTTTCGAGACAGGGTTTCTCTGTGTAGCTTTGCGCCTTTCCTGGAGCTCACTTGGTAGCCCAGGCTAGCCTCGAACTCACAGAGATCCGCCTGCCTCTGCCTCCCGAGTGCTGGGATTAAAGGCGTGCGCCACCACGCCCGGCTGAAAGCAGAATATTTTAAAAAGAAAATGTTCCATAGAAAATGGAGGTAGGATGATGCAGTGAAATCATACTGAATATCATGTGTTAAAATGAGACTGGAGAAGCATGGAACACATCGACTTTCAGATTTCACATGAGTCAATGTATTGCTCTCTGTCTCTCTGTCATCTGTCTCTCTGTTATCACCTATCTAATAAATCCCTCATCATCTATCATTTCTCTCTATTTTATGTTTCTCTGTTCTATGTATCTAACTCTCTTGTTTGTCATCTATCATCTGTCTATCTATCTATCTATCTATCTATCTATCTATCTATCTATCTATCATCTATCTATCTGTCATCTATCTATCTATCATCTATGTATCTATACCTATAGCTGAGTGATATTAATAATTACTTTCCTCCTCTGGTAGCATGTAGAGTATCTTCCAGCACCATGAACACTAATCAGTAATGGTAAAGCTTTTAGTTGGGCATCAACTCAAATTCTCCATGTTCAATGACATATGTAAGTGTTATCTTCAGCAATGTAGTTCTGATCTCCATCAGATTCCGGAGAGCAACAAATGGCTTTGGCAATACCCTATGATGTTTGTGAGCATCTATGGAACCCCTTTGTCCAATGATTCAACAAGCTTTAACCCATTCCTGGCACTGGAGGTTTTGCTTTGTGGTATAAGATGTCTGTTGGGGTATTGTCTCCCCCATTATATGTTGACTCCATTTAAATTCCTTTCATATATGTATATTTTAGGAGTCTTCTACAGTGGTGGCTTTCCATGTGGTTTTAATCTATCTGTCTATCTATCTATCTATCTACCCATCCATCTACTATGTATTTGCCTTGTATCCATCTATCATGTATCTATTGTTATATAACTACTTACATTACATGGCATGTGCATTTGGGGTGGGTAGACAGATAGATTCTGGTTTTGAACATCCTATAGATACGTGCTGATAGAATTGAATGTTATCATTGCAACTCATGGCATAGAAGAAGACAAATCACTACTGTATTTTTGTGTGTTTTTTAGCAGGTTATCATATAGTCTAACCTAGTTTCAAATTACTTATCTAGCTTAGGCTGGTCTTGAACTTCTGACTCTTCCATTAGCTTTCTAAGTGTTCAGATTCTATGCATATAGTACCATGTCTGGCTCACAATCTTCTTAAAAATTAGCTAATAATAAGTTGTCAAGGTAGTTTAAAATATGGAAAGGCAAACATGAGATAAAGGTGATTGATTATCTGGTATAAATTAAATTTGAATCATTTAACTTCCTTTTATAAGATTCAATTCTGCACTTCTAGTAAAATCTTCAAGCACATACTTCAAGGTATAACAAAAAACAAGCAAACAAGAACTTTCAGGCTTAATTAAGGATAGAGCAAGCAAATTTGAACTGAGACAATGATGAGAAGGTGCTATTAATGTCTATTAAAAACAAAGTCATAAGCAAAAAGCATTAGAAGAAATGAGAACAGTCACTTAATATTGATGAAATTTAAAATCTATGATGAAGGCATCAAACATACAAATCCAGGTTTACTACTAAAACACAAAACCAAAACAAATCTTCACACAAGCAGGCAGATCAGTGGAAACATAATTCCAGTTTCAGATTTTGACATACCCTTTTCAGATCATAACAAATAAAACAGAAGATAAACAACTTAAGAAGAATTAAACAATTCATAAAGGCTAGTTAATAACTGTGTCTTCATGGTCTGCATTACAGAAAATATTTCTGTCTTTCAACTGTGCATGGAATATTACTGACAACGATGGCAGAAAACATCAGTAAAAACCCACAACCTGGAATTTTTCAGGCTTTGCTTTTTGACATCAAGCACAATAGAGCCCAGAAGAAAGACAGAGATTCACCACAGAAACGCATAATAAATTGACCTAAAAAAAATAACTGCTATCATACACATACACATACACACACATGACACACACACACACACACACACACACACACACACACACACACACACACACTCCTACCTGTGCTTACTCAGACATTAGCCAGGCCAGGACATGGGATATTTGGTGTCTTCTATCACTGTTTACCTGGTCGCCTTGACACAGCATCTTTCCCTGAACGTGAAGCTCATGCCTCTACGCTGCTTGCCAACCTAGTTTTCACAGTCCACCTATCTCAGCCCTCTGGTGCTGGGGTTGCAGACATATACAGCCATGCCTGGATTTTTTCCTGGAGATCTGAACTCAGCTCTTCATGCTCACAGAGCAAGCACTCCCACTATTAAGCCATCTCCCCAGCTCCGCAAATTATTCGTTTTAAAAGAGATAAAGCAAAACTAATTAGTAATTTAGAATTCTCAGAATAAGTCAAAGTAAACCAAGCATTCTGCTAAGAGAGGACAGTGTGGCCTTGACAGTATTCTGAAGAAATCCCTGCCTAAGGAAGGATATTGAGGATATAAGGAAATTGAAGGGGATGGTTAGTTAACAGTTGCTAATGGATGTGAGTGCCAAGTAGAATGGAAGATGATGGAGTTCAATAATAGTGGGGTGGGTGGCACTTTTGGAAGGTGATTTCTGAGTAGAGGGAGAAAGATGACTGATCTGGGCATACTTCTTCTTAGTTGGTACTGTAATCTAGCAAGGCCACGGTCAGAGTGATACAGTGGTTGAAGACATTTTTATACTTCATCCATTAGGAAGTGATTTCTAGGAGTTTGGTAAAACTCTGGAAACTGTGGAGAATTCTCCAGATACTCAGGAAACTGAGTTTGGATGGTTGTAAGTTTAAGCCAGTCTGGCAACTTAGCGAGTTCCTATGTGAAAATCCATCCACAACAACAAAAATACCAATGGCTTTATATTGAGAAAAAGAAATTAGAGCACACTGTAAAAAATGTATAGCACATCATAAAAACTCAATTTTTTTAAAGTAATTACTGGCTGTAAAGACATCTGCCTTTTGCCTATCCTCAACCCCAGTAGTTCTCCTTAGACCTCCCATTTCCTTTTTTTTAAGTTATTTTTTATTTATTTTACATACCAACCACAGATCACCCTCTCATCCTTCCTCCTGCTTCCCCTCCAAGCCTCTCCCCTCATCCTATATCCCATTCCCTACTCCAAAAAGGTAAGTCCTCCCATGGGGAGTCAGCAAAGCCAGTTGAGACAGGTCCAAGCCCCTGCCCCTGCATCAAGGCTGAACAAGGTGCCTCACCATAGGTAATGGGTTCCAAAAAGCCCTCTCATGCACCGGGGATAGATCCTGATCCTACTGCTGGTGGCACCTTAAACAGATCAAGCTACACAACTGTCTCACTTGTGCAGAGGGCCTAGTCCAGTCCCATGAAGGCTCCACAGATTCTCCCATTTCTTAAGATTGCCTTTGAGGCATTTGGTGTGGTGATTTATAAATTATTTACATATATACATGACTAGAAATACCGGTTGTTGCTAAGATCTTCTTTGCCCCCTCATGTATTGGGTCTGCATCTGTGAGAACACTCATGGAAAGCCTTTGTCCTGTCACAGATCTCGCTTGCCTTCTGTGCCTCTGTGGCTGGGCCATACTTTAACCCTGACCAACACCGCTGAATCTCAGGGTGTTTTTCTAGATTTGCTTCTACAAGAATGTTCCATTGAATATTTTTTGTATTTATAGTATCTTTGTGAACGTGGCTCATGCACATGATTAAAGGAAAAACCCTTATGAGGAAATTACTCTATCATAACGTTATAACTATATAGGAATGTATTATTTTTGTATAATAATATATTGCAATACTATATACACCCCTCGCTGTGCCATTACCAGCAAAGTGCGTCTGCACTGGTCAATCTGTGCCAGCCTGGTGACATTATGTACACATGTGTGCAAGCACAATGTAGTGGCACATGTGGAGGTGAAATAGTGTCTCCCTGCTTTGACCTGTTCTTGTTGGAGTGTGTTTTTATACAGCTAAAAGCCAATTCAACTTCTTCTCCCGTGAAATGTGGTTTTCATTTATACTCATTTTTCTGTTTAGGTTTGCCATTTCCCCTGTTGATTTATATGAACCTTTTCCACTTGATTGTAGCCAAAAAGGCTGTGAAGCTGTTAAACATTTTATGTATAAATAAATTTAATCCTTTTTATCCACATGAATCACCTAATCCTTTTTCTATGTAACTCTTGGCTTTGTTCATTTTCCATGGAGTATTTGGTACTTAAAAAATTATTTATTTATTTATTTATTTATTTATTTATTCTTATTTATTTATTTTTTCAAGACAGGCTTTCTCTGTGTAGTTCTGGCTGTCCTGGATCTTTCTCTGTAGACCAGTCTGGCCTCAAACTCACAGAGATCTGCCTGGCTCTGCCTCTCAAATGCTGGGATTAAAGGCATGCACCAAACCGCCTGTACCTTTTTAAAATCATTAATACTATAATAATGAAGACCTGGCCTCCATACATTTAGTAACTACATCACAGCCAATTTGGCAGAAGCCCAGAATAATCATTGTATAAAGTTGCCTTCTATAGTGTGGGTATTTAACATATCCTTCTTGTCTTGAGAAAGCTAAATGTTCCATGTGGAACCTACTCTTTCTTCAGCTTGGTCCAGGAGAAAGTCATGTGCCCCACCCCACCATGGATTTCAAATCCTAGAGTGTTAAAAATCTCTTTGTTTTCCATTTTCAACTTAGGACCACTGTTTCCTGTGCTTTCAGAGTCTCTGTCATTGTTGAGGTCCACACTCTGAGTATGCAATCCTCTTCTTACTCTCTGGACTTCTGTCTCACACTTCTTGTCAGCTGCATAGTTTTCAGCTCACTCTATCCAAGCAGGTTGCTGTTATTATCCCCATTTCTACACCTCCTAGGTTCAACCTTCTCAGAATGTCAATATTTCAGTCTGGTCAACTTGTGATCTCCACTTTCCCACAGCTGTTCGAATACTCTCACGGTTGACATACTCTCATTGCAATGACTTATCTGGTAATGGCCAAGCCTTTCACTGTCACAAATGAAAGCAGGGTTTGAAATCTTAAGGGAACTATTTAGCCATAACATTTTATATTTTCCTTTTCCTAGCTCAGCTACCCTCATTGGAAAAATACTTTATTGTAGCACAATTAATTGATTCCATCTCCCCCCCACCCCTGGTTTTTTGTCATCTCCTATCTCTCCTCTGGTTTTGGTACAAGTTAAATCACACAGTCTGTCATTATAAGTTTTGGGAAAACATTACCATTGTCCTGGCTCTTTCCCTCCATGTTATACATCCCAATCTTGGATGAACTCAATTATCTACGCTGTGCACATTTGTCCCTGAGTAATTGACCTTACCAGAGGAAGTCAGATGGTCAGGTAGAATGAAAATGTAGTTGTATCAATGGTCACATAGAAATCCACATAGAAACACCAATTATGTGAACATTCACTGGTAATCTTGGTGCATCCTCACCCACTTCAAACTCTGAGTCTCCTCTCCTTCTGATTTTATTCTCCCCTTCAGTTTTCTGATCTTGCTTTGTCACTAAGCAAAAAAGGTCTTCAGAAGAGAACTCTCATCGTCTCACCTACCCCCCCACACCCATTCCTGCTCCCAACTACTCCCCTTTCCTGTTGGGGTAACTGACTCTTGTAGCATCAAAGCCAGCCCTTACCTGTACTTTGCGTTCTGCCCTCTAAAGCTTTTCAGGGACCTTTGACTTTTGGATGTCTCCTTTTTATCTATTTTCCCATCCCTCCGGAGTTATTGCCATCAGGATCCTATCATTGCTTTTCATCCTTCGTGCTATTCCTCTTTTGTCCATGTCCCCAGCGGCACTACTCCATCCATATGCCTTCCCATGCGGTTTCTGAGAATGGCTCGTTCAGGGCTTTCCAATGCTCTGTTCATATCTACTCCAATCCATCACAATGTCATTGGCAGCCCTTTCACTCAAGTCTGATTTACAGGAGATGGGTCTCTGTCATGACCATAATTGGTCTCTCAGTAGCAGCTGACCTCTGCTCATCACCCGCTCTCCCCTTGGGATTATATCTTATCATATTGTCTTGTCTCCCTCCCCATCTCTCAGGTCACCCTTTCTTTTGTCCCTTTGCATGCTCCTCTTCTGTCCAGACTAAAATCAGTGCTCTCCACATCTTGCCTCGTTTCTTAGTTCCTTTCCCCTTTTCTTTCTCAAAAAGTGTTCCTTGTCTTTTCTGTAAACTCTGCATTTTGATCAAATGCCTAATGACGCTCTCAAGTCTTACATACTAGCGTGTGTCTTAAGCTGCACTTTCCACTCTAAACATACTTCCTCTTGTGTGTGTGTGTTGCCGCTCTCTGCTGCTTTTATGGACCGCCATAGTCTGCTTTCTCATTCCTTGCTGCCTCTGTCTTGTACACTCTGAGATCATCAATTGTCTCTCTACTCCTTTTTGAATCAATTACTTCTCTTTCTTTCAGTCTTTGGGCACACAATCTGTTTTTGAGCCCTGGATCACTGCCACTAGGGAAGGGACCTTGTGCTTTCAACATCTGTATTTCCCAACTGGCAGCCAGTTAGAATGTGACTGTAGAAAGCATTTTGCTGTTTTCAGAAACACAAATAGCCATCAATTTCAGTTTAAAAGCTGAGTTCAAGGATTTATCTTTCTTGGAGGGTGCAATCTTAAGTTCTCCTAAATTTGTACGTTCAAAGTTATAAGTGAGCTGGCTTCTTGCCAGTTTATATGTGAGAACTTTCTGATTTATCAGATGATGTCAGCCTAAGATGTTGTCACTAAGACAAGAAGGACACTTCAAAGGCAGTGTGAGCTTCAGTTTGGCTTTTGCTGGGAATGCATGTGGGTTTTTCTGTTAAATGGAAATTTCTAATGTAAAATATTGTTTAAAATTGATATGCTTAGCCGGGCGGTGGTGGCGCACGCCTTTAATCCCAGCACTCAGGAGGCAGAGCCAGGCGGATCGCTGTGAGTTCGAGGCCAGCCTGGGCTACCAAGTGAGCTCCAGGAAAGGCGCAAAACTACGCAGAGAAACCCTGTCTCAAAAAACCAAAAAAAAAAAAAAAAAAAAAAAATTGATATGCTTATATTAAATTAAAGTTGATGCTGTTTTGACTAACAAAACCATTTCACGTGTTAAAAACAAAACAAAGAGAGTTGTGTTGTTGTATATTATATCTATATATAATATACATATGTAGAGTATATATAATATAGCTATATATAATATGAAGACAAAGAATGCCAGGGACTTATTGTGTTATGCAGCTCTCCATTCTATTCTAGCCCCAGGAAGGTGGCAGTCACTCTTTGTTCTATCAAGCAAAGTGTATCCAGCTTTCTTAGAAAATGTATCTCAAATCCATCTCCTTTTCCCACGTTCAAGCTCCTGTGTTCTCTTTAATGAACAATGAAATAGCTCTGTTCCATCTTCTACATCTCTGTCCCTCTTCAGTCTATCCTATACCTAGCAATCTGAATGATCTTTGCAGCAAAATACAATTTATATCCTTGACCACTGTTTTAGGTGATCATATTATTTCATTTATTCTTTTAATCCTCTTATAACCTAGATATTACTGCCATCCTTAGAGAGGTTCAATAATTTACTCAAGGCCGCACAGGCAGAAACTGAAGGAGTTCAGATCTAAACCCAAGCTGCTTCTCATTAGAGCCCACATTCCAAACACAAGCCCATGTTCTCACCAGAATGTACCCTTTCCCTTCTCACAGCAACTTGAACTCTTGTAGCTCAGTACCTCATCTGTATTGCCTCTGGGGACCTTGAAAATTACAGTTGACTTCCTTACAATGGTGATCATTTGTTTTTCTGACACTCAATATCAAAGGGCCTTGTTTTAGGTAGTGGAATTAGGACAGGCTCATTGGGGCTTCATTCTGAATTCCTAGGGGCTCCACTCAGGTGAATGGGATTTTATACACACTATTTTGTGATACCCTTGAGATGGACTCAGTGTGGCATTTTCTTATTTCTCCACAAGTACAGATTAATTTAGAAAAGTGCCAAGGTAATTCTAGGGAAATAACATATTTACATACCTTTTCTGCAACTGACTACAGAGAACTCACTAGTCTCTCTTCAGTTAATCATAGTAATCAAAGATGCAGAAAGAGACTATTCATTCTTTGCAATTTTCCCATGAAGGTCTGTGTAAAAACAAGCACTTTTCATTCTTCCTTTCCAAACCACTCTCTTGAGGCTGTTAGAATTGTCTTTGTTACAGTTCAAATCCATCACATGCATGGTTTAAATGTTATTGTCTTCCCACTGCCTGCTCAAGGAAAGCCAGATCTGACTTTAGCATTCAGACACTCCGCGACACCATCTGATATATCTCTCCCTTCTTTTTTCTGCTGTTCACTGTATGTGTGTTAGGATCTCAGCAGTGAACTGTGTAACTCTCCCTGAGCAACCCAACACTTTCTTTTCCAGTGTCTTTATTCTCTTGCTTTCTTGTAAGTAAAATGGTTCATCCTTCTAATATGTCCATTTAATAATATTTAAAGATTGAGGGTATAACTTAGTTGGTACAGTGCCTGCCTAGCATGTTCAAAGCACTAGATTTGATTCCCAGCACCCCATAAGCAAAGCATAGTGGCACACTCCGTTAAGCAGAAATTCAAGGTCACCCTGAGCCACATAGCTAACCGGAGGCCAGTTAGTTGAGACCCTGTCTCAAAAGATATCATTTAAGGTACAAAATCAAATGTACAATACTAAGCAGCTGCTAACTTAGTCTGACACTGTTTTTCTTATAGTGTGGCTTTTAGTAGCAGAGTGCCTAGGAAGTCCAAGGAGAAGATGGAGTCTTGGTGGTTTAGAAGATGATAATGAATAGAACAGGGGCTGGGCTGATTAGCTAGAAACCCAGGCTTCGAGGTCACCAAATTAGGCTTGCCAGCCAGTGAGAGCAGCATTTGGCCAGCTGTCAGGGAAAATGAAGAGAAAGCAACAATCCCCTGACAAATAATACATCAATGTGAGTTGCTCTGGAGAGTTGAAGAGGAAGTTGAAGCTGCTGGTTTGTCCTTTTGATAACAGTGTCAGTAGTGAGTGGTGTATACACCATCCCTTCGAACACCCTCTGTCAGTAATTATGGGTAGTGACAGGGCTCAGAGCCTGTCATAGAGAGAGTAGATACCTCTTCTAGGAGCTCCAGTTTAGACGGTAGACATTTCGCTGTGAGCACATACCTCCAGAGTGACAGTAGTGTTCTGACAGTGTTTATATTATTTATCCATTAAACAACTTGAGACTTGAGTCCTATTATTATACCTGTCCACAGTGTAGTATAGATTAGCATATATTACATTGTTTAATAATTACCTCGCCAGCAGCATGATGACACTGCACTGTGTCAAAAGTATTATGTAAAGTAAACATCATTACCGTTTTTATGATTCTACACTGAAATTTCATTTAAAAATACGCAAAGAGCTTTAAAATCTAGAAATGGCATAGAATAGCGTGACAATAGTCCAGGTTGTGTTTGCATAACTCCAGCGGCTGCCAGGGAGTGCTGTGAGGAGCTTTCTCATGGAGCCTTTGTAGATTTGTATTGCTATGGAAATTCTCAGGCAGATGACATTAAAGCATTTGAGCAAAAAAGTGCTGTGTTCTTCACTTTCTTTCTTTTCTTTGTTCAGCGGGCGATGAATAGGATTGTGTCGTGACCTTCACCTGAACTCTGGGGTCCTGACTATACTGGTGCCAAAGTTAGAATGTGGGTAATAATTCACTTCTCACCTGTATGTTCTAGTACTTCTAGCTGGATTGCCAGTGTAAAATAAACAAAAATGTCACTCCGCCCACAGTCTTCTCTAATAATGGCGTGGCTGCGATAATACCTATTGAATTTGATGTTGAGAGGTAAAACAAGATCATGAATATGTTATAAACACGGAACTGTCCTGTAGCTGATAGCTGCTGTGCTGATTAATTGCTTGATTCTCAAATAAGATTAGATCCATGTTGAATAGGTCAGCGTCGTGTCTCCACATGATGAGCACAACTCCTCTGTTCCTGGTTGGAGTGGTGTTTTTCTGAGTCAGCTCGATGCATTTCTGAGGATACAGACAACATGATAATTTCCATTGTTTTCACGAGGCAGTAGTTTGTAAACAGAGGAATGTGTGCTGCCCAATGGCTCCATTGTCTGGAGACACACCCATGATGCATCTGTGTGTTTTTATCTGCAACCCCCTTTGCTGTACTATAGTAAAAGTGTAAAGGAAGGACATTCGTAGACTTGTAGAAGTTGATGGTGCCTTGACGTCCCTGCAGAGATGGACCATGACCTAGAATTGTCCATTAAGAGAAACTCCTTGCTGTGGGATGGTCTGTATGTCAAATCTGTTGCTCTGATTGGTCAATAAATAAAACACTGATTGGCCAGTGGCCAGGCAGGAAGAAGTATAGGTGGGGCAAGGAGGAGAAGAATTCTGGGAAGTGGAAGGCTGAGTCAGAGAAACTACCAGCCGCCACCATGACAAGCCGCATGTGAAGACACCGGTAAGCCACAAGCCAAGGTATAGATTTGTGGAAATGGATTAATTTAAGCTATAAGAACAGTTAGCAAGAAGCCTGCCACAGCCATACAGTTTGTAAGCAATATAAGTCTCTGTGTTTACTTGGTTGGGTCTGAGCGGCTGTGGGACTGGCAGGTGATAAAGATTTGTCCTGACTGTGGGCAAGGCAGGAAAACTCTAGCTACAACTCCTGCTCCACCAACTTGCTTTTGGTCAGAGTATTTGATCAGAGAAACTGAAGTGAAACTAAAATAGCTAACTACCTAGTGTTGAGTCCCAATATTGGAGTTTGAACTAGAAATAACACCACAGGTTCGGGTGTTTGAACACTTGCTCTCCAGTTGGGGGCACCGTTTGGGAAGGTGGCGGAACCTTTAGAAGATAGAGCATCACTAAAGGACTTAAGTCTTTGGAGGTGGACCTTCAGGCTTGTTTGTAGTCTGCCTCCCTTTTTGCTTCTCTTTCTGCTTCCTGAGTTCAGCCCCAAAGGAACATTTTAAATGAGGATGATGTGCCCTGGTTGATTTTTTCCCCCTTTGCTCCTGTTGCATAGGTCAGGCTCCTGTGGTAACAGAGACAAAATTTGAAGCAAGAACACCATGAAGTTTGCTATTTATATATCCAAACCTATTTCTTAATTTTTTTAATTAAGAAATTTTTTATTCATTCCACATACCAACCACAGACCCCTCCCTCATCCCTTCTCTCGCTCCTCCCCCAGCTTTCCCCCCAAACCCCCCATCCCCTCCTCCAAAAAGGTATGGCCTTCCATGGGGATTCAGAAAAGCCTGGCACATTTAGCTGAGGCAGGACCAAACCCCTCCCCCTGCATCAAGGCTGTGCAAGGTGTCCTACCATAGGCAATGGGCTCCAAGAAGCCAATTTATGCACCAGGGATAGATTCTATTCCCACTGTCAGGAGACCCTCAAACAGACAATTCTATACAACTGTCTCATCCATGCAGTGGGCCCAGTCCAGTCCCATGCAGGCTCCACAGCTGTCGTCCAAAGTTCATGAGTTCCAACTAGCTTGGCTCAGTTGTATCTGTAAGTTTCCCCATCATGGTCTTGATGCCCCTTGCTCATAGAATCCCTCTTTCCTTTCTTCAACTGGACTTCCAGAGCTTGGCTTAGTGCTTGGCCATGGTTCTCTGCATCTGTTTCCATCAGTTACTGGGTGAAGGCTCTATGATGACAGTTAGGGCATTTACCAATCTGACCACTGGGGTAGGCCAGCTAAGGCACTCCCTCCATCACTGCTAGCAGTCTAAGCTGGAGTCATCCCTGTAGATTCCTGGGAACTTCCCTCGCTCCAGATATCTCCTTATCCCCATGATGTCTCCCTCTATCAAGATATCTCCCTTATTGCTCTCCCACTCTACCCATGTTCCAGCTCAACCATCTCATTCCCTCATGCTCCCATTCCCCATTCTCTACCCTCCATTGTCCTCCCTCACCCCCAGATTACTCAGGAGATCTCATCTATTTCCCCTTCCCAGGGCAATCCATGCATCCCTCTTACAGTCCTCCTTGTTACCTAGCTTTTCTGGAGCTATGGGTTGTAGTCTGGTTATCCTTTGCTTTACTTCTAGTATCCACTTATGAGTGAGTATACACTGTGTTTGTCTTTCTGAGTCTGGATTACCTCACTCAGGATTGTATTTTCTAGTTCTGTCCATTTGCCTGCAAATTTCATGATGTCATGGTTTTCACTGCTGAGCAGTACTCCATTGTGTATATGTACCACATTTTATTTATGCATTCTTTGGCTGAGGGGCATCTAGGTTGTTTCAAGGTTCTGGCTATTACAAATAATGTGGCTATAAACATAGTTGAGCAAGTGTCCTTGTGGTATATGATTAGGCATTCCTTGGGTATATGCCCAAGAGTGGTATAGCTGGATCTTGAGGTAGATTGATTCCCAATTTTCTGAGAAACCACAATACTGATTTCCAAAGTGGCTGTACAAATTTGCACTCCCACCAACAGTAGAGGAGTGTTCCCCTTGCTCCACATTCTCTCCAACATAAGCTGTCTTCAGTGTTTTTGATCTTAGTCATTCTGACAGGTGTAAGACGGTATCTCAGAGTCATTTGGATTTACATTTTCTTGATGACTAAGGATGTTGAGCAATTCCTTAAATGTCTTTCAGCCATTTGAGAGTATTCTGTTGAGAATTCTCTGGGCTGGCATCTGTGGTCTCTTAGTGTATGCATTATGTCTGTCAGGACCTTCTGGCTTTCAGAGTCTCCATTGAGAAGTCAGGTGTTATTCTGATGGTTCTGCCTTTATAAGTCACTTGTCTTTTTTCCTTTGCTGCTCTTAATATTTTGTCTTTATTCTGTGTATTTAGTGTGTATAATTATTACATGGCAAGGGGACTTTGCGGGGGGGGGGGGTCTAGTTTATTAGGTGTTTAATAAGCTTCTTGTATCTTCATAGGTATTTCCTTCTTTAAGTTGGGAAAGTTTTCTTCCATGATTTGTTGAATATATTTCCTATGCCTTTGACTTGGTATTATTCTCCTTCTTCTATCCCTATTTTTCTTAGGTTTGGCCTTTTCATGGTGTCCCAGACTTCCTGGACATTTTGTGTTATGACTTTTTTGGCTTTAGTGTTTTCTTTGACTGAGGAATCTATTTCCTGTATTGTATATTCTATGCCAGAGATTCTCTCTTCCATCTCTTATATTCTGTTGGTTATACTTGCATCTGTAGTTCCTGTTCATTTACTCAGATTTTTTATTTCCATTATTCCCTTGGTTTATGTCTTCTTTGTTATTTCTCTTTCAATTTTCAGGTCTTAAACTGTTTTCTTCACCTGTTTAATTGCTTTTTCTTGGTTTTCTCTAGGGGATTTATTGATTTCTTCCAATTTTTTGTTTGTCTTTTCCTCAGTTTCTTTAAGGGAATTTTTCATTTCATTTTTAAAGCCTCTATCATCTTCATAAAGTTATTTTTAAGGTCACTTTCTTCTGTTTCTTCTACATTGTAATGTTCAGTTCTTGCCATTGTAGAACCACTAGGTTCTGGTTGTATGTGTGTATTATGTTGTTATATGTACTTTTGCATATACCCATCTCTTCCTCCAATAGGTGCAAGAGGTGTCTGTGTCTGAGGGACTGCTCTTGGTCTACTCTGTGCTGGCTGTGTCTGTATCTCAGGGGGATCTACCCATCTCTTCCTCCAATAGGTGCAAGAGGTGTCTGTGTCTGAGAGACTGCTCTTGGTCTACTCTGTGCTGGCTGTGTCTGTATCTCAGGGGGGCACTCTTGCTCCAATCAGAGCTCTTGATCTAGTCAGAGCTCTTGGTCCAATCAGGGTTGTCAGATTTTGTATCTCAGGGAGCCCCTCTTTGTCCTATCATAGCTCTTGGTCCTCTTGGTCTAATTAGAGCTGGTATATTCTGTGTCTCAGAGAGCCACTGAGGTCACAGAGGGACAGGTGGTGGGTTTGGGGCAGGGAGTGGGTCTTGTAGATTGCAGGGTCTTGTTCAAGGGGGGTTGTTGGTGGGGATGCCTGCCCATAGTAGTCTTCCCTTCTGGCTTGTACCTGGGGCAGTGATGGGTAGGGAAGGTGGGCATGGGTTGTGCTCTCTGGGCCTGGATCCTAGAGATAGGACTCTTGGGCTGGGAGAGGAGATACTCACCTCTTAGTCCAATCAGATCTGGTGGAGTCTGTATCTCAGGGAGGCACTGAGGTCACAGGGGGATGGGTGGGTTTGGGGCAGGAATTGGGTCTTGTAGATTGCAGGGTCAGGTCTGATTGGGGGGTGTCTGTGGGAATACCTGCCTGTAGGGGTCTTCCCCTGCATCTGGAACAGTGATGGGCAGGGCAAGGGTGCAACAGGTTTGCCTCCGGGGCCTGGGTCCTAGAGCTATTTCCTAATTTTTGAAGTGTAATAGTCACTTAATAAGTATCTGTAAGATAAAGGAATACATTGATTGAATACAAAATCCTAGTAAGTTGTAAGTTATGTGGATTTGTAAACACCTTGTCCAGCATTCTTTGCAACCAATGACTGCGAGGGTTACATCCCAATACCTGGAGGAACCTAGTGGTTTTTGTTCTAGTGCTAGTCTATGCCATATTCCTGAAATCTCTGCTGTGGTTGGTATATAGTCTCTGTCTTCTCTGAAGGTTTCATGAGTTTGAAGCTTGGTCCCAGAGTAGTGGTCATATGTGCCCTTTCGGAAGTGGAACTTCCTTGATTGTTAACTGTAGTGCTCCTTTAGGCTTTAGGGAACTCTCTAGAAAGTGAGATTTTTGTCAAATTCAGAGTCCCACCCAGCTTCCTCTGCATCCTTGTTGAAGATATGATTGCCTTCTTCTGAACATGATCCTTCCATGAGACACTGTTCCATGTTGCCTTCATTAGAGGGTCAACTAATCAGGCTTCTGATCTTAAACTGTGAATCTCAGGGTTGGGGGTTAGCTTGTCACTATTTCCTTAGTAGGTCTGAGATCTTGTGCTGTGGGATGTCTGTCTGTATGCTGTGAATATGTGAATATGTGTTGCTTTGATTGGTTGATAAATAAAGCTCTAGCTGGCCCGTGGCAGGGCAGGATGGAGCCAGGCAGGAAAGTCCAAGAGAGACAGTGAAAGGAGAAAGGAGAGTGGAGGGAAATGCCAAACTGCTGTCCAGGGAGAAACATGTAATGGGACACAGGTAAAGCCACAGAACACATGGCCAAACATAGATTTAAGATGACAGAGCTAGCTAGCAAGAAGCCTGCCATAGGCCATACAGTTTGTAAATAATATAAGCCTCTGTGTGTTTTCTTGGGACCAAGCGGCTTGTGAGATGTGGGTGGGAGAGATTTGTCCGGACTGTGGGGCCAGGCAAGACTGAAGAAACTAATCTAGGGACCAATGTCATCAAGATTCTGTTTCTTTCCATGCTTTTCTCTGCTTTCAGAGAATCCTTTCTCTATCCACAATAAATCCAAACTTTCCATTTTGATGTTAATAGTGTTCAAGTTTTCCACATTAAAAAATAAGTCTTTCCAATAGCAATCTCTGAAGTCTCCATAAGGATGTTCGGGCCCTGTAACAACAACTCTACCCGGTCCAGAATGATATCATTGTACCCATGAACATTACTCAATGATCAACTTTGGACTAAAACTCTCCAGGACAGTTCCAAGATGAAATGCTCCATCGTGCTACACTTCTAGCCAGAATCTCAAGCAACCTTACCCATTACTCTGAGACTGGCTGCAGAATCTACAGCTGGTCCTATTGAGACCTAACTATCTGAGCTTTCTTATAGGACCCCACAGAGATACAGTCACCCCCTAAACAGCAGGAAGCAATTCTAAGAAAACGATGCTCGTTCTCCCAAAGGTTTCATTATTCTCCAGATTATGGATAATGGTTATAGGGTTGGCAATGGAACAATAAAAATTAGACTCAGTATTCTCATTAAGTAAAGAAAAGGGGACTAGCTAGGTATAGGATATTAAGGTTATTGTATATACTAGTAAACTAATTTAGTAAAATATCAGTCTTAGATAATTTGCACTCTCATGGATTCTTGTATATTGATACAAATGTAAACTATTTTTACATTCTTATTTAAGATAATCTGTATATTGATACAATGTAAAAGTATATTTATCATACTCTATGTATGTTCTACCTCTGTTTAGGATATTTTGTAAATTGATACACATTTAGGATTGTTGTCATATTGCACTATACATTTCTACCTCTGTTTAAGACATCTTGTGTATGTCACAATTTTGAGGTCATTGTCCTTTTACTGTCCTTTTACAGACTGTTTACCTTGTTTATATGAAGCCTTAGTCCTTAGGTTATTTAGGTAGATAAGATTTACAGATTTATAGTCACCCATGGCTCAGCCGTTAAAGGCTAGGCTCACAACCAAAAATAGTGACCCATGCTTGTCATTTTTATAGATATGTTAGTTAGGTTGTCCAGATTTACAGATGCATAGACAGATGGACAGGTCATCTTCAAACACTTCATAGACCTAGAGAATATAGCATTTAAATGTTTCAATAACTTAGAATTCAGTTGACATGAGACACGATTGATCATGACCAATCTGATCCCAAGATAATGAAATGAATCTTCTATTTCACTCTGTTTGTAAGTTTGTCTTCTTTTTGGCACAAAATGGCCTGCTGGGCAAAGAACTTCCCTTGCCTCAATTGCTGACAGTACAAATGCTGTCCTTTCCAGATGAGTAGGACACAAGGAAAAGCGATTACTGAACTGTGCCAAGACAGGGTAAGATGGTCTTTCAAAATTCCTGCTTTTGAAAATGGTCTGTCAGATATACTATGCCTGTAGTCAATTTGGACACCCTAACAGTGCTGAGAAACTTTAGGTGACTGTCCAGGCTGCCAGCTGTCTCTGTCTATTCTTGCAAGATTTTTAAAAATTGCTTGCACGCATTTCCTACTTTCTCAGATAGTTATTCCTTCTCAGGTCCTTGGGAGTTGAAGACTCATAGTTACAGTTACAACCTTCTTGTATCTTAGCTGGGACATATTAAGTACTAGATTCAGATTTTTCAGGATAGGACAGCTTTTGTAATAATCTCTGTAACATGCCATTTACCCATTTTCTAGACATCTCTAGATTTTAGTATATGTCTCTTGTTTGATGTTGTTTTGTTGGTTGTAGTTCCATTTTGTTTAGGTCATGACCCTTTATTTCTCCTGGACAGTATTTGATAATCATTCCTATTGTTTATAGTTTTATGTTGGATTAGAACTTTCTTATTTAGACAAAAGGGGGAGATGTAGTAGGTAGCTGTTCTAGCTATGACTTGAAGTATCACCCCTAGTAAGGTAGCAGGTAACTGTTTCACCTGCCTATGATCTTGAAGTGCATGCCCCTGGGGCATGGATGCTGGGGGTGCACATAAACAGCGTTTTCTTTGCTCCCTCATGGTTTTGGATGCTGGAGACAGACCAGGTGAAAGAACAGCATGGGACTGTGCCTCAGCCTTCCAGGACCCTGCAATAATCCCTCTGTTGTGCAACTTGAGTTCCCCTTCTCTAATAAATTCCTTTTCCTACTAAGCAGACTCTGCATTGCTGGCAATATATTTATAAAGGGGATGTTCTATTAGGGTAACTAAGTCATGGTCACAGGAACTTGAGGATAAGGCCACATTTTATTCTTGGGGAGAGACAGAGAGAGAGAGAGAGAGAGAGAGAGAGAGAGAGAGAGAGAGAGAGAGAGAGTGAGAGAGAATGAATGAATAGCATTCAGATCACTCTCACTGCCTCCTTTTTTGTTCCATCTGTCAGTTAGAAAGTGTATCGCACCTCAGTTAACTAAATCTGGGTAATCTCTCACAGACATACCCAGTTGCTAACCTGATCTAGACAATTCTAGATCCTTCTAGGTTGATAATCACTATTAACTATCATATATAGGGACAAAAACCTACTAGTCAAAAATGGGAAAGGACGAGGTATTTGACATCCTTTCATCAGCCTCTGGGTTTTGAACCATCAGGCTTACTGACTTTAAACACTTTCACTTTCTATTTGGACACCCAGGCTGTTTTAGAATAAGGTATTCCTTTTCTGTACCCTAGAAGGACTAGTGTTTTCATCTGACTAAATACTATCTCTGAGTGAGGAGGGGGTGGAACTGGAAGGTTTCTCATGTCGTGATTGCAGCAGATGAAAGATGTAGTTTGAGCTGAGTGAAACTTGAATTTTACTGCACAGTGGGAAGTCCTTACCCCTCACTGCTGCCATTGGACATGTTTACTCTGCAACCTGGGTGCATATGGGAAATTCCCACGCCATCATCCCCAATTCCTATGAGATTTCATTTGCTTTCATAACAACTCATGAACCCTTTATTAGTCTTTATCCCAATACTGCATCTAACTTTGGACCAAATTTAGTATGGCTCTCAAGTGGGAAACTCCCTTCTAAAGGTAGAGAGAAAAGGTCTTGAGTAGAGTAGAAAAAAGAATAAGTAACAAATAGGCTGCTGATCCTTCATGCTATGTTACTATCTGGTTTTTGTTTTCTGTTTACATGATTAGATGATGGTAATGGTGGTGGTGGTGATTTGTATAGGGTCTCACTCTACAGTCAAGGCTAGAATTGGACTCACATCAATCCTCCTTCCTCAGCCACTTCCTGAGTGCTTAGACTACAAGCATATGCCACTAGACTTATTCAGGATTTTTAAAATGTATTTGTGTGTGTGTATATATATATATATATATATATATATATATATATGCACATGCATGTGCAGGTTAGTGTGTCTGTGTATAGTGGCAGAGTTTGATGTCCAGTATCTTCCTTAATCACCTTAGATACTGAGGTAGGCTCTTTCAAGTGAACTCAGGGAATACTGATTTGGTTAGTTTAGCTAGCCAGTTTATATGGGGGACCCCATCTCACTGCCTGAATGCTGGGCCCACCAGCATATTGTCACATCCAACTGATACTTACTCAGGTTCCAGGGATCCAAATTCCAGTTCACAAGATCACACAACATGGGTTTCTGCCTGGTGAGTCATCTTCAGCCCCTGGAATTGTTTTTAACTGAAGATTAAAGTTGACTTTGACTTTGGGGACAATAGGATGAAAATGCTCTCTTAGAAATAGCATAGCCAGCAGCAAAACAATTAGAATTAACATTTTTTTATTAAACTTCCACTAAGAAACAACGTGGAAAGAGAAAATTATGCTCATATTCTGACACTTAAATAAATAAATAAAACCCCAAACACCTTTTGCATTTAGTCCCTTAATGCCTAAGGGATTCAGTGCCTGTGTGGTTGGGAATTAAAGAATGAGAATATTTCACTTGTTATTTGTGTTATAAATTATAGCAGACTGCTGAAATTCATGGGAAGATCTATTTAGTCTCTATTTTTTCATTATCATACTGACAAGTATTATCATTGTGTGTGGATAGAAAATAATTCTTTGAAAGCCAAGAACTTCTCTGTCTTGCCTTAATATTATTTATGAATGTTTCAAACTTGGTGTTCTGTGATATTGTTTGGATGTGAAGGTACTCTAAATACCACAGTCAGCTTGATCATAGCAGGGTGAAGGAGACTATCAGATGCCTATTCTCGGTAAATTGCCTTTCATTACATCAAAGGTCAGCAAGATATGGTGATTTTGCCATGTCTGGTTTGTAAATAAAGCTTTATTAGAACACAGCCCTGCTCATTTGCTTATTGTTTGTGTCTGTTTTCATGCTACAGTGTTAGTAGGGTTCTATAACTGACAGAAACATGTTTCACAAAGGTTATGCACGATCTGACTCATTTTTGAGTTTGTGTGTGTGTGTGTGTGTGTATGTGTGTGTGTTCATGTGTGTGCAGGTCTACATACGGACATGATCATGAGATCAAAGGACAACTTCAGGTATGATTCCTCAAGTGCCTTCCATATTTTTATTTTAAGTCAGAGTCTCTCACTGGTCTGGAAATTACCAAGCAGGCCAGGTTGGCTGGACATCTGATTCCAGGGACCCACATGTCACTACCTCCGGCTCTTTTCTTTTTTAATATGGATTCTTGGAATCTAACTTAAGTCTTCACACTGACAAGGCAAGTACTTTACTAACTGAGGTATCTGCCAGCCCAGTGTTTAATCTTTTACAGACAAAGTGTACCAACCTCTGCTACAGATGCAAGTTTTACAATTTGACCTCTGGTTCCAAATGCATAATTTGTAATGGACTTCTGCAATGACTGCTTGTTTCCTGTGAGTCCTGCTCCCCACCTCGTGTATGTGTGTATGTATGTGTGTGTGTGTGTGTGTGTTTGTGTTTGTGTGTGTGTGATTGAATATTTTGTAGGTATAATAAGGTATACTGTTGTAGATTTTATATGCTTAATGGAAGTTTACTGATGACCATGGCCATACTCCAAGGGAGGTGACTCAGAATCTGTGCTTTCAATAGATAAATAACAACAGTGTGAGAAAAAAAAAAAAGAATCTAGAAAGAGTTGATCTAATGGTGAAATAATACCTCTCTAGATCTGTGTAAAATTATTCTTTTCTAATTAATTTGACAGTTATTCAGCAAGGTAACACATAAGGAAGCTGAGTCTTAGATCAATTATTTGCTTAAAGCAATGTGTTCTAGTGGGTGAATGCAGGCTTAAACCTGAATTAGACCCCAAAGTCCACAGATGTCCTTTCTCCAAGCACATCTGGCATCTTCCCAGGTTAAGCTGCAGTAAGTCAGACAAGTTCCACAGATTTGTACCGATAGCAACCAGTCATTTTCCCTGCAGCTCGCACCACCATCTCTTGCTGCATGTGGAGGTCAAGTAAATACAATTTCTTCTAGTTGTAAAGCAAGAACATGAGTTTCTTACCCGACTGCTATTCATATCTCATGTCTAATTTTTAAAAAGTCTATCTTCGGAATGGTGATAGAGGTCAATGTTCACACTTCTTGGGAGATTTGAGACATTTTTTTTTTTAAGGTAAAGTGAGACATCCCCCCATCAGAATTTCATCAGCCTGTGATTTTTCAAAGAGGTACCGAGTCCTTCAAAATGCCACAGCTAAAGGTTGTTGGGGGCACGGGGAATTCGAGATCAATTATATGAGTAGCCTGCTACGATTTATCATTTGGAGATAACATCTATGTGAATTTAAAAAGAGCCTAGTCAATATCACAGCACAGAGATAGGACATGGCTAGTGTAAGAGTATTAGAGATTAAAAAGGGGGAACTAAGCCTTCCACTCCCGCCCCTCCGTGGATGAGGGAATGCCGGGAATGCTTGCTATTTTAACTTAATTGTTCAGAGTAAAGCAATGAGAAGGCAAGAATTATTCATTTTGAGATTTAATGCTGCAGTGTTCATCTTGGGCCAATAGCAAAGTCAAGCATAATGGATTACAGGAGTAAAATACGTAGTAGCCAAGCGGAAATCGGCTCAATTGCATTAATGTGTCTCACTTTTCCTTCTCATCCTCAAGGTGAGTTAAAAATAAAATTAACCCAAGTGCCAATCTTGAAATTCATCTATAGTTGGAACAGTATTAAATGAATTTATCAATTAGGATAGAAGTAGGTATTGCTAATATTCTGATCCTGCCCTTTGGGGCTGCCCTTCCTTCTGAAGTAGAAGCCTCTTCTTAAGGAAAAACTCCTCCCCTTTCTCTCTCTTCTGCCTCTTCTTCTCACAAGGTGTGCACCCCCTCTTCCTTCCTCTCTCTCTGTCTCCCTCTTTCTGTCTCTCTGCCTCTTTATCTCTCTATTATAATAAACTCTCCACGTGGATGCAGCGTCTGGGTTGTGTTTTACTGGCCACCACGCTGCATCTGCCCAGCGTGTTTCCCTGCATGCCCAGGATACCCTGAGTCGTGTCGTGTCCGTGTGTCCGTCCGTCGTCCCCCCCCCCCCCCCCCGCGCGCGATAATAAATCATAACATGTATGGACTCACTTCTCTTCTTTGAAATGTTTCATTTTCCATCCAGTGACTTCTTACAGATACAAGATGTGTTATAACAATGAAAACATCTCATAGTAAGCACGCATATTTATATTGTTAATTATATAAATGAGGTAAACAAAACCAGGTCTGGAACAACATTAAGAAATCCTCTTTACTCACTGAATTGTGGTTATGAGAATCCATTTGTCATCGTTTTTGTTCCTGTAATCTTCAAAGGATCAAATTTTACAACCAGTAGTGAACGATGGAGGCAGTCTCTAATTACCCCACAATTTAAGGTGGAGTTGTGGAACCAGGGCCATCTGGTGTGTCTTTGGACTATACTGGTTCCCCAGGGACTGCAACAGAGCAGATATCTGAGGAGACTTCACACGAGGGAGTTCTGTCTCACGGTAGAAGTGGAATCCCATCCCTCCTGTAGCTGGCCACCTTCTTGAACAGGTGTAGGACAAGATGGTGCTGGATTGTGGTCACAGTGTCACAGTTGCATCTGGTTTTGAATAGGGCTACCACAGCAGGAGGGGCTTCTTCAGGGTGGATTTTCCTCAGGCTGTGTGGTGGGAGAGGCAGGGCTTTCCACAGACTGTTGTGAGTCTAGAAGACGACTACCTCCATCTGGACATTGACTTTAGCTTCCATTTGGACACTTCCTATAGTTCGGGGTATAGGGAGACAGAAACAATAAAAAGAGCTCACAAAGAAGAAAAATGGCTGAAGAATGAGTGTTAAATGGCTCAGAAACATTGTCCTCAGCTGGGTTTATAAAGGCTACTTCATCTTCCCTGCATTCAATGACATCCTTTGTGGTGGTTATTGACATGAGTATTAGTCAGAAAACTATGGTTAACACCCTTCTCTAGGAGGCCGAGCAGAATGCACCCATGGAAAGGGGTTGAATGTCCCTGTTTGCTTGTTCTAGGTTGATTTCTCATGCATAATGAATTTTGGCTCTATTGATGATAGCATTCACGTTGCTGGGGGCAGTGTATTTCTGTTACATAGCATTGACCTTGAGGTCAGGGAGATTTTGGTGTAGTTCTGTTACTTTTTAGTTGTGACCTTGGATTTATGAAGAGACTTAGAAACACAGGAAAGAACAGTGGGAACTATGGCTACAGTATTGAGAGATCAGCTTCAGACTTTCGGTTTCTTGACCTGTTTACTTTGAAAAGAATTAAATCAATTTTTACCTTCACCTTAAACATATTTGTGAATGTTTTTTAGTGGGGGAATCCTTTGTATCAGTGGGATTTCAGAGTGAGGAAAATCCTCAGCTCTTTGGGAAATGACAGCTTGACTTGGATAAATGGTGTCTCTTCTCTCTCTCAGGCAAGTGCCCTGTAGGCTTGTGAGTAGACTCTGAGCATCGTGCCATGTATTTGAAGGTGAAACCTCAAAATGAAAACAGAAGCAGGTTTCATTCCTGTACTTGCCCTTTATGAGTGATATGATCTTAGCTTCCCAAGCCTCGTTTTGTTTTCCTCTCTGTAGAATGGAAAATGTCTTGCGGCACCCTGTGGGTTAGAGCTGATAGACTCACGTTTGCTGCCTTCTATCAGGTATTCAATATACTATAGCTATTTTCTACGCCACAGTTTCCCTCAGGCAGCATTAGGGGGGCCATTGTGCCTAAATATCTCCTTATTGATAAATACCCACTTGTTTAAAGACTTCTATAGGTAGGACATACACCATATTCAGGTCTTATCCTGCTGTTTATTTTTATTTTGTTTACACTTGTGTGTGTGTGTGTGTGTGTGTGTGTGTGTGTGTGTGTGTGTGTAGATCAGAGGATAACTTGGGGTAGGTTTTTGTTTTTTTGGTTTTGGTTTTTGGTTTTGGTTCTTTCCTTCTACCAAGTGAGTCCCAGGGATTGAACTCATAGTGAGGCTTAGGGACAAATACTCACACCTGCTGAGCCATCTTACTGGGCCTTACCCTGTGATTTAGACAACTCAGATAAAGACTGCGAACTGTTTTCTTAGTATTATGAAGTATACCTAGAGGAATTTTCAGCTAGTTGAGCAGTGACCTTGGTACAACACAAACCTGAAGGACTCAGTTGTATGAAAAGGGATTAGTGAATAAATATGATTTCTAATGTTAAAACCCAATGCACTGGTATGTGGAGAGGAGTGAGTGATATTCTAAAGGGTGGTTTTCAATTTTAGTTAGAAAAAAAGTATAATTTTTTTAAGTGAGATTCCCACTAAGGGACCAGCCAGTAGAGTGGTCATTATAGGGTCCATTCTTACTTGACTGAACTTCCAGTTCTGATATTTATTAGATACAATATTGATCACAGGTTTCATCATTACTAAATATTTTATTTATACATCTAATTACCAAACTCACTCTTTTTTGAGTAATATAACTTAGCACATATTTGATATTACATACTATAATATATATATATATATATATATATATATATATATATATATATGTATTATCAACAGAGAAAAGGAAGATGTTCCCAATTCAGTGGAACAGTACATATGTGCATAGAGATGACAATGAGACTTCTAACTTTACAGATGTCAGCTTCATAGAACTTGGGGAGATATGGTGCTGCTTCTATCAGATAGGACCTACGTTAGGGTATGTATGTATAGGGGACACAGTGGAAGGCTGGGAGATGGGCACAAGAGTGTCCCTTAAGGCAGGGTCTGCAGGATGGGAAGATGAAAGACAAGAGAGAGGGGCATTCCAAGTGGAAGAGATGCCATGAGAAATGGCACCAGATGTTCCAAGGTTACATGCTTGGCTTTTATATTTACATATATTTACTGAGTAGCTTTCTGATTGCTTTGGGTTAGGTCTAATATTAAGATTCCATAGTCTAGCATTTAGTGATAATGTGGTCTAGGCTGGGAGTTAGGTGGGTTAGATGTTGCAGAAGCAGGAGGGAAAAGTGGGGACTAGGGACTCCTGGGAAGATGGCTCAGGGCATTGCATAAGAGTGAGCGTTCAATGCTGCCCACAGGTTTTGCACTTGGCTCATGTTGGTAGAGCTACCTTAGTATGGTCTGGAACTGTGTCTCTTTGGTTTTCCCCTTTGTAAAATGGGATGGTAACAGTAGTAGCGTGGGGACTGTCATGGAAGATGGATGCCCACTGTAAGCCTAGAACAGTGTCAGAAACACAGCCTGTTTTCCAGAGTTCTCAGTGGTATCACCTAGGAAGAAGGACAAATTAAAGACTCTTCATGGGCATTGAACACATTTGGAAAAAAACTGATTCTCAAAAATACTCCCTGAGAGTATTTTTACAAAGTAGCATTTTGTCTGCATGTGTATGAGAGGTGGGAGACAGACAGTGAGAGGGATGGGGGAAAGGAAGACATGCTATTGTACATCAGCCTTTGTCAGGGTTTTCTTCTGTGGCTGGCAGTTTTAGAACCGACTCCTGACTGGCTGGAGTTCTGTTAATGAGTGACTGTTGGATGTTGAGACATAAACGGGTCATCCATATCACCCCCTCCAAGACTTAGGGAGCACTAATGGAAGCAGGGCCAGGAAGAATATAATAGCTGGAGAGAAGGATGGTGTGTTAGGGAATGCGGTCTTTCAGGGATGGCATGACTATTGCACTCTTTGTTATGTGCATGTATGTGTATAGTGTGTGCACAGGCAAGCGGGCCTGTGCATCTGAATGCAGAAGTTAGAGTTCAGTGTTGGATGTTAACCTCCATTACTCTACCTTAGTTTTTGAGACGAGGTTTCTCCCTGAACTTGGAGCTCACCATTTGAGGTATGCTGCCTGGCCAGCAAGCTACAAAAGATCCACCAGTCCCTTGCTGACCCCAGCACTGCTTCATAGATGTGTAGCACTGTGCTTGGCTTTGATGTGTGCGTGGGGATCTGAACTTATAGTAAGCCCTTTACCCAGTGAGCCATCTCCCCAGCTCCTATGGCATTGTTTACTAAATGACCCCCAAGCTAATCAAACATGTCACAGAATGTCCAGTCCCTCAGATGCCCTTGTGGACACAGCTGTTAGCAGGGGCTGCGTGTCCTTCAACACTTGATGGCCTCTGGAGCCCGAAGTAAGCTCAGCTTCTTCAAAGTCAGCTTCACTGTTTGTTAAGTAATGTTTTCCTCACGTAACACCCTTTCTCTTATGAAGTCTGAGCCATCTGCTTACAGCACCTGTCATCCCCTCTAGTTGTCTTCAGCGACAGATCTCTTGGCCCTCGCTCTCATTCACTGAGGCCTTTGGTACCTCATAGCTTAGACTTCATCTTCACAGAAATCTGGGCTATTATTGTGGGCAAGAGTTCAGCCTCAAGATCTTTACCTTTTGGCCTAATGCCATCTTCATGCCTGTTCCACTTCCTGTGCTCTTGACCTTCCATCCCTTGACTGTGATCCTTCAAATTAGAAACTCCAGTGGACTGACCTCCAAACAGAATCTTCCAGCTCCAGACTCTTACACACTTTCATTCTGTGCGAATAACAGCAGGTGATGTCTCTCCTCATCAAATGTGTGTTCTTCCCTCGGTCACTGGTGCTCTCCTGTTAGATAGTTAGATGCAACATTTCTCCCACTTGATGGTTTTAGAATCTTCAATGATTCCTTACCTCCCCATACTTTAATAATTCTAGGTTAGCTCATACTTTTCTTTACAAATATATAAGAATGAAGAAGTCAGAAATTACTCCTCTCAACAAATGTGCACATCTCACTCATGTTTATTAATTCAAATAATCTCATCAACTTCTTTCCAAAATTAATAGATTCCATTATATAAATGATTTGAAATTTTAGGAAAAATAAATTTAAATGAGAGACAGACAGAGAGAGGGAGATATAGAATGACTTGAGAGTTATTTATTACTGGATGCTATGCTGAAGTATTTATTAAGTATAAAAACTGGAGGAAGAAATAGGCCCATCTCCATGTCAAGGGCAGTTGATGTTCTCCTCAGGGTCTTTGCATGGCATTCAAGGCCTGCCTGTGCACACGTTCCTGCTGTTCCCCCTTCAGCCGATGAAGCCTCGCTCACAAACGGAGCTTCATGCTCATGGTTCTTTATTTAGTCATCCTTCTCCAGGGGCTTCCTTCCTGCTCATGTTTCACCTTCTCCACCCGCCTTTCACGCCAGCCTTCATCATGTGCTCCCTGTCCTAGGTATGCATTTACTTTCCAGTCTTTCTTGTCAGATTTCCTGCCAAGTGCCCTCAGACTGCCAGTGTCCTCTGCCCACATTTCTCCTGCTGTGTCTCACGGAAGGCATGGCCACGCCTGCCACTCCTCTGCTACTCACACCTAGCTTCATTCCTGGCCAACTGAACTCCTGAGAGCAAGGTGAGCCCCTGGTGAAAACACCTACATAATCTATCCTGGGCCGCTAACGTAGAGCAAGGCTTGGAGAGGACCGTTGAGAGTTTTACAAGGGCTTATCAGAGGGGCCCATTCAGTCTACCTGAAAGAGCCTTCACTAAAGCAGGCTTTCTTGGCCACAAGCCTGTGAGGAGGACAGGGTATTCCTAGAATCTGGCACCATTTCCTGCTACTAGCCTTTCCCAGTAAAGGTCTGAGAATGACATTTGAAAATATGTATCTCTCAATTCTGTCTGTTTCTTACCCACCTCCTTCCATCCCCCTGTCCTGTTTAGGGGTTATCTTCTAACATGCACTAGCCACTCTTAGCTCTCTGCACTAGATAATAACGTATATCTAAAAGTGAGAACGCAGCATCATTTCAGCCTCCAGAAAATGCTGTACTACGGCATTGTGACATCTTAGATTTATTTTTTGCTTAAATTGTTTTATTTATTTGAGGTGGGAGAGCAATCCATTTTTGTTATCAGACTTTTATTTATTCAAGACTCTTGTCTTATTTCTATATTCCTACATAAGGTTCAAAAGGCTTAAATTATGAAGTTTTTTTTTTAAACTTCAGAGCTTTAATTTTTAAATAATATTTAGGGTGAAGACATTAAAAGATACCTCTCTCATACACACACACACACACACACACACACACACACACACACACACACGCGCATGCACATGCACACATACAAATTTATGCTACCATGTTACCTGAGCAATGGCAGCCCCAGGCAGGGCGAGCAAAGCCATTTCCTGAGCAGGAGGCAGCAGCTGTGCTGTTGCTGGTGGGAGCTGCAGGGTGGGGTGGAAAGAGTCGTGTCTTGTGAAAGATGTGTCCAGCCCATGGAAGAGTGAAGGTGGTGCTGTGGAGGGGCACCCACCCTGGAGTGGACAGTGGCTTCTGCTCAGGTCCCCAAGGCTGACTGATAGGAGAAGCCTGGTGGTCTGTCCAGAACGGCCCTTGAATCAAAGATGTGAGAAGCTCCAAGACACCTGAGGATTATTGTTGGTGTCCCAGACAGTGTGCAGGCTCGCTCAGGGAACATTCGTAGTGGCGAATCCGTCAGATGGGCATGTCCGGGTTCAGGGACACCAATGGGCAGCTTGGCAGGGATGTGGGCTGAGATCTACCACAACATGTGCTTCTGTGAAGTACAGCTGAGATCGCTGTCTTTTCATGTTCGCATAGCTACATTGAGATAAAATTCCTGTGCTCTTCCATTTACTTATTTAAAGAGGATAAATTGATAAAATGAACCACTTTTGCCTATTTATGAGACAGGGTTTTATCATGGAGCCCCAACTGGCTCGATACTGACTATATGAGCCAGATTGCCTTCAGGTTCATAAGAGTCCTCCTTCCTCGGCCTGCTGAGTTCTAGAATTACAGGCATGCATCCCTAGACTTGGCTCAGTTTGGACATCTGAAGTGTTCAGTTCAGCAGTTATCACCACTCTCTGACTCAGAACCTTCTAGAATCCTGAACAGCAACTCCGAACCAGATGTGCACTAGCTACTCAGTCCTCCCACTTCCAGCTCCTAAGGTCCCCCTAAGTCCTTCATCCTTTGGAATTTCCCTAGCCCCAGGAATCTTCCATTTCCTGGCATCTCCCAGTGCCAGGGATCCTCTAGCCTCCAGGATTATCAAGACTTTGGTGTCTCCCAGCCTCTGGTATTCCCTATCTCCTAGTATCCACCCCCCCCCCATGGGATCCCTCTTCTCCTAGAAGTCTGTAGACCCTGGGGGATGAAATCAGAAATAACAGCAGGAAACAAACAGAATAAGGAGGATCTGAGTGTGCTTACCAGAGTGGCTGAGGCTGGGAGCAGGGCTAGAGGTCATGAGCTTGAGGTCAGGAGCAGGGCTGGAGGCTGAGTGGTTGAGGCTGGGAGTGGGGCTGGAGGCCAGAGTGGCTGAAGCTGGGAGCAGGGTGGCCCTGTTCACTCCTTCTCTGTTGAGTGACTTTAACCAGGCTGCTTATTCTTTCTTCTTCTGCTCTCACTCTTCCTTTGTAGACTTGAGCTGTTAAACAGAATCTACTCCTGAGTTATTGGGAGGACAACAGTAATTAATACACAGGACCACACTAATTACAAAACACTGTGTGAATGTTTGCTATTGTCGCTTTTGAAAGGGTTCTTCCATTAAATGTAGTTAAAGAACAAGCACAAGATTTTTCTCCCATTTCCTTTTTTTTTTTTGATAAGGTAGTCTATTATATTTTTTTCAGAAGAAATTTGGTTACATTAAAATGCCTTCTCTTTCTTGTTTAGTCTATTTCTTTTTGCATTTGCTTAGCAATAAATGGGGATCTGGACCGAATAGTGTTTGAGGATCAGCTTGAACACTTCCTGGTTTTCCTATTATGATTCAGTTAGATGTATAAGAATCTGGAATTAGGAGCGATGTTGACTTCAGTTTAGGATACTTGTTTTATGTAAGACACCACCTCCCGTGGGAGAACACAGGAGGAAAAGGCAGCTGATGGTCCTTCAGCATGTAAGAGGTGGGAAAGGGGGAGTGGCTTCCCTGAGCCCAGGCTGTGGCTCTCATCTAAGTCCAGAGGAATGGAATTTGGAGCCAGGTGTTGGATCACTACTAATTTGATGCCATTGTGAGTCAGAGCTAAACTTCTGCCACCAAATCATTTATTTATTTTTGGTTTTTATTCATTTATCTTTGTTTATGTTATGTGTATCCTTGTGTGTATTTATACCATGTGTATGGAGAATGAGAGAAAACCAGAAGAGGGCACCAGATCTTGGGAGTTCAAGTTAAGGACAGTTTAAGCCCAATGTAGGTGCTGGGGACAAAACCTGAATCCTTTGCAAGAACAAGTGTTCCTACCTACTAAGCCAATTCTTCAGCCCCAGATTATCTATTTTTGAAAAGCTAAAGTCTGTGTACTTTGGTTACATAATGAAAATAGTGAATGAAGAATTTGATTACATGGCTACAGGAAAATTGGCGTTTAATAAAAACCCAGGAGGGGAACAGAGAAACTAAGGCAGTTCACAGAGGGTGAGGGAAAGGTAGGTGCTATACGTTTAAATTCTACCTTCCATCTGGTTTACCTCTTGGGCACCTATAAAATAAAAGGTGTTCATAGTACTTTTATGCTGCAATAAATACAAAATGAATCAGTATATGAAAGTGCTATGTCTATGCTTGGCACAATGTGGTGATCAAAGAACACAGCCCCTTTTCTGTGTTGAGCCTTTTACCAGGAGTCCTTGAATGGCACTCACATAACCCATTATCATGTCGGTACTTCCCTCATGACTGGGTGTAACTTCTGAAGAGCCAAGCTACATCACACCAACAAGCTGACACTTCACTGCTTCTGGAGTCTGGCAGACCCCCAATAGCTCTTGAATTTCCTTTCCCAACTACACCGAAGACAAAATATTTCTCTTATTTTCATGTGTCCAGGGTATTTTAACTTGCATCTCATGAACTTGCCTTTCTTTGGGGAAACCTTGGTCTTGTTGCTTCTTACCATCTTCTGAAGTGGAGCTTAGACACCCGTGGGTTGAGACAGGCTGTGGTGCAGCCTAAGACAGAGACTGGATTAATGACACTTCACCCCAGGTGTTTCTCTCCTCACAGACAGCTAATGCCAGTTTATGGGCATTCTTAAAGGTCAGAAGTGCCAGGGTGGGCAGAATGTCATGGGGTGTGCTTTCCCAGCTTAAAGTGGAAATCGGTACGTTGTGATTCCCAACAACTAAAGCGCAAATGTTGTTTTATGACGGTGTTTGATTCTGAAATTGAGCCCAGCGGGATCAAAAACAAACATGTTATCCTGAATTTCCCAAGTATCTTATGTAGCTAAATATGGAAAATATTTTAAAAATACCAGCAAACCAACAGTCTTAAATGCTATGGTGTAAGAAGATTTCTTTGTCAGTCATGGAAAGAACAAAATGTCCCCTGGAGATTAAACCTGAAGATATTTGATTTAGCTGCCAACATGTTTGTTTGACACATATGGTGGAACTTGATGGAAAAATCCATTTCCTTAGTCAATGGAGAAATTAAAAGGGTTGTAGTGGGAACCAGCTCACAGAGCCACAATGGAACACTGAGGACTGAGTAGCTTGAAATCCCAGGATGTTTGCTTGCTTTTGACGGGGGGGGGGGGGGGGGGGGGTTGGAATCTGAGATCTGGGTCCTAGCATGGGGAGGCTCTGGTGAGGGTTCTCTTTCTGGCTTCCAGGCAGCTGGCCCGCTCAGCTTCAGACAGAAGAGGAAGAAGACCAAGGACCCAGTGTCTCTTCCTAAGAGGGCCAGCACACAGGATGAAGCCCCTATCCGTTGGCTTGCCTCTAGCCCCAATTGCCTTGATCTCTAGACAGTATCATGCTGGGGACAGGGTAGAGCTTGAACGTGTGAATTTGGGGGACACAATACCCTCCACAACAATGAGCTATGGTGTTTGATAAGTCATTTCCTTCCCCCTTCTGAACTTTTTATTACTCATTTTCTCTCCCACTTCCCCCTGCCCTCCCCAACCCAATGCCTTAGGCAGCCATCTGTGAGTTGAATTGCATTGGCAGATATATTTGGTCAGCTGGCAATGTCCCAAGGAGAGGCAGAACCAATGCCTGAAGATATAAAATGCTAGCACTTCTGTGTCGCGTAGGAAGATAAGGGCCCTGGCCCATCTTTCAGGAGAGACCACACAATTCAGTGCAGAGTTGTGTAGCCTGTGTCCTCAGCCTCACATCCGGGTCTGCTCTGACCTATGTGACCTTTGACAATCTGTTGTGCCTTTATTTCCTAATCCACTAAGTGAAAATGGCTCTAACCATGTAGAGCTGTGAGTGTTGAATGAATTCCTTCACACAAATTCTCTAAAGGTGTGTCTGGTACTTAGGCGGTCCCAGCTGACTGATCCTCATGTGCTCTCTCATAGAGGTCAATTGGACTGGAGCTTTCCCAACATTATATGTTCATTATAAAGAAGGCATTTCTTTGTGAAAAGGACACATTTCATCTACACACACACACACACACACACTTCTATCTGGCATCGGTGGGCATTTGTTTGTAGTCCTAGATTCTGTAATCATTTGATAGTTTCCCCCTTGATTTAGGAAGAAACTATAATTACAGACAAATGGGAGAGATTTTTTTTCTTTGAGAAAGGACCCCATGTATAATCCTCCACTTCTTGAATGACACTAGGATTACAGGCATGATCACCAACCTCTGCCTATGTGATGCTGGGGTTCGAACCCACAGCTCTGTGCATGCTAGGCAAGCACTCTGCCAGCTCAGCTCGACCCCATCCCCATGATTACAGACAAATGGAACAGGGTATAAAGTGCCAATTTTGGAATAAGAAGGCCTTGGCCTTGGATTCTGTTTCTAGCACCGATGAGAAAGATAATCTCTGTTCCTGTGGGACCCCTATCCCCGGCCCTTCAAACTTGCTCTCTCTCTCTCTCTCTCTCTCTCTCTCTCTCTCTCTCTCTCTCTCTCTCTCTCTCTCTCTCTCTCTCTGGTGCCAATGGTCAAATCCAGGGCCTCACTCTGTCTTCTCACATGAGAAAGCATAAAGCAGTCCACACTTTGTTTTCCTCCCTAGGTTTTAAAAACTCAGCCTAAAATACGTTTTTGAAATTAGTGTGTGGCTTCCTTACAGTAAAACTGAAGGCACAGGCGTGGCACCCACATCTCTGCACGTATTGGCATCTCCACCAGCGGGTACATTAGCCGCTGTCGTCGGTGAGCGTGCTGTTGATGTATCATCATCACCTCAAGGCTCAGTTCATATCAGGACTCGTTCTGGTTGGGCATTCTGTTAATTCAGATGAATGACGCTGACAGGCAGCTGCCAACACACCAGTAGCATACAGAGTGTTTGCAGTGCTCCAACCCACTGCTCAATTTTCATGGTTTCAATTTAGAGATTGCATAAACTTGAACATTTAAAACAAGGTAAATATGGCACCTACGGAAAGGAAAGGAGAGCCGGTTCTAAAATGTCAGCCAACTGGCCCCAGTGTCGTATGTTCAATGTCTAGCTTGCCGCACAGCTGGGAGTTCAGTCTGTTAAAGCTGGCCTGCAGGTTATCTCAACCGTCCACAGAGAGCTTGTCTGGGGCTGCTTTTGCGTGCAGATAGGCTATTTTGTCTTCCTGGGGAGATGCCAGTGCAGCTGACTGGGGCCCACAGTGAGGAAGGGTTCTGGTCCTGGATAGTGACCTTCAGGACTGTTGTCTTGGAAGGACACTTAGGAAGTCCTGCAAGGAGAGAAGGTGGCCCAGGACCTGAAGACGAATGGATAGAAATAGCTGAAACTGTCCAGAGCCTTAGAGTCAGACGACCTTTCACAGGTATCGGGTCCGATTCCCTCACTTTACATCATCTATGGTCTCAGGAAATGTGACTGGTCCAGAGCCCCACGTGACTAACAGAAAAGCCAAGAGTGGTGTCAGGGTGGCTCAGTGCTCTGACACATGCCACGCATGCAGAAGCTGAAATTTAAACGGATGTCCCTTGTGACATAGGTGGAGAGTTCTGGTTCAATCTCCAGCACTGAGGACATTTAACAAAGCAAGAACACACTGCAGCATTTGACCGACGAGCAATGTCCCTGATTCATCGCTCAAAGCAGAACATGGCTATGTATGCTTCTTGATGTCATGTGGACCTTGTCTAAAATTCCAGGGACTCCACATGTGATCCTAAAGTCAGTTGTTCCCAGAGGACTTAGAGGGAATGAGAGAAGATGCCCACAGTCCTTGGTCAGAACATGATTCAAAACACCAGCAGCATGGTCTTCTCTGTCTTCCCCAACCCCCCATCTCTGGGTCTCGCTCTTTCTGGATTGCTTTTTCTTGCCTAGGAAAGCCATGCATAATGAGTCTGCGTAGACCATATTTTACTAAGAAGAATCCCTGTACCCACTTCCGTGTGCTGCCTAGACCCCGCACCACAAGCTAATTTTCATTTGCACTCTAACTTAATGACAGTGATCCCAATTTGGCTCGGTCGGGGTTTACTCCAAAGTCCTGTAGATGGAGGCTAGTGGTGTGTGAAGAACCATTATGTCACATCAAGTTTCATTTGAAAATCTATAAGTATACATTTTAAAAATGAAAACAAACCACTTCACCGTCCTAGGGACATAAATCATGTGTTTTCATTACCTCCAAAGACCACGAGAAGATGAACTCTAATATTTCAAAGACGACAAGCAATTTATATGAATGAATCACAATTCAAGCTCCATTCTGCTGGAGCCAAAATACACGGCACTTTAACAACAGTGGATGATCGTATAAATACCTGGGCATTCTGCTGATTTCTAACTCACTGGAGGCTTCGATAGTTGTAAGTAACTGAAGTAGAAGCTATAAGAAGAAGCAGGTTCAAGGTGGCAGAGGATGCTCCTGCCTGTTTGGGAGCCTTGGGACCCTGAGCCTGAAGTGTGAAATTGTTAGGATTTGATTTAAAAGAGCCAAGGAAACTGTGGTGCCTGGGGAGGCACTGCTGTTTCAGCGGAGAGAGTGACACCAGAACAGATGTCATGGGTGGTGTGGACAGTGGACGCAGATGTGGAGAGCTGTCTGCTCCTGTACATATCACAGGGACAGCAGCCACGCATAAAGTCATTGAATTGACACTCAAGTAAGTGTTAGAACCGCCAGTGGAAATGCCCTTTCTAACTGAATTGCTTGTATCCAAGTCCAGGTTTTGATGTCCACTGATTTTGGGCTTTGGTTAAGTGCTGTCATAATCTCTGAGCCACAGTTTACTTATCTGACATGTGCTACCTACCTACTTGCTAGCGTGGTCCAGTAGGTAAGTGGGACGTTGAGATGCTGCATATGGGTTGCTGGGCCTGGTGCCTTCTGTGTACGAACAAGAGGCATTGTTGCTCACCAGCTGTGGGCTGGCCTGTGTTCCAGCAGGTGTGTGCTGTGTAGGTCACTTCACTGTGCCCCCAGATCTCAACAGATGTCAAGTTCACTGTGCTTCCACTCTGTGCCTTATTAGGGCAAATTCAGAGCTTTAGCTGGAGTCTGGATTTGGATGTGATCAAGACCCACTCGAGGTTCTCACAGACTAGCCTTTCCTTCCTTCCTGCCTCTGGGGTGAACACTACTTTGAGAGAGACCACTGCTCCAGATTTTTTTTTTTTTTTTTACAGGCAGAACACTTTCTACTTTGATAAGCTCAGGTGCAGAACTTCCCATCCCTGTAAGGATCCTTCTTGTTTCCTGTTTGGGGTCCATGCATTCTCACCTTGAATAGTGGCTCATTCTTTTGACCAGTACCTAATGGTTTTTGTTTTCTTCTGTTTTCTAATTATTTGTTACCTTTTATGGCCCTTTGCTCTGTGAACAAAACGCAGCGTTTGTCCTAGGCTCACTTTAAAAATCTCAGTTGAGGGGGGAAATGTTTTTCAAAATCTCAGCTATTCCTGGAGGTTGTTTTCTCTGGGTATCTCAGCTCTTTGAAGATGTTAATTTTATTTTGATTCTCTTTTTTAATCCGATTTTCTTTTCTGAAGCACTCTTGAGTCCTGTTGGAGCTGTAGCTGTTCTGCCTTTCCCTGAGGAGGGAGAGAGGCAGCCTTTATCTTGACAAAGCTGTCACTGTTCCCCCCCACCCCCACCCTGACACTGCAGAAGTTGCTGCCCCTCCCTCTCTTCCAGGGACTCAGAGGGGTGACCCCGGTTCATTTTCTTCCCCCTCCCTCCACCTGTACCACCACGTGCCTCTTACACACATGGTGGTTGAACGAAAGCAGAAACAACAAAGAGAAGCTTGACTCCGTTTGACTTTCTGCATGTTTTCAGCTTTGCTTTGGTGCTATGTCTCTCTAGGCCAATACCAGGGAATTCTTAGACATGCAGGAACCCAAATTACAGGCATGAGCTAAAAAGAATGCCCACTGCAAGACACGTCACTAGAGCAGCCGAGAAGCCAGGCCACAAGGCTTGAAGGACTTAGAACAGAGAACCAGGGTTTGATTAAATTTCTGTGAGAATTTCTCTCTAGGGTTTCATAACACCTCCTTCTCTGTTGTTTTGAAAATACTTTCATTCAAGGCCTTAAATGCCTGTGAAGTAAGGAGAATCAAAGTAAGCGTGCCATAGACAAATAACTTCTTCAAATCCAAATGTGGTGGCATGCTGATTTACCTCCGTACAGTAGCTGTGCTTTAAACTGCGAGCAGCCAGGCCACTCAGGCTATAGCCTGGGGGGATTCTGTTCCCCCAGACAACAGCTCTGTTGCTTCTGCTAAAGGTAGTTCTAACTAAATCTCTATCTAAAACTCGAGATTCTAAGGCTAGGGTGAAAACCTGCAAGCTGGGAGAGTTAGAGTAGCAACTGACTAACTTTCTCTTTTTGCTCGCATCCCCTGAAGCCACTATATTTCCACACCCACCCCCCAACAACAACAAAAACCCATGCTCACCTCCTCCAGGCTACTTCCTGTCAACCAGTTGCTAACCCTGCCACTCTGAGCCGAGGTTAATTTTATTTAACCAACACAAATGAAACACATCTTTACCTAGTTAGCAAAGGCAGCGGAAGCAAACGTAACACATCTTTGCCCAGTTAAAACAATATTCCACAACAGCGGTGGCCTCACAACAGTCTCACAGTGGCCTGAGGGGAGTGAGGCACGAGTCTCTCTTGGAAGGAATGGACGGGCCTCCTTGATGGGCAAGCACTGACTTCAGGCAGCATCCTAGTTGTCAGCTGTGGCCATGGGAGAAGATTGAATCACCTCCAAGGCAGGTCCTGACTAGTTTCTCATCTTGAAGAATGGTTGGGCATCCCAGCAGAGTGAGATGGACTTCAGTGTGGCTGTGGCTGTGAGCAAAATACCAACGTGATTTACCCTCAGCTCTGCCTGGTCCAATCAATTCTCTTTCCTACAGCTGGAGTGATATTTTAAAAACAGAAATTGGATTGTGTCACTGCCCTGATTAAAGTCCAGGCTCCTTCATGTGGGCCGAGAGGTCTGGCGGGAGCTAGCCTGAGCTTTGATTTCTTTTCAGCCCAATTCCCAGGAGGCAAAGCTCCTGGAAACCATCTTCTCCAACGCCTCTGCCATGTGGTGTATCATTTCTCTCCTCTCTGTCTCACTTCTACTTCAAGTGTCAGATGAAACAGCACCCCCACAGAATATCTTTCTGTGACCCTCTCAGAGTATGTAAAAAACTTTCACATCTTCAGTAAAAATTATTAAAGGTTTCATAGACTGTGAGGTCCAAGGTGGCAATTTGCTCATTATTCTACCACTGAGCTCAGTAAAAGCTAATTTAACTATTTAAATCCTTTTTAAAATGGGGGGGGGGCATATGTACACATGAATGAAGCTGCCGGTGGAAGTCAGAAGAGGGCACAGGATCACTGAAGCTGGAGTCAGAGTGGTTATGCACCACCACATGTGTGTGCTGGACACCAAACTCTGGTCCTCTATGAGAGAGGCATGCTTTCTTAACCTTTTAACCTTTATCTCCAGCTCCCACAGATGTAGCTCAGGCTGACTTCAAACTCATGACTCTCCTGCCTTCACCTCTTCAGCATATACTACCAACATGCACCACCACAACTGGCTACTTAGGGTTCTTAAAAGTCATGGTTCGATGACTCTCTCCCTTTCTAACTCCACAGAGACTTAAAAGTTTTCTTCCATAGTTTTCTCCTCTGGATACTCACCTGATGAATCATGTTCATCTTTTAAGATCCACTTTCACAATCTTCCTCTTTGATGTAACCCTTTGTCCTAGTTGGAGAAGGTTCAAGAATGTATCTCAGTGAAGGCATACTTAGGCATCATGCCACACTTTAACAATACCTGCTGATGACCTGCTTGTAACTCAGGGCCCCCGTGCTAGAAGAGAATCCATGTGTATGTTTTCATGGTTCCTAATGTGGCAACAAGCAGATGTAGAGGCAGATGCTGGCTTACTATACCTTTCTACGCACAAGGCTACTCTTACACTTAGAATTCATGTGTAATCAGGTAGCCATGCTTAAATGAGATGAGGATGGGGAAGTGTGATCCTGCTGTGTCCAGAAGAGGAAAACTTTTATGAACAATGCTACTACCAAAACTTTTATTAATTCCTGGCTTCTCTTATGTTTATAGCCTCTCACTTCCAGCAGTTTATCTACCACCCTTCTATTGTCATACTAAAGGCTTGCAACGGACAATAATAACTAAGCTGCTGTTTTATATCTGTGCTGGCTAGTTTTATATCAACTCGACACAAGTTGTAGTCATCTGAAAGGAGGGAAACTCAACTGAGAAAATTTCTTCAGAAGATCTGACTGTAGGCAAGCTTGTAGGGCATGTTCTTAATTAGCACTTGATGGGGGAGGGGCCACCCCTGGGCAAGTGGTCTTGGGTTCTATAAGAAAGCAGGCTGAAACACCAGGCCAAGCTCTGGGAGTCCAGTCGAAGAGAGGGAAGAGAGATCATATGAGCAGGGGGCATCATGATCATGATGGAGACCTACAGAGACAGCCAAATCAAACTAGTGGGAACTTATGAAATTTAGATCAACAGCTGTAGAGCCTGCATGGGATTGGACTAGGCCCTCTGTATAGCGAGACAGTTGTGAAGCATGATCTGCTTAAGGGGCCCCCTGGCAGTAGGATCAGAATCCATCCCTGGTACATGAACAGGCCTTTTGGAGCCCACTTCTGTGATGGAACACCTAGCACAGTCTTGAGGCAAGGGGAGGGATTTGGACCTGCCTCTACTAAATGTACCTCCCAGTGGGAGGCCTTACCTTCTTATAGGAGGTAATGGGGGATGGGTTGGGAGGGAGAGGCTGGAGGGGCTGGAGGGGCAGGAGAAGGAGGAATCTTTGGTATGTAAAATGAATAAAAAAATTTTGTTAATAAAAAGAGAGAGAGAAAGAAAGGACAGAAGGAAGAAAGAAAGAAAGAAAGAAAGAAAGAAAGAAAGAAAGAAAGAAAGGAAGGAAGGAAGGAAGGAAGGAAAGAAGGAAGGAAGGAAAGAAGGAAGGAAGAAAGAGGGCTGAACAAGCGATAAGCAGCAAGCCAGTAAGCAGAACCCATCCACGGCCTCTGCATTAGTTCCTGTCTCCAGGTCCCTGCCCTGACTCCCTTTGATGATGAACAGTGATGTGGAAGCATAAGCCAAATAAACTCTTTCCTCCCCAAGTTGCTTTATTCATAGTGTTTCATCACAGCAATAGTGACAGAAACAAGGACACTTTCAAAATAGTGGGTCAGGCTCTCTCTGTGACTCCTAGTTGTCCATGCCTGCATGAAAGAAGTATGTGGCTGGTGCCACAGTTCTTTTCCTCTGTCCAGATTTCTGCTGGAAGTGAGGTTCCCTGCAATATTCTTGAGATACAGACTGGCCCATAGGAAGTTGTTGGCTGCTTGAGTTCTTTTATTAATTTTGGTGCTTCGTTCTCATACCAAGGTTATGGGAGTCTTGTTAACTGTGGCTCTCCTCCTAAGACCTCAATTACCCAACAATAATTCTTATTTATATGTTGACAGCTCTTTAGGACTGAAGAGAGTCTAATGTTATTCCTCTGTGTTTTATTGGGAAATAAATCAAACTACTTTTCTTTTTAAAAACTAAACAGATAAATGAGTTTTCTAGTGACGTGGTATAGCCATTTTTTTTCTGTTTTCTATAAATTAAAATTTTAGGATGTCAATAATTATCTTATTGAAAAAAAAAGTGAATTTGACTGTTTTCTACTTCAAGGTCCTTACAGCTGACATCATAGCTAATAAGAGACGTATGAGTTCAAATCCCATGTGTAGCATGTTGAGTGGGGTGACTCAGACAGATAATTTCTCTGTACCTCCATTTTCTAGACTTTAAGATAGAGGTGATGTATATACACTTTGATCGTGGAATTACATTCGAATAAAGCTAGTTAATACATTGGATGATACAAAACATTAGGTTCAGAGCTGCTTCGTAGGCAAACAGGACCTCATGTTTTCTGTCCTGGATTCCTGTGCTGTTTTAACAACTCCATCAGCAATTATGTAACAGTAGTTTGAACAAAATGAGCATAAAACAATTTTTGAAAACATAACTCTAGAAAAGACTGGACTCTATTTATATTTGTAAGGTGTTTTAATCTTCATCAGGAACTACTTATAGACAGCAGGTGATGCTCTGACCTCCACCTCAAAGACAATACGGTCTTCAGTATCCCATCACCTGGTGCACAACTCCAGATCAGAGCATGGAAGTGCTGATTTTACATCCAAAAACAGTTGCTGTTTTAAATCTAGGGTACAGTGTGGAGGAAATGGCTGCCGCATCATTTGATAACAGATGGACTAATGCATATCTCAGTAAGATACATAAGCAGAGAGAGACTGATTCCTTGATCTCTCTGATGAAAGCCACACCATGTCCTGTGGATGCCCAATACATATTAATAGGCCTCAGTTTGGTGGCTGCAGAGCTCCTTGATTTGATGCATTTCAATAGAATTTCTTACATGGTAAGACATTAACAACTGACTTTTATTTTCACCCTTCTTGGGTTCTCAGCTGTGGTACCTTACCATGCATTTTTCTAGAATACTTTCAGCCCAGAATGGGGTCCAGTGAGCCAGCTGCTTTTGCACCTAAGTATTTGAATTTAATGCATTTGCTTTTACTCCTGACATCAGTGGGCATGCACCTTTCACAATTTCATTACAGGATAATTACACTCTGACCTGATTGCTCCGCTAACCATAATTTTGTTTCTTCTTTTTTAGATATTGATGAGTGTGCAGCAAAGATGCACTACTGTCATGCCAACACAGTGTGTGTCAACCTGCCGGGATTATACCGCTGTGACTGCATCCCAGGATATATCCGTGTGGATGACTTCTCTTGTACGGGTGAGCATTAAGACTCAGCTGCTTTGCTAAGTCAGTCTTGCTCTGTATCATCCCTAGATCCTCACATTATCTCCTCATGCATAGAGTCCTGCAATTTACCTACAGCATTTCCCCTGCCTCACTTCAATATCCTCTTTTGAGAAAAGAATAATAATAATGGAAGCAATTTTACCTGCCTAATTGATTTCCACAGCCAGTATTTGTGCCTGTGTGTGTGAACATGCATAAACGGATGTGTGCGTTAAAACTGAAGTTCCAGTTGCCTATGGTAACACTGAGGGACTAAGAGATAGTAGTTCTAAAAATAGAAAGTGTCACACTATTTTCTTGCCATCATAATGAAATGAGTATTTTTTGCATATAAGAAAATGTCCAGAAAGATAATCATTAGATTAAGTTAGGTGGTAAACGCGTTTAGTGGTCAGAGATTGGGCATTTGGGAGGCAATCAGGATTATTAGGTTAATGTTTACTTATTGTCAGTTTTTCTTCTCTTTCTCCTAAAAACTGGCCTACAATTCCATGGTCGGGGGCCCTGCCTCTGTATGATAGGTGCCTACTTGTCCTGTACCTAGTTTGTAGTTTCATTATATTTCTTTGAGTGTATCCATGTCCATGTGTGTGTGTGTGTGTGTGTGTGTGTGTGTGTGTGTGTGTGTGTGTGTCTCCACGTGCATGAGTACATGTGTACAGCTTCATCAGCTTTATGATCTTGAATGCAACATCTTTGAGTTTCTGTTCCCAGCTTCTTTCTCCTGAGTTTTTGAATCATATATTCCATCTGTTGTCCGAGTCTATAAGAAGTCATGTTCATGCCCTCCTAACGTGTGTACAACAGAACTCTTCATTTCCTTCCATTCCTTCAGTCTGTGAAAGCTGGCAATAACTGTATCATCTGCCCAGTTTTCAAAGATGAGCCTTTGAGGGTTGTGCCTGACTCTTTTTCCTCCCTGGCAGTGGGGGCTATTGAGAGTGTACTTACACTTCCATCTCTAGTCTTGTTGACTCAGTCTTGACACACTCCCACTGTCCTAAGTCAGTTCACTTCCTTACACAGCTGTACCGTGCAAGTGGAATGGCCTTGCTCTACTACTCCACTATAACCCATTCTTCATACAGCAACTAGAGCACAGTTTTAAAAGATTTATTTGTATTTGTGTGTGTGTGTGTGTGTGTGTGTGTGTGTTTATGTGCACATGCATGTGTGAGTGATTTCAGTGGCCAGATAGAGAGCTCCCATTGCCACACCTTGGAGCTGGAGTTACAGATATTTGTAAGATGATGGTTATAAGTGATGGGAAGCAAACTCTGGTTCTCTGGCAGAGCAGCAAGCCCTCTTTACCATTGGGTCATCTCTCCAGGACCCTAGAGCACATTTTTATGAACTGAAACTATAGGAATGCACTCAAAACTCTCCAGTATATCCCAGTACACAGAAAATCCAATCTGACCTTCATATTTCAGTATAGAATGGTGGTTTTATCCTTTCTGCCTCTAACTTCATAGCAGTTTTCCTTCCACCATTGTAGGATGCTTACCTTCATCTTGTTTTCTCTTCCTGATGAGCTTGTTTCTCTGTGAGCTGTCACTCCCACTTGGATGTTCTTGGAAATCTCTTCATCTTGGGTCAGTACCGGGAGCTCTGTCTTGTTAAAATCTCAGCTGAAAAATGAGGCTTCCACTGAGCAATGTAAATCACTCTGCATTTCCTCCTTCATAACGTCTGAATTCAATCCCCTGAGCATGAGATCATCATGTAGAGTATGTTTTGTATATAAATGATTTTTTTCCATTTGATTTGCCTTCTACTCTGTCTTGACCACCTACACCATCACCCAACACAGTGGTGCTCAGTGAACACTTGTTGGGTGATGAATGTATTCAAGTAATGGACCATGGATGACTTTTCCACTTCAGAAATCCTCTGGTGTAAAATCTTGCTCATATCTTGCAATGTGTGAAGATTAGTAAGTATAATCTATGTGAAAATAGTTAATGCAACACTTAGGTCAGCCAGGAAAGGATATTGTACTATAACAGATAGGCCTAAGCACAAAAAATTTCACACTATCACCATCACTTCTCAGTCCTGTTTATCCACTGCTGATCAACAAGAGAGCTCTGCTTAGCATTGCTTTGGCATTCAAGCTCATGGAAGAGTCACTATGATGAAAACTGGAGGAAAGAGAACATGGGGATCCCCGCAGCTATGAAATCCCCCCCAGGAGGTGATACGGATCTCGGATCACTGATGAGCTGGAACTGAAACTTCTAGCCACAAAGGGAAGAGGAAGTTCAACCCTGGGGTGTCTCCCTGCTAATAAATGCTGTAAACTGACTGATACTTGATTCTCAACATAGTTTCTCTTGGCACCAGAAGCTCTCTGTAAACTGTTTTGCTACAACAGTTAACTAAGTAATCAGGAAGATGGTCTCAAAAAGTAACAAAGGTATAGAATGCAGATCAAAAATGGAGAGCTTGCCCAGTGCATGAGACCCTGTATTCAAGACTCAGAACTACATAATAAAATTGCAATTTTTCCAGATTAAGTTCCTTGCATTATGTATTGAGGGAGGGACCAGCAGACAGCCATAAGAAAAGGGCCCTTGATTTTCAAGAAATAGTACTAATCATCTTTATTTTTGTGAGCCAGAGGGAGCTACTGGAGTTAACTGAAACACATTCACATATGGTGACTGTATTAGCTTAGAATTTTATAGTGGGAAATTTAGGTGGGAAAGGAGAGCCAAGAGACACCCTTTTGGTTTTCATTTCTTCTCTAGTCTAGTTCTGGAGTCTCTGACAAATACTTTTATAGTAAACCAAGTCCCCGGAACTCTGGCATCTCCCTTGCAATAGGCTAAATATAGTCTTTACTCCTCAGGATGAAACCTGTCTCCACCTAAGATTTGACATTCACTTATTGATGAGGCAGACTTCTTCCCTTAAGCAGTGACTGGCTGATGTAACAAACAAGATATGAGATCGATTTCTGCCACTATATATAGGACACACACACACACACACACACACACACACACACACACACACACTCAAATGTCTCATTTCCAGATGAGACTGAAAAAAATCACCAGGCTTAAAAGCACCTGTTATTATCCTAAGGGTTTGCATAACATTTTTGTTATTGACAGTCTTTGTTTCCAAAGATCACTGTAGTCCCCATCCTGGATCAATTATCTACTGTTGCTCTTCACTGTTGGTTTTCTAGTGTGTCAAAGTCATATTGGCTTATCTTTCTTTTCTGTGTATTCCACATAGAACTCATCAGCCATTGCTTATTAGATATTTGGTTAAGGTCAAATAGGTACATCAGTATACACACTGAAAAATTCCATGCAACCAATAATTAATGAGTTTTTATGTATAGTATATAACAGATTTGGTGATTTGCTCAACTGATTGTTTGATTCATACATTCATTACCTAACATAGTCAATGTGCAATCAATGTCTGCCATGAGTTAGGAAATACAGTCACCTAATTATGGGGAAATGATCCATGCACCCACAGAGTTCATGACTGATGAGGGACCAGCTTCACATTGAGAAAGCTCTTTTTCATTTACCACCAGAAATACTCTATTGGTCAAACCAACCTATCTTTAGTGGCTAGGAGAGAGTAGATAATTACTGGATGTTAAACACTCTGTTGTCTTTACTCCTTAACAAATATAACAGAAGGGCCCTACACCACATGTCCAAAATACCTTCTGCTAACAGTCCTCTCAGAAGCCTGCACCTGAAGCAGGAGATGCCATACTGGTCCTGGAGAAGAGAGGTCAAGCAGGAAACAAATAAACAAACAGAATCTATTTGCTTTTATCCATTTTTTTTTCTTGTTAAGATTTGAAAGAAAAAGGGACCTGGGTCTCTGTTAGTAGAGAACTCCCCTGGCATGCATATATCCTGGGGGCTCTATCCCAAGCATTGCATAAAACCAGGTGAGTGGTGTACATATCTAATCTCAGCACTCAAGAGGTGGAGGCAGGAGGATTGAAGTTCAAGGTCATCCTTGACTAACCACATAGTGAGCTTGAGGCCAGCTTGGGCTAACATCTACCAATGGGGCAACAATGCTCTCACAGTTTCACATTGAGAAAAGTTGCCTAGAACTTGAAGGTGTAACTCAGTCATTACTCCTGGAGACTTAGGGCTGTCTCACACTATGTATTGTACATAAGTCTCCTAAGCAATTTTCCCCAGTTCCTTGGAAGAATGAACTCTAACATATTTGGCTTTTGACACTGGGCAGGGGCGGGGGATGGGGGGCGGGGGGCGGGGGGGGGCTTGCCCCGAAAGCCATGTCATTCTGGAGCATTTCCCCTCCTGTCTGAGGTTCCTTAGTGGCTCCTCTGTGAACCTTGCAAGGGTGAGAACCAGCTTTGTATGTTGGGGAGAGGCTTTTCTTTTCTGAACACTCCTTTAATTTTTGAAATGATTGACAGCTTGATTTGTTGGCTCCTGCCTTTCATTTCTCCCCAGCTAAACTCCTGTGCTGTGGCTGTTTGCTGAGACATCGTCCTTAAAGACGCAGGCAGCTTTGAAGAGAGTCTTGTGATTTACAGCAAAAGCATGTGATGATAGGACAGGTGCTCTACAGTAATGGGCAAGCGTTCATTTTTATGCCAAAAACTTCCCATGAGCATAGATATAAAGAGAAAAAGTGAGGTAACAAACACCCCATGTGATTTCTATTACCTCACTAAAAAGATTTTTATTTTCTTAATATTGGTGTGGAAGAACCCATGAAGAAAGCACACGTTTGAAACACTCGGATGAAGCTTAGTTAAAGGCTTCGATATAAAAGTCTATTAACTTAATGGTTAGAATTAAGCACCTTATAATGAAGCAAGGTTAGGCAAGTCCTTAAAGAACTTGTGAGGAACAGTTGCTAGGAGAAATTTTATGGTTGTTTTGTAGATTATGATTTCAGCACAAGGTTGATAATATGTGTGTGTGTATGCATATACATAGTTTCCAAATATAAGGTAGTTATTTTTTTCCCATTTAGAATTATATACCATGTGAAGTGGAGAGAATATTCCTTAACTTGATAGGATGATATTGTAAATTATCCATACCTTTCAACTGTATGCCATGTGCTTGCCTCAGAGTGTTTATAGTTTGTATTTTGAGCTGTCTGTCCACATTGGGAGTAATTGTTTTTTTGGTTTAAGAAGAGGTAATAACATTGTAGTAATGGAATGAGTCAGAAGCCTATAGATACACTTTAGTTTAAAAAAAAATCCTATCACTAATTAGACTCAACAGGTGATAAAAAATTCGAAGAGGATATGAAGTGAAAGGGAAGGGATTAGGAGGAGTAGAAGGGAGAGTGATTATAATACAAATATATTGCAAACATGTATGGGAGTTTCAAAGGATTAATTCACCTTTAAACCTGAAAATCCCCATGCCAACTCTAGAGAATGGAATATATTTATTACAGATATCAGAAATCATTTACCAATATATTGAATAAGAAAAGTCATAACAAGACTTCCATCTTGTTACCATACCATTATGTATGGTGTCTAAATACCCACCTAGAGAGTCTGATTATTTTAAAAAGATATTTGCCTTTTTTGACTTGTTGGCTTAATTTTTGCCTCTTTTCCTTTCCTCCACTTAAATAGATAAGGAGACTCTCTCGTCCACCGCTCCTTCCCAAAGCAGAGTGTGACTGTACCAAAGCAGCATCACAAAATCATAACCCGTCAGAACAGGGATTGCCAAGCTTCCCCTCAGGTAGACACACCTGAAACACTTTAGAAAGAGAGTTCATTCTCTCCTTTGTGGTTTTGATTTTTTTGAGGCTAAGTTTGTGCATGGACCTTTGCACTTTTGTTGACATAGCCATGTGTGCCGTCAAGGTTGAGAGTCACCGCTTCACAAAGAATAGAGGAAGCTGGCATGTGGGGAGAAGAGAAACTAAGAAGAATAGATAATTGCCTTCCGTATTGTACTTTAAAAATCAGAATTATCTTAAAATGGTGGTGGCAGACATGGAGTTGGGAAGGTAGTAAGAGTGAACGCAGAAACTGAAACTGTTCTTGGAGGAAGGCCCTGCCTTTGAGGCTGCACTTTGAAATGGATGAGACACAGGAAAGAACAGGGCTGTGTGATATCCCCATAGGTGGGAAAGATCCAGAATCTTAAGCTATGCCATGGATGTCCTGGTAGGACAAAGCTGGGCATCTCCATAGTGGCTTCTGTGTTGCTTGTGAGGGTTGTACATCCTATGCCAATGCCTTGGATGTTTGGAGTACTATATAGAGCTGACATGACCCAAAAGAAGTGCAGAGTGCCCACAATGACAGAGAAGTGCCACAGAAGACCTGGGTCTCAGAACCACTCAAGGTGAATTGAAGAAATTATACATCTTTATTATTTACTTTAATTTTTATGATTATATACCTGCATTATTTACACACCTTTGGATTGGACATCTCTAGTCATCAAAAGTGAAAACAGACAAAGTCAAAAGGGGGGCAGAGGAAATTACAATCTCTCTTAAGAGGGACTGTGTGGGGGAGAAAATTATTGCAAAGTCTAGTAACTTGGGTTATTTTATTACATCTCCATGTATAATACTGGAAAATTCAATGTTAATATCATGCTGAGATTAATTCACTCTGGAAAAATTCATGTCAGGGAGGCCATCAGAGAATGTTTAGCTTGAACTTTTATGATGGAAGTCATTCTGAAGGACATGGATGGTCACTGTTGGGCTTCTTTGTTGCTTTAAGTGGAGTTCTTTTTCATCCCAGTCTGTGTTGTGAAGGAGCTGAGTCACGTGGGCCACTGTACAGCAAGCAGGACAAATGATGGAGCTCACCTCTGGGGCATTTGTGCACAAACCTATTAAGTACTGTGCTGCCCTTGACCCAAATTCATCATAATGGCTTGTGAATATTTCTGTACATGCTATTGTTGGAGTTGTTCTTTCAGAATGACAATTAAGTTTCTCATAAAGGGGTTTGATTAAGGGTACCCCAGCACTTAAGAACTGTATAGGCTGGGTTATAGACCCACCATATCTGCATCTGTATTCTGCAATTAGTAAGTGTTGCTCTTTAACAACCTAGCTTCCTACCTTACATTCTTCATTTTCATTCTAAAGATAAAGTGTGAATGTGTATGTGCATGCGTGTGTGCGTGCATGCGTGCGTGCGTGCATGCGTGCGTGCATGTGTGTGTGTGTGTGTGTGTGTGTGTGTGTGTATAGAGATAGAAGGACAACAAGAGAGATGGTGTCAGACACAAAGAGAGTTTTTCTTAAACATTTTATAAAGTATAATGAAGTGTATTTTTTTTCTTCGAAGATCATTGAAAATATTCACTACCTATCTCATTTAGTAGGTAAATTCTCACTAGTACCATGCTTTGATTATGTCACTTACATTATGTCACAAATACTATGAGAATTTGAAAGACATTTGCATTATCTATTTCTTCACTAGTATCCACATTTCATTGTCAAACAATTGGAAGGATGCTATGTGTGTGTGTTGGAGGGAGAGATGGTTCAGGTGATTTTAACTGAATAAATAAAAAGAAAAATATAATCAGAACAATAGCCAGTGACTCAGCTGTCTATTCTCATATGGCTCATAACCTAGAGACATGGATCCTCAGTTAATTCAGCTTCTCCATTTCATCTTCATATACAAATTCTTCCAGATTTTTACTCTGTTTTTCCATCATGGTAGTTTAGAACTTGCTCATGTTCTTCTCAGTCTCAAAGTTAAGAAAACCTGTCCAGGTATGAGAGATGAACTCAACCACATCTCAACCTCATAAATAAAAGACCAAGTCCTTTCTTCCTGTCCCTTCTTGGGACTCAGAATGTCTTTATTTGAAGCACCATCCCTGTAGATTTACTGCAATGCCCTACTGACTAAAGTAGTTTGGTGTACCCATTCATAAAATGTATCTTGAAGAGGTGAAGAGAATTGCCTTGAATGGATGTTTATCCTCTCTGAGTCTAGGGCAAGGAACACCTTCTTCTGTATACTTGGTCAGTTTCCTAGCACCAATGTATGTTATGTTGTCAAGGAAGGAGAAAATCTGTGTTGGGTAGCATGTATATGTGTAAGAGAGTATGTTTGTGACAGGCATATGTGTTTCTGTGTGTACGTGAGTATGTATATAGATACACAGTTGTGTAGACAACTGACAGCATGTATTAGAGCATATTCAAACTTTAAATAAATTTCTCAAGATTAGAAATAATGAAAATATCAATGTTCTTGAAATGATGTATGACATTGTGGATGGAAATATAGAGGTATAGTGTATATTTCCATATACATCAAGAAATGGGCATTTTCATACATTGCTGTGGGAATGTAAATTGTTGCGGCTTTTCTTATGGATCCCCTGATGAGTGTATCAGAAGCAACTTATTTATAGCAACTCATCTCCAAGAGATGGTCTGTCACAATTATTTACATAAAATTTTTATTGTGGCTACTCATTTTATTAATTGTTTTCAAGGGAAAAAAGAGTGGAAATACTGTAAATGTTCAGCAGTGGAGATGTGGTTAGTTTACATTATATACATATAATGGGATACAATATACAATAAATAGTATTTAGAGGGAAGTTTTCAATAGAAAATTCACACTGTGTAGTGTGATGAGATGTAAGATGTAAATAATATGTAATAATTACATATTATTTTCTAATTAAAATAACAAGTAGAAGTTATGGTTGTACACAGATATGCATGTGTATATATACAAACAGTTGGGGATGTAACATAAGTTGGTAATATAGAGCAAATGAATGGCTGACATTTTCTCTTTATTTCTACACATTTTTAAAAATTTTCAATGACAGAAATATAAGGTGTTCCTGTGTTTTATCATCAGAAAACATGCAATTAAAATATTAGAAAACAAAAAGACTGATAAAGGTAACATTGAGTGTTTGCCCCTCTAAGTCTCTCAATGATGTTCTCACTAACTTTTTTTTTTAATTGAGTTATTTAACTCCATAGTGCAGTGGTTCTCAATCTTGTTAATGCTGCAACCTTTTAATACCATTCCTCATATTGTGGTGATCCCTAACCATAAAATTATTTCGTTGCCACTTCATAACTATAATTTTGCTACTGTTATGAATTGTAAATATCTGATATGCAGATATCTGATATCTGACCCCTGTGAAAGGGTTGTACCACCCAGGTGGGGTCACTACCCACAGGTTGAGAACTGCTGCCATAGAGTTAATTCCTTCAATCTTCAGTCATATGAATTATGGATATGAGCTAGAGAGATTAAAAGACTATGATATGCTTTATCAAATTCCAGTAGAATTTTGTGACTGGTATGTGCCTCTCTTTATGTGCATTTAGAGTCATGGTACTCTTTCTTAGTCCATTCGTAACTCAATGGCTTGTCAACAATGGATGTCTCACTATTCTGACTGGCAATTCCAGACCAAAGAAACTGCAGATTTTATGCCTCGTGAGGGCGTATTCTCCACTTGGTCTTCACGTGGTGCAAGAGTGAAGGATGCCTTGTACAGGGGCATTCCAGAGGCCCCGCCTCCAATGTGAATTCAGAATGTAGCAAGCATCCAACTGACTACAGATGCTGCCTTTGTCCTTCGGTACCTGGCACCTGACATCAAGTCCTAGCACTTTCAATGACACAAGCTCTTCTGGCATAGTTTCCAAAATCAGAAGGTTTGCCCAGGTTTCTCTACACCCGGGTTGAGACAAAGAGAGATACTGAGGCAGGCATGAAAGACCGAGGATTTCCTTTGTAAAGCGGCCTTTAAATCACAATTGGGGAACAGCCTTGTGTAACTCCTGCCAATAGTTCACTGATGAATTGTGCCAAGGCCAATATATAGTTTTTCTTTTCTTCTTTGGACCTTGGGAGATTAAAGTTTTAGTCAGAGAGGTTGGGATTACAAATTAGGTTTCTTCTGAAAAGAGTTCTCTCTCTCTCTCTCTCTCTCTCTCTCTCTCTCTCTCTCTCTCTCTCTCTCTCTCCCTCTAAGAGAATTTTACAAACTATTACTTTTCTAATTCTGTGATTCTGTAAGATTTGGTTCCTGACCCCTAGGAGGTTATGGTCTCTTTGGGAGACATAAAATTTACATTTAAGGAGAATAACTTTATAGGGCATATAACTGACTGCTAAAGTGTGAGATACGGACGATAAATGCCAGAGAACACGGATAGCAGGAGGAATAAGGAATTAATTACTCTGAGGGAAAAAGCATGTACTTCCCACCCCCCACCCCTACAGGCTGTCTGACTTGTTTGGGTTTGACATGGGGTGGGGGTTAGGTGAGAGCAATGAGAAATAATGAGGTACAGGGGCTTAAGAAATAAGTCCCTTTGTGTTTGCTAATCTCCAGTGGGGTTTGGAGATGACTTACACAAAAATGAAAAGTCCATGGACTGGAAAGATGACTCAGTCATTGAAAGTACTTGCTGGTCTTGCAGAGGACCTGAGGTCAGTTTCCAGCATCTACAATAGGCAACTCACAACACCTCTATGTCCAGCTCAGGGGATCCAACACCTTCTTCTGGCTTCCATAGGTACCTCCCAACACACACACACACACACACACGCACACGCACACGCACACGCACACGCACTCACACATGCATGCACATGCACTTCCGCACAAGCCTGCACACACACATCAAAAATAAACTTTTAAAAAGGAAAAGCGAAAGGAGCAGAAGGCGCTAAGGGAAACAGGCCTAGATTTCCACCCCGACTTCAACACTCATCAGCATCAACCTGAACTGGCTTCAGGAAAGCAGACTCTTCTTCCTTCTAGAATCCTGCAAGGATCATTTGTAAGGTGCTTGAAAGAACACTCATGGAGCTGTGAAAATGCTAATGTGACACAGATCTTCCTTGCTTGGAGGACAGTGGCCATTCTTAGGGCGAGGGTCAAAGCTGTAAGCTTGGCATCTTGGGTCTGTTCCTAGAGCGCTCATACCTCAGTTCATCATTCTTTGAGAAGTTAGGTTTTCAAGTTTGAACACGATAGAGACAGTGCAAGACTGATTCATATTAGGTGTTCAATAGAAGCCCTGGGGCATGCTCTCCACATTCCTCTCTCCTCACCACACAGCTCTGGAAATGCTTAGAAAGTATCTTCTTCAAAAAGTCTGTCTATTTGCAGAGTTTTTGAGAACACAAGCCTGCAGTGAACTGATTTAGGGTAATGGGTTAAGAAGAGGACCAGTATGACATGGACTTGATGATGGCCTTTGTATCTACATGGAATACGTCCTTTATTTAAGTCTTGTCTTCTAGAGCCCTGAGTTTGTAGGTTGTTATGGAGGGAACACTGAAAAATGTTCTGTTTAAAATTTTATTTATTTCCCAGAAAGGAAGTCCTTTGAACTCTGAGCAGCTTTGGTAGCTACCAGCTTTCCTGGGTAGTGTCTAGTTAGTCCTTAAGGGTAGCCATGGGACAAATTGATTTCAAAAGATGGATGAAAGACCATGAGCTTGTTGGAAATCGGACAGCAGGATGAGGAGTTGTTTTTTAGGAAACGTCCTTAGAGGGACTTAAAGCATACAGACAAGGTGTCCAGAAAGTTGAGATCAGTCAAATCACAAAAGACTTTTCTCAGTCATGACAGTAATATATGAATACTGTAGTCACATGAAGAAACTAAGAAGAAAATGAAAACAATGCATAACTCAACCACTGAAGATACCTCTAGCATCCTGAATATTTCTTTCTTAGTAGGTTTTAAACATTACTTCCTAAATGTCTAGAACCCAGACTTAGCGTGGCTTTCCTGGGGTCTCTATCACATGTCGATCATCATCTTCTTTTGTAATTCATACTGTGGCTTATTGATTCCTGGCTTTGTTTATTCATCTATCAAATATTTATTGAGAATATTCTACCAGATGCAATTATGTATGTTAGGGATATGTCAGTGAATGAAGGAAATAAAATATAGCTTTGAGTAGTGCTGTGTTCTGGCTGGGGGATGGCAAACCATGAGACACTGAGCATACTGACATACTGTGCTGGAAGATGTTATGCACTGTGCAGAAGGAGATGCTGAGGGAGGGAGGGAGATCAGTTGCAGGGATGTGCAGCTGCACCATTTTACTGGGAATGGCCTAGAAAAATCTCACTGACGATGCCTGGGAGAAGTGAAAGTGCTGGCTGCATTGCTGTATGGAATGCTGTGTGTCCTCTGTGGAAACTGCACACTGCATGCTACACTGTGGAAATTGCACACTGTATGCTACATTGTGGAAACCGCACACTGTACGCTACACTGGAAATCACACACTGAGTGTTGAACTGTGGAAATCGCACACTGTATGCCACACTGGAAATCACACACTGTGTGCTGCACTCTGGAAATTGCACACTGTATGCTGTATTGTGGAAAATGCATATGTCACAGGATTTAGAGTCCTCATATCTGAATCTGGTCTGTCTCAGGCTAGTCATTTCACCTTTGTGAACCTTGATGCCACCATCTAAGAAACATGTACATATGTGCACCAAAATGTATATTCACCTGCACATATGTGCACCAACACAAATGTCCCTCCACACACTTGCATCTGCATGCAAGAGCATCTGCATGTATATGCACCTGTACACATATATGGTGTGCATCCACACCCTTGAATGCATCTACACACACAAAGGATTTGCAAGACAGGGTCTCCTAGATAATTTCAAATATCTGGGGTTTTTAATGTAATTTTTCAAGTTTATAGAATGGAATTTCAAATAGTCATCTGCTCAGAGACTCAGAATTAAATACGGGAACTTGTTAAATCAATAAACTGCACTCGGCCCTTCTATAGCCCACAGATTTCTCTGATTCTCCCTGAAGGACTAGACCATGTGAGATCCAAGGCCTGAGAGAGTGACAGATTCTGGGTCTGTTCTGTCTTCCCAAGGCTTGCAGATGACTGAAGCCAGCCACTGGGTAAATGAGGCGCTACTGTATTTTTCTTCTAAATAGAAAGCAAGGCTTCAGTGGCCCTAGCCATTACCAGACAATACCCCTTTTAGAAGAGGAATGGAGTTCAGGAAAGGGTATTTCACACCCAGCATGTAGGAAATTCAGTGCCAAAGTCCCATTACTGATAACAAGGCCCTCACATTTAATCCTACAGGGCAACTGTAGCAGGTTCAGAGCCCAGGCCAAAAAAAAAAATCTCCAAGCAACCTGGCAACTGAAAGAGCCCTGCTCTCCCCTCTCTCTTTATTTTTACATCTGTCATTTTTCATTTTCTTTGCTGTTGATAAATAATTCAGAAAAGCAAAGAAGGCTAGAGCCCTGACTTGTTAACGTAGTGGACAAATACATTAGGAGATTGGTCCCTAGACATCTGCAGGGTCAGTGTTTCATATCTGTTGGGTGGCAGTGTGTCCTCTGGGGCTTTGCAATCAATTGGCTTTGGTTTTATAGCTAGAAAGGAAATTAGGGCTGTGTGTATGAAATTCACAGAAGGGGTCTCTGCAGGTTCCTAATGGGTGCTCAGCAACAGGTCTTAGGTTGATGGGCATGGTGGGGAGGGGGGGGGCTGTTCATCTGGGCTCAGAAGAAGAGAACAGCAGAGATTATGACATTAGTGTGTTGCTTTGAAACCCAGGTGGACATGGCCAAGGGCATCAATCTCACTAACCCAGCTTTGGCTGACATCAGAGGCAGGATGCCAGGAAGCTTTATGTTGGAATCTTCTCATATGCAACTAGGATGTGTTTATGTATCTTGGTATCTATCAATTTATTCACTCCTGAAAATCATCTCTGTAGAAGGGAAGTATCATAACATATGCATTAATAGCATACTCATATAATATAAAAGCAAGCTCAGACATAAGCTTCAATATGACTATTTGGATTATTCACATAGAAGCAACATACTGTAAATATATAAAGCAGATAATTAGGGGTACCATTTGTGGGGGTTAAACATGAACTGGGAACTTGGCACAACCTAGAATCACCTGAAAGAGAGTCTTAATGAGGTGTTACCTAGATCGGGCTGGTCTGTGGGCATGTTCATAGGGACCATCTTGATAGCTAATTGATATAGGAAGATGCAGCCCATTGTGGGTGGCACCATTCCATGGGCAAGGGATCCTAAACTGTGTAAAAGAGAAAACATTAAGTGAGCAAAAACACCAAGCAAGCAAGGACCCAGGTGTTTATTCTCTCTGTGTTCTTGCCTGTGGCTGTGGTGCTCTAAGTTTCTGCCTCAACTTCCCTACAAAAATAGACTGTAACCTGGACTGATTTGTCTAATACACCCTCTTTCCTAAGCTGCTTTCACCAGGCTAGATCACAGCAGGAGGCAGGAGGCTAGGACACCAGGTATGGTGAATGCTGGGCGTTCGCAAAGCTAACGGGGCAGAGAAGAAAGGATTTGGCATGGCTCACAAGACCAACTTGTGATCCAGACCAACTCACTCCACAGCATCAAATGAGTGGTTAAAGCCTTCATGCTTCAGTTTCATCCCCTGTTGGAGAACATTAGATTATAGTTGGGCTTTCAGAAGTTTTGGGAAACTCATCTCTTTAAAATTATGTTTGTTTGTTTTTTCAAACCACTTCATCCATGGTGGTGCTAATGAGAAACATGGTTCTTTTGTCTTTTGATTTAACTATACATCCATAGTCATTCTGAGCATTAAACTTTGTCTTATATGCAAAGCTTATAAGCAGGCCTTTAAAAGGAACCCAAGACCATCACCCTCTCTTGGCAGTGTTTGTTCTCCTTAATATTCCTCGGGACTATTGGCTCAGGCCATAATGATGGCACACACTTGTCACACCAATGATAAAGGACCCTCCTTTGTAGCTTGATGGGGTGGTTTCTGTGATGGAGTACTGGAGACTCAGGCCAGCAGGAACACTTTCCTGCTGAGAATTGATGCTTGTAAGCAGGTGTTAGCATCATCCTTGCTGTTTGTTTACCTTGCTACACCACAGGGTCAGAGGGGCTATGTACCTGCTGCTGACGTGGTGACCCTGGTGCCAGTTGTCAAGGTTGGCCTGTGTAGGGAGAGGTTGGGAAACAATGGAGACAGGACAAAGTGTAGTCAGCCTTGGAAGGTCTGCCTTCCAGGCTCAGATCAACACTGCTTTGGACAAAGTACCTCACTGAATTCTTTTATTCTTCGGGATATGGAGAGAACATCCATGCTTCGAGTTCTTGGAGTCTGTTTCTAAGTATTGTGAATGACCAAGATCAGAGAGAAGGCAGCTCCTCTGCCGGGAGAGATAGGAAGCATCTCTGAAGAGCTTTGGCACTGTGAGATGGGATTTTGGTGTTTGGGTGGTAAAACTCAGTTTAGACTGCAGTTCAGGACTGAATGGAGCCTAAGTGTGAGGAAGGCTCAAGTGCCCTTTTGGCCGCACTCTCTTAGATATTCTGGCCTTTCATCTTCTGTAGGGAAGAGTCTTTCAAAGGATGGAGCACCCTTGAAATCCATCTGCGCAGCTTCAGCTCCTTTGATTTCAAATCCCTAATTTTGACAATTCTGATAATCATGTATTCAACAGCACATATTCACTGAATGTCAACTGTGTTCCAGATCCTTCTTTGCACTGAGGATATGATGGTCAGAGGCAGGACCCCCCTCTCAGGGGGGACACTCTATAGAAGCATCAACTATATTTGTGCCTCGGTCAGGCATCCTGACTGTGAAGCTGGCCTGGGTAGAAGCAACACTGTAGCCCAGTCTCACATACTCTTGGCAAGGGGTATTTGCAGGCCATAGTAGGTTGTCATATAGAACATGCTCTGAGATGCAAAGTCCAGATCCACAAATACCACAGGCCTGAGCAGAATCTTGGCACCAGCAGGGCCAGGCTTAGTAGCTCACTAAGTTTGTATATGCTGTTGAATTCACTCAAAGTATGGTCTTTTTATGTATAGTGTGTATGTAATTGGTGTCTATATCACAGCGTGGTCTTAAGGCCTGGATAGAATAATTTACAGGGAAAACCTAATGCCTAGCATAGGTATGTGCACAATGTATTCATCCATGTATTCCTGTTAAAATTCCTGCATTCATTTCTAACAATGTTGACCATGGAACCACAGTTCCTCTTTACAAAGAAAAGAAAGCACATGATCATGCCTATTGTACTCTACTAAATGCAGAGCATACCATGATTCTGGGAAGAGTGTGGACTAAGTGATCAATCTCTTTGTAGCTTCTTTGGGGAGTAAGAAGAAAAATGTTATTTCTGTCCTCTTTGGTGCAATGATGATTGTCCATTTTAAGACTGACATGTCATATCCAGTGAGTGTTAATCTATGAAGAACTGAGGCAAAGCAGTGTGTAATTGTCTGATGTGATGCAAATGTCCAGAGAACAGCTGAGGCATTCTGTTGACAGGACCAGAGGTACCAAGTGACTGGAGCTGTGTGAAGCAGAGCTGAGCCCAGGGTTTGGGTTCAGCAAGACCAGACTCTGTGTCTTTGTTTCACAACAGTGTTACCGGCAGCAAGTCACGTTAACTGGTCTGAGCCCATTTCTTTATTGGAAAAATAACAATGATGGCAATAAATGTGTCTATATTGTGGCACAGCTTGGAAGTTCTGTGAGCAAACAAATATAAAACCTGAAGTGGCAATATGGCACATGAAATGTGTGTTGGCATTTCAAATACAGCATAGCAGTTGCTTAATGAATAATGGAGTTCCCCTTTTTTCTTCTTGATTACATTATACACTGTGTGTGTGTGTGTGTGTGTGTGTGTGTGTGTGTGTGTGTGTGTGTGTGTTGAGAGAGAGGTATACATGTATAAATGCATGTGTATGTATGTGGACACCCATGTGCACTCATGGAGGTCAAAAGAGGCTGGCTTTGTCTTCATCCACTTTATTCTTTTGAGACAGTATTTCTCACTAACTTGGAGCTAGGCTGACAGCCAGGGAGTCCCCCACAGTACTAAGTTTACAGGTGTACCTGTGGCCATGGTGGATGCTGATATCTGAAATCAGTTCCTGCACAGAAAGTACTCTTAGCCATGGAGACATCCCTCTCCAGCCCTTATCTTACAAACTTTATGGGGAAACATGGGTTTGTAATAAAATATTTGAGCACTGACTTTTGCTTTTTGAGAGTATGTGTTAGATGTCTTTGTTTCTAAATTTCATATTTCTTTTTTTTACTACTGTATATTCATGAACAGTATGGTAAACTTCTTAACAATGTGTGATTCAAGTATATTATGTATTACAACAATATTTACCTTTTGTTCCTTTAGCCTTTTGTCCTGTTCTCTCCTATCATGCTGGCCCCGTTCCATCTTTCCAGACAGTACCACTTCCTCTTCTGTTGCCACTTCCCCATCTAACAAAAGAATGTAATGTTTGCTTTTGTGCGTCTGGCTCAATCTGCTTAACACAGTGGATCTCCACTTTCACCCATTTCCCTGCAAGTGACACAGCTCCAGGACAGTTACTGCCAACCATGGCTGGGGTGATATTCACATACATCCTTTCTATGTTTCCAGAAGTGTTGCGAGTGGGGCAGTGCCTATGGGGTGTTTCAGGATTCAGGGGTGTTTCTACATTCATCAGCTTCCACAGGTAGTGACCCTCCCCCCCATAAGGAACTGGGCGACAAATCTGCAGCACCTGGAATTGCTGGACTGTCTCAAAGCACAACATTAATTCCAAGGGAAAAGTGTCCCCTGTGGCTTTAAGCAACTTAAGAAAAAACATTACTAATGCCATCATCGTTTGGGTTTTTAAATTCATTTTCTGTACCAAAGCTACTGCAAACACTTTCAATTTAATCATAAATTTAAGTGGAGATAATTTCTTCAAGTCCAAATGATATCATCAACTCTCCTTTAGGGACCAAAAGTCCATCTTTCACCAGTATGGATGCAAAGAGAAGATGCAAGCTGGCTAGACCTCTTCTCAGACATGGTAATTGGAAATCACATTGCTCAATTAGTGCTTGAAATTTTGCCTCCATCTGATTGGTCCCAGGTGTAGGCAGACCTGTGAATGACTGAGGGCAGTGGAGAGCGCCTGCCCCTTTCAAGAGTCTGTGTGGAGGGAAATGCTGAACTGGACTAAGTGTGGGAGCTAGATATTTAACAGAGACATAGGACTGAGTCATCTCAGCTCAGATTTGTGAATAAAAAAGAGAAAGTTATAGGGAGGAGACACCCATGTCAGGACCAGGAAGCAGCTCAAAGCAATAGAGAAAGTGGCAATAAAATTAAGAGCTTATACAGAAATAAAAGGCAAAAAGCTTGATGGTTGGCAGTGTTGTTATGGATCGTATGGAGGCTCAGGAGGCAAAGCCATAAAAATTCCATTAAGTTTGGCAAAAAGAGCTGTTGGCAGTGATCCAAAGAGCAGAAGCATCGTTGCTTCCAATAACAGGATTTTAAAAGCGAGATTTTGATAGGAAGTTGGACTGAAGGTAGAGTTTGGAGGCTTTGGCCATTAAAGGATCAGGAAGAATTGGAGAGAAACCTGAAGCTGGCAGCTAGGTCAAGTGAAAGCTATTTGGGCCTCTTTGAGCTGACTTCTCAGATGAGAACTTGAGGGTGAGAGGGGAGATGGGGAGTGTGGTTATTTAAGCCTAGGTATCATCATGGCAGGCAGGCCAGCCATGGGTAGATGAGCTGACTTTGTGAAGGACTGTGGAAGCCTTTCCTTCTAGGTTCTGGAGGAAGTTTCAGGGGATAGAACCAGAGACAGGGGCCTCTCAGGAAAGGCTTGTCTATAGTGCCTTTGTCTCCTCATCTAGTACATTTTGTCGAGCACATCCCATTGCTTTGTTTTCAGAACCATGAAGACCAGGTCTGTCCCAAGCAAATGTCAGCATTTCCCCTGGAGGAAGATTGGAAACACTGTAGTCTGGTTTGTGAAGGTGTTTTGCCCTTTGAGGTGTGGGAGAAATCTGGAGGTATCATAAAGACATCCAGGATTGCAAGCTCTGCATGAATGATGTTAATCCCTACTCTCTTGGACCTTAAGGAAAACAGCACAATTTCTCTCTCAGCCTTCAGATCTTCAAAACTGGTATAAGCTGCCCTTCTCCTCTGTAGGCAAGAGGGGATTGCTGAGTTAATGTTTCCCAAGTCACAGGAAGGTTTGCAATGTGAAGTACTGTCATTACTGCCTAAGAGACACAGTGGTGCTCCTAATGATGTATTTATGACCTCATGTTCATTTCCATGGTGATGGCCTGTGTGTTTGTAAAGAGATTATGCATCCTCTGCCAGAACGAGACCAGAGGCGGGCCATCTATCACCCAGAAACACATCAGCATTAAGTGCAAAACGAATATATGTTTTTATTTTTATTTTTTTACCTAAACATTATTTCGGGTACAGAGGCTGCTGTAAGAATTTCCTCTGGAAAACAATGTCTATCCCCTACTTTGTTGGTAAAATAGATAAAATCAAATGAGACCTGAGGGCTTTGATGGATGTCCTGGGCTTGGAGATGTCTACATATGAAACTTGAAATCTTGCTTTGAGTATGTTTGCTTTATTGATGAGTGATCAGCAAATGTGGAGAGTATCTTCAAACAGTGGTGGTCTCCATAGTGCTGTGAATCTGGATTAGGAAGAAACAGTGGCTTCTGTTGAACATGTAGCTGGTACAGCCCCCCCCCCCTGATTGCAGTGCACTGCTCTTGGAGTGGTCTTACATAGGGACTCTCAGATTCAACAATCTGGCAGCCAGAACCAACCTAGTAGATGCTTGACTCTTCTCTAATGAGGATCATGTATGTCACACAGAGCCCAATTTGGAGGTTTGCCTTTACCCACAGTGTAGTGAGGTCACCAGGGACTGATCCCTTTGCTTTATGTGGATTATTTATTTATTTATTTATTTATTTATTTATTGACTTCTGACATGAAAGCCAGGGAACTTAATTCATTTTCAACATGGGTACCTATGGCTGCATTTCCCCCCACATCTGGAGAGAGAGGGAGAGAGAGGAAGAGAGAGAGAGAGAGAGAGAGAGAGAGAGAGAGAGAGAGAGAGAGAAAGAGAGAGAGAGAGAGAAGATAGTCTCTGAGAAACTGGACCCCAGGAACCTGAGTTAGCTTTAATCTTGCCCAGAGAACACGGGTTTGGTACATGGGTATCCTAATGAAAATCAGGTTATCTATAATAGGTAAAACAAATAGTAAAGCAACAACTATAAGACCCTCTACAAGAGACAAGATCACTTACCTCTCGAAGCCTGATCTACCTAAGGAAATGAAAAAACGTAAATTGGATTTTTGAACTCTGAGTGGTGATATGGGAAAACAGTGTGAGAATTCGCTGAGGTCATAGGTAAAGAAGTACTTGGAACACACTGGGACTTAACAGCTTACACTTACTTAATGGAGGATGAGGAAGATGGCTCAGTGGGTACCAACACTTGGTGTACAGACTCAGGACTGAGTTTCTATCCCAAGCACCCACATAGCAGCTAGGTACAGTCCCCATGCTTGTAACTCCAGTGCAGGGAGGGTTGAAGATCCAGTAAAACTGGAGGATTACTGGGGCTTGCTGGGAAGCCAGCCTAGCCAAAACCCAGCAAGCTCCAGGTTCAGTGAGAGATCTTCTCTCAAGGGAGTAAGGCAGAGAGTCACAGAGGAAGACCCCATGTTCTCCTCTGGCCCCTGAATGGCATATGTGTGCATGGGCATATACAAATATGCATGTACATATGTATGCGCCCAGACATACACACACATAGTACTTTTGTCATTATTCCAATCCCAAAAGAGTTGACTGCGTTTTCTGATGGTTCTCTCTCCTGACTGTCACCAGCTTTAGATCAGACTTCAGTCCCAGTACTGCGAATCTGCACTTGATGTCTGCCCTGAAATGGTTGCCTCCCTCACCTCACACAGCTCTTACTTGTTAAAATGGACTTAACTGAGCTCCTGTGTAGCGTATTGTATACAAAGGGAAAGGAGGATTGTTTCAGTTAAGATCTTTAACGTGTTGCTTCTTATTCAGTGAAATACTTCCTCTACAGTCATGTAAGCATTACACTGGAGATTGTAAGTTCATAAGGAGATTTGTGGTCAGCTAACTATATTTCCTTCATTTTATGAATATAAATCCGAGGCCCAGAGATGTGAACTTGCTGTAGGTTTTACCTGGGTCAGTAATGGCCCAAGTGGAATTTAAAGTTAAATTGTCATACAGGGTGATATGTAAGAATTCTCCCCATTGTCACAGTTGGAGAAAATACATGGGTGACTATTTTATAGACCTCTTGAAGGTGTCTACCTATATGTGAAGAGAACAGAAATGAACTGCCTTGGAAGATTTCATTTCCACAGATAAAAAGCCGTCGATTTTATCATTTGAGAAACCAGAGGCTCAATTTTATTTTGTCTTTTACCATGTATGCATGAATTTTATTCAAGATATTTGCAGAGAAAAAAATCTTGCTACTAAACTAACTAATCTTGAAAATCAAATTTGAGATCTCAAAGCTCTAAAGAAATAAACCATAAAGGAAGCCCTCAGAAGAAAACTCCAAGCTCATGATACTCGGTTAATTGTCCCTCCAGGACAGTCAGATGCAAGCAGCTCCCCGTCATTACTGTGGATTTTCTCTCTGAGATTCAGGGTGTCGTGGGGAACACTTTTCATTTACTACAGATTGTTATTTTGTGTTGTTTTTTTATCCTTCAGTCTCATTGTATAACCTTGGGTGAGCCAGTTAACCTCTCTGAGCCCCAGAAAATAAAAGCCGGTCCCACCCTACTGCACAGAGATGTAGTGGAGATAAATCATGCTTCTGTGAATTTTAAATAAGGAATCTATGGAGATAAATGGTTGATAGTGCTTGAGGCTTATAAATCCAAGGAGAATGGTAAGGGGGGTGATGAAGACAGCAGCAGCAGCAGCTCCGAGCAGAGGGCAGACTTCAAGCATGTAGCAATCAGAGAAGGACGGTGTTGCTGTTTCCTGGTCTCTCTCTCTCTCTCCTTTTCATTTCTTTGTCTCCCTCACCCCTCCTTAACAGAGTCACAGCTCAAAGGGCAAATGTGTTGTAACACATGCGTTTGTGTAACAAATACCGGTCCTGTCTCCATTTTCCATTCCTTCTGAGTTTTACCAGCAAGGATATCCACTGCTTGTGAGCTCTTCTGTTAGTGGGGAGCTTTTATTCCTCTCATGAAAAATGAGTTGAGTAGCAATGAGCTCTCCACAGCATACCAAGGCGTTGGCTCACCCAATACCCATTCCCACCCCTCTAGGCATGCTTTCTGTTGTGTAGAACCTGGGATGGTAGATGAATATTTCTCAAATGCTCTACCTACAGCCCCAGCTATGACTGAAGGGTCTTTGAAATAGACTAATCGTGGTAGCTTTTCCAGAATCCAGTTAGTATGAAACAAGAGTAAGTGATTTCCATTTCCCTGGCTTCAAGCGTGATGCCTCTTCATGGCTTTATCTGTAAGCATTTGTCCAGGACAACTTGTAGACTGAGGCAGTGGTGGGTGGTTTCAACCTGGAAAAGATTTCTAGTTCAGCATCTTCTTGATGTTTGTAGCCATGTTGCCTTGTTGTTACAGTTCTGTGATATAGTTCTGGAAACTGAGCCCGTTTCCCCCATTTCTTCCTCCTCTTCCTCCTCTTCCTCCACAGTAATAGGATAGGTGGCAAAGGTTCGGCGACAAGCTCAGGTGTGATTATTTGTAAGGTGGTATTTACCCACAAAGCTGATGTTATGAACACAAAGGGTCAGCAGGCCATCCTCCAAAGATCAGCCTTGCCAATTGTTTTGAGTGAGAGAGAAGTAGACTTCAGTACTTAAGCCCCAAGACTCAAGTAACCCGCTCATGTTGTTGAGAACACATTTCACAGAGACGGAGGGTTCATGGAATAGGAACCCAGCCTGGAACAAGCAAAGCTACTCCTGGGAAGCTGAGAGCCCAGTGGAGCTCCTCTGTGGCCTAAGTGACATACAAGTAAAATAAACTTGAAATACATGCAGTGTTCTCAGAGGGGCAGCCGGAATGGGTTGTAAGAAGTGGCATGCCGCTGGAGGAGGGTTTGTGGAATGACTGTGCCATGTGGGTGTCGAGGTCCTGGTCTTTTCTTGTATCTTTACCGCTTGTCTTCTGGAATCTGCATCTCCATCAAGAGAAAGACTGAGAGGTTGCTGTGCCCTGATTTCCTGGAGCACAGGGATAGTTGTGGCTGAACTTTGTGAGGTGATAAAGCTTTCATTATGTGAATAACTGGCAAGAGAATTGCTCATAGAGGTAGGTTCGTAAAAATTAAGACAATAATGACAAGATAGATAGAGTGAAAGGATGGGAAAGACAGGTGTTCTACCACAGAAATAAATAAGGACTTGCAGGTGATGGAGGAGAGAAGAGAGTCGTGAGAAGAGTGGCCAAAAAGTTGGGACAAGATGGGAATGAAATGCTCATAAAAAGTCCTTGGTACTGTGACCGAAGGCTTTCATCAAGGGTGTTCAGAATGTTAGGTTTGCATAGCTGGGCTTTAATGGCTCTCCTCTTCAAAAGTAGATATACCTACCAAATAAAAGTACATATTAATAGGTGCTTTTATTTCTTATTTGTTTCATTCTTTCTGAAATCAAAGAACAGTCTTGAGTTTCATGTGCAAATTTATTTCATGGGAAACAAGTCAGCACATCTCAAAGAATATGACTTTCCTGGGACTGAGTGAACACGGACCAATTATTTGTCTCATTTCCAATCCATTGGAATTCATGAAAACTTTAATCGGTACCTTGGGCTTCTATGGCTGTGCTGGAGCAGGGTATATAGCAGTGGTTCTCAACCTGTGGGTCATGACCCATTTTGGGGTCATATATCAGATATCCTACATATCGGATATTTGCATTATGATTAATAACAGTAGCAAAATTACAATTATGAAGTAGCAATGAAATAATTTTATGGTTGGGGATCACCACAATGTGAGGAACTGTACTAAAAGATCACAGCATTAGGAAGACTGAGAACCACTGGTCTATAACAACCTGAGAGGCCAGGGAATCCCAGGCTGACAATTGCGTTACTTTTCTTTCCACAGAGACTCCTATTTTTATATAGAATTTATATCACAAAGACACAATGAAGTATCCATCCATGTCTTAGCATGGAGCTGAGTGTGAATCTCAGAATAATAAAAGACGTACCATCTTAATTAGGTGTAAGCAATTCATGTTCGGACTGGTGCAAGGGCTGGGAGCAAGGAGGTGAACCGTGGGTGGAAGTCGTGGGTAAGAGAAAGTGTGAAAGAGGAAAATAAAGAATAGACTCAAGAAAATGGGAAAGAATTAAGTATGAAGTCTAATTTGAAAGGAAGAAAAAGGCAAAAACCATAAAATAAGTGAGGAACCATGTGACCATGGAGCATGAGCTTCTAAAGGTGTTGGGTAGAGAATGCGTGAGTTGCTCAGAGTGTCACTGTTTTCAGGGAAGCACTAGTGGGCTCCATAATGGGTTGTGGGCATGATGTGATGACGATAAAAGCTGGGACAAGCTCTTGCCATGTGAAGTTAGGAGGAAACCAGCAGCTTTCTTGCATGTTTCTCTCTGTGGGAAGTTACACTCTCACTGATTCAAGTGTTTGGAGACCATGAAATATGTACGCCTACGCACATCCTTGCATCTATTTTCATGTTGGAGTTGTAACTGCATTAGTAAGTTCTTACAGTTCAGTGCAGTGGGACTATAGGTTTCCAAATGTGTCAATAATGGAGGGAGAGAGAGAGGTCGTGAAAATACCGGCTTATATAACAACACGAGCACCCCATCTCAGGGGTTTCCTTCCTCTCCAGTCACTGGGACCTCATCCCGGAGGAATGAGTGTGAGTGGGGATGGAGGAGGGACGAGCCTTTGTGACCCTGAGTCTGTTGCCTTTATCGTGACTGACTAAGCGACATGATGGGGAATGAAGCAGTCACAGCAGGTGGAAAGCTGCGATGTACATTACAAGAGCGAAATTTTCTTTAGAGGCTCTGGGAAAGTCACTTAGAATTGGTCTGAACAGAATGCTAAGTGGAAACGATCATTCTAGCAGCAGAACACACTATTAGTGGAGATCGAGAGAGCCAGGCCCCAAACTCCAAGAAGAAGGGGTTTGTTCAGCACACCCTATACTCTTGTGTTCTCTCTCCAGCTCCGAAGGCCTGCCTCACTGAATATTGGCACATGTCTTCAGGTAAATCTCTTCAACCTTTCTGAGCCTCGGTTTCCTCAGCCACAAAAGTTAAAGAATAATAATAATACCTACCATAAAAGATTGTTAAAATAATGGAGCTAGGGCCTATAAAGCACTTGGATCAGTGCCAAGCTCACAGCGAGTGTTATGTGGCTATATATGTTTATTAATATCACTATTATCACTTTATGTGCTGAGCACAGAGCAGTATTTTAAACCAGTAGACATTATTATGGCCTTCATTTTTAAAATGGAAAAACGAGTCTTAGAAATGTTGAGCTACTTGTCTAGCTAATAAGTGAATGGATTGGTTATAAATCCAGACAATCAATTATAGAACCCAGACTCTTAGCCATGGAAACCAATCTGGTGCCTAGTTCACATGAATGGATCAGCAAATGATAAGTTTGAATATGGTCATTTTAAATAGAACTGGTATGGAAGGAGATCATCTAAACAATGGGGATATAAAATGTGGGTATATGGTTTTTAATTCTAATCAAGTCAGATGCAGAAGTGGGATGACATCATTCATGTTCAGGAGATAGACACTTTAATCATCTAAGCTACAGAGAATGTAGAGATTGATCCTACTGAATGATTTCTTAGTTCTCCAACTACAGAGAGATACAATGTGTGTGCCAAATCACCTGGGTTTGGGTCACATGTATCAGTTGTGTTCAGTAGTCTAAGTCTAGGAAAAGATACTTCACTTGGTGGTGAACCTTGTCCTAGATAATGTGTTCCCTGGAGCAATGCCAGGATCAGGAGCCTCATGAGTGCACAGTCTCATGCTTCTCTTTGAATTCAAGGGGAGAATGAATTTCTTTTTACCACAGAAGGGGGTCTGACTCTATTTTCATCTCTAGTTTTTTTCTGCATCTTCTCTACTCTGTCATCAAGGTTTAGTTCAGGGTTTTAGGAACAGGTTCACAGAAAGTATCACTGTTCACAGACTGAATGCCTCCTGACTGGATCAGGATCTACCTTTCTTGGGCAACATAAGCTAAAAGAATTTGTGTTGAGCATTTTAGTTTCATTCATGGGGATAAGAACCCTGATCATCAAAGGCTTTTGCAAGCATCAAATTATATGACACATGAATGCAATTATCTTGCATAATTCCTGGAACCCAGAAGACATTAATAGATAATAGTTTCCTTCCTTGCTCCATCAACCAAAATTAGATGGAGAGGAAAAAAGAATTAATCCCCACATGGTTCAAAGAGATCCATGGTGGTCCTACTCTTAGGAGGTAGAAGGATATGAAACAGGAAAGTCAGACAATGCTAATATTGTTAGGACACCCTCTCAAATCTGAAGGATGAAAAGAGGGCTTCCAATGAAACAACAGAGAGCTGAGACCATAAGCTGTGACAGCCTGGTCAGAGCTATTCTAATGCTGTTGCCAGTGGAAGAGGCACATTGCCCTCACCTCCTGCCCTCTGGATGAAAGTCAGCCAGCAGGGAACCATTGAGTAGACAAAGCTCAGGACTCAGAAGGAGAGGAAGAGATGCAAGAATAGAATGGGTGTAGGTCAGGGGAGTGGCCATTCTGAATACTGGGAAACAACAGGGGCAAAACCTGGCTCACTCTAAGCATGCAGAAGTGCGTCTTCCTGGCTTCATGGCAGTGAAGGAGGTGATGCTTCCTTCACTGATATTTTTTGTGGAGTTGTAACAGCCCTTATTGGAAAAAATGGCTTTGGTGCTTATGGATGTGGGAGAGGCTGAGAGGAACACAATTAGATTTACTAAAGGTTTTCTCAGTGTCTCTTTGAGTGTCTGTGGGGGATGTAATATGTGGAGTATTTCATGGCTAAATTCTCCTTGTAATATACTGAAGGAGATTCTCATCTAGGAACGATGGGGCAGGGGACATTCATGACTCTCATCTCTGGCTGTAAGATGCAAGCTGGGCTTCTCACAGCATCTTCAGCATTTAGTAGCAAATTCCTGTGTGTTAGGATAGCCTTCAATTTCTCTAATACCGTAGAAAAGGAATTGCTTTGGATTAGTTTGGCATTAGCAGGCATAACCTACTGGAGAGGTAAGCTGTGCAAATAGCCATCTTCAAGCTAAGGCGTCACTGACAAGCATTTATCCCTCTTGTGCCTCCTCTGAGAAGGCTGGCTAAGCTAACATTCTTGATGCCATTTGACAAGGATCGTGAGTGCATATGACACTGAGAAATTCAGAAGTTGACCCTGTCTTTGTCATAAAGGCAGGATGAACACACACACACACACACACACACACACACACACACACACACACACACACACACACACACACACTACTTTGGGGAAATTCAGGATAGCTTTATCAAACATTCAAACCAGTTGTAGAATCAATGTGTTGTAGTTAGCTTAAATTGTTAACCTGACACAGCCTTGAGCCACCTGGGAAGAAAGTCTCAATTGTAGGATTGCTAAGATCAGATTGGCCTGAAGGCATGTCTGTGGGGTACTGTCTTGACTTTAGTTGGCATAGAAGGACTCAGGCCACTGTGGTTGGTGCCATCCCCTGTGTAAGTGTTCCTGAGCTGTATAAAAAAGCCAAAGCCAGCTGACCATGATCCCACAAATAAGACATCAAGCAGAGTTCCTCCATGATGTGTGCATCCAATTTTTACTGAGATCTTGCCCTGTCTTCTCTCAATGATAAAATGTGACCTGAAAATCCTTCCCTCCCCTAAGTTTCTTTTGGCTAGATCTTTTTTATGACAGCTACAGAAAGGAAACTAAGACAGAGTATAGGAAATGATTGGTTGGAGTTGTACATGTGAACAAAAGGCCTTCTCAGTTGAAGAGTCTCCTGAGCTCTCCAGATGGTGTGACTTGGTAGATGGGAAGTTGAGGGAGGGGGGAAAGAGACTGGGATTTTATGTAGATGAATAGAAATCACTGGATTGGGATGAGCAAGGATTCGGCAGGCATGCTATGTGTTTTTCTGGTGATGGATTGATTCATAGAAGGAAAGGAGCAGCTGGTGACTTTTACAGAAAACCCTAAGAGGTTAAAACATTTATGAACCTTGCCTCAGCCATTCCTTGAGCAGCTAATGGACAATGTGGTTCGACTTCTCTCTGTGGGCTATTTGTAAACTTTCATTCACTGAAAATTAATTACAGAGAACATCCTTCTGCATGCCTATCATGTGGATTCATCTGTAAGGAGTCAGTAAATTGGATTGGGGACCATGAGCTTTTGAGTTAGAGTAGTGGGTTTCCATTTTAAAACAATTGTGTATATGCACCTGTAGAGATAGCTCAGTTAGTAAAGTGTTTGCTGTTCAAAGGTGAGGACCTGAATTTTGTCGTCAAAATCCATGTCTAATACCAGGCATGGTGGCACATGCCTATCTTCTCAGTCCTGGCAAGGCAGAGATAGGCCAGTCCCCTGGGTCCTGATGCCAGTTAGCCTAGCTTACTTGGTGAGTTATAAGTCCAATGAGAGATCCTGACTCAGAAAACAAGGTGGACAGTACCTGAGGAATGATGCCTGGGGCTGACTTCCGACTTCCCATATATTCACACCTTTTCCTGAACACATGCATGCACACACACAAAATGATACATATGCTAGAGCTGTATGATACCATGCTTCCTCCTATTATAGCACTTAGGGCCATGTTGTCTGGGAACATGTTGAATTTCATGTGTGCAAAATAGATGCTTGCTGAGTTTGGTCAGCTGTACCAGAGGCTATTCCCCACTTGACCTTATTTCTCTGTACTACCAGCCACAGCACACAGAAAAGAACACCAGGAAAAGCCACTACACTAGGCCTTTGGTTGTACTTATGAAGGGCAACTGCATACTCTAGCCATGTGGTTGTTAAGAAGACAGGCATTGTCAGCCATGGGCTGAGTTTGACTGCTGTGCTGGTGGTTTGGCTGCTAAGGGATGATGAGTCTTAAACTTAGCATTAGGCACCCCCTCTCCCCAAAACATCACAGGGGTCTGTATCTCATATCTTGGATTCCCTCAAACATAAATTAATAGCCTTGCTCATTGTTTATTCATTTGACATATCATTTAGTCAGATATTTATCAAGCACTGACTAAAAGCTAGGTGTTGTCACTAGGGAGATAACGTTGAACATGATGCATAGAGATCAAGTCGTGATCATTGACAGTGGCCCCAGCCCGAGATGAATGCTGTGAAGGAAACCAAGCAGAGCAATTCCAACAAGTCACCAGGGACAGTAGGAAGACCACATAAGATTGGCTGTTCAGGAAGACCTCCCTGGAGTGGACCTTTAGCTTCTGTCTAGGAATTAGAAAGAATCCCACACATAGTTTCCTAAGATGTGGGTATTTTAAGCAGAGGGGAGGACAGTGACAAAGGTCCTGTGGCAGTGAGGGTTAATATTATTCGAGGGTATAGGAAGACCTGTGGAGTGTGAGCAGGTTAAGATGATGTTACAAGAGGCCCTGTGAACAAAGGGGAAGATAAGTCTACACACTGTCAGGCTCTTGCTTTACCTTCTCCTAGCCAGGCTATGCAATTGTCCAGCATCATGTGTCTTTTACCAAGATAATGCAGGCCAGAGATGCTTCCAGGTGGGCACGGGACCTGCTGGAGCTTATGGCTCCCTGCTTTGGCTCAGCTTTGTAGTTCTAGCTGAACTGAAAGGCACCTGTCCGGTTGCTGAAGGGCTGCAGATGGACTTGAGACATGTAAACGCAGCAGGCAGAGGGAAGCAGTCACTCTCTCCTTTTCCACATCGGTGTTCTTGTGTGTTGCTTGTGTTCAAGCATCTTGGAAGAGCAGAAGAAAGCATTGCCAACACTGAAACTCAGTTATCTGGGGTGGGTGAATACTTTACTGCTGGGACCCAGGACCGCATTCTCCTACCAAAAGATCCTAAATTGATAGATCTGGTGTAAGACTCAGACTTAGATATTTTCCTCAAACCTGGTTGAATGCCATGTGGCTCAGCTAGGCAGCCTGGCCTGTTCCTTTGGCCTAGAGAGACACATATGCCATTTCACTATTATGTAACCCTCAGGCATTTCTCCAATGATTTTGGCTTCAGACCAAGATCCTTTACTAAATTATAGAGACCTGTTCCTCCGGTGATAAATCAGGGATTTTTACCAACAGCTGTACCTATGGTATGAGTGGATGCACACGTCTTGATATGCTTGTGTGCCACATGTGTGTAATTTATTTGGTGATCTGAGTCTGTGTAGGTGGTACATTTAGATACAATTTGTATATAGTGTAAGAGTTGGGTGTGTTTGTGTGTGGTTATGTGTGGTGTGTAATGTGCCTAATTGGCATGTCTATGTTCTGTGGTGATGGTGTCCATGGTGCTGCATGTGAATTTGAGGGAGATCTTGTATCTCCTTAGCCATTCAGCTATAGTGACCTTGTTAAGTGATTTTTATTCTCTGAGCTCTAATTTCTACTCTGAAGTTCGGAGTGTCAATGGACTCTCAGCATCCTATGCTTCTTGTAGGGATTAGTTAGGATAAATGGTATGTGCTTAGTCCCATGATCACAGTGAGCCCTCCTAGGAAGTCTTCAGATGAATTTACATTGGCTTTCTCTGTCCCACGTGCATTAGTTAAGTGGAAACAGTCTCACTGACAAACGGTGCTTTGGCAAATGTTAAGTGAGTTGCTGTCTTCAAGTGTGCAAGTTAGTGCTGCAGGAAGTGAGGTCCCTGGGCAGGTCTCACTCGGTTGAGATAGCTTTCTCCACCACTGCCCTCCCTGAATTCAGTTCTTTGCTCCTGACAGATAGCAGTGTACTGCTCCTTCCCAATTTTAACCATGACTGTGCTTGACAACTTAGTGTGTATGGACACCTGCTCCTCGAAGGGAATGAGTTTGATTTAGGGTTTGTGGAACACTGGAGTCTGTAGACTATTCAGGAACTTTCTAGGGTCCTGCTGTGCTTTGCCTCCATTCTGAACGGTTTCAACCTGTAGGAGGTGACAGGGGTCTAAGCTTTTGGTTTACACAAACATTTGTTGTCTGGCAGTGGCTGCATCTGTGTGCTTGAGAAAATTTATATTTTTAATCTAGTTCCTGATCCCAATTCCTTCCCCACCACCACTCATCTGTCAGGTTCCCCCGCTCTGGGTTTTGGGCAGGTGATGTGTTTCCATTTGACACTGATTAAAGCTCTAACTCCATTTCTCAAAGTGAAATGCATACCGAGACTTGACCCAGCAGAGACAGGTCTGGCCAAGAGACACCATTTCAAATATGTTTTTGAAAAAAAAAAAAAAACAAAAACAAAAAACCACTGCAGTCTGCATTTGTTTTCTTGTCAGAAAGTCAGGAGGTGTTGGAGGAAATGACAAGGTTGGAGTCTGAAGTAATATTGACCTTGATGCGTTCTGGTAACACGGAGGACCCTTAGGTGTCCATCTATTGATGTTTCATCTTATAGAACCCAGTTTTCTTTTTATCTTTAAAGCTGGTGATTATAAAATGGTCCTTAGAATTAGAATTCCATCAATTGAGTTTCTTTTTAATTAAACAGAAATATGCAAGCAGGAAATTACATGAATTATTTTCTTCCCAAGAATGAGTCTAAGAATAAAATATTTCAGGCATAAGATACTTCACATCTTTGTATTCTTTTTAAAGATATCTATTCCCAGGGGCTTTTACCTAATTATATCTGAATGATATTAGAGATTGGCCTCAATTGCTTCCCTGCTTCCCTGAATTTATATAGACTTTCTCAAAGAAAATCTCAATCATACTTCTGGTTTATCTTCTGCAATTTTCATATGTAATACTTTATAGTGACTATGTGAGTTATTTTTCTGGAATCTGTGTGATGTTTCTTTCCTGTTGAGGCAGATGGCTTGAGGCAGTTGGGCCTTTTTATGTTCCTCTTAACCTTCTTAGAATAGATGGATTTCAGTCCAGGCATTTAAAATGCAATTGTGTTTTTATCAGGTATTTTATAAATCATAAAATTGCTAGTGTGTTAAATAGAAATTTTTTATTTAACCAGATGGACCATTCATTAAACCTATCTGAGGTTAGAAGACATGCTTTAAAAAATGAAAAGCTCAGTTTGGAGTGTGTGTGTGTGTGTGTGTGTGTGTGTGTGTGAGAGAGAGAGAGAGAGAGAGAGAGAGAGAGAGAGAGAGAGAGAGACAGAGAGAGACAGAGAGAGACAGAGACAGAGAGAGACAGAGAGACAGAGACAGAGAGACAGAGACAGAGAGAGATGGGGGGAAGGAAACTATTGTAGTTGAGACTAAATTAATATTCACGAAATCAAACCCAAGATTTGTGTATACCAGGCAACTAGTCTCCTTGACTACACTCCAAGCCTCTGGTTGTTTGAAGGAATGACGGTGTCCCTCTTCAGCCCAGATGTTTGAAAGCTTGGTCCCCAGTTGACAGTTCTGTTTGCATGGGTTTAGGTGTGGCCTTCCTGGAGGAAGTGTGTCACTGGAGACAGGCTTTGATGTTTCAAAAGCTTACACCACTCCCAGCGTGCTCTCTGCCTTGCGCTTGTGGTTCGGGGTGTGAGCCCTCAGCTTCTGCACAGCCATTGTGTCTGCTGCCTGCTGCTTCCCTCTGCCATCATGGACTCTGTCCACCAGAAACCATAAGCCCAAATTAACTCTTTCTTCTATAAGTTGCCTTGGTCATGGTGTTTCATCACAGCAACAGGAAGTAATAAAACCTTTATTCACCTCTTTAAATACGTGATTACTGAGAACTTGTTATAAACAGGGCATGATCCTATGCACTGGGGACATAAAGACAAGGGTACAGACATGTCTGTCTGTCCTTTTGTCCTTCATCCTCATTGGGATTTTGGGAGATGGATGAAGAGTGAAAAATAAAAAAGGAACCAACACTTATTTACTGCCTAAAACTTTTCTAGACAACTGGATTTATCATGTCATGTTATTTATAATAGTTATGCTTACTAAGTCAATGAGCTAAATTTCTTACTCATTTTTCTAAGGAGGAAAATTGAAGCTCATAGGTTAAGATCAATTTCTGGAGATTATACCGCTGATAAGAGCTGCATTAAGTACTATCCGACTTCAGAGTTTATACCCTTTCTCTTCCATTGAGCCTTTTCTCTTTAAAAGTTGTGAAGGATTCTTATCCATTAGAAATCCTGCTTAGAACCCTTGGCTGAAGCCTTTGGTTTATCAAGCCTCTTCTCTAGGATGGAGAGCCCTGCTCTGGGCAGCATTAAAGAACTCATGTGACAAAAATGTCTCTTTCTTTCTTCCTACTTAGTGAACTATATATTTTTTTAAAAAAGTCGTGCAATGGAAGTAGATTGCCCAAGTCACAAGGCATGTGACTCAAGCTCTTGTGTTGAAAGTTTTGGTTGAACTGTGATCTATTGTGGAGAAAACATTCATCCTCAAGGTCTTTAATGACCTGCTGATGGTGAGATGGAGTCGGTAGTTTTCCACACTCCACTTCTGTGTCTACTTGAGTCTTTGATTATCTAAAACAAATACACACATCTCAGAGAATTTTTGTCTTGTGAGAGAAGTGACATGAAATCTAGATTGAATGATGACTGTCCTGAGACTTGGTGTAGCAAGAGAAATCTATCTTTGCAGGCATCTCTGAAGAGTCAGACTGAACTAGGAAATCTGTCTGCACTAAATCCATTGAGTGTTCTGTTCACTGAGTGACTGTCACCTGCTAGGCTTCATGCTGTGTTCTGAGAATCTGGAGGGAAGAAACTGCAGGGTTCTTTTTTCCTTTAGTAAATATGCACTTGGGACCCTCTTCCTCTTATGGGGTTGCCTGGTCCAGCTTTGGTGTGAGGGCTTGTGCCTAGTCTTACTGTATTGTATGCTGTGTTTGGTTGATATCCCTGAGAGGCCTGCTCTTCTCTGAAGGGAAATGGAGGAAGAGTGGAATTGGGGGAGAGGGAGATTGGGAGGGACTGGGAAGAGTGGAGAGAGGGGAAACTGAGGTTGGGATGTAATATATGAGAGAATTAAAAAAAGAGTAAATGACATAGGAGACCCCCCTCCCCCCAAATACAAGTTCAAATTATGAGGCATTTGTATAAAAATACAAATTTTCTTTCAAGGTAAATATGGCAAATACAGACAAATGTAAATATTTTTCAACTAATATCAAGGAGGCAGAGATTAATGTAGGAAGATAGAACCTGGCAGTGGTGGCACATGCCTTTAATCCCAGCACTCGGGAGGCAGAGGCAGGAGAATCTCTGAGTTCAAGGCCAGCCTGGTCTACAGAGCAAGTTCCAGGACAGCCTAGGCTACACAGAGAAACCCTGTCTCAAAAAACAAACACAACACATAAGAAGATAGAAGGAATTGAGTGAAGCCTTCTTGAGGAAATGTGAAGCTGAGAAGTGTGTGGGGATTCCTGTCATTAGAGAGTGGTAAGAACAGGAATGGAAGAGCACAGGCTGCTTTAGCCAGTATGATGGTTAGTACTGGTTAGCAGGCTCTAGAGTCACCTAGGAGACCAGCGTCTGGGCATTTCTGTGAGGGATTTCTTTATACCAGGCTGATTGAGGTTGGAAGGCCCACTTTGAACGTGTGGGCTAGGGTCTCGGAGTGAAAAAAAAGGAGGTGGGAACTATGAGACAGTACTGAGTGTTCTCTGGTGCCTGAATGCAAATGTAATGTGACTGCTGCCCGCAGCTCTTGCAGAAATGCCTCCTCTGCCGTGATGGACTATACTTTTGTTTGTTTGTTTGTTTTTAAGACAGGGTTTCTCTGTAAAACCTCAGCTGTCCTGGAACTCGCTCTGTAGACCAGGCTGGCCTCAAACTCAGAGGAATCTTCCAGCTCTGCCTCCCAAGTGCTGGGATTAAAGGTGTATGCCACCATGGTCCTGCTAAATGTGTAGTCCAGGCTGGCCTTGAACTGGTGATCCTTCTGTCTCTGCCTCCTTCAGCAAATCCTTCCAGCTTGCACCACCACAACTGGCTGGACTATACTCTTAAACTATAAGCTGAAATAAACCTTTTCTCTCTAAAGTCACTTTTTTTTTAGGTGTTTCATCACAGCAACAAGAAAAGTTACTAATGCAGTCAGTTTTCTATCATTCCAGCAAAATACATGAAGCAATCAATTTGGAACCTTGATTCCACAGACAGTTTTCTTGTGGGTGTTGGGCCTGTGATGAGGTGGTGTCTCTTAGCAGGAGCAGACAGGGGAGGAATTTATGACACTCAGAAGTAAGGAAGGGCATCCAGGTGCCAGAATCCAGCTATCCCATCCAAGGCCATGCTCTCATTGACCTAGTTTTCCTCCACTAGACCTCAACTTACCTTAGCACTTGGTCCACTGAGGCCATTCCAGATCCTCAGTAAGTCATAGACCATGCCACGGAGGTTCTTGTAGTGCACAAAGAATTTATAGGACTTGGTTGATAGAACCTTTGTCTAGGAAAGCTACGTGGTCAAGTTAGAGCAGAAAATTTGTACAAACAGCAAATGCGTTGTTCTGGGTAAGAAAGTGTCATGAATTAAGTCAATAAGGAAAGGGAAGGAAGGTTTGGTCTGAGCTGAAATTTGCAGTCTTGGAGAGCAATGGGTTTACTTGCTGATGATAGTGGAGTCTTCAGAGACTGACTCTCAGGCTCTGATGCACTGGCATGGATGACCGATGGCTTTACTTATCAAACATTATTTGTTCAGTTTGGGCAGATGGATGAAGGAAGCTTTAGAAATTGTGCTGGAAGTAACCAGGGCTCTGGTAGATGCACATGGCAGAAACTTGTGAAGCACTGGGCATGGAGATGTGCGTTTGAGGGAATGTCAAGATAAGACTTCATTTAAAAATGTCCAGTCCTATACCCCCACAATAGACTGCTGGCAATGGTAGAGAGACAGCCGGAACTGACCTACTCTGGTGAAGGGATGGCCAAACACTCTAATAGTAGTGCCAGAAACCCCATCCGATGACTGAGGGATCTGGATGCGGAGATCCACGGCTAGGCCCCGGGTAGAGCTCCAGGAGTCTAATTAGCGAGAAAGAGGAGGGTTTATATGAGCAAGAATTGTTGAAACCAAGGTTGGATAAAGCACAGGGACAAATAGCCAAACAAATGGAAACACATGAACTATGAACCAAAGGCTGAGGGGCCCCCAACTGGATCAGGCCCTCTGAGTAGGTGAGACAGTTGATTGGCTTGATCTGTTTGGGAGGCATCTAAGTAGTGGTACCGGGTCCTGTGCTCGTTGCATGGGTTGGCTGTTTGAAACCTGGGACTTATGCAGGGATGCTTGGCTCAATCTGAGAGGAGGGTACTGGACTTGCCTGGACTGAGTCTACCAGGTTGATCTCAGTCCTCGGGGGAGGTTTTGCCCTGGAGAGGGTGGGAATGTGGGGTGGGCTGGGGGGAAGGGGAGGGGGCAGGAGGGAGGCGGGAGGGGGGAGAACAAGGGAATCCGTGGTTGATATGTAGACCTGAATGGTATTGTAAAATAAAAGGAAAAAAATATATAACAAAATAAAATATAAGGTTAAAACAAAAAAAAAAAAAAAATGTCCAGTCCTTCAATGTGGAGCATAGTAATAGTGTATACAAGGTCAGTGTGCATGTGCTCCTGTGTTCAGTCCAACCACCAAAACGAGTATAGAAATGTATGGATTTACATCAGAGAGAGCACAGAGCAGAGCTTGAGGCAACCAGCACATAAGTGATTGAGGGAGAGGAAAACAGCCAAGGAAACGGAGCAACCTTAAAAGGTAAGAACACCTGTAGTGTATTGTTTTGTACTGAAGGTGGCTAACTTCTCAAGGAGGAGGGAACTGAGGACTGAGAGATCAAGTGACATACAGTGAGCCTCGGTTTCACCTGGAGGACTGTATTGTGACCCCTAAAGATGGGATGCAGAGAGGGCACAGAAGTCAGACAGTGTTAGTGCCTTAGTTTAATATGTCGGACTGCACTGTGACGCTAATTTGGCACATAAGACTGTGTTGTGAACCCTGTGAGGGGGCAGTGGACAGAACTCATGGATACATAGTAGAGTGTGGGTAGTGGCCTGGAAATGAAGACAGATGGTATAAACCAACATTTCCAAGACTTTGGGTAGAAAGAAATTAAGGATATGGGGAGGGGAATGACAAAATTGATTGGTTTAGGACACTCAAGAAAACCTTTAGGTAAAAGGTAAAAATAACAACCCAGAGGCTAAAGACCAAGAAAATGGTTCTCAGTGTAGAGATGAATTAACCAACATGGAAAGTTCTAACCCTGGAAAAAATGGAAGTCAAGAAGAAATGGTAATATACCAAATGATGGAATCTCATTACTGGGCCGCTGGGTGCTATGCTGAGGGTCTGTGAGTCCCACTGGAATCTTAAGGCATCTACTGGGAATGAAAGAGAATGAAAATTTGAAGACAGCGAGAATATGGGGATAGGATATTATGGGAAAAATAATTAATTTGGAGTATTGCAGACCCAGAAGGAATTGGAAAAGTGAGTACCTTGAACAAAACCAAGCTGCTGGGGCAAGTGATTTTTCTTCACGGGGCACAGTTGTCCACACTGTCGTAGGAGAGACTGTCTTTAGGACTGAGCCTCCCCTGGGACCAGGGAATTGTGTTTGGTGGAGAGGCAAGAGCGTCCGTGACAGACTCTGTGTGGTACTCTGTGTGTCACTCTGATGAGTGACAGACTCGTCTAGGCTAAGGAGTCACACAGCAGGGGACAATGGGTGGGAGCCAGATCTGCACTAAAGAGAAGTGAGGGTAGGAGAAAGGGTGATGAAGATGTGGACGGAGATAAAGTTGTAGCAAAACCACAGGCTCTGCTGACTCCCCATGGGAGACCTTGACTTGGAAGAGGTGGGATTGAGGGTGGCTTGGGAGGAAAGGCTGGGGGGTAGGGAAAAGGGAGGAGGGAGATCTGTGGTTGGTATGTAAAATGAATAGAAAAAATTTTAATAATAAAAAAGGGGGGAAAAAAAACAGGATCCTGGAGCTTAAGATTCCTTATGTGGGTCCCTTCCAGATGATGGCAATATCCAGCAGGCAGCATGCAAGGAAGACACTGAAGGGAAGTGATGTAAACACTATTAGACTTCAAGGTGTTATAACTTGAAGCTACCCTGGTTGATGGGTCGTCTATGAAAATGGGAGGTGGGGGTTATCGAATCAGCTATATGAACGCCAAAACAAAATTTAAAAAAAAAATCTCAGCCTCTTGAATATTTGCCTTGTCTTTGCTGACTCCTTCAGCCTGAATATCTATTTGTCATTTAATTCTTTTCTCCCCACACAAATAGAAAATACAGTATTAGATCTATTTATTTGCAAGGGAAAATTATACAAGCATCTTACAGCAAACATTGGACATGGAAGCAAATATTCAATATGGAATGAATTAAAATGTTTACCACCAACTTCTGCATTTTGCAAGCTCACACTGACGATTGACAGAGTACATGCACTTATCATTATAGTTCTTGGTACAGTGGTTCTTGCTGAGACATGAGAAAGCAAATTGTCTCTGCCTCAAATGAAAACCATAATCTTAAATTGATTATGTATGTTAGTGGCTCAATTTTGAATTCATGTTTCTGAGATTCTGCTCTTCAATAACATTGCTTTTTTTTTTTTTTTGAGAAGCAATATGACATAAGACTTTAATACAAAGTCTGGAGCCAGTCTGCTGTACACACACCATGTTTGCAATCCTTTACCTGGAGACAATGAGCTGACCCTTGCTGTGGCTCGATTTTCTTGTCTCTAAAATGAGTACAATGTTGTAGTCACCTCATAGAACAAGTGTAAATGTTAAATAAGGCTCAAAAAAGCTGAGTGGACCCATTAAAAAAGATACATTAATATTTTAAGCAATACCTGGCCATTCTAGGAGTTCTATTGTATGTTTCCAATAAATTTGCATTTATATAAATGCACAATCGCTTAAATGCAAAACCTGATCCTGTCATCTTGACATTCTTATTTCTCCTCTTTGACTCCTAGTCACCCCATGCAGTGTCTCAGACTCTCCAGGCTGTGATGTTACTGGTGGATAGTTTTGGTCTGTCTGTTTTGTTTTGTTTTCTGAAACAGCCTCAGTCTGAAGCCCAGGCTAACCAGGCCCTCACTCTGTCCCCTCAAACTTAAGTCTGTCCTGCTGTTTCAGACTTCCCTCTGAGTACTGGACTCACAGGAATGATTTACCACTCCTTCTAGATGATGTAGTGTTTATTTGCATCTGAAAAATAATTTTTCAGCCATCTATTATATAGAGAGTTCATCCAGACTTCCAGTTAACTATTATAAGACTATTATATTTTGTTCCACTGAGTTTACTAAAATTATTTCTTTTTATTTGAAATAAAATCTAACTTTTCTATGACTTTCTTTTCTATTTTTAGCGAATCCTGTGTTTGATCATTGTTTTTCTGAGCTGGAGTGAATGGTTAGTAATATTTTTGATAGAGTAGTGAATGAAGAAATTGAGAAGGTGCTTGACTATCCTAAGGTCACATGAGGATTGACTGTTTTTTTGTTTTTGTTTTTCTGTTCAACATGTCATGCTTAGTGCTCCTGACCTGTTTTAATTCATTACTCGGTTCTGATGAAGATCCTAGCTCTAACCCAGAAGTGATGGAGCTATGCTGCTGCTTTCTTTTTTCTGTTAGACCAGCTTATCAAGTATTCTGTATTCTCTGAGATCTTACCTCATTCTGCTAGCTAGTCACTTCTATGATCTATGTCCTTAAACCGAGGCCCAGGGCTTGGATCTCTTTGATTATTCAGTATTACTCTTAGCATGTTGCTATGATAAAATTCCCTGACAAAATCAACTTTGGCTCACAGTTCAAGGGCATTGTATGTCATGGTAGGGAATTCACGGCTGTGGGAACTTTAGGCAGCTGATCACATAGTGATCACATACAAGAAACAAAGAGCATGGATGCTTGTGCTCAGTTCACTTTCTCCTTTATGTGTAGTCTATGGATTCAGCCTAAGGAATGTTTCCACCCACAGTGGATGTATCTTTTCTTGTCAGTTACCCTAATCAATATAATTCTTCACAGGTATGTCCAGATGTCTGACTCCCAGTTGATTCAAGATCACATTTCGTTGACCATTGAGATTAACTACCACATAAACATTACTGAAGCTCCTTGCTTGTGTCTCCAAACCATATGTTCTGAGTTTTCTAGTGGGAAAACTTAAATTACCTGATTGTAACTAAGAAGAACATAAGCATATTGGGAGGATATTGAGGTAGATGTTATGGAACACTGAATATTAGAAAGTACATGTATCTTCAAGATCTTGATTTAGGAATGTTCTGATGGAATTCTGCTGTAGTTTGGATGTTGAATGTCCCTAAAGGGTTGGAACATAATGGTGCCTTTGAAGAGGTGGGAACAAGCATTACATCCTTAATTGATTATGGGTGCACTTGCAAAAAGGCACTGTAGGACCCTGGCTTCTTTCTGTCATTTCTTTGGCTTTCTGCATAATAAGGTTCATTTCTGCACTCTCACATTCTTGGGCCATTTGATAAGAGTTCCAAAATAATATGTTTAAACTAAAAACTCCAAAAATTGAAGGCAAAAATGAGTATTTTTCCCTTAGTAAGTTAATTGCCTTAGGAATTTCATTATAGTAATGGAAATCAAATACAGTTTCATAGATTATACTTTGATCTCACGTCTCAGTTCTAACCAAAGCCTGCCATACTGCATCTGACTTTGCCAACCCAGACTCTCAACAGCATGCCAGTGCAGGTTCCTTTGCAGTGGACAATTCTAATGCATTTCATATGCTAATTTTCAAGAGCTAGAAGTCTTTAGAGGAAGCATCTGAGTTTTTGAGTCAAAGCCACATATCTATACTCTAGCAATTTGGTTATAGGGATGGGTAAGTATTTGCCATCTTTGTAGTTTAAAATGTCAGGTAGAAATCTAAGTCTACCAAGTAATCATTAGATAATTCTTATAGTAATAATGACATCTGTAAATTTTCTTTGTTAACATTGGAATGTCAATTGGTGTTGTCACTGTGTGGTTCTTGGTAGGCATGTTGTTCAGATCTCACAGGTGTAGCGTCTCTATCATGTCTAGGAAGCACTATCTTAGCAGCAGGCATTCTAATCCTTTGCCTCTTGCAAACATTCCACCCCTTCTACAATTTTCTCTGCATCTTAGACATAGGAGTTACATTGTAGTTGTATCATTTGGGCTAGGTACCCTCCAGTCCCTTATTCTCTACATTTTAACCAGTTGTAGATCTAAGTAGTAGTCCCAAACTGTTGCAAGAGGAAAATCCTTTGATGAGTGTTGAGAGCTACAGTTCTCTGTGGGTATACAGATAATTATTTAGAATACAGTTAGAAATTGATGAAGAGCTATAGGTCATCAATGGCTACTGAGAAAGGGGGAATCAGTTTTCTTCAAGGATGAGCTCCCTGCTGTAAATGTATATATAGACATTGAGGGAGTGGGGAGAGGTGAGAGAATTGGGTGAAAGTGGTGTAACTTATGTATGAAATTCTCAAAAAATGTAAATAAAGAAGAATTATTTCTTATCCCATTCTTTGCTGTTATGAATTATCTGAGAATTGGGCCTTACAAAGGAAAGAGATGTCCTGAAGGCCTGATTATAGTGGCTTGGAAGCCTAAACAACACAATGCTGGTATGGACTGTGAGCTTTCTGACTATGTAACAACATGATAAGAAAAGAGTGTATACAGAAGAGGCCAGGTATATGCAGTGACCTCATTTTATAACAACCTTGGTAACTAGTCTTGCCTGATAGATGTAACTCACTCCTGAGAGAGAGTCATTAATCCCTCTTAAGGGCAGAGCTCACATGATCTTGGCACCACTACCTTGGGAAAGTCAGCTGCAATATGAGATGTTTAGTTTATTCTTTGAGAATTTCATACATGTATAAATGTATTTTGATCAGATTAATTCTCCTCTCTACCCTCTAGTTTCTCTCAGACCTTCTCCATGTGTCAACTTCATGTCTGTTTATTTTTTAACACACTAGCCCTACCTGTATGTGCATGGATATTGAGCCAAACACTGTCTACTGGAGGGTGGACTGGCTACCAGGAACAACATAACTAAAGAAAACTCATATGTAGCTGTGAATCCCATGAGCTACAGTAATTATCAACTTGGTAAGATGTGTCCATTGGTGCAGTAGTGACATGGATATTATTGGGATAACTTAAGACCCCATCCATAGCACAGAACCCAATGTGAGTTTTCATATGGACAAAACAACGCATAAGCCCGGACACATTTTCAGTTGTTGGTTGAAACTCAAAAGTAAAATGTGTCAATATCCACTCACCTTGAGCTTGTAATCACCCCCTTCCCCACTCTATCTGAGCTCTCTGTCATGTTGAGGTTCACGATTGAGACATTTTCACATGCTCTGTTCAGTGGGATTCACACTTAGGACCAGATAGTTTTCTAAGACCCAGCAAGCATAATGGTAGGGATTCCTAATGGCCTTAGCGGTCTCTCAAGGCACATTGTGTCCCATTAGCTAATCCAATATCACCTAGCAATTACATTTCTCTTTTTTCCATAGTAAACTGCACTAGAATATCATTAAGGAAAAACACATTCTATAAAAGAGTACCAAGGAAGCCTAAATAGATTGTGCTCAACTCTGTAACATGAATCCTAATTTGTCTTAATAATAAAAACCTGGAGTCAGATCTTAAGGTGAAAGCTGAAAGATCAGAGAAGCAGAGCAGCAGCCACCAGAAAGACTTTTTACTTCTACCGAATCCTTAGACTGAAAGGCAGCTGAGCTCCTGTCTTCTGCCTTATTATATTCCTCTCTCAGCCCAGCTATATCACTTCCTGTCTCCACTTCCCTAGTGCTGGGATTAAAGGCATGAGATCCCAAGTGCTGGGATCGAAGGTGTGTACCACCACTGCCTGGCTTTGTTTCTCTTTTTGACTGGATCAATCTTGTGTAGCCCAGGGTGGCTTTGAACTCACACAGCTCTGCCTCTGCCTCCCTAGTGCTGGGATTAAAGGTGTGTGCTACCACCGCCTGGCCTCTATGGCTAACTAGTGGCTTAGCTTAGCACTCTGATCTTCAGGTAAGATTTATTTGTTAGATCACAAAATATCACCACACAACCACCTTTCAAAATAAGGACAGGTGAAAACCCCTGAAATAAATTAAACTATAAAACGAAACAAAACGCACAACCTCCTCCCTCAAGATTAAGTCACATGAGTGTTCTTAGCTGGCCACTTTTTTTAGTCATTGTTAATATTTCATCTCAGCTAATATTTCATCAGACCTTGTTGTGAATGCCTGTTCTGAGAATTCATCTGACAGGGCGTTCTCTGGGTTAATCATTCAGAATGGAAAGGGGTTTTCATCTTAAATCACTTTTCATTGTACAGGGTACTTCAATTTTGTCATGTGTATCCTTTTGTTCCCCTGCAACAATTAAAGGGGAACTGGGTTCCCCAGAGGCACTAGACTCTGTTTGGCAATTTGTATTTTTCTGATATTCCATGACTGGTATTCATCTCTGTGTATGTGTGTAATCACAACATTTGAAATATCCCATTCTTTTGTTTTAAAGAAACAAATGGAGCTTTCAGGAAAAGTAATTTATTTGTGAATATTTTACAAGCTTTTAGCAATGGATATTTTATATCAAGGCAAAAAGAGACTAGACTGATATAGTGTGTTTTCACAGAAACAAAGGAAACTTGTACATGGTTATTTCTGTGGTGTTATCTCAGATATGTTTTCCTTTAGTTCTGCAGCACATGGAAAGGTCATCTTTTTTTTTCCCATGCATGTATTATTGTAATCTCTTTTGGACATAAAATTTAGCCCCAATATTCTGATTTTTAATAACTTATTTAATTTAAACACATAGCACTGTCATGGATTTGGCATTTTGATTATGATTTTTAACCTTTTACTTAGCCTATATACATATATACACTAGCATTTTAAATTTAAATTTTATTTAAAATATTTTATATAAGCTAAAACTACAGGGAATGCCAGTTTGAACAGCTGGTCTCCTGGAACCTTCTCCATGCCCAGTCCCTAGCCCTCTTCCCTCCTGCTGAGCCATCCTCTCTGTCTCCTGAGCCCCCACCCTCTTTCTTGAATTGCTGCTCCTTCCACACAGGACAACATTGTAAATATAAAATGAGAGCCATGTATTTCAGTTTTTAAGAGTCAAAGTTTAAAAGGAAAAGATTATAATCCTTTTAAATATGAGATTTTATTTAATCCCCAATGTCAAACTACTATTTAACAGGTTAATTTAGATTTCACCAGTGTGGTATTCTATATTGTTTGTTGTTTAAGACAAAGTTGCACAGGCTGACCTTGAACTTCTGATCCTCTTGCCTCTACATCCTGGGACTCACCACCACATCATGTCTATGTAGCTTTAGGGGTCTAACCCAGGGCTTTCTTCATTCTAGGCGACCATTCTGCCAACTGGACTATACCTCAGCCCTTTACATTCTTTTTTAAAGGACAGAATCTTGTAGCACATCTTCATCTGGACTAGGCACATGTCACATGAGCAACGTCAGTCCTACTGATGCAGGAATCTTCATGCTGACTCTGGGAGAAGACAGCCTTACACTTAAGTTATCATTCTAGCTTGCTTTGTTGCTTTGTGTTAAGGTGATCTGAGCCGAGTAGAAAGGGGAGACACTAAGATTGGGGGTAAGAAAGAACCTGCAATAGAAGTGAGTGCTACAGATCAAGGAAGCTACTAGAAGTAGCTAAGCTAATGGGCTTGAAGACAGAACTCTGCTTTATTGTAACTTGCTTTGTGTTAGGGTTGTATAACACGTTTGTATATTTATCCTGCTCCAGAATAACCAGGTTTATAATCCCAGATAATTCCCGTGTCAGAGGGAAAAGAATGAAACTTTCCTGAGGAATGCCTAGGGTTTAAAATGACTTTCTAAATAAAATTGGTAAAGTTTGCCCTTTGAGATATACAACTTGTTTGATGTTACAGAATTGCTGCTGGGATGGGGGTAAGGAGACAATGTTCTACAATGGCTGCAAATATCCAGAAGCCATTGCATATCAGCTCTCTTTCACTGTTGTGGACAGCAACCACTCGCTTAGGGATTTTTGTAATGTGTGCTCTTTGTATAATTTTATGTTTTTAACAATTTAATCCAACAATATAATTGAGATATAGGTACAAGAAGATGAGTCCAGGGTCTCTATCCTAAGATGTTTATAGTGTAAGAATGTAGTGTAGAATACTGTAAGAATATGATAGTGGGAATGGGCTGAAGGGGTAGCACCAAGAAAGAAGGGTTACACCTACCTATGTGACAGAAGGATTTTTCTAAGTTAATGACTTAGCTTCTGAATTTTGAAGAAAACCAAAGGTACTTGAGAGATGAGAAAGGTTGAGCATCCAAGCAGAGGACTCCGGAGGGTAGCCCATGCAGCTCCACAGGAATGGCTTGCTAGAAGAATAAGGTGTGACCAGCAGTGTAAGGAAATGGAGAGAAGCCAAGTAGACTCAGATCACAGCACCCCCTGCCATGTGAGGATCTTGAACATCGTGTTGGAGGATTAGTACAAAGAAAATGTTTCAGCATGCTGTTGAGGGTGTATAGAACATGATGCAATGTTATCTAAAGATGGGTTATTTTATAAGCCTTGGGCATAGTCTAGATATATAATGAAGATTCCTGGCAATAAGTCAACTGCTGTGAAGATAGATTTGGGATCTACTCTGTAGAAGGTAGACATTTAAGACTTGGTGACTGTTGTGGTTTGAAATGTGTTCCACTGACAGACACAGGTTAAAGCCCTACTACGCCTTTAAGGAGACAAGAGAAAATGAGGTTTTATTCATCAGGTTGGTCTGCAGTAGCATTGTACCATAGGCATTTATTTCTAATTGTACTGGAGGCTCCAGTAACTGTAGATGCATTTCCTCTGAAGGATGTATTCTTAGCCTGTACACGGCTGCCTTCTTGCTGTGCCCTCACAGACTGAAGAGGAAAGACTACCAGCTCTTCCTCCTTTCCCAATGATGGGAATCCATCCCACAGGTTCTGCCTGTGTAATTTAATCTAAAACTAGCCATCCCTTCCAAATATCATCAAGGCAGAAGTGATAGCTTCCACACATAAGCGGACAAAGCTGAATGTTTATCTTTCAGTGCACACCAAAGGACATCAGGAGGGGACTCTCACCCAACAGGATTGGTTGGCGTACTTTGAGGAAAATGAACAGATGTCATGATCACATACATATAGAAATCAGTCCATGTAAGGATACAGAGAAAAATGTCATCTGTCAGAAAGCAAGTATATGCCAACATGATCTCAGAGGTTTGCCCTCTAAAACTATGAGAGAATTTCCTTGTTTTTCCATTTTACTTATAGAGCAGATGACCTCTGATAGACATACATCATAAATTACCTTCATTTATGGACGGGTTCATTTTTTATGTTTTACTCTCCATATTTTGTGACAAGCATGAGAAACAAAGTTGTCACTTTGTGAAATTCAAGAGGAATTTATGGCTGAAATGAAGCATTAACTGAATGCCAAGATGAAGGAGTATCAGAATTCTGCAGACATAGCATTTCTGCTCCACTTTAATGAGGTAATACCATGTTTGAATGGCCCTTTCATGCATGTGCAAAAACATGGGGCTGTTTGTCCTTTTACCACCTAACTAACCAGAATGGCTTCTGTGGCCAAATCTCTGTCTTCTTCCCTTAGGTCCCTGGATATTTGTTATGGAAGGGTCACCACAATCCCCACTCCTGGAAAAACTAGAGTGCTAGAGATTTCTATTCATTTAAAAGTTGAACACGGTGGAAGAAAGAACAGTTCTCAGAGTGCTGAGAATCTTCTGTTGTGATCTATTCCCATCAAGAGGATGGAAAGAACACGAATCTCTCTGAACAGCATCTTCTGCTAGGGTTAGACTATTTCCTTCATGAGGCCACCTCATGAGTGTCACCCATATGGAACTGCACTTGAGTCTAGCACGTGGACCTTCTCTAACAGCTTCAGAATTTCGTGACTTTCTCTAAACTGTTTGGAATTGATTTTTGTGTACTGTTAGAGATTGAGATTGCCTTCATTCTTCTACATATGAACATCCCACATTTTTTTTTTTTATCACAGGAAAGAAAAAGAGGATGTGACTAAATAAATTAGAACATAAACACAAAAAAGCAGAGAATGCCCAATAGAACACTTACTATAAAAAGGTAGATGATTACAAGGCTAGGCTATGTATGGTATTAAAGATGTCAGTAAGATAATTTCTGTTCAAAAGGTCTTTAGTGGGTTCCCTTTTTTACACGACACATTTAAATCCTTACATACTGTATATTAATCAGGGTCTTTGTATGCCAAAGACCAGGAAACCACTCCAAGGGGCTTAAACAAGAAAGGGGATAGAATGACTCCAGACACTTGAAACTCTAGTCACAAAGCTGATTTAGGGAAAAGCAGAATCCGGTGAATCTGTGACATTCTTGTGACTAGGTTTCCATTTCTTGGATTTTATAAACTCTAATTTTGTTAAAATCAGAGGTACTCCTTCCCTCTGTTCTCTGAGAACGTAACCAGGGTAAGTTCTGTTCTAAGTCTCAAGAGAAAGGAGACTGCTGTAAGAACAATCTAAATAGATGGGCTAGATCGTGTCATTATACATACCCGACCTGGGCTCTGTGGTCAACAGTCCCAAGAGGCAGGGAATACCTACCGCACTGTGTCCCCTTAGTTCAGTGAGGCTCCCCTTTGGTGTTGTGGCTAACTCAGTTTTCCCAGACACTATGGATATAAAATCTGGGATATGATTTAGGAGGAAAGAACGCAATATTGTGCTGCTGTCAAGTGACAATTACTTGTTCTATATTTCAGGAACATTTTGTAGCCTCTCCTGCCTCTCCCCTCGGCCTTCTCTCTCCCTGGCTCCTGCCATGGTGTTGGATTGCTTTTGATCTTTGAAAATAATCACGAGTTCTTGGACTCAGGACATTTGAGTGTTCTCCCATCTGCTCCAATGCCCCTCCTCCCCCACTACTTCGTGTTTCACAAGGCTGGTTTTGAGAGAGGATTTATTCTTTAGATTACAGTTAAGAACACCTGCTAGCATATTTTTCCTTTGGTGATTTAGCTAGGAAACATTGTGTATAACCCTTCACTGCCTCTTAGTTACGCTACATTAAATTAATTGTCTTTTATAACGTGTTTCAAAACTTACAACAATTTGTTTCCTGTTTTTCATCATGTTTGAAAATTTGAGTCCTACTCCATGTTAGATCCTTAGCACAAATTAAAATGTCTCAAACACAGTTGGCACTTAGTAAGTATAATGCAATAAATGAGTGATCTCCTAAAATGATATGAATCCCTGTGATGGAAGAAAATTGAAAGGCCATCTTTGACAAATGGCCATCCAACCTCCGACAGACCAATCTTGACCGACATTAAATTTACTATTTCCCCAGGCTAAACATTCCACCACTGACTCTTTGGAATACTGCCCCAACCCCAACTGAGTTAAAGGTTCTGTCTCGCCACCACCTACAAAAGCTTATGTAGTTCTGTTCCCCAGAACTCAATTTGAGTTTAACACTGTTTAATGACGTTGAAGGCAGCTATCACACCCTCCTCTGCTCCTGTGTCTTCTTGTCTTTAAACTTAGATTCCCCTAACAACCCCATCTGTTCTTGTCTAACAGGATTTTGATATTCCTCCCAACTTGGTGACTCATCCATTAGCATGTTTCAAGATATCTATTTCTGGTCATCCGTGTGATGAGGCATTATTCCTCAGATCCAATAAATAGGACCTCTCCCTGCCTTCTCTTAGAGACTGCAGGATCTTAGTCTTTTGCCTGGGCTACAGATTAACAGGAGACTTCAATCCAGTTGAAACTCTTCAGTGTTTTCTCCAAGTGCTGACAACAAGCCTCAGGAGCATTAACTTGTGGAATCATGCTTGTTTTCAATGACTCTTCCACCTTTCTGTTGGCAGACACTGAAGTGTCTTTGGAGGATCATTTCTGAGGAAGTCGGGTGGCCTTTCAGAATGTACACTGTTTAGACCCCTGAACTGCCCCAAACAACTTTTAGGCTGACTTTTCCTCAGAAAGGTGTCAGCGCCTGTGACCCTGTTCTGGAATGCTGGTGCACTGTACTGATTGCTTGGAGGGATAGGACTTGATGATATTAGCCGGTACTTACCAGGAACACAGAGGGATGTTGAGTCTACCCATCATTCCAAATGCTCTAAACTAAACCTTTCAGTCTTACCAGATCACTGGAGCAGTGTCTGTTACAAAGTTGGTGCTCTGTCCCACAGAACTACTTTTGACAAGTGACATTTCAAACAGTCTAGTGACTAGTGCTGAGGAGTATGTTGGGGGCAACAGAGCCAAATTCGTTGTTTGTACTGGAAGGGTGTAGTTAGTGATTCCCAGGGCACACTGCAGAACAGCCCCGTTTTTGTTATGAAGACATCAGAAAGATTTTTTTTTTCGCGTTTTAGTATCAAATGATGAAAATGCCAAGGTTCTTTGGCCTTGTTATTTTGTGATGTGGGCAGTTAGATAACTTTGCATCTCATGCTTTCAGCTGACAGTTAAACATTAGGGACAGTTAAACATTACCTCTGGGCCCCTACACAACACTGCAGAACCGTGCACTGTTTATTTTGGTTTCTGACATGGCTGTTGGGTTAACTGCCTCCTTCTTATTCTCCTCTCAGTGTGAAAATATGAGTTAATGAATAATTCTCTATTTTGTAATGAGCTATGCTAATGGAAGTTTTGGGGAACATGTCCTTTAGTCTTTTATTTTTGGGGAAACTGCTCCTTACTCCACATGTGTCTTGCATTATTGTCAGTCTTGATTGTCAACTTACTAACGTGACCCTTTCTAACACATTTCCAAACAGCTAGTTAGAATAATCTAAGGACTTCTCGGGGGAATGTTTGTTTGGGGCTTGTAACTGCAAATGCCATACTTCCCACCATGCAGCACTTTTGTATATGACCTGTCTTGATACAATAATGAGAGTAGACTGAAACACAAATAAAGGGATGAAGGGAAGGAGAGAGAGAGGGGGAGATGGAAAAGGAGACAGAGAGAAGAGAGACAGAATGGATTTCAAAGATAATTTGAAATCCATCCAGGATTCAAAATGGATCCAATCCTTAATGCCATAGTTGTATGCCAAAAATAGATTCCTGTCACTTCTCCAAAATAATGGATTATTTTCCATCATATTTACCTAAAAAATAATATTATTCCCTACTTCTTCCTATATACATTTTGTATATATATATATATATATATATATATATATATATATATATATATGTGTGTGTGTGTGTGTGTATAATGGAGGGATACATACAAACATACCTATATCTGTTTATAGCTAGCCATCTGTCTCTAGCTATGTAAAATACATTTAGTTGGTTTAATAAAACACCTAGGGAAGTTTACATTTACCTCTATATCACTACATTTTATGGCACTCATTCTATCTTCCTGGATTGATATCCTTCTTTGGCATGTATGCTCTATCATTTTCTATTGTTTTTTTTTAATATTTTTATTAATTCTTTGAGAACTTCATATATTAGTTTTTTGTATACTACAGACTTTTGTTGAAATCCATATACAGGTAAGTCCATAGAGTTAAGCATAAAATCTAGTGAGCTTCTACATGTGTGTATGCATATCCATGTAACTACCATTCCATTCAACACATAAGACATTTATAGACACACATCATACATACATCACATTTCTTCACAGCTATAGATGAAAGTTTCTCTCCCACCTGCCTGTTCCCAAATACCCAGCAGCCACTTTCCAAATAATTGACTTGGAGGCTTATATTAATTAATAAATATTCAGCCAGTAGCTCAGGCTTCTTACTGAATAGCTCTTACACTTAAATTAACCCATAATTCGTATCTATGTTTAACTCCAGGGCTTGATACCTTTTCTCAGTCCAACACTTTCATCTTTCTCCATCTGCATCTGGCTGACAACTCCTCATTCCACCCTTTCTCTTCTCGGAATTCTCCTAGCCTGGTCACCCTATCTATACTTCCTGCCTGGCTACTGACCAATCAGCATTTTATTAAACTAATTCGAATGACAAATCTTTAGAGTGTACAAGAGTGTTATCCCACAGCACATGGCTGCCTAACAAGACCTCAACAAGGATGGCACCAATAGACATGCTAAGGTGGAAAAGGGAAATCTCCTAAGGCCTCAAGCCTAGACAAAGAACTGCAGGTAACTAATGAATGCTGAGAGCTGAAAAAAGTCCCCCAGGGAAGAATTCACCAACTGGTTATCTATACATTTATATTTTCATGATATTCACCCCTTATTCCCTGAACTCTTATGTTCTCAAAAACAAAACAAAACAAACAAAAAATATGAAAACTCACATCAGTTCAGTTTGTGCTGCCCATATATCATAACTGTCAGGCCATCCCCTGGAGCATGGTTGAGCTACCTGGGACTATGCCCTTAAAACTGACTCTCCTATCATAAGTGTCAGGCCATCCCCTGGAGCATGGTTGAGCTACCTGGGGCTATGCCCTTAAAACTGACTCACCTTTCCCCACCAGTTGTCAGAGGCTAGTAGCTCCCAGCTGGGGTGAGACTCATGCCCACTCCCACCTCTGTGCTGGGATTTTGTCTGGCTTGAGTCTGCAAAGAATATGAGACTTTGGGATCCTCAGCCTGAAATGGGACATCTATATCAAACCCCTTTCTCCCAAGTCTCAGGGGCATCATGGTAGAGAAGGCAGGGTGTAAGAGCCAGAGGCAGTAGATGACTAGAAGGGAACAGTTTTCCAGACACAGTGGGGAAGATACACAGAGGAACTCACAGGGGTTGTGGCAGCTGCATAAGACATGCACGAGCTCATTTTGTGCTATTTTCATCCTACACACATTGTTTTCCACCTCTGTGTCAGGCCATAATGAAATTCACACCTTCATGCCAATCATTAGTTGATGGAATACATATAACAACAGACTTTGAACTCATACATGTCATGGAGAGACTGGGTAGGCGCAGCACCTTAGTCAGGATTTTTTGTTGCAGTATTTTTCATGAGTGAGTCCAAATATATCCAGTGTTTATACATTTCTTATTCTAGTGATACTAAAGATTGGGCATCCTACTGTTTCACATTTATTCTTGTAACAATGAAACAATATAAGTTGACTGTAGAACTCATATGCAATATAAATAGATATCGAAGCAAGCAAAATGTATTTTTAGTCTGAACACTGGAAGTAACTTGGTAACTATGGGTTCATATGGTTTTCTTCTTTTCCTTGCATACAACAAATATAGCTATGCATATTTTTGAACCACACATGGTAGACCATATTCTATTTTGCCCTTTTTACTGAGCACACTGTATTTCTGTCTCTTGTCAGACTTTGTAGCACCACAGGCTTTTCCTATCTTTGTGTGCATATGGAGGCTGCACACACCTCTAGGAGAAGCAGTATCCTTGTTCTAATTTCTCCTTTGGTCTCAGGATGGCTGCATCTCTTTGCATTTGGAATTAGTGCATATGACTTATTATAACTCTTTCCTCCAGAAACTGAGATTTCTTGTATTAAACTCAATTCTCTGATGGACTTTTAGGGCCACAGATTGTGGATTTCTTTTTCTCATGTTTCTTCTTTAGTTGTCTGTCCCATTTTTTCTCTAAATTATATCAAGCTCCCTTACCACTTTGTTATTGTTTTTGCATGGATCTTTTTTTAGAAAGATGTTTTTGGTTTTTGTTTGATGAAAATAAAATATTTTTCCTCATGACTTTTGCAACTGAAATTACATTTGCATGTTTCTGAACTTTCTTTGAACCTGGTGGAATATACTTTACAGTTATTGGTTTTCAAAGGACCGAACAATTGCAGTTGAAATTTTCTTCCCACTTTCAGCTGAGCTTTAGCTGCTGTGAAAATCCAAGAAGGATGGTTTAACAGTACATACTAAAGGTTGCTTTTTGATCTCATCTTTTAAATATGTCATGTTCATTAATATTAATCTGGCCAATATGAGTTCTCAGCCAGTTTCAAAGCTAAAATTCTAGATTCTGTATTAATAAACCTTAAGGTAGTAGCATCATCCAAGGACAGTTTTGCACTGGTAGAACAAGGGACTGCTAAGTTTTAGCTGAAGTCTTTTAGTGCTTGGTAATTTTCCAAGTGTCTTCTGTTTCCCATATTTTGAACTAGTGTAGACTAGTGAGGAATGATACATCTGGTCAACCAGGCCCTTGGTGCAGCCAGAGCCTGCCTTTGTATTTACTGTTTTTCCTTTGAAATGTACTCCTTCTCCACCACCATATGACTGATCTCTCCCAAGAGTACTCTCACCTCCTTTCTGGCTTTGGGAAATGCTATTAATTCTGGAACTATCTGTACATCTTTTATCCCATGTATACACCCTAAATTTTCCTGAGGGATTAGCCTCATAGACTATGTGGTAGTTTGAATGAGAATCGTCTCCACAGGTTCATATATTTAAATGCCTATTCCCTGGGTGGTGGAGTTGTTTGAGGTTTCAAAAGACTCATGCCATTCCCAGTTAGCTCTCCTTCTGGTTGTGACAAGCTGTAAGTTCTCAGCTTACTGCCCCAGTGCAATTGCCTGCCTGCTGCCATGCTCCATGCCATGATGTTTACAGACCCTAAGCCTCTGAAAATGTGAGTCCTAAGTAAAGTCTTTCTTCTACAAGTTGTGTTGGTCATGGTGTCTTATCACAGCAATAGAAAAATAACTAAGTTATTCTATTTATAAATACCTTTCCTATCTATTTAACAATGGTACTGTTATAATGAAGACCATTTACTGAGTATTGCATTCTATATCTTACAGTATGCTCAGTATTCTATGTATATGTCTGAAGTCCAGAATGTTTCTGCACATTTTAGGAATGTATATCAAATTCAACTTAGAAACAACTTGCATTAGCTTGCATATTCTCAGGGGATATGTAACATAACGGGAACCTGGGTGCTTTGATGTCAATGTTGGCTGTTCATGAAGCTTGAAATACCTGTAGATGTGTGGGTGTATACTGAGTACATGTGCACATGTGTGTGTACGTGTGGATATATGTACTCTGGCAAGGGTACTCTCCCTTGTTTTATACAGCTGTCAAAAACAATAGGGGTTGGAGGGTGGGGTTTGCTCTGTTCATACATTTAGACCACTTTACAGAAGAACTTGCTATGGGCTGTCCTTAACTCTTTCTATGCATTTCAAATTTGAAGAAATTTGATTTACCTATAAGTTCTCAGAATGATATATGCCGAGCAGGTCTGATGTGTGAACCATACTGTGCTCCAGGGCCCCTCATTTTGATGAGTTATTTGAGAGCCAGAGGCAAATGAGGTAAATTTCAAGCTGGAATCTACAGGCCAGTGAGAGAAAAGGCAAGCTAGAGGTCTTGAGTAGATTTTCTGGAAAGTCTGTCCTAACTCCCAGCCTGTGGTTTGCTTGTAATTAAGAATAGAGCATGCTCTCTGCTTTTATGAAGCACTCTCATGTTCTTTTCCCGATCTTATAGCTTCCATGCCTTGTCATGGGGGAACAGTGCCTTCTTATGCTTGTCACAACCATTCTACATGTTATGACGGCTTTCTTTTTGAACTCTTTCCTCATGGCCCCAGGGAAGGCAGCCAAGTTCTTCTCCTTTGTCTAAGTTTAGCTCAGCAGCTTCTAGCAAGCAAGCTGTGTTCTAGGCAAAATGAACAGGACCTATTCTCTGGCTTCTACAAGAAGCAAGTGCAAAGAAAGGTGAAGTCACTGCTCAGTGCTGTACCTTATGCATGGTAGGTATTCAATTCTTTCACACTGAATTTCTGAGCCTTAACTATGAGCAGTTGTGAATCCCTCACTTTCCTTTATTCAAGCCTTGAGACAATATCTAAAGAGCTCCAAGACACAGACAAAGTGTCTTGCATGACAGGCAAACTTACTGAGTTGCTGTCTAAACCCATAAGCAGTGTAACCCTGGCCCCCTTTCATTGCCCGCAGAGAGATCCTGGGTGCTCAGCCCTTTCAGGACCAGTTCGCATCAGTGGAGGGTGGTGAGCACAAGCCCAATTAGCACCCGTGGGTGATGTTGTCTCATTTGTTTCCCTTCTAGGTCTTGCTGCATGGCTAAGTTTTCATGTCTAACCATTCTTCAGTCTCGTGTTTGCCACTCTCTCTTTTCTAACTTAGAGTTGGTGTCAGAGTTAAATTTCACTGTGAATACATATATGTTACGTCCTGATACCAAATGATGTAAGCATGGAGATTGGGGCAAGCATACTTAATCACTGTAAATATTTCCTGTTCTTATTCAAATTTGTAATGAATTTTAATCAGGTGGAAAATGTCCTTAATTGTTCTAATTTGGAATTCAAAACTAACCCACAGAAATGTGTGTCAGCATTGACTTTAAATCTATGCATTTCTTGTCTGTAAGGTTAAAAATTGACTACTCAGAAGACAGCAGTCTTTCTCCATTTAGCTCTTGACAAAATAGGAGATTAAATGATTCCTGGATGCTCTGATGGATTGTCATTTATTGCTGTGAACAGTGATGTTTTGTCTCTGAGCACAATTAAATTTTGGAACCTCATTTTAAAATACCCTTTCTCTGGGATCACTGCTGTTACAATTATTGAAACAAATTTTGGATCCCTGTAGTCTAATCCTGACATGCAGAGCTGACATCCAACTGTGTTTTGGTGCCTCCCTAACTCAAACATCTTCATTTTTCTACACGGCCAACCATCTTTGCTTTCTTTACAACATAGCTCTAGTGATATGTCTTTTCTACCAGAGTCTCCCTTCTCTATGCTAGCATATGCTCTGTTTTGTTCTTGATAGTCTTGGTCCACATCTGTCCATTGGAAGGGAATGGATTGTAGTGGTAAGAAGGTGAAATAGATCTCCTCATCCTCTCACTTGTGTTTAAACTAATACTATATAAAGCATGTGGGGTACCCCATGGCACACAGCATGTGCCATGAAGTGATGATGCTGTAAAGGGTTACTGAGCTATTCTGTGCAGAATGTCAGTGTCTTTCTGTCTGCATTTTGCCCAGGATTTATTATTGAAGTAAAATACGTTTATTCAATGACTTAGGACAAACTTAGGCTGCAATGACTGGGAAGACCCTTATTTCTGGAAACCTCTTTTCTTCTACATATGGAAGTATTAGCTACATCTTTCTTAAAGCACAGGCGGTCTGTAAAACTGTCCATCCAATTTGGGTTTCCCGAGGATTTGAGCATAGAGTTACCAGAGATTAGCTTCTACCAGTATCGTATTAATATGCTTAGACCAAATAGTCATTGCCATTGAACTGAAACACTCATTATTGCCTCTCTAGGCTTTACAATTTGATTGTACTTTAATTACCTCCCAAATTTGAGGAGAGCAAGGCTCTAAAGAGGTGGGTCAAATTCTGGAGCACCTGTCTTTTGTTCATGCTGAAGTTCCAGGCATGTAGATGGTACTTAAAGCTACATGAAACATTCAATTAATTTTCTCCTTGCTGAATGAGAGGACTGAGCTTTCAAGAGTAGAAGTCTTAATATGATGGACAGAAGACATATCCAACCTAACTGAGAGAATCAAAGCATAGCAGTACAAGAAGACTCAAGGCAGCATGGCTCCTGGGAACCCTGATGCCTGCTGAATTCAAATCCTAATAGCTATTGAACTCAAATCCTAACAGCCACTGAACACACACTGACATAGGGGCTTACAGTTAAGAGAGCACCTTGAGCCTTGGAACTGTTGAAGACTATAGACTTTTGAGGTTCAAAGAAATCTGTTTTGCTTTAGGAGATGACCTACAGGGGTAAAGGGCAGAATTTGAACACTCTCCCTTAGGCTCACAAGCTGAAATATTTGGTCTTCAGCTGTGGGGTGAACCCAAAGGTAGGGCTTTGCTGGAGGAAGTAGGTCACTGATGTGGGCCTTGTGGTTTCTCAGGTTGGCATCTCTTCTTGTCTACTCTTTGCTTCCTCACTATGGATGTAATATGCTCGAACATTCATGTTCTCACCACCATGTCTTCTCTGTCATGGTGGATGTAAGCTTTCTTAAACTATAAGTCAGAATAAACCCTTTGCCTGAGATAGATAGATGGATGGATGGGTGAATAGATAGATAGATAGACAGACAGAGAGGCAGATAGATAGATTTAAGATTGGTTGATTAGGATAGATAGATAGATAGATAGATAGATAGATAGATAGATAGGATAGATAGATTAGATGAATAGTTAGGTAGATAGATGAATGGATAGGTAGATATATGGATTGATAGATAGATAGACAGACAGATAGAGAGATTGAAGATTGGTTGATTAGATAGAGAGATAGATTGGATAGATAGATTAGATGGATAGATAGGTAGGTAGATAGATGAATGGATAGACAGATATATGAATAGATAGATTGATAAGATTGGATGGATGGATGGATCAATAAATAGATGGATAGATTGATTGATTAGATTAGATGGATAAATAGATTAGATGACAGATCGATAGATTTATTGATTATATTAGATTGATGGATAGATGGATGGATGGATGGATAGATACATTAGATGGATAGATAGGTTAGATGGATAGATAGATGATAGATAGATAGATAGATAGATAGATAGATAGATAGATAGATAGATTGAATATGTACCTGTGAATTAGTCTGTCTTTGTATCTCATCTAATGGGAGTAAAGCACTGGGATCTGTCTACTCTGTTTCCATCATTCAGTCCAGATGCCTATTAACAAATCAATACATGATTAAAATGAAGTATTGGTAAGCATAAGCTGTGAAGAGGAATGAAATTATGTTATCCTGAGGAAACTGGGTGGAACTGAAAATCATGGTAAGTGAAGTTAGCCAGATGCAGACTAATGCCATGTATTTTCTCTCAGATGCAGAATTTAGGTATAATACCACATTTTGTGCATGGGTAGAAATATAATGAAAACTGTTGTTTTATACAATTAGTATTTGCTGACAAAAATTTTTAAGAAGAATAGGTGATGGCATAAATGTGGATTTCTAATAATGTGGGTTCTTTTGGAAACCTCTGACTTTCCTGCCATCTATATTTAAACACACCAAGGCTTGGTAATAGGTTGATCCAGGCATTTATAATTTGTTCCATTGTTATTATCCATGTAAAATGCCCCCCATAGACTGATGTGTTTGAGTCCTTGGTGCCCAGCTGATGGCACTGTTCTAGATGCAATGGAAACTCTGAGATGAATGAGTGAGTTTAGGCCAATTGGGGTGGGACTTGAGGCTTATAGCCTGGCCCTGCTTCTGATCTTCCTTTTGGTTCTTGATCTAGCAGGATAGGAGGAGCTCCTTCCTCACACACTCCTGCTGCTATGGGTGGGACTTCCCCAGAGTCTATGGAAGGCAAATTAAATCTTCTCGCCTTAAGTTGATTCTGTCCTGATACAGACCATACAGTGCTAAGACCATACAGTGCAGTCCATTCACTCATTTAGTGATTTTGAATTATACAGTACACCATTAACTATGATTATTGTAATGTGCAACAGAACACCAGAACCTATTCTTGTGTTTCCCAACCAACACCTTCTTTCCTCTGTCTATCCCTGCCTCCCCCACCTCTGGTAGTCCCCTACTGTCTGTTTCTATGGACCCAAATGAAATCATGCAGTATTTGCTCTTTTACAATTGGCTTTTTTTTTTTTTTTTTTTTTTTTTTTTTTTTGTAGATTACATCATTAGTCTCTAGGTTCATCCAGGGTTTGTTGCAAATGAACTTCCTTTTGGTTTTTCTCCATCCATTCATTCTCTGTTGGAGATTCGCAATGCACTAAAGTCTGGGCCATGTTGATGCTGCAGTGAACACAGACATGCAGACAGCTCTGAAATACCCAAGAGTGAAATCGCAGGGTCATATGTCAGTTCCATTATGGCAATGCTGACTTCCATCATCTCCAGCCCTCTACAGAATTCCATCTTCTCCATGTCTTTGGGGGAACTTTTGTCATACCTCCTTTTAGTCACAGTCATTCTAACAGGTATGAGTCAACATCGGGGGCTTAATTGATATTTCTATTTGTTAGCAATCCTGGGCATTTTTTCATCTGTACATCTTGTCTCAGAAAAGTCTGTTGGGATCCTTTGCTAATTTTGTGATTTAGTCACTTGCTTTGTGGCTTTATTGAGCAGTGTAAGCTCATCATGTATTTTCTGAACTGGCTCTTTGCTCGGCATCTGATGTGTAGGTTTGTTGCATCCTTCAGGTTTTCTTCACTCCGTTGCTATGTGAAATTCTCTGATTCTTAAGCATTAATATGAATTATGAAAATTAATGATATAGGAAGAAAAGTATTTTGAATATTTCTATGATTTTATTTTCCTAACAAAGGCCCCCTTCCTTCACAGAGTCTCTCTATTGCCTTGGTTGAGCCTGAGGCCACCAATAACTAAACATTTCATGAGAATTGATCCTCATCTTCAAGGTGGTTGCAGCTGGCTGAGCAGATAAAATTAACTATAAAATCAGTCTGCTTCCTTCCCAAAGTACAAAAGATGTGCTACATTATTCTAAGGGAGCTTTGCTATGACTTTAGTGAACAGTATGACTTCTGGTAACAGTGAAAATTTATTTCACTTTTAAAAACTTCATTTTCAGTTTGAAACTTCTTGTTTGGTTGCATTTAGTAAGCAAAAGTGGAAAATGTTCAATTTAGGGAAGTATATTAAATATATGATAATTGTAGTTGGAAAGTTTCTCTGGTGCTGCCTGGCCCCATGGTCCCAAAGCTGCTTATAAAATAATCACTCAGAGGCTTAATATTATTTGCAAACTGTGGTCTATGCCAGGCCTCTTGCTAGTTAACTCTTATAACTTAAATTAACCCATTTCTATTAATCTATGTTTTGCCATGTGTTCCATGGCTTACCAATCTGCTGGCATGTTGTTCCTTGGGCAACAGACTGACGTTTCCCTAGACTCCACCTTTCTCCTTCCTGTCTCTCTCCTTGGATTTCCCACCTGCCTCTAGGCTGTCTTGCCATAGGCCAAAGCAGCTTTATTATCCAATGGGAGCAACACATATTCATAGCATACAGAAAGATGTCCCACAGCACTTTTACACTCATGAATATAAGATAGATGATAAAAAACATATTTTTTAAATTTTGCCAATATACCTTCTTCTCAGCACCCCATGGAACCTTCTTTAAAATCAACCACATACTTTGCCACAAAGCAAATCTCAACAGATATAAAACAATTGGAATAACCTCCTGTGTTCTATCAGACCACCATGGTTTAAAGTTAGATTTCAACAACAACAAAAACTACAGAAAACCTACAATCTCATGGAAACTGAATAATGCTCAACTAAATTACCAATGGGTTAAGGAAGAAATAAAGAAAGAAATTAAAGACTTCCTAGAGATAAACAAAAATGAAGACACCACATACCCAAACTTATGGGACACTATGAAAACAGTGCTAAGAGGAAAATTCATAGCACTAAATGCCCACATAAACAAGTTGGAGAAATCCCACACTAGTGACTTAACAGCATACCTGAAAGCTCTAGAACAAGAAGAAGCAAAGTCTCCCAGGAAGAATAGATGCCAGGAAACTATCAAAGTGATAGCTGAAATCAATAAAATAGAAACAAATAGAACATTACAAAAAAATTAATGAAACAAAGAGTTGGTTCTTTGAGAAAATCAACAAGATAGACAAGCCCTTATCCAAACTAACCAAAAGACAGAGAGAGAGCATCCAAATTAACAAAATCAGAAATGAAAAGGGGGACATAACAACAGACATTGAGGAAAGCCAAATACAAATAGACTAGGTATTGTAACTATAATTCTTGCTTGATAACAGTTTGTTACATATAATTTTACTATATTAAACCTAAAGCCTTCCTTTTTGATTAGATAGAAAAGGGGAAGTGCTGTGGGATGTCTTTCTGCATGCTGTGAATATGTGTTGCTCCCATTGGTTAATAAACAAGCTGCTTTGGCCTATGGCAAGGCAGCATAGAGGCAGGCAGGAAATCCAAGAAGAGACAGGAAGGAGAAAGGTGGAGTGTGAGGAGATGCCAGCACCCCCAGGAGAAGCAAAATGTGAAAGTATCAGTAAGCCACGGCCACATGGTAACTTATAGATAAATAGAAATTGGTTAAGTTACAAGAGCTAGCTAGCAAGAAGCCTGCCATAGGCCATACAATTGGTAATTAATATTAAGCCTTTGAATGATTATTTTATAAGCGGTTGATGGAGCGTGGGGCTGGGCAGGATCTGAGGAATGAGGGACTGCAGGGCCAGGAGAGATCAGAGAAACCTTCTGGCTACAGATAATAGATATTTTTCTGGTTTAGGGCAAGGAGTACAAAATAATTTCTTCTCAGAGGTGGGGAGGCATGGTTTTGATGTCATGAGTGCTTGAGATTATGTGATGGTAAGGGACTAAATTCTGCCTGCTTGAGACACAGAACAGGGCACAGTTGTCACAGGCACCTAAGGGACTTCCTCAAATAATCCAGATTATTCCAAACAGAACACTACCAGTTTATAGAATAATTAATTAATTGCTAATGAATTGTAACCTCAAGAAACATAGGGGATAATAAATAATACTCATTATCAGATAATCAGCTGATGACTGCTCTTGGCAAGATTCAGACTGGAGTTCAGTTCTAGAAATATAAAATCTTTTGTCAATAAAGTGACAAAGAGGATTGTTTAAGCTGAAGTCTAGCATCCATGAAGCTGCAGAGGAATTGAATTATTTTGAGTAGTTCGAAAGTATATTAGTTAGCTATGTTGACCATGGTAAGGCATTAAAAACCACCCCAGAGCCAGTAGCTAAACAGAGAAATTATTTTCAGTGACTTGGCAGTTGGCTGGCATGGGTCTGCTTCGTTCATTCCAGAGCTCTGCTGTTGAATGTTCTGAATCCTCATCGGGGTAGCAGATGAAGAAAGACAAAGGAGTTACAGCAAGTCAAGCCCCCAACACACAAACATATTTTAGGCCTTTGTTTGGGTCGACTCTACCCATTGTCCCTCAGCCAAAGAGAGAATGCCAGTCATTTCGCTGGTTCCAAAATTGAAGTTCAAAGAATTGTACCACTTCCAGGTTCTGGGGTGGTATGTGACCACACTGGGACTTGACTGCAAGGCCACTCACCTATGAGAGTCTCCTTTGCATCACGGAGCCCTGTGATTTGCACTGAGTTAGGAGTTGTCCTAGACAATTTCACAATTGAAATATAGAAAAATGCTTCTTTGGGACAAAAGTCCATGACTCTGTGTTTTTTTTTTTTTTTTTATTTTTTTTATTTTAAGTAAATTTATTTTACAACATCATTTAGTTCAACATAATAGCCACAGATTCCCCTGTTCTCCCCCTCTCGCCCCCCTCCCCTCCCCCAGCCCACCCCCCATTCCCACCTCCTCCAGATCAAGGTCTCCCCTGAGGACCGGAATCGACCTGGTAGACTCAGTCCAGCCAGGACCAGTCCCCCCCTCCCAGACCGAGCCAAGTGTCCCTGCATATGTCCAGGATTCAAACAGCCAACTCATGCAACAAGCCCAGGACCCGGCACCAACACACGGCTGCCTCCCAAACAGATCAAGCCAAATGACTGTCTCACCCGTTCAGGGGGCCTGATGCAGTTGGGGGCCCCTCAGCCTTTGGTTCATAGATCCTGTGCTTCCATTCGTTTGGCTATTTGTCCCTGTGCTTTATCCAACCCTGGCTTCAACAATTCTCGCTCATATAAACCCTCTTCTTTCTCACTAATTAGACTCCCAGTGCTCCACCAGGGGCCCAGCCATGGATGTCTGCATCCAGATTCCTCAGACCTTCCTTGGATGGGGTTTATGGCACAACTAACAGGGTGTCTGGCCATCCCATCACCGGGGTAGGTCAGTTCCTGCCGTCTCTCGTCCATTACCAGCAGTCTTTTCTGGCGGTATCTTTGTGGATCTCCGTGGGCCTCCCTAGCTCTCTGCTTCCTCCCCTTCTCATGTGGTCTTCATTTACCATGGTCTCCTATTCGTTGTTCTCCCTCTCTTTTCTTGATCCAGCTAGGATCTCCACGACTCTGTGTTTTAAAGAACAAATAGTAAGAGTCATGGGTTTTGCATACCCTAATGTCTGATGTCTGTTGTTCAAATCTGGCTCTGTAGTAGGAAAGCAGCAATAGATGTAAACAAAGGCATGTAACTATTTCCCAATAAAACTTTATTTATAACAAAGTAAGTGGTTGGGACTGGCTTGAGCACTGGATTTGACCTCCTGGTTACAAATTTTCACGAATGTGATACAGCAGATTATGTTCTGTAAATTTCCCCTGGAAAACATCAGATGTTATTTTGCTATTCTTATAGGATTACATTAACCCATGTCGTGTATTCTCTGACCTGTATCCTCTTACCAGGAAACTGAAACTAAACGAAATCCACAGTTGTTTCCAAAGCTGAGGTTATTACTACATAATTCCTGTTTGTTTTATAAGTCATCAAGTGTTAATTGGAAAATAAATTCTTAGATGCCTGCCCCATGCTTCCATCTGGATTAGTAATTCCTGCTGGATTCTGTTCGGCACACTGCCGCTCTGGATCCTTATCACAGGGTTTCCACAGAGACTGTCTTCTGGCCTCTGACATTCTCTCTGAGCAATCAGAAAATGCTTTAAGATCAAGAGTAGACAATTTTCTTTTCTGTGGAAGAAAAACGACTTGGCAAATTAATGTAGAAATGAGTCATTCGTTTCTATTTATTTACAGCCGGGAAACGTTTAGTATCCAATTTACGAGGGAGATTTGTTCTTCTTCTTGCTGAGCAAAGGGCACTCTGCCTTAGTATACTCTCTAAATTTTGTCTAGAAGATTTTCAGTTGAGTTTCCCTCTTTCTCCTGTTTGTCTCATGTGTATTTCCTCGTGCACTTATTGGACTACAGCTTAGGGCATCACTGGCTGTCTCATGCCACCTGGAAGCAGTTTCATCAACTCCCCATCTGAATTTCCAGTTATTCCTTCATTTGTGTGTCAGGTAGAGGCTCACCGTGTAGCCCAGGCTGGGTTAGAACTCACGCCAACCCCCCTGCCTCAGCTTCCCAAGTGCTGAGATTATAGGACAAGCCACCATTCCTAGTTCTAACTCCTTAGGAAGCTTAACTGCAGGAATTCCTTCCTAAACAGAGACCTTACATTTTCAAGGTGTTCTCTGCATAAAAATCTGCACTGTTCATTTGGATCCTGAATCTCGGCTCCTTTCTTTGCATCTCATCATTGATGTGTTGGGCAGAGTGGGCCCCAAATCAAAGATGCTCCTTTAGATGTGAAGGTAAGATGTGTGTGTGCTCTATGATATGCATGTTAGGTGTACTGAATTCTCCCCCACCCACCACATCCCTCCTCTCTCTCTCTCTCTTCCTCCCTATTTCTCCCCCATCTGTCTTTCCTTCTCCCTACCCTTTTCTATCTCTGTTTTTTCCCATTCTCTTCCTCCCTCCTTCCTCTTGTCCTCTGTCTTTCTTTTCTCTTCTCTCTCTCTTTCATTCTCGGCCCTTTTCTTTCCTCTCCTTTATTCCATCCTCCTCTTTCTCTCCTCTCACTTCCCTTTTGTCTGTTTCCCTCCCTTCATCTGTTTCTCTCCTCCAGCTCTCTCTCTTTCCTGTCTCTCCTTTTCTTCACCTATCTCCTTTCTCCTTCATTCTCCTTACTCTTTCCTCCTCCTTTGTCCTCCCCTCTCTTCCCTCCTCCCTCTTTTCCCTTTCTTCCCCTTCTGTCCCCTCCCCTCTTCTCTCTCCCTGTCTTATCTCTCTCTTCAAGGTAGGTTTGAAGCTAGGTACTGACCTAGCAGAAGTCAGTACAATTTCAGTCCTTTTAAAATGAATTTGTCAGTCATCCTTGAGATTCAGTAGCTTTATTTGACAGATAAGTGAGGGTGAGCCATACTTTCATATTGTATTTATGAGGGGAAGCAGAAAAGGAGCATAAAGTGAAGTCTGGTAACTGAGTTGACTTTATTTGTAGACTATTTATTCAAAGGAGTAAAGAAACTCCTTACTAGGAGCCTCTCCTATGTGCCTCCAAGGAGTCAGGAAAATGTGCTTGCCTCAGAGTAGGCCATGGCAAGGCTGGACCTGGAACCCAGCTCTGTTCACCACCCTTGTGCTGTGCAGGTCCTGGCTCTGAAAGGCTGTCTAAGCAAAGCTCCTGGAATTCCATGACCCTGAAGACAGCAATGCCTCCTTTAATTTAACTCACACACTCACTTGTTTTCTGACTCTTATGCACACTGAGTTCCTGCACTGTTTAAACTGGACCACAGCAAACCTTCAGATGCCTCAAGTCTCCTTTTAAATAGAAAATGCAGCACGTTAATTGGTGCTATTGTCTCTGAAGACACTTCACAAGGGTGACCTGGCTAGCTGGAGGGTTCTATTCCTCCACCCACTAAAGAGTTGAAAGATGAGATGATGGTCCAGAGAAACAGAAACCTCAAGTTTACTGACAAGCATTACCATCTCCCAGGATGGGGAAGAGGCCTCTGAACTGGGAAGCACTGACTCTAAGGAGGACTATGTTTTCTGTGGGTCAAGTATTCCCTCCTCAGAGACCTCCCCATTGAGAGTAAGGTGTTTCAACACTGCTTTTAGCATGAGAATTATGTCCTCTGCTTCTGACCTTGAGCATGGAAACAGATGCAATAGAGACCTCTATCTCTGTCTATCTCTGTCTCAGGCACAGGTATGGTAATGACCAGTTGTGACTAGCTTGGGACCTAGCCCCCCTTTTCTTTTTGGTATAAAGTTTGGGGCGGGTGGGGTGAAACCTACTGTGGGTGGAGAGAGTGGAAATTTACTCTAAGGGAAGGGTACGGCCCTTCCCCCTTTCTTCCATCCTCAAGCCCCGGGCCTCAGGAACTGCATGGATTTCTAAATGTTGTACAGCTGTCTCTGTTGAGAAGCAAAGTCAGTCAGTGTCTAATAGTGCTTCTGTCTGGTAGTATTAGTCTAAGATTGCACATATGTGGACGCAGTTAATTCTTTTACCAAGCTTCAGGAGGATGTGCACCTGTCATTCCAATGTAACAAAGGACTAGAGAGACAGAGTTATGTCTGCATTAATTCCCATCTATTGCAAGAAGAAGCTTCTCTGATGAGGGCTGAGTGAGGCAGTGATCTATAGGCATAGCAATATGCCACTTTATTGCTATGGTCCTTTAGTTGAATAACAGTATTAGGTTTTCCTCCAGGCCCATGAGCTATCTAGTCTCAGGCTCTTGGCTCCTCTAGTGGTATCAGTTGTGAGCTCTGTCTCATGGAGTTGACCTTAAATCCAACCAGTAAGTGGCTGGTTACTCCCACACTATTTGTACCACTATTATACCAGCATAGCATATCTTGCAGGCAGGTCACTGTGGTAAGTCACAGTGTTTGTAGCTGGGGAATATTACCTTTCTCCTCCCATAGTGTACAGAGGTCTTTCAGTACCTTGAACACTAGTCAGGAGGGGTAAGCTTCTAGTTAGGCACCAGCTCAATTCCTCTATGTTTAATGGCATAAGTAAGAACACCTGGCTTTTTTAAAAAGAATATATAGACTTTGGGGAATTGAACTTAGGTTCTTACCCTTGTAAGACAAGTTCCTTCCTGATTGAGACATCTCCCCAGCCCAGGATGAGATCCTTTCTTTCCCCGAGGACTACAAACTTCTCATACATCTGTGCTGTTGGTTTTTGTCAACTTGACACAAATCTAGACATATCTGGGAAGTGGGAATCTTAACTGAGAAAATGCCTCCATAAGATTGGCCTATGGGCAAGTCTGCTGGGCATTTTCTTGACTGATGATTGATGTGGAAGGACTCTACTCACTATGCTGTGCTAGTGGTCCTGGGTCCTATATAAGAAAGCGGGCTGAGCAAGCCATGTGGAGCAAGCCAATAAGCAGCACCCCTCTGTGGCCTGTTTCATTTCCTGCCTGCCTCTAGGTTCCTACCTTAAGTTGCTGCCCTGACTTCCCTAAATGATAAACTGCAAACTGTAAGATGGAATAAGCCCCCTTTTCCTCAGGTTGCTTTTAGTCATAGTGTTTGTTTGTTTGTTTGTTTGTTTTTCTGTAGCAATAGATACCCTAACAGGACCCATATGGAAACAGCCTAACAGGAAGCAGTTGGCCCAATAGTGGCTTGGATTTCAGTCTTAATTCCATTCTATAAGAACAGTTTGAAATAAATCTATTTAAGATCTAGCAGGAAAGTGTTATTAGGGAATCACATTTGGTGACCCCACTATAGAGAAGCAGCGTTCACTTTTTAAGAGTGTGATCTTTCCCAACAACTTGAAAATTCTATTTGCAAAATTAGATTTAGGCTTCATATCTACACAGCCTAGCCCAGTACATGTAGTAGGCACACATCAGTGATCATTGCACATTGATTGTATAACTGTCTGAGCAAATAATAAGTGTTGAGAGATTCAGTACATCTGATCACAGGATCAGCCTCAGATTAGTCTCACTAATGAGCAAAGCACTCAGGAGAAATCTTCTCAGCCTCTTAGAATACTTAAGGGAACTCTAGAACTTACAGGCATGCTGGACTGTCTACTCCTTCTCCCCTGATGAGATAATCATTAATTTAGGAGGAGGAAGTATGATCTAGACCTGTTTGGTGTCCATACCTTGTGAGTAGGTGGAGATAGATGCTCATTCCTTTTCAGGATGGTTCTGTTGTGCTGGCATCACAAGACCCCCAAGCAAGACCACCACAGAGCCGATATCCAGTGCAAAACACAAAGGGGTTTATTGATAACAAGCAAGCTCATGCTTGGTCCGTGTTCAACATTCAACACAGAGGTGGAGGAGGATGCCCCCCCCCCAGCACTCACTTTAAGGGGTTTATATAGAAAACGTTTACATGCTGCTTGGGATTGGACAGGGGGGCTAGGGGTGAGGTAGTTCTTTGAAGTTACTGGCTAAACTATAAGCATGTGGTTACTGATGGCTAACAGGATTCAGGGTATCTACAGAGACATAAATTTTTACTCCCTATGTCCTGCTTTTGTTGAACCCAGGATATATACATTCAGATTTATTATTCCAGTCCTATTCTCCCCTGATTTCAGCTTCTGGTTAGTTGAGGCCATTACTCTCCGTATCTTGTTTTGCCAAGCCCAGGATATATAGATTTACTGTTTCAGCCTTATTTTCCCATAAGTTCAACTTCTGGTCAGTTCTAAAACTGCTGGTCAGCAAACACATTTAGAGGTGGGGGGAGCATCTCACAAGATGGCTACTGATTTTTCCCTTTCAGTTCCAGGTAGATGGCTAACTTCTGGTGCATGATGCTATATTTTAAAAAACAATGGATGCCACTAGTGGGAAAAACACTGTCTATTGTTGTGAAGAGACACCATGACCATGACAACTCTTACAAGGAAAACATTTAATTGGGGTGGCTCACTCACAGTTTCACAGGTTTAGTCCATTATCATCATGGTGGGGAACACAGAAGCTTGCAGGCAGACTTGGTGCTGGCTACATCTTGATCAGAAGGTAACAGGAAGTGTCTGAAACACTGGGTGATATCTGTAGCACAGGAAACCTCAAAGTCCACCCCCACAGTGACACACTTCCCCCAACAAGGCCACACCTACTCCAACAAAGCTACAGCTCCTAATAGTGCCACTCCTTATGAGCTTGTGGGGGCCAATTACATTCAAACTACCACAAAGACCAAGCCAGTATCTTTGTTTTCATTTCAGAAATAGTATTGGCATCAGGTTTGTGGCACCATAAGGACTAATATTAGGTAGTCTGTCACATTTCTGAATGAGAACAACATATGAAAATGAGAGAAGGAGACAGAAATAATTCCATTAGTCTGAAACAAAACAAAAGGAAAACATTTGCTGTTGCTATGATCCCTTTTTTGACTCAAAAATGGAAACTATTTTTCTATGTCTCCTTGCATGCCGATCTACAATATAACCTTTATGTTTAGTAAAAAGTGAAGGCTTAACAGGCAAGAGACCCCAGGCCTAAGCCAGGAGTGTGAGCCTTGAGTCAGTGCTGCTTTGTTTTTCTATTTTGTGAAACACTGTGTCTGGTTGGGAAGAATTCCCTATGTCCCCTCCCCCCCCACCCCCCCATTCCCTGATTTTCCTCAGCAGGCAGTATGCTGTGTGAAGTGAATCCATTTTGAAGGGATCCTTACTTAGCTTTATTAGATGCACATTAATCCCTCCATAAGAAAGAATTTACCACCCAACAAAACACTAGAAAGATCTGAGCTTAATGGCCCGGTTTAGCAAGATAAAGGTGCCTGGGTCTGTTTTGTTTGAAAGGCAGGTGCTCCCATTGTGCCAGAGGCTCTGGCCTCAGATCTCAGTTGTTGGAGAGCCCGAGGACATCTGGTTGGGAAGTGACTTGTAGATGTCTCAACTCTGCTGAATGCAATATGAAGAACAGTCTGTGTGACTGACAGTCATGTCAGTGTGCGCCACGCCTTCAAATGGCAGCTTTAGATACAGTGGGTTGTCTGTCTGGTTGTTACCACCAGTTGTTAGGAGTGACTTGACAGTTAATTAGATAGGAGTTGCCTTCCCCTGAATCCTATCAACTATCTTTTCATCAATCTACCCATCCATCTATTCATCTATCCATCTATCTGCCCATGGAACTGTCATTCAGTTCTGTTGTAAAAGAATATCTCCTTTCTTGAAGCCTACTACAGTTATAAATAAACACTCTAAACATTATTTGTTTTGATTCAGAATTCTTTATTATTTGCCTGGGGACACGTATTTCACTCTCCACCCCCCCCCCCCCTGCTCCTTATCACTTAGTTTGGGCTTCTTCCTAAACCTCAGATTAAGTCCTATCTCAGAGGGTTGTCCTGAGACTCACATGTGTTAATAGGCATAAAGCTGTTAGTGGTGTTTCCAGGGTGGATTAGCTCCCTAGCCTGTGGTGTTTGCCTGCACTTGGCTGCCTGTCTCCTATTGCTTTCTAAACCCTTAACGGGGCTTTAATGAAAATGATGATTTCTAAGGAAAGAGGTATCTGAAAGGACCAATTTAAACAGAATGGGCTTTACTGCAAGGCTCTTCTGAAATCATAATTAATTGATTGACAGGATGGAGTGGACCCCAAAGGAGCCTATCATTCAGGAACAGGAAGGAAGAGGTGCTGTTCTCAGGGCTTGGTTGGATACATAGATCTCATGGATCTTACGCCTACAAAGCTCTGAAGATGCAGTTCAAGAAGCATGGTGTCTACCTGACCTTGACGAGTCAGCACCATACCCAGTTCAGCTTCTAGGCCCAACCCAGCTTGTATGTTCTCATGGTGCCCCGGGGAATTAACTACTGTTGAAAGTTAGTCCTTCCCAGGGATGAGCTCCCTAATTGGTTATCTATACCAAGTGGTCAGCTCTAAAAGGACACATGTTGAAGCAACTCTAAATGAATCTAGAAGGTTATATTTATATATTTGAGTCTCACAGCAACCCTCTGAGGCTTAATCTGAGGCCTTATATATTTATATAAAAATATTTGTGTGTCTATGTGTGTTTTACAATAGTACTTAAAAAGAGGCCATGCATTTTAGAGGCAATGAGGGGCATGTGAGGAATTGGATGGAGAAAAGAGAAAGATGTAAGTGTCCACACACACAAAGTCAAGAAATTAATTTAATAAAAAAAGAGACATCTGATGGTCTGAGTTTAAGTTACATGATTTCTCTAGGGCTTTACTGGGCATATTGAAAAAAGGGCTCCTTCTCCTGAAGTCCTATGGCTGTGGGACAGTTCAGGACATTGCTTCTTCCACAAGGTGGACACAAGAACTCCAGGTGCCAATCAGAGGCGGAAACAGTGCTGGAGGCCACCCAGCCAGCAAATGTGACAGTCAGCATGGTTTTACAGACCCCGAATCCAACAGTTCTCAGTCTGTGTCAGTGAACTTATGGTCTTGATTGATTCTGGTTTGTTCCTCTAAGGCAGGCCTTTCCATCTCTCAGGGAGTTTTAATCACTTCTGGACCATCTCCAATTCTTGTTAAGTCTTTATTGAGCTGTGGCAATCGGAGTTGACAATTCTGTATGCTAGTGCGCTGTGCTTGGCTTCAGGGGAAGAATAATGCATTTGTTTTCCTGTCCAGTACTCTCAGTCAACATGAATGATATTTATTGGAAGAAAATAGTTTCATTTTTATATTGGCTGGACTTGTAGCAATGCAAGCCTTGTGAGCATAGAAGAGGATTTACATTTAAGAACCAAAGGGTGGAACAAAGATGGGCGAAACCTGACCTCATGCAGGACAGGTGGGAAAATAAATGGATATCTGCATTTCTACACATCCCAGTGGATTTATCTTAATGGATAGATCTATTGTCTACATGCAGACAGGCTTTGGTTTGGGTCTTAGGCACAGCTTAACTTGATGGTCGCTTATGACAGAATAAGCCTGTGGCATTTGCACAGTCGTTTTTAATGTCACCGAGTCTCAGTTGTGTCACCAGCAAGACAGGAGTGAGTAACAGTGCCAAGCAGGCTGGGCTTCAGGACGATCCATGCAATTGCGTTTGCTGAGGCTGAGTGTCTGGCACATGGTAGGAATAAAATCCAAAAATCCAATTTCCTTTTCCCTGGGCACCAAAGAGACAAGGAGATGTGAAGTAATTGAAATCACTGGGTCCCGTTGAAATTAGTAGGAGGGGACCCCAGCACGGGAACCTGGAGCTGGCCTTCAGTGGAGACAAGCAAATATCAGTAAAAAAGGTGGGATAACATAAATGAAAGAGATAAGTTCCTTAAACCCGGTATGCTGACTCTTGCCTGTAACCCTGGCCCTCAGGAGCCTGAGACAGGGGCATCAGGAGTTAAAGGCATCCTCAGATACACAGTTCAGAGGCCAGCCTGGGGTACGTGAGGCCTTGCCACAAACCAACCAACAAAAACAAATATGAAAGCAGGAAGTGTACAAGATCTGTTTCCTCCTGATTATTAGAATACTAATTTAAAAAAAGAATAGAAGATGATGGTAAGATATCTGCCCCGCTGAGGAGGTGGGAGGTTGGAGGTTGGTTGGGGGTATTGCAGAACTCAGGCTGGAAATCAAAATAACAAAGTGATAAATTCATTCCAATGGCCTGGCCTATGCCAGGCTAGATTGACTGGTCTATTAAGTGAAGAATACTTTCTTTTCAAACTTTTTGAAGTCTCACATAGCCTATGACGGGTTTTTGGTCACTGATTCTCTTCTGATCTCCCCACCACCACCAGTACCACATTGTCTGCGTTTGAGTTGCATACTATGCCTGTCCTTCCAAGGTTGCCTAACTCAGATAGAATGCTTAGGATTGGCTACTTAGACCCACATACTTTTCAGTTGAAAAAAAAAAAATTAAAGCTCCAAGAGAGGGCATAAGGTGCCAATGATGATGACTTGGGAAGCACCACGTTAGAAAACAAACAAACACAAGGTGAGTATCTTGTGGGTGAGTATCAAGGTGGGTATCTTGTGGGTGAGTATCTCCTGTATTACATGTGGCATCAACTTGGACATCTTACCTGGTCTTTTCCATACATCAAGGATAACAATTCATGCCTTGGTGTGGCTCTGGGGTTGAAATAAGGAGCTACCTGCAGAACATGGGTTCAATAAATCCCAGCTCCCTTCTCTATCCCCTGGAGCTGATTTGTGTTCTGAAATTTAAAGAGAGGGTAATACCTCTTCTCCAGGGAAGAATCCTAGGGCAGAAGCAAAACGACCACACACTTCTGAGCATAACTGGGTTTTGCCTTTGGTCTTTTTCTGGTTAGTATCACTGAGGAAAGGAGGATCAGACTCCAGTACTCACTGTGCCTGGGGCTGGTGTCCTCCTCCAGACCCTGGTTGGAGTGTAGGCTGGCATTTGGGGGCTGAGAGAGATGGCTGTCATCTCCATTAAGAATAACTGTGACCCAGCCTCCACAGCTCTACAAATGTATATAGCTCTCATATGGGGCTATGTGTGGGCAATTTCCATCACTGTGGGGAAATGTCTGACACAAAGGAGGCAAGATTCATTTTGACTCAGTTTCAGAGTTTCCGGACCACCAAGGGAAGGAGGCAGAGAGAAATGCCCATGGTAGCTGTCTTCATCCTTTATCCCCTCTATGCCATCTACGGTATGATGCTGCCTGCCTTCAGTCTTGGGCTCCCCCATCTTAGTTAATCCTCTCTGCAGTCACCTCACTGACAGACTGAGCATGAGTCATGTGCTTTACTGATCTCTGATCTTTGCAACCCAATCAGATTGATTGTCACAATCACTAATCAGGATGTTGCTCTTGGATTTCATTCTTTCACCCAATAGTTCATCTTTTTTTTATGTCTGAAGCTTCTTCTTCCCAAGGATGTTTAGATACTATTGTTACATGTTTATGTCTGTAAATGACAGATTGTGTTTAAAATGTTTTTACATTCATAAAAGCCATGTTACATTGTATGACATTTTACCACAGAGTATTGTATGTGTGCCATGTGTGCCTGCACTGTTGTGCACACACAGAGTTGTGCATGTATGTTCCTGTGTTCTAGTGCAAGCATGTGTATGCAGGCACACATGCTCGGGTCAGAGGTCAACCCCAGGTTTCCATCCTCAGTCACCAGCCACCTTGATTTTTGAGACATTAATGATCCCCTGGGACCCCCCTTTATCTGTCTCCCTACTGCTGGGATTACAAGCACACTCCACCACATCTTGTTTTTGTTTTTACTTGGGAACTGGGGATCAAACTCAAGTACTTGCACTTGTGTGGCAAGGACTTGAGAGACCGGACCCTCTCCCCAGCACTCCACGCAGCACTTTTGGCATTTATCCGGGCTTGCTTATGTCCAAGTTCACTCATCTTAATTACTGTATGTTAATCAATTGTGTAGACTGTCCACATCTTACTATCTTACTTAGCCCTTTTCTTGCTGACTAGGTTTTACAATGGAAAATAATGCTGGGATTAATGTGCTGGTCAAATCTCTCCTGCCATGTGCATCTTTAACTTCCTTTAAAGTTCCCAACTTGCTGCTAACCGTTGGATAATCATTGTTCCAATGGTTTATTCCCAGGCTTATTTATTTTATCATGACTTGTTAACGCTCGTGATGGTTAAGAATCCCAAATTTACTGTTTTTGTTCATGTGGCATAAATCACATGGTCAATTATAGCAGGAAATGGGCAGCCTGCTGTCAACAAATTTCTTATTGTATGTGGGCAACAAGCTTCTGTGGTTCGTTACTGTTCTGTGAGATCATGTGAATGTTGACTCAGGCAGCTGAGCTTTGGTGATTCACTTGAATCACCTTTAAGCCTGTGGGATGCAAATTCCTCGACATGTTTTGATCTTTCCTAATCTCTTTGCTCTGTGCCTTGGAGCACTTCTCTCCTGATCAGACCCAAACACCCACATGCTCCAGCTGTTTAACTTTTTCTTTGGCTTCCTTGTAGGTAGGGCTGCTGGTGTTTCATTAGCTGCACAGAAATGTCATCACCAGAGGAAAGACTTTTGTTGTTCTTTGAGTTTAGTTTGAGTATTTCTTTGTTGTGCTTGACAGTACTAATACTGAAGTAACCATGACTCTATGTGGACTATGGAAAGCAGCTCATTGGTTGAACTGAACAGTCTGCCTTAGTTGCCAATTTGTATCATCAATCAAAAGTCACAAGACATAAAAAGTTTCATGCAATCACAAGTTTATTTAGTTTCAGAGGGGGTGTAGAACAGGGAATATTGTCATTTATACCTTCAGGAGTATGTCGGAGCCTGATGGCCACGCATGGTTTGAGACTTGTGTTCCAAGATGCAGATCATGAAACTCCAGCTACTTCATCAGCGTGGGAAAGCAGCAGGGTCTGAGAACCTTTACCTTGAGAGCTCAGAGTCTCCCATTCCACTCCTCAACACCACCACTCCAGGGACCAAACTCTTCATGTATGTATTGCAGCTATTAAGATCAACTTCCTGGCTTTCTTGTAAAATTGACAGAAGAGACAAATAAAACCATCTTAGATTTTTTTTTAAAGTAATTTATTGTTTGACATTTCATGCATGTAAACAATTTATTCTGTTCACGTTCATTGCACCACCCTCTACACTTCTTGGTTCTTATTTAGTTAGTTAGTTACTTCTTTAGTTATTTAGTTAGTTTTGGCTTTGTGATGTACTGGGCTTAACCAGGGTCTCCCATGTGGCCATGAGTGGGGAGTTATCTACTGGGGCATGAGTAGCTCCTTAGTGGCTACATCAGTGAAGACAGTGACTTCTACTCCCCCAGCAGCTCTTGACTGCCGTTGGCTTTCCTGGGGGGTCAGGGTGTCATGACCCCTCCCCTTTCTATGACTAACTGTTGCCAGGCCACATGCAGGTAACTCAGCTGCTGTGAGTTTGTGAGGACCATGTCTTTGTCATGCACTTAAGCCGGCATTCCATGGTCCTCTTCCCATCATTTAGCTCTTACACTTTTACAGTCCCTCTTGTGCAGTGTTCCTTTAGCTTTGGAGGGGCTGGTGTTGGTGTACCATTAACTAAATATTAATCAGGTGTAACATCTCATTACATGTACCAAGTGGACTTCATAGATAACCTATGAGAGGCATGTAAAAGGAAAAAACTATAACATATCATCATTCATTGGTGGTATTGGTCCTGAGTGACACACTTTTCCTGCAATATACCCTGCTTTTATAGAATGTACATTCCCCATTTATATAGTAATAATTATTGTTCCTTATCCAAAACCTCAGACATATGAATTATTATTTAATGGCAACCTTTGCTTATAATATCTGAATGCAAGATGATGATATTTACTCAGTGCTGCTGAGAGCAAGTGGAGGAATTACATGTGTGGTTAGTATAATCATCCTACTTTCTGATGTGTTTTGGGAGCTTTTAAAGATATGTTGTTCATTAGTACTTAGGGCGGCACAGTTCTCATTCCACTGCATGCCAACAATTAAGCAAATCACAAATATTTATTATGAATTTTGATTAGATACACATTTAAGTAGGTAAACTTAAGCAAATAAAATTAAGATTTAATGCCTAATTTGTTTTAAAAGTATTCTTTTATTGGGGTCAATAGCATGTAGTGTGTGTGTGTGTGTGTGTGTGTGTGTGTGTGTGTACTGAGAACTAAGCATTAGGCTACAATGTAATTGCTTATTCCTATTTTCAAAGCCAGCAACGTACACTGTTACAGACAGCTTATGTCGTGTTCTTATTTTCCTATTGACTCCTGGGCACAGTTAAAGAGCTCATTTTGTAATGCTATTATTTTCTAATCAGTGTTTCCTATGGAGATTTTATGAAGACTTTTATTTAAATTCTGTACTGGAGCATAAGAAAAAGAAAAACTAAGCAGAATGCCTGTGAAGGAAGGATGTGTGGCCACACTTTTATGCATAGATATATAATCTTGTCAGTAGAGGTTGTACCAAGTCAAACATTTGAGATGGTTCTCCTTATTGGGGTGAACTTTATATATACATTTTCTTTTGTGGTGGATGTTTTGGGGGTGTATCTTCAAGTCTTTAATGACAAGGTCTTGGTAGGAGTTCCACCCATTGCTTATAAATTGTGGTCACTGATAAATGAAAACTATTTACAAAACATACATGTTTAACAGTGATATGAGTGTAGTACAAACTCTGGCCATTCATTTCTTGGTGTTCCTTCTCTTCTCAATACAAAGTTCAGGGAGGGATGTTAGACAGCTAATATGTCAACATTCAACATTTTGGTCAGGTAGGTAAATGGAAGAGTTTTCAATGTTATAAATAATTGATTTACTTATTCAAGAATAGGATTCATCTCAAAAAGGTTGGAATGGGGCTGGGAAACTTCAACATGAAGGGCTGGCAGATTAGATCTGTACACATCAGCACAGATCAGTCAGGAGCATAGAGTAAAAGCATTACCTGATAAAACACAGAAAATGAGTAAGAAGTGGGTCCTTTTGAAGGAATGTGTCTGAACACTCCTGACAGAAGAAATAGTGTAACATAAGGTATCTTGTTACAGATATCTTGTGGAAAAAGAAATCAATAAATATTTGAAAATTCATTTGTATTTTAGAGGCAGTCAGCATCTTTCCCATGGCTACCCAACAATAAAAAATTGTTTAAAAAGAGGAATTTTTTTTCGAAGTAAAATAGAATTCTGTAAGTAAATCTGAAGTGGATATGGAGAGCTGAGAACTTTCTGACAAGTGGCTGCTGGCAAGTTTGGAGCTATGTTTCAGCAAAGTTAGCAAGCACTAGAAAATTGCAGAGATAAGTCATTTCATTTGATGTTTCTGAGATTTCTGTCTCTTTTCAGTGATAGAGATAAAGGACATGCTTTAAAGACAGTCTGCAGGCTTCACTTTAGGGTCTGCAGAAGAATTCAATATCAGATTTGAGAGTCTGAGGATTTGTCCCACTTTCATGGGGAAAAACAAAACCTCCTGATATTTATACCAGAAACTCGGAGTTTTATAGATATTATAGGATTAGATGGTAGCTGCATGGGGTTTCTTCCTGCAGACCCTTAGAGATGCTGATTATTCCATTTCATCAAATTTCAGTTGAATGGAGCAGTTGATGATTATAATATCAGTGTCCATCAGGTCACAAGACTGGCTTTGAGGCAGATGACAGGGACTAAGTACAGAATGACTTTTACTTATCGTTAAAATATCCTTAAAGGACAGCCCTATGAATTCCTGTCATGCCTGTGGCTAGATGACATTTCTGTGAACTCAGGCTCCTATTGTGGTACCAGCTTTGTGGCCTGGAGATGCCCTGGCATCCATTCTGATTCCTACCCATCAACTGATGGGCTGGACTTCAGCCTAGGCCTCATTCTGACCCACTGTGGACCTGGATGAGGGTCCTTGATGGGTGTGTTTGGTTGTTCCTCCACTACCCACCCCACCCCATCCTTGGGCCAACTAGAAAGGAGGGTTAACAGGAAGGCGAAAGAAACCAGTACTTCTTGGCTGCTTGTGTCTGGACCTCCACATTGAAGTTCCTAGTTAGATGGTTTGGTCTTGTGCTCAGTTACACACTGGCTTCTTTTTTAATTGTCTAGATCATAAAATGAATAGCCAAGATCAAGGAGATGGCCCAAGGTAAATTTTATAAATCCACAAAGCAATTATCACAGCCCCACTTGGTAGCTTGTTATCAATCTGGACCCTCAGGCCCCAAACTAGTTCAACTATGTCAGAAACTTTACACAGGCAGCACCTGGCAATCTGCATTTTTATTAAGCCTTCCAAACAATTCAGATGCATGCCAAAGCTTGAGAAATACTGTCTAGACTAGCCTTTGAAGGTGAGAAAAGAGGCTAAGGGTGCACTCCCCATCCAGAAAATGGAAGCTGTAGTCCCAAGTCTATGATGAGATGAGGCATCAACCACTGGTAGGCAATTAGTTCATAAAGGATCATGCTGGCAACCAGCATCGCAGGGAAGAGGGGCTTCCAGCAGGAGTGCCTGTCCACTGCAAGGATGACAGCAGGAGTGCCTGTCCACTGCAGAGGCTTCCAGCAGGACTGCCTGTCCACTGCAGAGGCTTCCAGCAGGAGTGCCTGTCCACTGCAGAGGCTTCCAGCAGGACTGCCTGTCCACTGCAGAGGCTTCCAGCAGGAGTGCCTGTCCACTGCAGAGGCTTCCAGCAGGAGTGCCTGTCCACTGCAAGGATGACAGCAGGACTCCCTGTCCACTGCAGAGGCTTCCAGCAGGAGTGCCTGTCCACTGCAAGGATGACAGCAGGACTGCCTGTCCACTGCAGAGGCTTCCAGCAGGAGTGCCTGTCCACTGCAAGGATGACAGCAGGAGTGCCTGTCCACTGCAAGGATGACAGCAGGAGTGCCTGTCCACTGCAAGGATGACAGCAGGACTGCCTGTCCACTGCAGAGGCTTCCAGCAGGAGTGCCTGTCCACTGCAAGGATGACAGCAGGAGTGCCTGTCCACTGCAAGGATGACAGCAGGACTGCCTGTCCACTGCAAGGATGACAGCAGGACTCCCTGTCCACTGCAGAGGCTTCCAGCAGGACTGCCTGTCCACTGCAGAGGCTTCCAGCAGGAGTGCCTGTCCACTGCAAGGATGACAGCAGGAGTGCCTGTCCACTGCAAGGATGACAGCAGGACTGCCTGTCCACTGCAGAGGCTTCCAGCAGGAGTGTCTGTCCACTGCAAGGATGACAGCAGGACTGCCTGTCCACTGCAGAAGCTTCCAGCAGGACTGCCTGTCCACTGCAGAGGCTTCCAGCAGGAGTGTCTGTCCACTGCAGGCAGCCGAAGATAATCAACACATAGTATATTTGCCACTTTCTCCACACCAAATATTTAAAGTTAACTGAGCAGAGCAGCCTTCTTCCTGAGCTGGTGTTTGGTATTCAGTCTTTAAAATATAGCACTCTAGGCAACCATCACTACACAGTGAGTACCAGACTTCCAAAATAAATCCCATTGACCACTCTGATTAAAAATGCAAAATCTCTAAGATGTTCTCCGCTTTCTTCCTGTTTATATTTACTAAACACTAGTTGTATTTGAGTAATACAGACATATATTTTATTCTTTTTCTTGGAGTGTGTCTTTGAAGTCTAGGGTATATGTTCTAATGGCAGCACATCTCAGTCCATGTTGTCATATCTGAAGGCTCAGTAGCCACATGTGGTTAGTCAATGCCCCATCGGACAGAGGGGGTCTAAATCTTGGGTCAAGGACAAAAATTGGGCCTGGTCAGAGCCTCAGCAGACTCACTGTCAGGGACTTTGTCCCAATCAAATGTTCTTCTGCACGCGGTCTGCTGTCTCTCTGCTAGTGTTATCACAAGGAGCACAGTCATGGGGTTGATGAGAGACTGGGATGCCTGACCTTCCTTTAGGGTTGCCTCACATTCTCATTTCCTGGCTCGGTCTTATCTCTCTTCAGATTAAGTATGACTTTTAAATCAAACATGGGGTTGTGTATTGACTTGGTATTTGCTTTTCCTGCCAAAATAAGAGCTCTTTTTACGACACTAAGGTGTTTATCTCGCTAGTACCCTGTACTTAGAAGAAAGCCAGGGCACTGGAAGCAAACAGTGAGCACTACAGTGGCTTTACAGCCTGACATTTCACACCATCCCTCTCAGTCCCGTGACAGTTATGAAGTAATAACTGACATGGCTGTTCAGACCCCACACAGCTGAGCTAAGAACTTCATCACAGATTTTGTGTTCAGGATCCAGTTTGCAATTCTCTCCTCCTCTTATATTCTCTCCCCTTCTCTCCCTCTTTCTTCTCATCTTTCCTTTCTCCCCTCGTCTCCCCCTCTCAGTCTCATGTAGCTTAGGTTGGCCTTTAACTCACTGTGTGGCCAAGGACTGCCTTGAACTCCAGCTCCTCCTGCCTCTACCTCCCAGGCTTGGGGGTGGAGGGGTTACTGGTGTGTACTGATATGCCCTGTTCCAGAGCTCAGATCTGAATCACTTTCTTCTTTGGGAGACTAAACCTTGCCTCCTCTACTTCCTGCACTTCTTGTTGTGATTTTCTGTTCTTCTCTATATTGATTGTTAGACAACGTTAGCTGCAGGAACTGGATGCAGAATTTATTGACAGGGTTGGATATGCTGTCAGCATATGCACTTGATTGCCCAGAGCATTAAAAGTATGTTTTGATTCCTACAAAATTTACTGGGCTTGTCTTAGGGTCCATCTATGTCAAATGATACTGGAAGACACTGCTGGGAGAGGCAGTGGGAGGGAACTGACCTACTGAGACTGAGTCGTCTCCCAAGATGGGAAAATGTTGAAGGGATCACACATTTTCTTTTTCCAAATGTTTTGATTTCCTATTCAAACCCAGATCCACGGAATCACACAGAGTTACCTCACTACCACAGACCAGTGCTCAGAGCCCATGTAGTAGCTGGCTCACAAATAGTAGTAATAGCAACCACTGCTTTAGGATGCTCATAAAGTTTCTGGGTCAATAATCCAGATAAAGTCTAGTGTAGCTCGAATCTTAAAATCTTATTAATATAAAGCCAGATATTGGGGTGAATGCTGAAAGAACAGAGAAATAGAACAAGCCACAGTCAGTCTTACCTTGCCAACTCCTCAGCTGATCTTGTTTTCTCAGACTGAAACCCTCTGAGTCCTCACCCGAATGGATATCAGCTGAACTGCTGCTAAAAGCCTAAAAGCTTAAAAGCCTCTAGTTCCTGGTCCTCATGCCTTATGTACCTTTCTTCTTCCTGCCATCACTTCCTGGGATTAAAGGCATGTGTCCTTCCCAAGCAAAGATATGAGATCTCAAGTGCTGGTTATTAAAGGTGTGTGCCACTACACCTGACTCCGTTCCCAGTGTGGCCTTGAACTCACAGAGGTCCAGATGGATCTCTGCCTCCTGAGTGATAGGATTAAAGGTGTGTGCCTCCACTGCTTGGCCTCTTTGTCTAATTTAGTGGCTATTCTGTTCTCTGATCCCCAGAAAAGATTTATTTGAGTGTACAATATATCATCCACAGTCTAGCAGGGATGGCTTGTTTCTCCTTTATGTTTGGTCCTCAATCAGGAAGGCTTCAAGGGATGAGGAGAGGCTAATAGCCTGTAGGCAGAGTCAAAGGAAGGCTTCTCTCTTCAGCTGTCCAGAGCAGTTTTCTTTGCCTTGGAGGTTGGACTCACTTGGCCACATTGGCTGGTATGTGCCAATGATCACACCTCCATGTATGTTCTTGCTTTCTGATACCACGGTAGCTGGGTTCTGAGACATGATGACAGGATGGGAAATCCCAGGTACAGATTACTCTATAAGCTGCTCAACTCCTCACAAGCCTTGGGAGTAGCATGGTTGATGCTACATTTTGTTAGTTATGCAGATCTAAAACCAGTCCAGATTCAAGGACAGTGTGATTAGACTGGACCTCTGGATGGAGTAGGATGAAGCTACATTGAGGATCAGCATGTGGGATGGGAGATAATGTTATAGCCAACTTTGGAAAATCTATCCCTTCACCCCCACAGGAAAATGCAATTTGCTACTGCCTGTGAACAACAGGAGCAGAATCACTGGTGGGGAGGCAGATGTATCATATGGTCACATTTTGTGTACATACAGGGGCTCTCTAACTCCCATTGCAGGTTTTCATTAGGGCAATCTTTACACATCTGTCATATTGTTATAACTACATGTTTTTTTTGTTTTGTTTTTTTTGGTTTTTCGAGACAGGGTTTCTCTGCATAGCTTTGTGCCTTTCCTGGAGCTCACTTGGTAGCCCAGGCTGGCCTCGAACTCACAGAGATCCGCCTGGCTCTGCCTCCCGAGTGCTGGGATTAAAGGCGTGTGCCACCACCGCCCCGCCGACATGGGGTTTCTTAAAAGCATATCATTTTGCTTGGCCAACTCTGATTCAATCCTTTCATTCAATGCCACTTACCCTTGCAAATCTTCTCTGACCCCTGGATTATGGTCCCCTGTTGTGGGTTACTGTAGTACCCTGTTTGATTTACCTGTATCACCTAGGATTAGAATGATCATTTGTATCTCTACATTGTAGAATTCATGAAATCAGGCTCAGTATCTGCCCTCTCTTATCATATTCCCTGTGTGTGATATATTGTTGGAATTTGTTTTTTGTCTGTTCTTTTCATATGTATTTTCTAAAGGTGAACTGGGCAACCCAAAGGAAGAAAAGGACCACAAACATATCATGATGCTGCCTCCCTCCTTCTCATCTCTCTCCTCTATCTCTTCCTCCTTTTTCTCTTCTTCCTCATCCCTCCTCCTCCTCATCTTCTTCACTTATGAAGGTAATCATTTTAGCATACTTATTAGGCCCCTGGGCAGCTGTGGTGGTTGACTCTGCAGGCAAAATCATGGAAAAGGACTCCAACTTATGGGTAATCAATAAAGAAAATTGCCCCAGGCTATCTGACAAAGAGAAGCAAGGGCTTCACCATACTGCAGAGATTTTCCTTATTTAGAGCACCACAGGTTGAACTCAGAACTGTGTATCCAAGGAAGGAAAGAACTCTTCCATTCAGCTGGACTCCAGCTCCTGACTTTTGTTCAGTATCATGATGTAAACTGCTGGGAGAGGCAAGATGCCAGGATGGATTCCTTTAAGCGTCCTTTCAATCTCAGTAAATGTTTGCTCACACTTCTAGGGTGATGTACCCTTTGGTGTTGGCAAGACTGATATTTTCTATTTGGCTGGGGTTTCTCGTTTGAGTCTGAAAGTTAGATAAAGCGAAACATGATAAGATTTAGTCATCTACTGGATGTTGAACTGCGAACAATAATCTCTAGTTGTACTTTTCTGAGTTTTCATGGTCCTCAGCAAGAAAAGTAGCAGTGATTGGGTGGGGCACTACTGAAGCAGGTACAGTGGGGTTGGAGGATGAAGTCAGGAGAGAGGAAGAGACGAGTTAAACATTGAAGCAGGAGTGACACACAGAGAGTGTGCTTTTCTGTCATTCTGTCTTCTTTTGATTTACTTTACATAGAAGAAACAGACTCAGGAGCACGAGACTTCCCTGTAGCTCACAGCTGCTTCCTGTTGGGCTGTGGATGTAACACCATTTTCTTTCTCTTCCCCTTCAAACACCCTGGTCATGCATATCCATGAGTACTCCCTCAGTGTTCTGGTGTCTCTCCAGCAAGCAGTGAAGGCCACTGACTCTTGTATATTATTAAAAGGACCAGCCTTAATAATATACTTCCCAGGTACTCAGAAGAGAAACTACGAAGGGCAAGAATTATTTTCAGGAAAAGAATCTAAGTACACCAAGCTCTTTCTTTGTCTGTCTACTTTATTCCTTTGGGATAAAATCCTATCTACACAGCTACAGTTCTGTTCTCATGCCTAACTCCTTTCTTGCCTGATTTCTCTCTACATTTATCTATTGTCTCCTCTAAGTTCTATCTTAATTCTCTTATCTTAGTTCTGCCCCATCTAGGTTCTCATCCATCTAGTTCCTTCCCATTTCAGCTCCTCTCCCATCTTGTTCTTCCTCATCTTGTTCTTCCTCATCTTCCATCCCATTCTTCTAGTATTCTCTTCTAGCCCTTCAATCTAGTTCTTTCCCATCTAATTCGCTTCTCTCCAGTTCTTACCCATCTAGTTCTTCCATTCTCTTTTCTCTTCTCTGTCTTGTCCTCAAGTCCTCTAGTCAAAATCCTCCTTCTCCATCTCAAGTCTCTGTCCCCAAGTTCTCTAGGGTATTCAGTTATAAACCCAAGCCATAGTAATCCTCCCCCTCCAGCCAGGTCACCAGGCTTGAATCCCTACAGGATCATAAAGGCAGGTAAGAATTTTCCTCAGGCAGTGACCATCAGGCTTTCTTTTACAACCTGAAAATGGAGTGGTTAAAGGAAGAGGTCAATTGAGAACTAATGATCTGTTCATATATCAAAAAGGGGATCTATGTGCTCAATCTACATTCCTAAAAGTAGTTAGGTAAGAAGTTGGGTGGCTATAATGTTAATAACAGAAAAGGAGGGTCTCAGATTGCATAAGAAATAAAGCTATCCACCTGACTTAAGGAACAGGCGTCATTTCTACAAGGGAAATGTGTTTTTACCTTAGTTCAGGTGGTCCTTTGGCCTTGGATGTTTGATCAGTATTTTAGATAAATACACTGTTAGGAGTTCTTGGAAGCACACAAGAAAATCATTTTAGGAACCAGCTAATATATATACAAAAGCTAAAACATCACCAAGACTTCTTAAGCCATGGCTTGATCACAAAAGTAATAGCCTTTGTGATAGTAGCCGAATTTCATTACATTTTCCTGCGGCTTGCAGCAACTGAGCCTCACCCACCACTACTCTCTCAGGGCCTTTTGGTGTAGGAATTACACAGGAATCTGATCTTTTCCTGGACCTGCTAAATAGACTTACATATTGGGGGTCTTCCAACAGTTTTCCAATAATTCTCTCTCTCTCTCTCTCTCTCTCTCTCTCTCTCTCTCTCTCTCTCTCTCTCATGATTTTGGAGGCTTGGAACCCCAAATTAAAGAAATAAGCAAAATTTCCAAAGGCTCCATTGGAGAATCATTTTTGCCTTTTCCAGCACTCTGGGGTTCCCAGTGTCCAAGGTTCTTACAGCTCCTGGTGTTACTGGCCTTCTACCAGCGTCTAGTAAGTATTTGCCCTGGTCCTCTGTTGATCCTTTTCCTCCTATGTATCTGTGTGTCATTTCTTCTGATAAGGGTATTTTCATTGTGTTTAAGGTCCACTGGAATCCCAAAGAGCCCCATATAAATTGCCCGTAGATATCTATTTCCACAGTAAGATCACATTCCGAGGTTCCTGGCAGGCATAGAATGTTAAGGAACACTATCCAGTCAGTTACACTTGGGTATGGTTGACGGGTTCAGCAGGCAGGAAGGGATGTGCTGAGAAGGGTGGTCCCAGTGACAGCATGTTCTGAAGCTCTCACAAGCCTTTAATTTCCATTTTCTTTTCATCTGGCATTTTACAAGTCCTGAGCTCCAGAACTTCTGGGTACCTCCATGATCACCCATGAAGGAGGAACAAAGTAGTTTCTGCACCATCACTTTTATTTTGTAGAAAGAGAAAGAACATCTATTCAGGCAGAATCCCTGAAGTTGAAACAAACGTTTGTAATAAAGGAAAAACATTAACCCAGCATTATTTTTCTTGCCATGTTTTATTTTTAGAGTTTCTTTAGAGTTTCTCTAGGTAGCAGTGGAACCAAAGACAAAAATCAGAAGCCGCTTTCCTCACAGCAGACAGATAAAAAGGCTCAGGGAAAGGGTCACTTTGGGGATGCGCATATGACCATTAAAAGAAACCAAAGTCAAACAAACAGCTTTGAGGCTTTCTTTTATGTTAGCTGTGAATATCCCTGTTGGGCTGGGTGTTTTCAGTGAAACCCCAAAGCACAGGCATAGATATCAGTTATTCGTTAATTTCATAGTTTAATGGTGCATTTCTAAATTATCCCTGTGGTCCAGTGACTAATGGTTCCTGAATCTCTATCACTAGGCTAGGAAACTGCTTAGCGCTTTTTATGTTTTTATTTGTTTATTTTATTTTAAAACAATATATTGTGATCATATTCTTTCTCCTTCCCCAGTCCCTCCCAGACATTCTGGCCTCTTCTTAACCACCTAGCTTCAAGTTTTTTATCTTAATCAAAATCTAAGCCAAGACCAAAACAAAACAAAAGCATAGATTCTGTTTTGTGTTGGTGAAATATTCCTGAAAATGAGGCTTGCCCTGGAGAGTGGTTGATAGACCAAATGACATTCCATTAGAGAAAACTAGTTTTCCCTCTCCTAGGAGCTATGACTTGTGCATAGCTATTGGCTAGGAGTGGCTCTCTTTGTCTACTTTCCCTTCCTTCTCCATGCTGGGATTGTGTCTGCTTTGTGCTTCTGTGGGTTTTGTGCATGCTGTTACAAACTAGTTGAGTTTCTATGTGCAACAGCCCTGTTGTATCTGGAAAATGTTTTCTTTTTGTCCTCTCTGATAATTCTCCCAGCATCTCTCTGAACTGATCTTATTGCTCACATTTTGGGGCAACAACAAAGGGATTCGAAGACATTAAGCATGCTTTTGAAGACCACAAAGTGAGTGGATTATATATAAAGATAGATTTGAAGTGCAGGTCATTTGATTTTCCAGAATTTCAGGAGGTCTAGAAATTTAGGAAACATAGAAGAAACAAAAATAATTAGTAAAACATTCCTGGAATTATTGGGGTTGGCTTCATGGGAAAAATAACCAAATACTTAATACTGGTGGTGGTATTAATGCTGTTTGATTGCTGATTGATGATGGTGATGCTGATAATAGTGGTGGTGTTGGAGAGGGTAATAGTGGTAATAAGGGTTTTGGTGGTGATGGTGATAGTGTGGTGGTAGTGGTGGTTATGGTGGGGCTGTAGTAAGGACGCTGGGGTGACAGAATGATTGAAACAGTGATGATGATGTTAGTGGTGGTGATGATGGTAATGGGGACAATAATTATGGTGGCAGTGTTGATGGACTCTATCCATCCAACAAAGAAGCATCTACTTGTTCCATCAACAATACCACATACATAAAAGAGTTTATTTCCATGAGTAGTCATTGTGTAAATGTCTCTTGAACATCTGCTTTGTGGGATAATCTGTTTGGACGTGAGGAAATGAAGACTAAGGCTTTCTCTTGGTACTGACTATATTTTACATGCAAACAGAAGCACCATTTGTTAAAGCTCCTATAAGAGGCAACTTGGATATCTCCATCTACCTTGACCAGTCTCCAAAGTTTTACCTTTTCACAGGAAATCTTGGATATGTCTGAAATGAATTTTGTTCTTCTAAGTTCCACCAACACCCCAAACTCTGTTATTTAGCAATAAACTATACCCGTTGATTGTAAAAAATTCAAAAACTTGAAGTGAATAAGAAATAGTACAAGTGTCTTTCATTTATCCTCTGCCCAGCTAAACAGCAAATCACTATTAATGGTTTAGCATAGAATGTTATAGACTTTCTCTATATATGCATGAGTGTTATATGTAAGCATAGCTAGTGCATATAATTTTTCATATTTATTACATAATGCCATATATCTAAATCAAAACCACAAGATTAAGTTTTACGTTCCATTTTGCTTCTTCCTGCTTTAGAGGAATTAGGAAGGGAGAGAGCGAGTCTCCTTATTCATTTCTTCCACTGTCTCTAGTGCCTCTTAATGCCATATCTGTCCTGGCTGCTACCCTACTCAAAGCTGTAGGAACAGCCTCTTGATTGGGAGACCAGCTCTACCAGTGCACAGTTAAACTGCCTCCAAGAGGCCTCCTCTCCTAGGGGGAGCCAGGATGGATGTTGGTGGAGCTGGAGGTGGTTTAAGCCAAAGCAAATTGTCTCAGGACAGGGAAGGTACAGACCCGAAGGGTCTTATGCTGGTGTGTGCCCCATGCATGAAGACTGGAGCCCCATGGAGAACTGACACAGATTTTAGCACCTGACCTCAGCAGGGAATCGACAGGGCTTTAGCCCCCAAGACCCCTTTCTGGCAAGGCTAATATCCCCTGTGAGGTGTGGATGGCTGTCCCAAGAACATTTGCTTGTGATTCCTGGAGCTGTGGTGGGACCCTGCTGGGTAAAAGGCACCCAGTAAAGAACGTGATTTAATCTTCCTTCCTAGCACACAGTGATCCTAGAGCTGCTTCTATTTTGACATAGAAAAACGCTACTTGAAGTAAAAAAAAAAAAAAAAAAAAAAAAACTGTGTTGTGTTATAAATAACCTACATCCTTAAGCCCCAATCATGGAGTTTCAGAATTTGTATTTAGAAAACTAGGCAATGTCTTTTAACTGAAGTGTTTGTTTTGTACATAACACATTTCCTATATTACTATGAAATAAATAGTGTTTTCAATTAGAGAAGAACAGAATATACATGGGTCATTAACAAGATAATCAACATAAAAATTCCCATTCTCTGAAGTCCATTTCATTGAATTCTAAACCCCATGAGATTTTACATTCCTGTGAGGGCATGGACAGAACATCTAATGTGGTAATTTTAATACCTTTAATAATAATTTGTAGAGCATGGCACTGGCTTCTTTAAACATTATTGTATTTCATTGATATCATGTGTGAGAGAAGTATGTGTGCACCAGCATGCGTGCAGGTCAGGTGACAAGCTACGGGAGTCTCAGGGGTCAAAATGGAGACGTCACGTATGATGGCACGTGCTGAGGCATCTTGCCAGAGGTTCAGAACCATGTCCGGGACCTAATTTTATGTTTCCATCACCTCAAAGAGAAAACCTCATGTTCATCAATAGTCATTCCCCATCCACCCGAAATTTGTCATGAGTAACCATGAATCCACTTTATCTAATTTGGATATTTTCTATAAATTGAAACTCTTAACATATGTTCCTTTATGATTGGCTCTTTTTTTATCACGTAAGAATTTTGGCATTCATGATTCATGTCGTATTGTCTATCAGCACTTCATTTTGAGTCATTGCTGGGTGATTACTTCACATTTCTTTTAGACATTCATCAGTTGACCACCACTTCACCTTTCAGGTGTTACAAACACTGGGATATAAGTCTCTGTGTGGACATAGGCTTTCTGTTCTCTTTGGGTAGGTACATTGCTCTGATAAGCTATTCCTCATAGTTTGAGAAACTGCCAAATTTCCAAAGTGGCTGAAAAATTCTATATACCTACTAGTGATGTACAACTGATTCAACTTCTTTACCTAATTTGCCAATTTATTATTTTCTGTTTTTGCAATCATGGTTACTCTAGTGACTTTGAGGTAATATTTCAGTTTGGTTTTAGAATTTCCTAATATATACACATTTCTTCATTCATTTTTTGATATCTGTGTATCTTCTTTGAGGAAATCTCTATTGAACATTTTGTCTTTTTTTTACAGTAGAACTTAATGTTTTAGTATTAAGTTCTAAAAGTTCTCCAAACTTTTTTTTTGGAGAATAGAAGACAACTTTATGGGGTCTACTTTTGTCCATCTTCATATGGTGATTCCAATGAGGCCACAGATTTGCACAACACAGACATTTCAAACAGCTGTCTCAATGATGCTCAGATAAGATTAGTTGTAACATTAAATCAGTAAAATATTGTTTTGGGGGTTGTAAACATGTTTCATTGATATATAACAGAAAATAGGAGAAATTGAATAGTAAGTCCTATTTGTGAATGAAAATGACATACTGTTATCATCTTTGTTTTTGTTTTTATTGCATGTGGAGTGAGTTAGTTAATTCTGAGGACCAAATATTTGTTCATAGCAATTTCTAAGAACAACAAATGAATGTCAGAGAATAGTTTCTGTGAGTAAAGATGTTTGTTGCTAATCCTGATGTCCTGAGTTCAATCTCTAGGAAACCCATATCACTCCTACAAATTTCTCTCTTATTTCTACACTTGTGGTGTGGCATATACACACTCATATGCCAGCACATACATAAATAATTTTAAAACCCAAACAAGTGCCATTGAGGTCACTGACAACCAAATGATTTCCTGGCTTTCATCTATAGAACTTTCATGGAATAAGGAGATACAGACACATATAAGTTGTCCTCTCACTGACACATACACATCATAGCAAAAGATATACACACAAACATAGTACAAACATTTTTAAATTGATGAAATCAAAAAAAGAAATTAACCTAATTATTGAGAACATATGAAATGACTTTCTAGTTTAAATTATTATAGAATTTCAAGAAGTACTATGGTTCATCAAAACATTAGTGATCCCATTCTATATCTTATTTAACATTTAATTCTCTGATTTAAATATATGCCATTTTAAAAACAAAGCTCAGTTGGGCTTAGTAATTCCAGCATTTGGAAGATAGAAGCATGCCACTCTCTTAGTTTGAGGTCAGCTTGGTCCACAGAGTAAACTCCAGGACAGTCAGAGATATGTAGAGATATCATGTCTCCAAAAATTTCCAAAAAGAAGTAATCTCAATTTATGAATTTTATCTTAATGTAATCTGAATGGTAGATCCAAACTTTTTAATAGATTTATGGCTGGAAAATACTGCATTTCACTTTGTGGATCATGTCCTCAGCAGCATCTGAACGCTATTCCTTCTTAGCCAGTCACTGTAAGAAACAAATGCAGCACAACACCATACTAATGTCAGCTCGCTTCATTGGTTAGCTTTTCTCTTCTCAATCTCACACACCAGCTCAGTTAACACTTTCTTGTCTTAATTCTACTTGACTTTTCTGCAGCTTTCAAGTTCCCTCCCTCTCCTCCCATCCCTTCCTCCTTCCTTCCTTCTTTTTATAAATGAGTATTTGTATTAGCACTTAAATTTCAGAAGCTCTGCCAGAGGCTGGGGATAATGAAAAAAAAGAAAGATATAATTTCTATCCTCAAGAGATGTGTGCTTCAGTAGAGAAGAATGGCATCCATCATCGATTAATGAATGTAGAAATGTAAGTGTGGTTAGCCCATAAAGGAGAAGAGCTGGTAGTGACCTGAAAATGTTACAGGGCAAATGGCTCCAGCCCAGGAAATCCAGTTTTCTTCCATCGATGAGTTGAAGGTTTACTTGAGATCTCAAGGTCAAGAAAATACTACTGAGTTGGAAGAGGAAAGTACATATGGACAGGGAGGAGCTAGGACCTTTTGAAAGAGGAGACAAAACAATTCTAGTTGGGCCAGAGCAGAAGCAATATCATGCTGTGCTGGATGGTTTTTAAAAATTGTTTACTTAAGAGCAATGAGGAGGGCTTTTTGTTTTTGTTTTTGTTCTTATTTTTTAATCAGGATTGGCAGGATAATCAAATTCTATTTCCCAAAAGATTTCAATACATGCCATGTGAAGAATGACTTGGAGAGAGAAAGCAGTGTGGGGAGCAGGTCTTTGGGGACTGTGCCGCTGAGGCTTAAGTGAGAGGTGTGGTGGTGTGTGAGCCTCACAGTAGTGGGAATGGTACAGGGATGTAGCTTTAGAGTTTTTCGCCTTGCCCAGAGTCAGGACAAATCTCTGCCACCCGCCAGTCCCACAGCCGCTCAGACCCAACCAAGTAAACACAGAGACTTATTTTGCTTTCAAACTGTATGGCCGTGGCAGGCTTCTTGCTAACTGTTCTTTTATCTTAAATTAATCCATTTCTACAAATCTATACCTCGCCACGTGGCTGGTGGCTTACTGGCGTCTTCACAGGCTGCTGGTCATGGCGGCGGCTGCAGTGTCTCTGGTCATGGCGGCGGCTGCAGCATCTCTGGTCATTGCGGCGGCTGCAGCATCTCCTTCTGCCTTTCTGTCCTTTTATCTGTTAGTCCCACCTATCTTTACTGCCTAGCCACGGCCGATCAGGTTTTATTCTTTAACCAATCAGAACAACTTGACATGCAGACCATCCCCCAGCACAGCCAAGTGCAGACCATCTCAAACACCTGCACTCAGGCCCATGGTCCTAATCATCCTCTATACGGACCTGCTGGGTAACGCCACAAGGAACCCAAGAAGGGCTCCCACAGGACATACAGAACATCCCACAGCACAGGGATGTTATCTTGGGGGCTCCCAGAAAGGAAAATCTGCATGACTCAGGCGTGGATCGATTATAAAGCAGTCAGATAAAAAGAGGCATCGAAAACTAGTAACGACTCCCTGGCTGTTTTCTTCTTCTGTTGCGGGACAGTGAGCACTTTGTTGAGTCTTCCAGCCTGTGAATACTAAAGGAGAGAGAACACTTTTATAAGTTTTTAACTACTGTCTGGCAAGAGTGCAAATGTAGTTGAAGCACCATGACGGACAGTAGTGGTAGTCAAGTAACTCACTCTTGCAGCACTCACTGGCAGCCACATGCTGTGTTTCGCCTTCATTAACCAGCTGAACCTTTACCACAATTCCGGGAGAGAGGTCCCAATGAGTCGCATTTTACTATTAGTAAATCAGACACAGAGAGATCGAATAACTTACTACAGTGCACATAGCTGGAAACTATCAAACCCAGATCTTCAGCCTGAGGCATCTGGTTCTGGATTCTCTTTTCTCCACCCTTATATCTTGTCACTTCTCATGAGTCCTTAGGCATCTTCTACCTTTGACATTGCTTACAGCATCTGGTGAAGAATTTGATATTTTTCAAAGGCAATCATGTGTTGCTTGTACCTCTCTGTCAGATAGATTTTGAAAAATGTAGTCATTTTGTAGACTTGGGCAAGACTACGGATAATGAGATATGGGAGCTTCACAGCCCTCATCCTTTGGATAGAGCTTGACTCTCAGGAAGTGTTAGATCTCCCAGAGGTCAGGGGCAGTAGAGAAGATGTGTTTGTTTCATCTTCGGCAAGATGAGGCCACTTCCACTTGCCATGGTTTGGCTCTGGTCATAGCCAGGTGGCTTCCAATCACTGTTTGGTGCTGGGATGGTTCACCTGGTATGGAGATCCTCAAATCTGAGACCCTCACTCACCCATATTATGATGCTAAGCAGGTTGTCCAATGTCTTTTTCTTCATTTCCTTATTGTACAGTGGGAAAAATTCTCAGGGTGGTAGGGTGAATTCAATGGTAGAACACCTGTAAAATGCAGTCCAGTGTATAGCATTCTCCTGGTTCAATACCATTATCTAAAATGTTGATAGGTAAAGCGAGGGCTTCAAAATGTCCCCCAAATATGATATGACTTTCTTATTAGCATAGTAAGTTAATTAGCATTGATGGCAAAAAAAATGTGAAAGTATCATAAGGCAGTAATGCATTGTTGTTTCCACAGTAGGATAAGATAAACTACACACTAAGATGGGTGAAATTCACGTGGTCTAGAGAACAGATATAGAAATGATATTTTGGGGGGGAAATGTGGGTTTGAAGTGGTATTTAAAGCTAGACAGGGCTATATTTATTCCAACCATGTGGAGGAGGAATGTTTTGAGTCAGAAAAACAATATGAAAATCCTAAATAGGACAGGAATGAAGTTCTGTTGCTGGGGCAGCAATGGCCATCTCTCATTGCATAAGAGAACTGTCCTCCAGGATACTGAGTGACAAGAGCAGGTAGTCAAGGCTGGACCTGACTTTGGAATGTTTGGTAACTCCCAATGTTGTTCTTTTGTTTTGAGTATTCTTTGTAGGCAACTCTGGCTGAGGCCATCCCTACTCTTGAAAGACAAGTGTATATGTTCTTGCAATAAGCATTTTCTCTCCTGTGGAAGCAATGACTTCTCTGGCATGAATTCTCATTCCAGGCTGTGTGTGCGCCTCTTAGCTTGACCACACATGCTGGTTTGTCCACATCATTCAGAATTATGCCATTGTCATGACACCATTATTAACAGAGCATCCTTTGCTTTAGATATGTCCCAATGGTCGCATGAAATATGATCACCTACTTAAAACTGTTTCACTTCTCTCCTGTGTTCTTGTTAGGTATACTTTGGTGACTGATCACCATAAATCATTCATGTGAGCAGAGGCTGTGTCTACTCATCTTAATATTACCAGTTAGATCCTAGTAATTGCTTATGAAATGAATTACATAGGAGATTGTAAACCCGAGAGTCTTTACCTTAGTGTTCCTAGTGTCATGAGGTATTGTGCCTACACATCCTAGATACTTGGTAGTGTATACACGGCATTGGACATCTGCAGGCTTATTCTATTCTGAAGCACACTGGAGACGGCTTCTGCAGTCTGTTCTTATAAATCTTGCCCTCCTTTCTTGCCGCTTGCTAGCCTACATACATTTCTCTCTGACATTTCTGATTGGTCTTTAGGCCTCAAGAAACAGTCTATTTGGAAAATCTGAGCTATCTGAAAAGCCAGACACATTTCTATATGTACTCTAGTTTTTGTGAGATTTAACCTTTCTCATGGTGAAGGCCTTGTTAAAAATTAAAAATGACAAAGAAAGACATTTCAGTTGATCACTATATCAATTTAATACTTCACTTAACAAACTGTATTGAATTTTTATTTTTGCTCCAATTAGTGCTATTCTTTGGACTTTCTAGCTGGAGTTTCCACTCTTGATTACAGCCTTTTGTAATTTTAATAGCTTCACTTGACTTTTCTTCTTGCAATGTTTAAGAAACTACTGATGATAGCAGGTTTTAAGAGAAATAAAGGATATACATTTTCCATATTGTTTATCTAGGGTATGAGAGGGAGGGTAGTTACTTATGAGAACTGGTCTCAAACCTGGGCATTTTTAGTGTGTACCATGGTGTAGCCCAGTCTCCTCCTGGGTTGCTTATACCCGGGTGCTTCAGTATCCATATAAGGCATCTATACACAGTCCATAGGTTAGTTCTGGGGCCTACGGCAATGAGTTGTTTGGAGAATTAGCTAGTGAAAGACCTCAGGAGAGCACTGAATGCCATCCCCTCTCCGACTCCATAGGCCCTGTGCTAGCCTTTGGAAGTACTTGTTGGTAAATGCTCTTTGGCAGGCTGTCTTAGCTTGGCTTTCCTCTTTGGAATTTAGTGTCTTTGTATAGACAAGACTGTGTCTCAAAAGAAAATAAAGGGAAGGAAAGAAGAAAGGTGAAGGGAAGGAAGGAGGGAGGGAGGGATAGGAGGTGTGGGGAGACAATGACTGCTACACACAATGGTTTTTCTGTGCCTGGCTTTTTCTGCCCTTGATGCACTTGAGATTTTTGTAACTCTGAAAATTGGTTGTTATTATCCCATTTCAGGTAAGAAACCATTAGACTTGTCAACAAATTTATGTTGTCACACAGTTGCCACACTCTAAAATAAGGCACTGGTTTTTCAGAAGTGTCTATGCTGCACTGCCCCTGGATTCACTTAACAATCTCTGAAGAGATCTTCGGTTCCCATGATCTGGGTCAAGGAGTGCTATTGGAGCCCAGCAGTGCATGTCCGGTCTGTTTAGAATTATGAGATATACATGAGAGTTGGTCACAAAGGAAATTCACCAGTATGGATTTCCTCAGCACCGTCATTGAGGGTCATCCTCTAAGACTTAAATATGAACACATGACGGGTTCCCTGGCTCCACTAGGACAAAGACAGTAGATCCAAAAAGGAAGTTCCTCTGTTTCCCAGGCTTGCCTCAAACTTAACATTCTCTTGTCTCAGCCCCCCTTCCAAGTGCTGGGATCAAGGGCATGCATGATTCACCATGGCTGGCAAGTCACTGCCATTCTTGTTGGTGAGTTGCCGCACACATTTCCAGCCAGCCCAGCTGTTCCCACTCTTGTAAAGACACTTCTCTTCTCCTCTTCTCCCACCCTGCAGAACATGATGATTGCGGCAGTGGACAGCACAACTGCGACAAGAATGCTATCTGTACCAACACAGTCCAGGGACACAGCTGTACCTGCCAGCCAGGCTACGTGGGAAATGGCACCATCTGCAGAGGTAGGCTTGCCGCTTTGAACCTGTGCTTGTGGAAAGTCCTGTTGTTACTGTGATAGCCGAACACAGCCGGTTCCTGCCCTTGGTCTACCTGCTGGTCAGGACACTGTGCGTGGAAGAAAAGCCTTAGCAGATTGGGGGGCTGTCTGCACAGCCTGGTATAGTTCCACATCTGAATGGAGCCCTCTAGTTGTGTCTTACAGAGCAGCTTGGGACTTGTGAGGAAAGATCCAATTCCAGTATAAATTTGGGTCCATGTGAACTGTGCTCAGAGGGCAAGTAGGTGCCAATCCTGCTCACATTTATAAAGACTGTCTGCTCAACTGAGAAACTTGACACTTAGAAATGCTGGTTAGAGCTCAGCCAGTGTTCTGGCTTTGTGTTCATTCATGGTCATCTTCACATCCTTCCTTCAGTCTTTTGTTTGTTTGTTTGTTTGTTTGTTTGTTTTTGAGACAAGGTATCTCTGTGTAATAGTCCTGACTGTCCTGGAACTTGCTTTGTAGACCAGGCTGGCCTCAAACTCGCAGAGATCTGCCTGCCCCTGCCTCCCAAGTGCTGGGATCAAAGGCATGTGCCACCACCACCCAGCGCTTCCTTCAGTCTTATAAGAATGGGGAGCCTCACTTCTGCTTCCTCCCAGCTGGCCACCACACTCTTTCTCTATACAAGCACATTGATTCCTCCCAGTCCTTGGACACTGACATCCTCTCAGTCTTCATGGGTGGTCACTTCCTTTATGTCTCTACTCTCAAGTTCACATATCATAGAAGCACCATGAGGTGTCATCATGAGGTGTCTATCAACAGTGGACCCTCAGTGCTCTGAAGCCCAAACCTTGCTCTTCTGCTTCTCATAAGCAGCCTGAATGGACACTACATGTTACACATTTGTGTTTGTCTCCTGTTATTTGCCTTTCCATGAAGGCAGAAGGTCTGGGTAGCATGCACATGGCCCTATCCCCACAACTTAATGTCTAGGAAAAGAATGTGCCTGGTGTACTATAGCTGTTCATTAACTATGTGAAAAACAGCCCAATAAATCAAAGAGGAAAGAGACACAACTTCCCTCCTTCTCTCCTTCCCTTTCTACATCTCCTTCTTTCCCAACTGGAAATTAAAAATTAAAAAAAAAAATGAGGAAAGAAAGACAGAATCACAATATGTGCCTTTTAAAATACCATTTTTTGATAAACAGACTAAAGCACTTTAAACCAAGCAGCATGTGTTGCTAAATATCGAGGCATTTAGGGTTAAATGGACAGAATGCTTGCAGACAGTTCCAAATGAGATTAGCATAACCTGACCTGAGGGTTAAGGTTCTGAGTGGGAGAGTGTTTATCTGCTTTGCCAGCCCAGCATTAGTGCTGAAATGGAAATCAGGCTTTAACTAAGCAGTTGTCAATATGTAGCTGATAGACTAAGCCTCCTTCCTTATCTGTCATTAGCGGGATAAAATCTAGTGATCCTGGAAGCATTCTTGTCTCCGTGGCTGATAATATTGGCATTTATTTTGTAAACACACAATGAGTGGGAATTCTACATCTGGACACCAAAAAGCAGAGGTAAGACAGGGTCCCAGAGGACTCATCATTTAAAAATGGAAAAAGATTTGAACCAATGCTTCCAATCCAAGTAATACAGTTTACAAAGCCACACTGGTTCATACAAAAGAGGCTTATAAGAATTATGAAAATACTGAGCCTTGTACTAAGCTGGGGTACACTTTAGGATTCCTTTGGCTGCAAGCAACAGGAAGCAAGCATGAGCACTGGCTGTGATTTGCAAGGCCCTGAGACAAATGAAAATGTGGGCTCCTTTACCAAAGCAGGCAAAGCTTGCTCCTTAAGGCAGTCAAGTATTTATTCTCATTTGTGCTGGGAATTAACTGTTCAGTGGTGTTTCCTGAGCATGGAGACAGGCTCTGTATGACTTCTGACCCACAGGGTATCTGTGGGTCTTTCTTGCAGTATGACATCCTCATATGGATATGCCCCCCACATCCTGACATTGCTTAAGGCAGAGAACTTGAATCAAGCATCTCCCCTTCTCCAGATTCCATATACTAAATCCACAGCAGACAGGGCACTCAAGGATATAATGATCTCTGAGGCAATTCCCTGGATATCTGCATCGTGTAACAGGTCCTTGATACCCAGCATCCAGGAGGGCACTGTCATTTCATATTCTGGAAATAGCACAATATATGTGCTCAACCCCAACCCTTTCAGTGTATGCTAGTAGAGCCTTTAAGCTACTTTGGTAGGATAAAGAGGGAGAGAGGCATCCAGAGGGACTGTACTTGGACTCAAGCTCTAGATTTCAAGGGTATTCAACCCAACCTCTTGTCTTATCCAAGAGCTGGTGAGTAAGAGAGATAATACACAAACATGTTGGGTGTATGCGGCCTGTCTCATTCTTCACCTCTGCACTACGGATCAGGGTGCCCAGGAGAATTCTCATTCGGGATCTTACTGAACCCTGCTTAGAACAGATCCATGTGTGTGAGGTTATTGAGAACTTTGCAGTGGTGATTACAGAGTGTCAAACCCTGAGTGTAGCGTCCTTCTAGGTGTTGCATTCTTGTGAAGTTGGTCTTACATGCTGTGAACAAGAATTAACTGAAGGAATAAAGCTTTCCTGGGACGTTACAGGACCTAAGGGCAGAAAGGAGCCTGGGATTGGGGATAACTGCCCTGAGGGATACCATGCTAGAAACACATGTCCTGCGGCTTCCCTTGTGGGTTGGTTCAGGATTCTGTCGATTTGTCTCAGAGGCTGGGTGTGATCAGGTAACTTGGTGTGGTCATTCTCTTCAAGCTGACTCATAGCAGATCTGTCATGACAACTGTTTATTCGCTGATTAATTCTGAAGAACTGTTGTGGTGTGAGAAGAGCCTGGACATGGTAGGTTCCCACACTTAGTACCAACTGAAAGGAAGGTAAAGAAAACAAGCACAGGAAAGCTGAAATGCCACCAGGAGGCTTCCTCTCCCTCTTCGGGGCAGGAGGAAAGCCTAGATTGGTGATCCTGTGGGCACACAGGTCCCTAGTGCAGAGGTGAGGAAGGCACAGGGAGGCATAGGTCCAATATATCCATATCCTCTCTCTTAACTCACCTGCAGTCAGGTAAGACTGTGAGGCTGAGTCAGGAGGCCAGGTGAGATTGCTCAGGGGAGAATGTCAAATGGTGTGTGAGCACCTTCTCCTGAGCGCCACTCTCTTGCTGGTGGTCACTAAGATGTTTGTGTCTGTGCTCTCGCTGGTGTTCTGATATATTAGATATGTCCGGAGTCTTTTACAAAATGTGTCATTACGCACCTGGAACTCAGAGCTAAGGAGCTAAGTGCAGACTACTGTTACCCCCTCTACATCTTGACAGTTACTCTGAAGAATGCTCGAGAGCCGGTGGCAGGCACTTGCTCAGACTTTCCCAGCATGTCAGGAGCTGATAGAGTGTGACACCCTTGTGATATCTTCTAGTGGCCTTCTTTTGTCTCTAGAAGTGAATTGATTAATCCTCCCCTCCCTGGGGTTTATTTTCAAGTATGTCAGGGGACACTTTCATGATCCTGTAACATGTGGAGATGTAGTCTTCTCTAGTCTTCTCTAGTTTCTTTTCAAGTTCCTGACGCCTTAGGCTGGGTGATCATCCTTTTCTGTGTCTCAAGAAGCTCTCTGAACACGACTACCTCAGCCTGTGCCACCGCTGGTCTGTTTACTCATCTGTTCCTGCACACACCCGCAACGATGCTTAGCAAAAGGGGAGTGTGCTCTAATCCTGGGGAGTTTCCTCCCGAGGGAACATTAGGCAAATAGTCTTTCTAATGGAATATGCACTTAGGTATCTAGAAGATTTTTATAAGAAAGCAAGCCTGTCTGGAGTCATAAGAATGATGGGTCACCCAAGCTTTTTCCCCATCTGAGAAGTCACTGATTCCTGAAATAGATATGCAAACCAACCCCCGTGTGAAGCCTGGGATGCTAAGGGGTGTCTGGCTTCAAAGAAAAGCACTAGTTGGGTTCACTGTATAAATTTTAGGCACATAAGCGAGTCTTTCTTCTAAAGCTTCTAAAAATCCGGTAGTTCTTGGAGGTGATGTATTATGAGCACTTTGCAGGGAGTACTTGCATAGAAGAGCTACTTCCTAGACACATCTATTTGATAGCAAGCTGGGTACAGTGTATGCCAGGAAGCCAGAAACAGAAGGCCAGGGAAGGTCTGGCCCAGAAAGAGTAATGTGACAGCTGCACCAACAATGCCACTGCAATCTTGAATTAGAGGATATCCTAAGGACAGCAGACATCTTCAGGTGCAGAGACGATTTCAGCAGCTCGCCAGCAGTGTGAGAGGGAGTGGGAGGGAGAGTGGGAGCAGAATAGTAAGTTGTTATACCAAGCTATCACTGGAAATAATAAAATTGATGAACTGCCAGGCTGTGAATCAGAGAAGATGAAATTTGAAGATTTTGAAGCAAATAGCAAGGGAAATGTGAAGCCTTTGGCAAAGGTGCGCACAGCACTCTAGACAGAGTTCTGAAACGTGGTTAATGTAATGAGGAAGAACTCAGGAGGGCTTCATTTTGAAATTCTGCTGTTAGGTTTGCAGATGGAATGCTGGGAAAAACGGTGAAGAAAAAGATTGACTGATAAGATAAGAGGGCTTGACCCAGCTAGAGACCAGCCCATTTGTAAAATTGTGTCCATACCATAAACAGATAAGGAAGCTATGTACATCTCTACTTATAGAGCAATTTCCTAACAGCTCAGAAAGGATTTTGAAAATTTATCCAACCCCAGACTGGTTTATATGGGCAGAAAACGAGTAGATTAGGGTGAGCCAAGGATCAGACTCAGTGAGCACGAAGTCTTGAAGCAAACATGGAGTATTCCCTTTTAAATTATTTATTTTTGTATATGTGTGTGTGCCCACTTATCTGTATGAACACCCATTATACAGGAACCTGCAGACGCCAGAGGGAGCATCAGATTTTCTGCAATTTGGGTTACAGGTGGTTATAGCCACTGAAATAGGTGCTGGGAACTGAACCCAGGTCCAAGGCATGAGTACACGTGCTTTCTACTGCTGACTCACTCCTCCAGCCCCATGTTTATATCAGCAACAAGAAGGGCCACCTGAAATCTTCTATGTATGGAGGTTAATATAAAGGATCCCCTTCCATTAGTGTTTAAGAATCTCCTTAGTTGCATATGGATGTTCTTTAGCCAAATTAGGTTGCCGTGAGGAATGTGACTCTCAAAAAATTTAAGACTATTAAGAAGTTTGACTATAAATCATTTGCAAAAAGACAAAACTGACATAAATGTGAAGGAAGAAGACTCCAGTTCAACTAAGCTCAGCTAGTCAGAGAACATGCACAACATAGACATAAATTTGAACATAGAGAGGTAGGAAATCACTTGTCAAAAACATGCAGACCCAAAACATGCTTAAGTACGCATAGGCCTGAGAAGTGGTTTTCAGAACATTAAATCTGTCTGTCCCTCCATCCATCAGTTTCTATCCAGCCATTAATCTATCTCCATTTTTCTTCCTAAAAACTTGTTTCTTATTAAAGGAAGTTGTAGCTGAAGTCTTCCTGTGTCCTGCCCAGTCTGCAGCTGCTCAGACTCAAGTAAACACACAGAGGCTTATATTAGTTAAAACTGCTTGGCCATTAGCTCAGGTTTACTACTGACTAGCTCTTACACTTAAACTCAGCCCATTTCTGTTAATCTGTATGTTGCCATGTGTTCCGTGGCTTTACCTGTGTGCTATTACATGCTGCTCCCTGGATGGCAGGTTAGCATCTCCTAACTCAGCCTTCCTCTTCCCAGAATTCTCCTCTCTGCTTATCCCACCTATACTTCCTGCCTGGCTACTGGACAATCAGCATTTTTTCTATCAACCAATCAGAGCAACACATATTCACAGCATACAGAATGACATTCCACAGCACTTCCCCTTTTCTGTCTAACCAAAAAGGAAGGTTTTAACTTTAACATTGTAAAATTTCATATAATAGAACAGTTATCAAGCAAGAATTACAGTTACAATATCTAGTCTATTTGTATTTGGCAAAATTAAAGAAAATATTCTGTCTTATATTTGTGAGTCTAAAGTTTCACATCTAATTTATCTTTTATCATAACCAAGGAAAATTATAATTATCTAGTCTTCAACTACATCAAATACCCCACCAGGATATAATATTACCTAAGTAAACAGGAAATGCATTGTAAGCAACTTCCAAAAATCTAGAATGCAGAGACACCTGGCTACCCGGACAGTTACCTAAAGTACTTTTGCAATGTTAGGGCATCCATTCTTCAGCCTACAGGCCTGGAGTCTCCATCACTTCTTTCTGTGTCCTGTAGAATGTCTATAGCATTTGACCTATAGAAAATCTATAGCAATTTAAAACATTTTACACAAGTTGTTGCTTTTTAAAAGTAGACTCAATAATCTAACCTTTCATTCTACCATATCCATAATATCCCCTTTTTTTTCTTTAGAAATATATTGACTATGACCAATAACAATTTGTAACCAAAAACCTAAACAAAAAAAAAAAAAAACACATCCATAATCCAGTTTTTGGGAATGTGGGTATAGTTTTCTAGGCTACTTCCTGCTGGTAGGTGTACTGGTAATCTTATGGGGATCCTGAGAAAGTTAAGAATTATGTCAAGTCCTGACTGGAGTAGTCTGTGATGCTGTATTCTCTGAGCCAGTTGCCTTGAAGCTGTTCTGGATATTGGATCATCTGGAGACCTTTCAGGGGGTCTTCCTTGATCAAACCATATTAGCTTGGAAGCAACCCACAGGTTCTCATCTTCTGTGGAAACAAAAGCAGAACCTCTTTTCCAAAGCAACATATCCTTAGACATAAACTTTGAAGTACAGATACCTTTAAAATATACATTTTGGTTTAACTCAGAAACTTTTACAATCAAATATCTTTTTGCAGTTAAAAATCCCAAAGACAATATAATCTAGACTCTCTGTGTGATTTCCATCTTTACACGGCTTATTTTTATGTTACTTTTACTTTCTCTTTAAAGACTTTATATTTTAAAACTTTCTATTTCTTTATATAACTGTCTGTATTCCTTTTCCTCTCTTTTCCAAGCCTAAATCTATTTTTTATACACATTGTAAACCATTTAGAGGTTTATTTCATCTGAATCTGTTTTGTTGTGACTCTATTGCTTTAAACTGCAGAGTGGTTAGAACAGAAGTAGCAGCCTTGGCTTCTGACTCCTCTTACCTCAGCTTTCTAACATGGCAGAATTACATTTACTGCCAGCTCTGCAGGAACCAGGCTCATCACTGACTCTATGAAGCAGTGGGTCTATGCTTTCATCCAGCAGCATGTAGCCCCCAAACCCTCTCTTCTTCTTCTTCTTCTTCTTCTTCTTCTTCTTCTTCTTCTTCTTCTTCTTCTTCTTCTTCTTCTTCTTCTTCTTCTTCTTCTTCTCTTCTTCCTCCTCCTCTTTATTTTTTATACTAGCAAAAGCTAAATCCAGCGTATCTCACAGATGCCACTGTGTACAGTGGCAGGACTCTGCCATGCTGCATTCGATCCCATATGTGGTGAACCTGCCATACTGTACCTCAAGTCAGCATGCCAACGTGTCTCTGTACCTTGGTGTTTCTATATCTCAACCAGTGTGAGACATAAAGTAGAAATCTGTTTTTGGCTCTGTTATTGTGTGTTTAGAAGCCCTTTTTAAACTCTTTTAGGCCTTATGGAAATTTGAGAGCCCCACACTGGCTGCCAAATGTAGGTGAATTTCTAAATGGTCTTATTAAATAAAAAACACAGAGCCAAATATAGTGGTGAAAGCCTTAGAGATCAAGGAAATAAGAAAAGCCACCAGCCAACCTTACCTCACCAACTATGCAGCTTCCAAATGGGAGCTACTTCCTGTCTTACCCATGCCTTTGTATGCCTTGCTTTTCTGCCCTCTCATTGGCTCTTAGCCCAGGCTACCTCACTTCCTTGCCACTGCCTGTCTGTACAGACCTCTAGGTCTCTATGATTGGTACTGGGATTAAAGGCATATGTCACCACACTTAGCTCTGTTTCCTAGTATGGCCTTGAACACACAGAGACCCTGCCTGCTAAGTGATCGAATTAAGGGCATGTGCTGCCTGACTTTGTTTACTTAAAATGGTTTTGGTGGGAGGAAAAGCTCCCTCCTAGGTCTAGAATGAAATAGAAAGCCAAAATGTAACCACTCCCCTTCTTTCTTAAGATTATAGAATTCCAAAGGAAATGCAGCCTTTTCCCCTTGATCTCCAGGCAAGCTTTATTTATCAAAGCACAGATAAAATATCACATTTCAGCACACATAAAATATCACCACAGGAAGCCTAAATGCTAACATGACCCCTTTCCCTGTGAAACGTAGCTCCTTTGGACAGTTTGAGCCTCATCTCCCAGTGCATAATCTTTCCCTCCTAAGCATCAAATGCCACAGAATTTGGTATTTAGGAGTTACTGTGGAAATTTTCCATGGATCATGTTCATATAGCAATTGTCTGTTAGTAACCACAGCACAGAAATAAAAATGGAAGTAGGAGAGGGAATTGTATCTCAACATTGTACAACCCAAACAGTTTCTTTGCTTCATCCTCTAAGTCTGTCCCCAACTGGGCAATAGAGTCATCTCTCACCAGATTGCTTAGAACAGAGACCTCAATGTTATCTTTGGTTTTCATGTTTTATACCACCCTATCAACAAATCTGTCATGTGTCCTTTATCCACAAGACAGTAATTTCTTACTGCTGAACACCTCTGCCATGGCTTAAGCCATAATCATCTCTCCACTGGTGTATGTACTAGAAAAAATTACAGCTAGAATTTTGAAAACTACAGATGTGATTGCAAGGATCATATACAGTAACTTCTATTTTTCTCACAGATTGAATAGTGGAGAGTTAGGTTTGACGTTGAAATCACCGAGAAGAGAGAGGCGTTTCAACAAAGGAGCAGCCACAGCAGTGAGAGCCAGGCCGGGGAAGGGCAGAATTAGCTTTGGTGGGAGGAAAAGCTCCCTCCTAGGTCTAGAATGAAATAGAAAGCCAAAATGTAACCACTCCCCTGCTTTCTTAAGATTATAGAATTCCAAAGAAAATACAGCCTTTGCTGGCGGGGACAGCATAAGACTAAGTACTGCGCTAAGGTTGGAAAAGGTGCTGTTGTGCGAGACCTGGCTCACATGTGGCTCAGTGTGGCAAGCCAAGCTCACATGTGGCTCAGTGTGGCGAGCCAAGCTCACACGTGGCTCAGTGTGGCGAGCCAAGCTTACATATGGCTCAGTGTGGCAAGCTCACATGTGGCTCAGTGTGGCAAGCTCACATGTGGCTCATTGTGGCGAGCCCACACCAGAGACTTCATCAGGCTTTCCAAGTAGATGCTCCTTCCCAAGGCAGTGTGTGCTGTTTCTTGTGGAGGCCACAAAAGTTGAAGCAGCCATTTTTCTGACTGCTCTTTCTTGAAGACTGGGAAGGTGTGAGAGGCGCCTCTGTTCCTGCTCCTACCTACATTCCTGCTGTTTGTGGAAGTGGATTAGTGGTGATTGTAGTATTGGAACAAGTTAAAACTGGTTTTGCAAACATCCTATCAGACAAATGCTTACCAACAGGAACTTTTACCAAATTTATCGGCAAGTAACTGTTATGGTCCTGAAGGAGGAAGCATTTTTATAAAACTGATTTAACTCTGAGAGAAGGAAAAGCCTCTAAGCCTGGAGAAGGCTACTATGCTTAATAATTCAGTAATTCATCCTTTGAAAATGCATCTGGAACTAGAAAATAGAACCAATTTTCTTGTACTTGGTTACTGAGAGACATTTATGCCTTTAAGTTTGATGAAGGGCTGTGGGCCCCTGGAAGTTATACTGCCTTTCCAAAACAAGAAAGAGGGCTTTGACAGAAGAGGGAGACAGAAGCAGACTTCAGGGACAAAAGCCTACTGTACTGGTTGTGTTCCTGGGCTTGTTGAGGTGATCTTGCAGTCTTACCTGGGCCTTTTCTATTTCTTCCCTTCCGATGCATTTCCAACAGGCAAAGAAGAGTCTCTTGGATACACTTAAAGCGCAGTTCGTCACTTAGTGATGTCAGTACTTACCATTTAAAGCTTGCACTCCAGGAGACAGTAACTGAGTCCCCTGAGGCTTAAAGGAAGCAAGCTAAGCTGGCTTGAATCTCAGAGGGTGTGGAAATAAGACTCGTTGACAAGTGCTGATTCTTTCCCAAGCTGAGGTTGCACTTTGGTGAATTTCACAGGTGTTTGTACTCAAGTTGTCATGGCATAAATAACTCACAAGATTAGCAGAGCAGTATAAATACCCATCAGTCCATTTTGTTTTAAACCAGGCAGCTAAGCATTGACTTTCCACTGAGCTGTCAGGGCAGGAGTGCCTTTCTGTCCTAAGTAACAATTTCCACCGGACTAAAAGACTTTCCTGAGGCAGCATTACTAAGAAATGCCTTAATCTCTAGCCTCAGTGCTGCATTGTGAACTGTGTTGGGGAGCAATGGTTGGCAAAATATTCAGATTACTCAGTGACTGGAGCTGTGGGGATCACTCAGTGGTTAAGAGCATCTACTATTGCTTTTGTGAAGGAACTGAGTTCAGTTCCTAGCACCAGCATTAGGTGGCTCATAATCATCTGTAACTCTAGCTTCAGGATGTCTGCTGTCTTCTTCTGAATACCACAATACCCACACTCACATACACATACTCAATTCCCCACACTTATACAAATAATAATTAAAAACAATAAAAAAGTTTTAGAGAAGCAGCCAGTGTTGGATGCCAATGTAGAACAGTAGTCATCAATTCAATGTGTCTTTGTTGGGTCAGGTTGTGTACAGAGACTGAAAACACTGCTTTGTTTGTGCCATGTTTAAGGCAAGATTATCTTAAAAAGACCTGTTATTCCCCCCTTTTGGGGTGTGTGTGTGTGTGTGTGTGTGTGTGTGTGTGTGTGTGTGTGTGTTGGGAACAGGATCTTTCTACAGAGCCCTGGCTGTCCTGGGACTTGCTATGTAGATATCAGGCTGACCTTGCACTCACAGAATCCCTTTGCCTCTGCCTATGCTGAGTGCTGGGGTTAAAGGCATGCACCACCACACCTGGGCTGATCTATTAACTTTTATTGATTGCACAAACAGCTATGTCCTCCCGTCTTTCATAGGCACATACTTTGCTCTAATGCTAGATATAGCATGGACATGAATAGGGTTCTAGCAAATTCAGTGTGAGCCAGCCAGCCAGATGCTACCTTCCTGTCTGGCTCATAAACCACCTCAGCATGACCTGCTGCTGCCTATCTGCAGCTGGAGATGCTGAAAACTACAGACAACTGAGCTCCTTTGGGAAGACACTCGGCAGCCACAGTGGTGAACATTGGCAACCACAAGAACAGGTACCTGGGCATCTGTTAAAGCTCTAACCATCATTTCTTCACTTGATCTTAGCCAAAAGGCCGAGAAGCGATCTAACCATCATTTCTTTACTGGATGCAGGCAGATTCACACATGCTGCCCTACCTAACGCTACTTCATGTTAGAGCTGAGAGTTAAGTGGTCAGGAGTCTGCCTGCATCTTACACTTCTTCCTTATTATCTTAGCTGCTTCTTTTGAGCATGTTCTCTATGCAGGCAGCAAAGCATGGTCATAGAATTATTATTAAAGTATCTCTTACATTCTAAGAGACTAAAACTTTTTTAGGACCTCAAAGACTGCTATCCTATTGTGTACTCAGCTCTTTGCTTAACCTGCCTTTTAGAGAACAATGTGACAGCCAGCCTTCCTTGCTTTGATCTCCCATGTTTCAGCTTTTACAAACTAAGCTAATGCATAACTTTAATCTTAAGTCATGTATTTTTTTTCCCTGCCCCTGACCCATAAGTAATGCATGTGTGTGTATTGTGGTAAATAAATGCTTGAAAGAGCAAATTTGTTAAAAGCAATCTTACAAAACAAATATCCACATTAAGGCTGGAAGTAGCACCTGGATATTGCTTGATAGCTTCTGTTTGCTTGTTATCTGGGTCAGGTAGGGTCAGTTGGAGTCAGTAACTTAATCCCTTGTGAAACTTGATCAAAGATTTCTATAAAGTATCACTTTCCCATATGATGCTTTCTGTGCTGTCCAATAAAAGAAAGCGCAGAGTCCTTTGTTGGGGACAGATTGATGAGACAGTATTCAGGCAGGCACAGACTCAGAATCACGCAACAGACAAAGTACAGCTAGGCCAGAACACACAAGCTGTAGAAAGATTGAAGACACAGGGAGAGAAATCAAATCTGAGTTCGTTCTTGGTGACATTTCTCTCAGGTAGAGGTCTGTGATTTGCCTTAATATGACACATGGCACTTACTGGTGACGCTGTTTTTATCACTAATTCATTTACCCGAATGCAGTACAGGATAGACTAAGAAATATCTACAAATAGTATGCAATTGCAAACATAATGTTGGAGTCCTGCTCACTGCTCTCCTTCTTTGGTAGAATGTTAATGGGAAGGATAATTAAGACTCGCCATTCCACCTTGCAGTGTGCATGTGTCTGCCTTCAAGTTTCTGTTTCATTTAATCCCAAACATGTTCATGCATTTCTTTATTTCAACTCAGAGCATGTTCTGTTTGCTTTCTGGAATATAGTTAGCTGTGTTCATGGCAGCATTCTCCAGGCCCTGGTAACTGTCACTACTTCATTCTGAAAATGTAGACATCTTCCAACTCAACCAATTGACTTGAGTATCTGCTTTTGATGTGTCTATCTAATCTTTTCACTTAAAGAGAGTTGTTGCTTTCTATGGCATGTAAGTTGTACTTTGACTTCTGAAAATAGTCCAGTCGATGGATTCTTGTTATTTCCTCACTTATTGGTAGATAGGATGATGTTATTGAATTTCTTTTCATTGTCAGATCCTATATGAAACAGTGTTAGGTAAAGCAGAATGAGTATCTGTATGTATCTAGTAAGGAAATGATGGTTAGAGTTCTAACAGATGCCCAGTTACCTGTTCTTGTGGTTGTCACTGTTCACCACTGTGGCTGCAGAGTGTCTTCCCAAGGGAGCTCACCTGTCTGTAGTTTTCAGCATCCACAGCTCTCCAGCAGCAGATAGAGAGCAGCAGGTCATGCCCAGGTGGTTTGTGGGTCAGACCTGAAGGTCGCAGCTGTCTTTGGCTCACATTCAATTTGATAGAACCCTATCCATGCCATATCTGGCATAGAGCAGCGTGTCTGTGTGCCTGTGAAGAAGGAGGGCACAGCTATTTGTGGGCATGAGTAGTTTCTGCTGAGCACTCCTGTCAGTGAAATTTATGTGAGTAAAAGCACAAAATTGGCTAGTGTGAATTTCTGAAACCATTCAACCTCGCATATTGTGACGATCATTTGCAGATCCTCAAATAAAAATTGGCATACCCAGGGCTTGACGATTGCTCTCGTTGGGTGACCCACACCACCATTACTTCTATTAGGCTTCAATCAAATTAATGCAGTTCAGTTTTTGCCTAGCTCCAATCTTCCAAGTTTTATAGTAAACTGAAAAAATGCTCTTTGGGTCACTTGAAAGTAGTGTGAAGAACTCTGAATCATTAAATACCTCTTGAGTAGAACTGCAAGTGACATAGAAGAGTCACCAGAGCCCTGCATGCTTCCAAGTTGTTTAGTTACATAACTGATTGCCATTGGTTAAAAGGGCGGCTCCTTTCCTGTGCTTCCCGACCATCTTTCCATTGGTGAATCTGTCATTTTAAAACTTGTAATAAATAAGTGGTATGCTGGGTATTTTTCATTGCATTCTTGGACGACCCAACTCATTTGTGTTGAACACATGTTTATTTTAATCAAATATTATTGTTTGACCACTGGAGAATGACTCTATCTAGATAAAACTTACGTCCAGTTCATGACTTCATGTATTCTGGGACTACAGGTATGTGTGCCCTACATCTGGTAACATCAGTTTTTAATGTGGCAGTTTTAAAGCTCCTGGGAAGGGATATAAGAAAAGAAACAAGAACTTGTTAAGATATATTTTAACTACACTTTTTGATTTTGGAACAATACGCTAAGACTATTTTTGTAAGAACATTAAAATAAGATAAGATAGATACTTTGCTTGATTAGCAGATAAACACGAGGAAGAAATTCTTTATCACTCTCCAAAAGTTAGGGTAGTTTTGCAGATATGAAGTAGTGAAGTAGAAAGATGGTTTGGATTCAGTCTCCTAGATAGTTTCAATCTAGACAGTGATAGAGGTTTAGAGCACAATTCCATTGTTCTAGAGTTATAAAAACATTAAACCCCGATACCTTTCAAAATTTTTATTTTATTAGTTTTAAAATAATATGTATATATATATATATATATATATATATATATATGTGTGTGTGTGTGTGTGTGTGTGTGTGTGTGTGTGTGTGTGTGTGTGTGTTTGGGTATGGGTGTGTGCATATGAGGGCAGGTGGGTGTCTTCAGAGGCCAAGGGCATCAGATGCCCCTGGAGCTGGGCATCAGGTGATTGTGAGCCTCTGCTGTGGATACTGGGGACTGGGCTCAGGAGTTGTGCAAGAGCTGTCTATGTTCTAATCCACTTGCCTATCTCCCCAGCCCGAACCTTGGTATCTTGAACTACATTACTTCTTTGAAGTCTATATTTATGGCTGACCAGGGAGGTGTTGTGTATTTGGTTGAAGAGAATTTGCTTCATGCCATCACAATGAGGCCATATCTCAGTCACTCAGGCAAGTGCAAGTATGCTCTGAAGTTGCAGGGAGAGGCGAGGTCTCAAGAGCAGCTTCATTCAAGAGAAATGTAACATGAACCACATATACAAGGTAAAGTTTCCTAGAAGTTTCCTTAACCAAGATAAGAAGAGAGAAGCAGGGTACTTCTCAGTTCACACTAGACAAGCTGTAAGTACTGAATCACCAACACAGCTGCTCTGTCACATCCAGGGTAGGTTGCCATCAGTGACAGGAAGACTCAGTATGCTTGCTAAGCTGCACTCCTAGGTTATGTAAAGGAGATTTCAGGAGAGGTCACAGTGCCCTTAAAATAGGGGCTGGTACTGTCTGTGAATCCCCTTGTGTTGAGAGCTCAGGTCTGGCTTTCAGTCAAGTACTGCATTGTAGCATTTATTAACAGACAGGTGGCTGGAATCCATGTGCCAGAGGCTGAGACCATCTAACTCCTACTGTAGTGTAACATTTTCTGTCTCAGGTGGAATTCCACCACAAGGTCAGATATGGAATAGAATGAGCAGCATTCTTCAAAGCATGAACTATGCAAAATAAGAAAGAAGGAGCGGGAGGAGAGGGGAAAGAAGTCTCTAGCATGTACTTTTGACTTACTTCAAGATCAGTTTCACATTGAAGACAATTCATAATAGAGCAGGCTAAATGTTTTCATAATGATCAGCTCATGGGGACAATACCTATCACTTTAAATAGTGGCATATTGTGTCATCCCACAGGACACCCATTACTCAGCAGAGAGCCTCAGTATTCCCAAGGCTAGGGTACATAGCAATTGGTGGGTAATTTTTTTGGCATGCTTAAGGACATCACTTACTGGGATTGATACTGAATTTACAGATAATAAAACTTTATTAATGTAGATGCTGATAATTTGGAATGTGTACTAGTTTATAGAAATTGAGTGGTTAGATGAATCCCTAGGCGTAATAAACCAAACAGATTTTAGATCTGACACTCTTGGAATTAAATCTCAATTCCAATGAATTCCATATCATGTAGGGCACCTTCTTTTCTTTTCTGAGTTTGCTTTCTTGCCCAAGGAATGTGGAAGAAATAACACTACCCATGGAGGGCATAAACATAATCACCCATCCATCTAAGTCCACAGTCAGGAGGATGACATGGTGATGGAGATCATGGCTTCTGAAGCTTGAATTGTTTGGTTAGAAGTTTGCTCAACCTCTCTTCTGTTGCTACAATAAAATACATAAGACATAAAATAAAATGGATAACTAAGATCACATGTGAAAGAGACAAGCCCAAAGTTAAAACACTGTAAATGATCTTTTGTAATAACTAACTTAATCCCATGAAGTCAACAGCTCGGTGTTGTGAGGCAAAGGGATGAGAGACATCACTTTCTTAATGACCAGATTACTTATTGAAGATCCTACTGTCTCTCCACGGTGTTATTGTGGGATCAGACTTTAACATCAGGGTGTTCCTCAAGTTTGGACTCCTAGATTTACTAAATGTCATTTACACAGCTTGTATCACTTTCAACACACTGATAATGGCTGGTATGTGTTGGTTCAGCTTCTTTATGAGGAAAAGCAGAAGGAGATTCTACACATTGAAATGAGAAAATCATTGAATTCTACCTACAGTAAAATGTATTTGTGCAGAGACTAGAAGAGCAGCTAGCCAAGGTTGCTGGTGCCAAGCCAAAGGGAAGACAGCATCTTAGATAGAAGAGTAGCTGGCACAGCTGCCTACAAACCAGTACATTCTCATCTCAGGCCCTGTTATTTTCCATCTCAACAGATACATCACCGAAAACTCTGGTTTATTGAAAATATGCTTATTGTTTGAGTGAATTATGTGGTAGTTCTATAGCTATTTTTCTCATCTTTCTGCAGTGTTCTCTGGAGCCTTCCAACTTAAGGATGTAAAGACTTGACCGTTTTGTCTCTTTGTACTGCCCTCACACCCTGCAGGCCTCTCCCTTGCTCACTTCTCTCCTTCCTAAAATGATGCATTTTTGCTTTCTAATCAGTACGATTTGAAGGACCTTAGCTTGGTTACCTAGACAAATGGTTCTTAACCTGGGGCATTGCATATCAGATATCCTGCATATCAGATATTTACATTACAATTCTTAACAGTAACAAAATTACAGTTATGAAGCAACAACAAAATAATTTTATGGTTGGGGGTCTCCACAATACCAGGAACTGTATTAAATGGCCACAGCATTAGGATGGTTGAGAACCACTGACCTAGACAGATAGAAAGTTGCCATATTTTGTCTCTGACTGATAAAGTTATATTAGAAAACAATCTCAAAGGAATTACCCTTTGGGCAAGATTAAACCAATGTCTCTAATTCAGATAATGCCATAAGTTGTATTGCTTTGAGCAAAACATTCAATCTCTTACATGGTTGGCTATTGATATTGGAATTAATGAGTGAAAACTGACTGGCAGCCATTTTTTATGTCATGACACATAGAGATGTATGTTGTATAGTCACATGGGATGGGGCTTCTCACTGCTGGAGGTGACCTGGCTAAGCTGACCTGTCAACTCTTCTATCCACTTTGCCCTATTCCTGGCACTCACTTGGGAAGCATTAGATTTGCATACCACATGGTATGCTGCCTTTTCTATTTTGGTTTTCAAGTTTTTCATTCTTCTGTGAGGAATCTGAAATGTGGATCAAATACAAGAGTCATTTAGCAGACATTTTGACAGACCATTGATTGTCTTAAGTTCATGAGATAGTCTAAGGATTTATCATGAAACATCAAGAAATCCATTTTAATCCATTTAATTACTCAGATTAGGATATTTTTAATTACTCAGCTCAGGATATGTATATATAATTTTATTTATTTATTTATTTAACAAAATTATGCTTCTTTTATCCATGATGCTAGGATGATAGTACATTACAGACAGGGCACAGCCTACCCACAAGACTTTTTCTTTTAAGATCTATTTATTTTAGGTGTATGTATGCTTTGTCCCCATCTTAGGGCTTCTATTGATATAAAGAGACACCATGATTGCAGTGACTCTTATACAAGACAACATTTAATTGGGGCTGGCTTACACTTTAGCCCATTATCAGAGGTTTAGTCCATTATCATCATGGCAAGAAACACAGCAGCGTGCAGGCAGCCATGGTGCTGGAGAAGGAGCTGAGAGTTCTACATCTTGATCCACAGGCAGCAGAAGTGAAGACTGTGTGCCACACTGGATGTAGCTTGAGCCTTGAGACCTCAAAACCCACCCCCGCAGTGACCCACTTCCTCCAACAAGGTTACACCTACTCCAACAAGGCCATACATCCTAATAGTGCCACTTCCTACAGGCTTATGGTTGCCATTTTCTTTCCAACCTCTACAGTCTCTACATCTGTACTTATACCAAATATGTTCCTGGCTTCTACAGAAGTCAGAAGAGGGCGCTGGATTCCCAGATAGTTGTGAACCACCATGTGGGTGCTGGGAGCTGAGCCTTGGCCCTCTCAAAGAGCAAGTGCTCTTAACCACAGAGCCCTTTCTCCAGTACTTACACATCCATAGGGTTTTTGAGATAACATCAACAGTTAAGGCCCCATGTTCTCTAGGACCAATGAAGCTTCTCTGAAAATGAACACATATTTAGGTAGAGAATCAGACAAACTTATAGTTGATGGTTCTTGGAGTCAGTTCTGAGTATATAAATCTGTAATATATACATCATTAGCCAACCTACTAACACCCACCAAGAAATGTTTTCATCACATAGACAAGGGGCATTTTAATCCAATAGCCTATTCAACCCTTCCCTATCAAGAACAAGCATTACCTCTGTTGCCACAGGCTGGCACCAACTCTACCAGGCAGGGAACCTAGGAGGGAATAATCAGAGACTAAGGGAGTTGCAGTTACTGCCAGGGCTTTTCCTTCTGGTGAGTAAATTCAGCATCCTAGGAACAAGCAATCAATAATCATGGTCTAGAAGCATGTTGGCAGCAACAGGAGAGTGGTTCAAGGTGACAGAGTGGATTAGGATGAAAAGGACCTGTGAGTCAGAGGCACTCAGTGACCAAGCAGACTTTTAGCTTTGGGTGATCTCTTTGAGCAGCTGGGCTTCAGAGAAATATGCTGGAACAAGTTCAAGGGGACAGAGGATCTGAACTGTTTGTGTTATCTCCTCATACCTTGAGAAAACAGTTACACTTTGAGGTTCTTTTATATGTTCAATCTTAGTTTTCAAACAATGGAAACATTCTCATGAAGTTAGGAAGCATGGAGAAAGACATAAACTGCTGGAATGCTTGTGTTAGCTTTGCATCACTGTGACGAAGTACCCAAGATTACCAATTTACAAAGAGGAAAGGGTTTGGGAAGTTTCACCCCAGAACAGCTTAGTCCCTTAGCTGGGCTTGTAGCATGGCAGTTCATCACAGCAGGGGCGTGGAGAAGAGGAGTTAGAGCAAACATTCACATCAAGGGTTTGTTCTAACAGTTAGAGTAAAGAGAGAAGGAGGTGGGGAGAAGCCAGACATACAGACATAATGACCCACACCTTTAAGCCCATCTATTCACAATGCTTCTGAGAGTAGGTGAAGGAAATATTAATGATTTTATTGGTAGTTCCATATGGGACAAACAGGTGGGACATCTGGCAATCCTACTATTTACCCTAAACATATTAATCAATTAAGAATACCTCAGATGTTTAAAGCAGAAATATGATGTCAAATGAAGAAAATGAAGCACGGCCTTTGATACTGAAAGCATTGATTTCACAGGGCTATAGACTGTCAACCAGGCAATGACAACATTGTGTGGCTGTACTGTAGTGAAGAAGGCCTCTGTGGAAACATGAGAGAGGGACCTCAGTGTCTATCTTAGTTGGAAAATAGGAGTGGGAAGGTCAGAAAAGGGTGCTTTTATGCTGACTACTGAAGATAACTAGACATGTACAAGATAAACAAGATCATAGATTTGAGGATGGAAATATGAAGGATGGGGAAGAGCTCCTCTAGCAGGAACACTGTGAGCCAGTTGCAGGAAAGAGGGGAGCATATGTGTGAAGATTCCCTCCCCATATGTCTGGCCCTTCAGCTGTCAAAATTGCCTGAGAAATGTAAGACAGTGAACTACACTGAGCATCTCTTTTACAGCATTAGGCAATGAAAATAATAAATGTGTCTCTGAGCAGTCGGCATATGTTAAGTATAAGACTAATTGCAAGACTAAATGGAACATTCATATTGGTACCTGAAGAAAATGTAATGATGGAAGAAAGCCATTTCCTTTCTACCCAAGAAATTACATTATGGAAATTGTGCCTTCAGAATGAATTAATAGATGACTTTAAAAATCCCAATGCCCAGAAAACAAATGCATAAATTAAGTATCATGAGTAAGGTTGGTATTAAAGTAACGTTTGTTCAGTTTGTGGGAGGAAGGAATTCATGAGGGCAGTGATGGTGGGTGCAGAAGGAGCTTTGAAACTGGCCGAGGGGATTGCCGTACAGCCTGGGGGAGCTGAGGGCTGCTAAGTTGCTGCCAGACTGTCAGTGCTCTCGAGCCAGGGTTGTCTTCATTGTTAACCCTTAGCTGCGGAGGTGACAGATGTGGTGGCCATCTCTGACCAATAGGCTGAACTGTACTGCGCGCCTGAACTGCCTCCCCATTCCTTCTTTTCACAGTACATTTCTCACCCACCCCTCAACAAGCCCAGCTGTGTGGAGATGGCTGCTGTGGACATGCGTTGTGGCTGTGAGTACCTCACAGACACTAGGGAGTGACTAGCAAGCCCCCCAGCCTTCCAGAAGTGCCTTGCTTTACCTTCTTCCAACACCACAGGGAGCCAAGGGAGCAGGCATACTCTGAAATGACAAGCAGGTGGAGGGGAGGAACAGTGCAGCAGAAATTACAGATCCCCACCCACCAAACTGGAAAAGAAGGGATGAAGTCTGCAAAGACTCTGGAGGCCTTTAACAGAGCCAATTCAGAGTGTTCTCCATGGGTAAGGTGGCCCGTGGGTGCCCACGTTCTCCCAAACTGAGGTTGGCAGGGAAATGCACTTATCTCTCGAATATCCATGAGAGCTGATTGCCTAAAGCTGACCCCTCAGCTTCCCTACATTTATTAGAAATCTGAGCACTTCACTCTTTGTTTCCTAGAAAAGCCATTACCTTGTTCTTTGAGTGACTGAAGAACAGATTTGCCATAGGAAGCCTCTAGGATATACTGTGGACCAAATGGGCCTCTCTGCCTGGATCACTCATGAAAGACCTAACATCTAAACTCAAAATTTCTTAGCAAAACACCCCCCCTGAGCTAGTTTCTGAGAGAACATTGCAATGCAGTTTGATTTGATAAGATTATGTTTAGACTAACCTCTGGCAGAGGGGTTGAAGGCAACTTTCCACAGAACTGGGGAACTAGACGGGAGACAAACCATTTGGGAAGCTGCCCTCCTTAGTGACCTGGCTTTGTCTCCTTTCTGTTTCTCTTTTCAAAGCACTATGGGTATGGCTCTGCCTGATGGCAGATTTTTCTCCTCTTGGATTTATGCATTTGTTTTTGGAAATAAGATAGACGTTTAACCAGTTCCTCCCAAAAGGGTCTTATTAAAATGTGCATGGGAGTCCTGTCCACACCAGCCTTTCTGCATTTTCACTTTTACTCTGGCACTGAATGTGCCATGCTCTCTTCAATTCCCTGTGTTTGTGCTAACTGCTGTGGGATTTTGTCTGAGTTTTCATTTTTTGAATAAATATGACTTGACATTTAAGAGCATATATTATAGCTGGGCGGTGGTGGCACGTGCCTTTAATCCCAGCACTTGGGAGGCAGGCAGATTTCTGTGAGTTCAAGGCCAGCCCGGTCTACAGAGTGAGTTCCAGGACAGGCCCCAAAGCTACACAGAGAAACCCTGATTCGAAAAATAAAACAAACAAACATAGAGCATATACTACTTTTGCAAAGGACTCAAATTTGGTTCTTAGAACCCACTTCAGACAATTCAAAACCACCGTGAAATCTAGCTCCAGAGGATCTGACACCCTCTTCTGGCTTCCATGTATACTTCACACACACACACACACACACACACACACACACACACACACACACACACACACACACACACACACACACACACACACACACACACACACACACACACACACACATCTTTATGATTATTTAAAAATACCCCCTCTTTAAATAATTGACTCATGCCTCACTTTCCCACTGAGGATGTTCTGGGTCCCTTGGCATCCAAAAAGGCACTTCCTTCAGTTCCATTTTCCTCTGCCGCCATCTCCCATAGGAGACTGGCTGCATCACAAGTCAAAACTTCTGTCTTCCCATCTCCTTTGCATAGCACAGCCTCTGGTCCACAAAAGGATTTGTAGGAAGTGGATGGAAGGATTCCCATCACTACTTATAACAGTCATTTTTTCCAAACTTATTTCCTTCATGATTACATGACATGTAACTTTTATCTTTCCTGAACAATCTTTACATAATCGTATGTGATCTTTCCCTGAGAACCAAAGATAGATAGAGACTGGTGTCTTCAGTGGTACTTCGGTGGTTTATTTCTTGTGTGCCTGAGAGTGAGAGTTAAGAAAATATTGGTCTGGATTTTAAACCAGATAGAAAACAAATCCCACTGAGATGAGTTTAGAGGCAATAGATCTACAAGGCAGATCTGCTTTGGGATTTATGGATACTGGTATTCGTTTTTGTTTTTTTTTTTTCGTTTGTTTTGTTTTTGTTTTTTGTTTTGTTTTGTTGAAACAGGGTTTCTCTGTGTAGCCTGGGCTGTCCTAGAATTTGTTATGTAGACCCGACTGACCTCAAACTCAGAAAAAAAAAAAAAACAAAAAAACAAAACTGTCTCTACTTCCCTAGTGTTGGGATTAAAGGTGTGAGCTACCATGCCTAGTTGATACTGGTAGTTTTTAAAAGATAGTTATGAATCCAGTGGTCAGGGTATGAGTGGGGTGTTTCCCAGTTCTTGGCAAGAATGGAAAGAAGATAAAGAGACAAAGAAACTTTATGCAAAAAGTGGTAGAGCAGGTGAGACATCCTGTTGTGAGCAACAGGCCCCAGGGATAAGAGGACTCAAAGACTTCATGTTGTTGCCTGGGACTTGTTTTATGAGTTCTAATGGAAGGATGAGTTAGTTACTAAGGCTGGTGTTCGTGGCTCTCTGTTCTGAGTAACAGTCTTTAAATTATATAACCTTACCTCTACTCTATGTCACTGTCCATAAGCATCTGATTGTTTTTCATACTGGTTCTCATTATATAGACTTGGATTGGAACTCACTATGTAGAGCAGGGCAGTCTGGACTCAAAGAGATCTGGCTACTTCTCCCTCCTGAGTGTTAGACTTAAAAGCATATGTCACAAACCCCACACACTGGATGTTAATAATCACATGAACACCCAATTATGCATATGCATGAGATGGCAAGTGAGGGATTCTCCACAAAAGTTCCCTTAGAAGACAAAGTTTGTCTTATTGCACATGCACCCAAATCAGTTCAGGCTGTATCAGTCTCCCATCCCTCGTACCTAGACAGAGCTGGAGTTAGAATCTGTCTGATGGATGTCTAATAGGGAAAGAAACATATTCCAGTGTTTGGAAAGGGGTGTGCATGCAGTTTGATGCAGATTGGGGTCCTCGTTGATTTCAGGTAGCTAAATGCATTGTTTGAAGAGGGATATGTGCACAGAGTACCTGTGGGTGAGGATCCTAGGCTGGCAGCTGCCTCACTTTAAGAGGGTTGTGCATGACCCAAACTAAGCAGAGTCTTTGTGAAACACTCCCTAAAAAGATAATTTCCCAACACTGCTTTTGCCAGTTCCCCTCTGGCTCAGAGGTGCAGATGTGTACACTGGAGCATCTCCCCTTTTCTCCTCCCCTCTCCTTCCTCTGTCTTTCCTCTTTCCCTGTGTTCCCTTTCCTTCCCTCTGTTTTCTCTCTTTCTCTTTGTCTCTCTCCCTACTCCATTAACTCCATCAGTTGGCTCAATCCATCCTTATTCTTTTTTGTTTGTTTGTTCAGTTTGGTTTGGCTATTTGTATGTTTATATATTACCATGCAATTACAAAATTTTACCCCTTTGCTTTCTTATAAATGCATAGCCTATTTTCCTATTTTAGTCATTACACACACACACACACACACACACACACACACACACACACACACCACATGCACGCACGCACACATATAATATATATCCCTAAGTAAATAAATACAACCTACTCAGTCCATATAAAGTTACTTGTAGTTACATTTTTCAAGTCTTGCCATTTGGGATCAGATAATCAGGTGATATACTCTCCCCTGAGAAGACTCTTTCTCCCACTCTCAGGATTCCTTAATTGCTATAATTCATATGGAACCACAAAAAGACTCCACATGACCAAAACTATCCTGATTGGAAAAAGAAATCAATGCCTGAAGGATTACCACTCCAGATCTCAATATCTATTACAGAGTCATAGTAATAAAAACAATATGGTACTAGCACAAAAGCAGATATGTGGGCAAATGGAATAAAATCAAAGACCTAAATGTGAATACATATGACTTCGGCTATTAATCTTTTGACCAAGATGTTAAAAACTAACTCCGAATGAATCAAAGACCTAAATAAATGTGAAACCTGAAGCTGCAAGAAATCAAAGAGGCACCCTAGTGGTGTGGGTGTAGGAAAGGACTTCCTGGCCAGAGTCCTATTTGCCCAGGAATTAGGGCCAGCAATTACAAGTGGAACCCCATAAAATAAAAAGCTTCTACACAGCTAAAGAAACAATCAGAATGGCAAAGAACAGCGAAACAGCCACCAGGATGCTAGTGGGGATGCAGCTAAGAGGGAACCCTTCCTCGCCGCGGGTGGGGTTATAAACTAGTGCGGCCACTATGGAAATCAATGTGGAGAATTCTCTCCAAAAGCTCAAAATAAATCTCCCATCGGAAGCAGCTATACCACTCCTTGGCATGAGTCCAGGGGACTCAACAGCCTGCTCCACAGATACTGCTCAGCTCAGTAATGGAAGCCTTAATATCCTTCAACTGACAAATGGCTAAGGAAACGCAGTGCATATGCAGCATGGGACACTATTCACAATAGCCATCTGGAGTCCCTAGCCCCATCCTTCAGGTGTGAGGAAATCACCTGGAGTCACCACAAAAACTGTTCGGTTTTTGTGAAGCTACCTCACTGTGTTGCCCAGGGTGACCTTTGGCTTTCTACCTAGCCCAGGCTGGTCTCCACCTTGTAGTCCACTGCCTCACTCTCTTGAGTTCTAGGACTACAGACATCGGCCACCACACTCAGCACCCTCCCACAGCTTCTGCGTGCAGAACATTCAACATGCAAACACTGTTCCACTGAGCCTTTTCCTTGAAAGACTCCACCAGGTTCTACCATCAAGGGTGATGTTGCAAACGAGCAACTGGCACTTCACCAGAGAGATGTGCAGAAGTAAATTTCCCCCTGTAATTCCCCTGCACAAAAGCTGAGAGTCAACATCATTTTCTTAGTGTCAAAGCCAACATAAAAACTTTCAAAAATATTTCTATCAAGCAGCAGCCAAAAATCTGTAGTTGTGAGGAGACCCTGACCCTGTCACCTGTGGCTGAAATTCATTTCAGCAAATCTAACCTACCTCTGAAAACAGTTACTTAGTCTAACTGCATGATCTTCTTCCTGATGTGCAGACTTCGGTGAGTACCACAACCCTGTCTTCCAGGTCTCCAGCAAGCTTCATCATCTTGTGTTTCTTTCATATGTTGTTATTGTGGATGTGTTAACCGAGTAATAGGCAAGTGATAGGTTCTCTGTTCTTCTGGTAATTATCTTTGACAGGCAGTATTCCAGGCTGCCTCAGGAAAGAGAAAGATCACCATCCCCGAGACTGCTTTGGTCAGATGAGAATGTCTTTATTAGGGGGTCACTGTGAACAAGCAGAGGAACTTGCAATGTCATGACTGGCAGTGTGGATATGCACCCAGGGCTTATTGGCAGTACAGCTCATCCTGCTGTCTTTTATTTTTGACATAATCTCTAACAGTCAGGGAGTGAAAGCCGCATGGAACACGTCTTTGGCTGATCACTTGGGTTAGCACATTTCTATGCTCTGGCATCCCATGCCAAGCTGTAACTGAGCAAAGGAAAGCTCTGTCTGCTAGCTGGCATCCCAGCCACTAACTGATCAGCACACAGCACACAAAGACCTCATCTGCAGGAGGGAAATGATATTTTCTCTTGAGGGTTATTGAATGGCCTCTCGCTTTTTCTTTAGGTGAATGAATTTTAGCTCCTACTCACACAGGCTTGAGAATTATTAAAAATTAGTCAGTATTCACAAAATATGAAGACAGATCTTAAAATAATTTCTCTGGGTAAGGGGAGAATTATAAATGGGAGTTCATTCATTTCCCTCTAGAAGACATATTAATACCTTACATCAATTTCTCAAATTGTTAAGGAACGGGAGATTTGAGATATAAAGTGCCTCCAATATTCTGTAAGTAGAGGAATTTTCTGTATATGTGAATAGATAATAAATGAGGATACTATGAGGCTGGACTGTACTCTGCTATCAAAGCATTCAGTACACCACAATGCTAGTGTGTTCTTAGAATTTCTTAAATTATAAATTTAGGCCAAGATGTACAAGTTGTGTTCAAATACAGTGAAATAGCATATTATTTTAGTCTCATTTATTTTGACTGAGGATGCTCCAAACTACCGTATTTGCATGAATACTAATGACCGAGGCTACATTCAAGTTGCATGTACTCAATTCTTGCCAGTCTCTGTGAGGAAGACATTACCCTCATTTACAGAGGTAGCAACTGAGGCAGAGAGGGTTTAACAGTTTGCTCCAGGCTAGATAATCACAGCTAAAAGTGAGAGTCATAAGCAGTTTTGTCAGGGTCAGACTCCAATAACTGGAAGTAAAACAATCAGAATTAGAACCCAGGACATCTGTGGCTTTCAACTCTTAGACATCACTACTTCAAAAGGCTTTATGTAAAAATGGGCCCCGGGAACCCCTCCTGACTTCCTACCCCCGGGAAAATCATGCTCAACTCTGTTAACAGGTTCTCTTGCTGCTCCCTTAGTAAAACAGCATGCTTCTTAATACGTCATCATAGTTCCAATTTTGACAGTTTGTAGATTGTTCCCCCATGTAAGTTAGTTTGGCTGCTGGTTACCACTTTACACTCTTTCTAGGTCAGTGTTCTGTGTTTTTCTCAGTATGCCTGTGTATGCGGTGGTCTTGAACAGATTGTGGGATATTCAACATTGATTTTCTTACATGCAAGGCTCTTTGTTCTCCTTACTATTAATTAATTATCTTCTTGATTAATTTATTATGTACCTATCATAATTTATTCTTAAGTTCCCACCCAAGGAATAAATGCCCTGAAACTCCCCAACCCCAGTTTGATTGATTCTCGGCTCACTCCATAGCTCATGTCATGGGACCCCCTCTGCCTCTCCCTGAGGAAGGGAGCCCCGAGTTTTGGTACTGTATCTCTTCTTTTCCTGGTATTACTGTTCTAGCTTGGCAAAACACCCAATAAGACATGTGTGGTGGGAAATTTTTGAGACTGTCTCTCTAAAAAAATGTTGACTGAATATTTATGGATTGCTTAGAAACCTGGACTCTAATGAGCAAAATGTAAATGTTTATAAATTAATTTTACCCCCATTCAAAACTGGTGATTTAAAAATTATTTTATTCTATAATTAAACTTCTCCTCGGGATTTTTAAGGCATTATTCTAGGTTAGGGTATGATATTTCAAAAATCCAATGTATTTTTGGTTCCTCTTCCTTTTTGTCCCATGGTGAGGTGGTGTGCTGCTCAGTTTTAATTAGCTTGACACAGCCCGGAATCACCTGGGAAGAGAGTTTCAGTTGATTATTTTTCTAGGTTGGGTTGGCTCCTGGACATCTGCCATGGATTATCTTGATATTTAATTGATGTAGGAAAACCCAGGTCGCTGTAGGCAGTACCATTCCTCGGGCAGCAAGTGCAGCATAGTAAAAGAGAGGAAAAGCTGTCTGGGAGGAAGCAAGCGGGCCATGTGTTTGACTCCCTCCCTCCTGACTGTGAATGTGAGGTGACCAGCTGCCTGAGCTCGTGCCTCGACTTTGCTGAAATGATGGGCTGCGACTTGGAATTGTAATCCAGATCAACTCTTCTTTCCCCTATGCTGCTTTTTGTCAGGATTTATTTTTTTTAAAAAAAATCACAGCAATGGAAATTTCATTTTCCTTCATTCTGATGGGTGCTCAGTGGACTGTTTCACTTTGACACTCATACACTTTAGATGTGCGAAGGTCTTGCTTTATGACTCTGGTGGGTTCTGTGTTCTTTGGCTTGTGCGCGTCTGCCTCCCACTCCTTTGACTAGCGCTCTTATCATATTGATGCCGAGTCTTGGGACTTTCTCATTAATTTTCGCGCTTGGGTGCATTCCCTTATGTGGAAAGTTCTCACCTTCCAGGCCTCTCACCTCTTTCTGTCACGGCACTCTTTCTTTCCTCCCCATCTTTGTTTCCCAGAGCGGACCATTTGTTTCATGAGTCTTCTGTTCTCTTCTTCGGACATTAGTGATGGTGTGTGAGGTGGGTTCCCGTGCTCCCTTGAAATGCTTGTCTGTTGAGTTGCTCTGGCTTCTGTTTTTTTATTTTAGAAGTTTCTCATCAATGTTTCACCTTGGCTTTTCACTCATATTTAAGAGCTGAGCAGTGAAACTGTAGCCACTAATCTTTGGGGTACAATTTGACCATGAACTTCAGCTGGGGCCCTTCTCTTGGGGAACACCTGATTGTCAGTATTTTATATTTACATTTGTGGGGATGGTTGAAAATACTCTTCATTACACTTGCCCAGGCAGTGTTAGCCACATTCAAGCATTCAGTATGGCTTTCTTTCTTCTTTCCCTGGTAGTCAATATTCAGTCTGCTTTCAGTTGTGTGCAGTATTTCCTAATACCTTCTTCTTCTAGGCTGGGGTGGAGGTGGGGGCGGGGCACAGCCATCTGACAGGGCAGAATGTGGAGGAACTGTCTGGACACCTAATTCGTAAGTAGACTTTAGCCCCACCGTCCCCTCACTTCCACCTGCTAGTCCCTAGGTTTTCCTTCTGTGTTGGGAGTCCAATTATTTCCTTTTCTTCCTGTGCTATACTTGGCATTTGGCTTTCAATGTCTGAGAAAGCAGGTACCACCTTTGTCTGCTTTTAATTTTCAAAACTTTTATCCCCTGTAATTCTCATGACCCTTGCAAATATGTGAACTTAAACACCAGGAGAAAGAAAAGAAAATATAGGACTTCACTGGGTCTTTGAGAAGGGGTAATTGTAAGCACATGCCTTTAAAGGACCCTTTACATAGATGCTTGTTTGCAGATATTTTTAGTTCTGCACAATTATCAGCATGCTTTTCAAAGGCCTGAAACTTCCATGGTGATGTGTGTGCTTGTGAGTGTGACTCTTGCACTCCATCTCATGGGGAGGAGGAGGAGGCAGCACATGGTGACGTCACTGCCCCAAGGAAAGCTTCAGAGTGTGGAAGAAGAATACAAACCAGGGTGAAGAGAGTAAGGCCCAATGCTCTGTTGAGTTATAAAGAATTAATAAGCTCCTTAGCATCTTATTTCTGTCTGTCAAATGATAAAGGCGATTTGTCAAGAGATTGTGTTAATGTGCAATGGAGAACATGGAACAGACTGACTCTGTTTTGGGGAAAATGTAAA